>NC_135233.1:203442339-204080672 GCF_051348905.1 Ranitomeya variabilis
TCTATGTAATGAGTATTCTTCTATTTAAAGGCTAATTATGCAAATTGTCTCTTCAGAGAGGAAGAGAACTAGAACTCTAGTGCCACCTATTGGAAGTAGCAATCCTACAAGTCAATGTCGACCCTTTAATGAGCCTTGTCACATGGCTTAGGATAATAGCCAAACCAGAATCTCAATTTGCAGACACTGTGTTTCAGGGTACTGTCCCTTGTCAGTGCAAAGTGGAGATCTTGTTTGGCTGGTGAAAGGCGTCTGACCGATATCCAAGAAGTATCGTTTCTCCCTGCAGAGATCGACATGCTAAGCATGACAAGATGAGGAGACTTAAAGCCGCAATGTTCCTCTGGGAAATATGCTAATTATGCAAATTGTCTCTTCAGAGAGGAAGAGAACTAGAATTCTAGTGCCACCTATTGGAAGTAGCAATCCTACAAGTCAATGTCGACCCTTTAATGAGCCTTGTCACATGGCTTAGGATAATAGCCAAACCAGAATCTCAATTTGCAGACACTGTGTTTCAGGGTACTGTCCCTTGTCAGTGCAAAGTGGAGATCTTGTTTGGCTGGTGAAAGGCGTCTGACCGATATCCAAGAAGTATCGTTTCTCCCTGCAGAGATCGACATGCTAAGCATGACAAGATGAGGAGACTTAAAGCCGCAATGTTCCTCTGGGAAATATGCTAATTATGCAAATTGTCTCTTCAGAGAGGAAGAGAACTAGAATTCTAGTGCCACCTATTGGAAGTAGCAATCCTACAAGTCAATGTCGACCCTTTAATGAGCCTTGTCACATGGCTTAGGATAATAGCCAAACCAGAATCTCAATTTGCAGACACTGTGTTTCAGGGTACTGTCCCTTGTCAGTGCAAAGTGGAGATCTTGTTTGGCTGGTGAAAGGCGTCTGACCGATATCCAAGAAGTATCGTTTCTCCCTGCGGAGATTGACATGCTAAGCATGACAAGATGTGGAGACTTAAAGCCGCAATGTTCCTCTGGGAAATATGCTAATTATGCAAATTGTCTCTTCAGAGAGGAAGAGAACTAGAACTCTAGTGCCACCTATTGGAGGTAGCAATCCTACAAGTTAAAGGGAAACGGTCAAGTAAAAATGCCATCTCATCTGTCGGTGGGACATTATAGAGCAGGAGGAGTGGATCAGATTGCTGTACATTCATATAGGAAAAGTCTCAGTAATCCTTAATTTTTATGCATTGAAATCCCTGATGGGCGGTCCTATTCAGTGACCGACAGTCTTCCCTGTAGGACTGCATGTGAAGAGATAACTATCAATCACTGGTAGCACCACCCAATAGTCACATATCTGCAAAAACCAAGGATATTAATGAATAAAACATAACTTACACTCAACTTTTTGCAGCAAATTATATATCGTTCTGTTCAACTTCTCCTTCTTTATACCATCCAGTCCACAGATTGGACTGCATGTACAATGGGGAAGATTCCCTTCAATAATAACAATAACAGCTGATCTGCAGTCTATGGCACAGGGTATTACACATTGTACAGAACTGTGCTGCTCAGCAATGTTCAATGTGTTCACCGGAGCTGATCGGTTGCAAGTTTTGATTTTGCCCCACACCTAACCGAAATTGATAACCAATCAATATTATATACCTGGACAACCTCTTTAAAAACACTTCTGAGACTTTCAATTCATGGTAATTTTATATGTTTTCCATAGGGATGCATGGAAATGTACTACATTCCTTTGTTAAGTACATATAAACGTATCTAAGAAATGAACACTCTGCTTCTTCTGTATGATATTTGATAGTCAAATCAATCAATTTCATACTTCTAGCAATACAAATATGCAGTAAAACAGCTGCCAATAATGACTCCCTGGGGAAATATGAGGATTTTCTTATTTTCTCTATGGCAATTGTGCTAATTTTTTTGAATCAATCATCTCTGTTCTGGTATTTACTGATTATACCCCCAGATGCAATATCTTGGGAGAATTCCCATCTGTATGTCATATCAAATTCCTTGGTTGGGAACCTCATAGCTTCAAAATGGAATTTATAAATAAGAAAATGATAGGGCTCATTTACAAAAAGCTGAATTTGCATTCCAGGATTATTTTCATCCGACTATCGACGCCTTTTCTTGACATAAACGAGCACGACAGATGGTTATCGATGGCTGATATTTGCTGTAAAGTTAACTTGCCAAGTCATATTTTTTCGTTTGTCATCGCGTGCTCCGGTGGGAATTCATATGTTCTGACTGACCGGTTATGACTACCTACATGTAAGATTTTTTTCCTTCAGATCTTATGCTCTTGGATTCATTGCAGCATACTTCTCCCTGTGTAACTTTAGAGTATGTTTTGAGGATTTTTTCTGAAGTCTTAGCAGACATGCAGTCCGAAGAATAAGCTTCACAATATTTTTGTTTCATGAGCATAAGTCATTATTTTTATTTATTTTTTTAGGCTTGTCGTAGCTGCTGGGCAACTATTGAAAAAAGTTATTCACTTTGTCACTTAACTTTAAAAAAATAATGAATCATGATGAAAAGTGATAAAAATCAGTCACAGCTGAGCTTTCCACTGCAAGACAATGGTGGATGAACGTTCTTATAAAACTCTCATTCATGGTTGAAAAGATCTTTGGTGCAAAGGAGAAATCTTGGTTTACGTCATTCACTTTGGTCTGCCAGTGTACACAGGAATTTAGACGAGTAGTAAAGGTTTTACCGGTCCGTGGTCATATCATACTGCCACTCGGTCCATGAAAATGGACCCTTATTCATAGATCACAACCTTTGCCCATTCTGTAGATACCTTGGCCGAAGGAGAGTGGCTTGTTGATCATGGACGTAACATAGGTGGTGTGATGACAGCTGCCTCTCAAATACATGATGAGACAAACCACTTTAGTGTCGTAATTTACTCCAGAAATGTACTCCAGTCTGTGACTAGAGTACATTTCTAGCGGCAGCACGTGCCAGTTTACAGATGTGCCTAAATCATTAAGCAGCATGAGCCTTAATGAATCTTCTTGCCCAATCCTTTCCTTTTCCCTGGATATAAGCTGGCACCAAAGCTATCTTGAAAAGGCTAAGGGCTCCAAGATACGATGATGGTCTAACCTGCCAAAATTGATGGGTTCAGCCAACTCTCTCTCTATATATGATATCTGGGGATAAAATTATCCAGCATGTCCAATTTTGAGCTAACGATCCTTTTGTTCTGTAAGTGATAAGCTGCTGACAGAGGAATCTGGCAGCAGCTTTTTCTTAGAGAACGCATGAGCGTTCGGCACAGCAAATGCTCCTGTGCATGGAGGAGACGGGTGTGATAGCTGCGAGCTAAACAATTGGTTGGACCATTAATCTGTCAACATCTGTCTACAGTAAAGTGTATGGGGGCATTATTTTTCTCTCCCCCTTGGAAAATATTTGAGCCCATTAGCTTTCATGTGCATGACAGAGCCGGGAGAGACAGCTACCAAAAGTGTATGGACACATTGAAAGGGTTTTCTACTGTTAGAAAAGTGGCTCAATGGTTCAGATAATGGTAGAAAAGGAAAACCTAATAGTCCATATTTTCCCTTTGTCCAGCATCGGCTCCAGTTTCTGTGTTTTTGGCGCATCGATGACATCACATCGACAGAACATATCAGCGCAACAACCAATTCCCGTGCTCAGAGGCTTGTGCCATCTATATTGGAAGACCTGCTAAGCACAATGATTGGCTGCAATGGTGATGTGCGCTATCAACATGACGTCACCGCTACAACCAAAACATAGACACCTGACAAGCAACCAGAGCTAGAATAAGGGAAGATGAGTACACAGTCTATTTGCTATTTTCAGCTATCTAACCCATTCGGGGTCCACTTTTCTAAAACTAAAAAATTCCTGTAGACCCCAACGAGAACAGAATTGCAAAAGTTGTTTTTCTTCCTTCCAATAAAGGTACCGTCACATTAAGCGACGCTGCAGCGATATAGACAACGAGCCGATCGCTGCAGCGTCGCTGTTTAGGTCGCTAGGAGACGTCAGACACCGGCAACAGCAGAACGATGCAGGAGCGATCCAGTGCCGTACTTATCGTTCTCGCTGGTTGTTCGCTCCAGTTCGCTCCATGAAGAAACATTGCAGGCATCGTTGCTTTTGCTGTCAAACACAACGATACACGCCGATCTGACGACCAAATAAAGTTCTGGACTTCTAGCTCCGACCAACGATATCACAGCGGGATCCAGATCGCTGCTGCGTGTCAAACTCAACGAGATCGCTATCCAGGACGCTGCAACGTCACGGATCGTTGTCGTTCTCGTTGGAAAGTTGTTTAGTGTGAAGTTACCTTAAGATTGAAGAGAATCCCGTGCTCAGGATGAGCATTATTTTCAAATGCTAGACATACAGAGGACAGAAACCAATAAATTCCTAAAATGTCATCCATTTAGCACGATCAGAAGGTTTCATTATTGAGTAAACACTAAGAGCAGGTTAAAGAGTTTACAGATCATTAGAGAGAAATCCCTTTCACCTGGTGGAATTGTCTTCTTTATTATGTGTACGTAGAGTTGAAGGATCTGTCTCATGTTTCATCATTACTCTGAAATACCAGACAAGAACACCACCTCTTGTGCATGGTGGAGATTACGGAGATAACTGTTGGAATTCAGAATGCTTAAGTGTAAAATGAAAACTTCAGACTAAACATAACTTGTGAGAAGCTATCAAAGTATCCAAGGTTTGGAAGTTTATTTGTGAAGGCCATTGGGCTTGAAGTTAATGAGCACACCATGATGTAACTGAGAGCTGGTGCCATATAATTCTCTAATTCAATATTTTCTGTTCATGCTATTCAATTGTTTGCTATAATCAGTAGAACATAAAGGCAATGTACACACAAGTCATAACAGATTTTTCTTCCACATTTTCTAGGTAAAAATCCAGTACATATTACAGTATCATCATATTGGATGGGATTTTAAGAACTCTCATCCATATGCTATGAAGAAAATATGCATCATAATTTGACAAGGGCTGTTGATTAGATATGTCATTTAAAGAGGTTGTCCAGGCTTGAGGCTCAAGTCTGCAGTCACTCTATGTGACTGGAGACTTGTGAACTTTCACAGTGCGAACAGTGCTTGCTGTCAGAATTCTCTTTGTGCTCATCTGGCCACATTTAAACTAGACGTATCATGCCTAGCTCAATTAATTTGTATTGAGCATATCAGTGCACGTCTAGTTGGCATGTGACTACATGTATGACAATCGCTTACTTGTGGCCACCAGAAAATCAGCGCGCACTGTACACATTGTGAGTATTCACAAGTCTTCAGTTACCTAGAGTAATTTGGAGAAGATTTTACTTCTGAAAATTATCTGAAAATGTTGCCTTTTTTGGACATACACAGGTGTTAAATTCACAGCAGGACATCAACTGAATCTGTACGATTTACTGTGGATTTTCACCTGCCCAATGCAGTTTACCCCTTTGGGCTATCACTATTTTGGTAGGAGATTCAATTTGAAATAAGATAATTACAGGGTGTCCCAATTTTGAGTCCTCCAGCAATGAGCAGTAATTTGCTCTACATAGACCTGGGTGTGCTCGGCAACTGAATTCACAATGTGTGCGCTCAACTCTTGCAGGGTTAGTGAGTGTGAATACAACAGAGTTTTAAATTCAGACAGTGCTGGTCAAGCAGCAAGGGCGGAGTTACGGAAAGGTGTACTGAGATTTTTTAGCCACCGAGCACCCACATTTTATAAATGATTAAAGATCATTTTCTGCATGATGAAAGCTAAGAAAATTAAAGAGCAGGCATGATTTTTTATAGCAGCTAAGTCCTCTATATGACCATCAGGGGACATCTGATATCTTTTAACAAGAGCAAAATTCTAGTACGCGCTCCCGTTTCAGGAAAAAAATGTCCAGGGCGCTGGTATCAATCCAAGAGGGTAACTTCGTCAGTGACGTCTCTATTTGAATATGTTCATCTTCGCTTTGCTTGTTCATTCAACGCAGACCGCCAACACTTCCAGCCGGTACTTGTTTCTTCTGGTATTGGAAAGCCTGGTCCCAGCACTGGCAGCTCCACCACTGTGTCCTTATAACTTTTGTGGCCTAGCAGACTTGGCACTTTTTGCGTTTATTGGTCACCATGACATGATGCTGTTGTGTGAGGCCTAGTCACTGATGTGAGACCTTGTAAGCACAATAGGTGCCCAAGATGCCAGCTACAAAAGTGAAGACTGTCCTGGTCCGGTTGCCAAGAAGGACTTGAGTGGAATCAAGAAAAGGGCAGAATTAATCATTCTGCCCTACACTTAAGAAGAACCCTATTCGCTAGTGTTCAGTTTTGTAACAGAACCACCACAGGAGATATAAGGAATGGCATAGTAATTCTTCAAATCAATGGTCTGTCCATGAAATGTGCTGACAGGTCAAAATCTCCAGAGACAGAGAAAAAGATGATCTTTGTAGCCTCTCTCCATTTTGACTAATGTGTAGATGTCTCATATGAGGGGTCTTACCTCTATTAATGGAAAGAGCCATAATTGGGTTCTTGAAAATGATAATTCAAAACCAGCATTACTGCATGCTCTACTTCTGAACAACGATGCATGGAAAGCAAAGTGGATGGATTGCTATGGTTACCATCGTAAGCCAAAGCCTCACGTTGTCAATACAAATTTCAGTCATAAATGCTGTAGAACTACTCATCTGTAGAAATGCATACAAATGTATGTATTAGGTCTGTGCAGCAGTGATACACATTCTGCAAATGAAATCTCAACTTTTGAGTAAATTTACATAGTTATTAAGGTTGAAGGAAGACTTTAAGTCCATCTAGTTCAATCCATAGCCTAACATGCCCTAACATGTTGATCCAGAGGAAGGAAAAAAAAACCCCATGTGGCAAAGAGTAAGCTCCACATTGGGGAAAAAAATTCCTTCCCGACTCCACATACAGCAATCAGACTAGTTCCCTGGATCAACGCCCTATCAAGGAATCTAGTGTATATACCCTGTAAAATTATACTTTTCCAGAAAGGCATCCAGTCCCCTCTTAAATTTAAGTAATGGATCACTCATTACAACATCATACAGCAGAGAGTTCCATAGTCTCACTGCTCTTACAGTAAAGAATCAGCGTCTGTTATTATGCTTAAACCTTCTTTCCTCCAGACGTAGAGGATGCCCCCTTGTCCCTGTCTCAGGTCTATGATTAAAAAGATCATCAGAAAGGTCTTTGTACTGTCCCCTCATATATTTATACATTAACATCAGATCACCCCTTAGTCTTCGTTTTTCCAAACTAAATAGCCCCAAGTGTAATAACCTATCTTGGTATTGCAGACCCCCCAGTCCTCTAATAACCTTGGTCGCTCTTCTCTGCACCCGCTCCAGTTCAGCTATGTCTTTCTTATACACCGGAGACCAGAACTGTGCACAGTATTCTAAGTGTGGTCGAACTAGTGACTTATATAACCCCTTAGTGACGGAGCCAAATTTTTGAAATTTGACCAGTGTCACTTTATGTGGTAATAACTCTGGAACGCTTCAACAAATCCCAGTGATTTTGATATTGTTTTTTCATGACACATTATACTTTATGATAATGGTAAATTTAGGTCAATATGTTTTGCATTACATTTATAAAAAATATCAAACTTTGAATGATTATCCCTTTAATCCAGATAGTCATACCACAACAAAACATTAATAAATAACATTTCTCTCATGTTTGCTTTACATCAGCACCATTTGTAAAATGTTCTTTTATTTTGTTAGCATTTTAGGAGGTTTAAAAATGTAGCAGTAATTTTTCATTTTTTCAAGAAAATTTACAAAATTTATTTTTTTAGGGACTTAGCCATATTTGAAGTGCCTTTAGAG
Organism: Ranitomeya variabilis; assembly: GCF_051348905.1. Lineage (NCBI taxonomy): Eukaryota > Metazoa > Chordata > Amphibia > Anura > Dendrobatidae > Ranitomeya > Ranitomeya variabilis. The sequence continues at coordinate 203,450,230 of NC_135233.1, forward strand.
GTCCCATATAGGGTTGAGCGAAACGGGTCGATCATTTTCAAAAGTCGCCGACTTTTGGCTAAGTCGGCATCTCATGAAACCCGATCCGACCCCTGTGCTTGTCGGCCATGCGGTACGCGACTTTCGCGCCAAAGTCGCGTTTCAATGACGCGAAAAGCGCCATTTCTCAGCCAATGAAGGTGAACGCAGAGTGTGGGCAGCGTGATGACATAGATCCTGGTCCCCACCATCTTAGAGAAGGGCATTGCAGTGATTGGCTTGCTGTCTGCGGCGTCACAGGGGCTATAAAGGGGCGTTCCCGCCGACCGCCATCTTACTGCTGCTGATCTGAGCTTAGGGACAGGTTGCTGCCGCTTCATCAGAAGCAGGGAGAGCGTTAGGCAGGGTCCACTAACCACCAAACCGCTTGTGCTGCAGCGATTTCCACTGTCCAACACCACCTTCGGTGTGCAGGGACTGTGGAAGCTATTTTTTTTTTTTTTTCCCCTCAGCGCTGTAGCTCATTGGGCTGCCCTAGAAGGCTCCGTGATAGCTGTATTGCTGTGTGTACGCCACTGTGGAAACCAACTGCTTTTTTCAAAGCACATATCCTCTTGTTCCTTCCTTTCTGCACAGCTATCTTTTTTGTTTGTCCACACTTTTTATTTAATTTGTGCATCAGTCCACTCCTATTGCTGCCTGCCATACCTGGCTTACATTACTGCAGGGAGATAGTAATTGTAGGACAGTTTTTTTTTTTTTTTTGTTTTTTTTTTGTGGGAGATTAAGATTGGCATTTCTGCTACAGTGCCATCCCTGTGTGTGCCATCTCTCACTGAGTGGGCCATAGAAAGCCTATTTATTTTTTCCGTGATTTGTGTTCTAAAATCTACCTCAACACAAAAACACTACATCAATCAGTGGGAGAAAAATATTGGCCTCAGTCAGGGCTTGTGTGCCACTGCTGTGTGTGCTATCTCTCATTCAGTGGGCTATAGCAAGCCTATTTTTTTTTTTTTTTTTTTTTTTTAATATTATTTGGTTTCTAAAGTCTCCCTGAAAAAAAAAAAAAACCTAAAAAAACAGTGGGAGAGTAATATTGCCCTTTCAGCTTGTGTGCCAGTCTTGACTCCTGGGTGTGCCACCTCTCTCCCTCTCATTCAGTGGGCCATAGAAAGCCTATTTATTTTTTTTTTTAAATATTATTGGGTTTCTAAAGTCTCCCTGAAAAAACAAAAAATACATAAAAAAACAGTGGGAGAGTAATATTGCCCTTTCAGCTTGTGTGCCAGTCTTGACTCCTGGGTGTGCCACCTCTCTCCCTTTCATTCAGTGGGCCATAGAAAGCCTATTTATTTATTTTTTTTAATATTATTTGGTTTCTAATTCTCCCTGAAAAAAAAAAAAAAAACCTAAAAAAACAGTGGGAGAATAATATTGCCCTTTCAGCTTGTGTGCCAGTCTTGACTCCTGGGTGTGCCACCTCTCTCCCTCTCATTCAGTGGGCCATAGAAAGCCTATTTATTTTTTTTTTTAAATATTATTGGGTTTCTAAAGTCTCCCTGAAAAAACAAAAAATACATAAAAAAACAGTGGGAGAGTAATATTGCCCTTTCAGCTTGTGTGCCAGTCTTGACTCCTGGGTGTGCCACCTCTCTCCCTTTCATTCAGTGGGCCATAGAAAGCCTATTTATTTTTTCCGTGATTTGTGTTCTAAATTCTACCTCAACACAAAAACACTACATCAATCAGTGGGAGAAAAATATTGGCCTCAGTCAGGGCTTGTGTGCCACTGCTGTGTGTGCTATCTCTCATTCAGTGGGCTATAGCAAGCCTATTTTTTTTTTTTTTTTTTTTTTAATATTATTTGGTTTCTAAAGTCTCCCTGAAAAAAAAAAAAAACCTAAAAAAACAGTGGGAGAGTAATATTGCCCTTTCAGCTTGTGTGCCAGTCTTGACTCCTGGGTGTGCCACCTCTCTCCCTCTCATTCAGTGGGCCATAGAAAGCCTATTTTTTTTTTTTTTTAATATTATTTGGTTTCTAATTCTCCCTGAAAAAAAAAAAAAAACCTAAAAAAACAGTGGGAGAGTAATATTGCCCTTTCAGCTTGTGTGCCAGTCTTGACTCCTGGGTGTGCCACCTCTCTCCCTCTCATTCAGTGGGCCATAGAAAGCCTATTTTTTTTTTTTTTTTAATATTATTTGGTTTCTAATTCTCCCTGAAAAAAAAAAAAAAACCTAAAAAAACAGTGGGAGAGTAATATTGCCCTTTCAGCTTGTGTGCCAGTCTTGACTCCTGGGTGTGCCACCTCTCTCCCTCTCATTCAGTGGGCCATAGAAAGCCTATTTATTTTTTTTTTTAAATATTATTGGGTTTCTAAAGTCTCCCTGAAAAAACAAAAAAAACCTAAAAAAACAGTGGGAGAGTAATATTGCCCTTTCAGCTTGTGTGCCAGTCTTGACTCCTGGGTGTGCCACCTCTCTCCCTTTCATTCAGTGGGCCATAGAAAGCCTATTTATTTTTTCCGTGATTTGTGTTCTAAATTCTACCTCAACACAAAAACACTACATCAATCAGTGGGAGAAAAATATTGGCCTCAGTCAGGGCTTGTGTGCCACTGCTGTGTGTGCTATCTCTCATTCAGTGGGCTATAGCAAGCCTATTTTTTTTTTTTTTTTTTTTTTTTTTTAATATTATTTGGTTTCTAAAGTCTCCCTGAAAAAAAAAAAAACCTAAAAAAACAGTGGGAGAGTAATATTGCCCTTTCAGCTTGTGTGCCAGTCTTGACTCCTGGGTGTGCCACCTCTCTCCCTCTCATTCAGTGGGCCATAGAAAGCCTATTTATTTTTTTTTTTTAATATTATTTGGTTTCTAATTCTCCCTGAAAAAAAAAAAAAAAACCTAAAAAAACAGTGGGAGAATAATATTGCCCTTTCAGCTTGTGTGCCAGTCTTGACTCCTGGGTGTGCCACCTCTCTCCCTCTCATTCAGTGGGCCATAGAAAGCCTATTTATTTATTTTTTTAAATATTATTGGGTTTCTAAAGTCTCCCTGAAAAAACAAAAAATACATAAAAAAACAGTGGGAGAGTAATATTGCCCTTTCAGCTTGTGTGCCAGTCTTGACTCCTGGGTGTGCCACCTCTCTCCCTTTCATTCAGTGGGCCATAGAAAGCCTATTTATTTTTTCCGTGATTTGTGTTCTAAATTCTACCTCAACACAAAAACACTACATCAATCAGTGGGAGAAAAATATTGGCCTCAGTCAGGGCTTGTGTGCCACTGCTGTGTGTGCTATCTCTCATTCAGTGGGCTATAGCAAGCCTATTTTTTTTTTTTTTTTTTTTTTAATATTATTTGGTTTCTAAAGTCTCCCTGAAAAAAAAAAAAAACCTAAAAAAACAGTGGGAGAGTAATATTGCCCTTTCAGCTTGTGTGCCAGTCTTGACTCCTGGGTGTGCCACCTCTCTCCCTCTCATTCAGTGGGCCATAGAAAGCCTATTTTTTTTTTTTTTTTAATATTATTTGGTTTCTAATTCTCCCTGAAAAAAAAAAAAAAACCTAAAAAAACAGTGGGAGAGTAATATTGCCCTTTCAGCTTGTGTGCCAGTCTTGACTCCTGGGTGTGCCACCTCTCTCCCTTTCATTCAGTGGGCCATAGAAAGCCTATTTATTTTTTCCGTGATTTGTGTTCTAAATTCTACCTCAACACAAAAACACTACATCAATCAGTGGGAGAAAAATATTGGCCTCAGTCAGGGCTTGTGTGCCACTGCTGTGTGTGCTATCTCTCATTCAGTGGGCTATAGCAAGCCTATTTTTTTTTTTTTTTTTTTTTTAATATTATTTGGTTTCTAAAGTCTCCCTGAAAAAAAAAAAAAACCTAAAAAAACAGTGGGAGAGTAATATTGCCCTTTCAGCTTGTGTGCCAGTCTTGACTCCTGGGTGTGCCACCTCTCTCCCTCTCATTCAGTGGGCCATAGAAAGCCTATTTTTTTTTTTTTTTTAATATTATTTGGTTTCTAATTCTCCCTGAAAAAAAAAAAAAAACCTAAAAAAACAGTGGGAGAGTAATATTGCCCTTTCAGCTTGTGTGCCAGTCTTGACTCCTGGGTGTGCCACCTCTCTCCCTCTCATTCAGTGGGCCATAGAAAGCCTATTTATTTTTTTTTTTTTAATATTATTTGGTTTCTAATTCTCCCTGAAAAAAAAAAAAAAAACCTAAAAAAACAGTGGGAGAATAATATTGCCCTTTCAGCTTGTGTGCCAGTCTTGACTCCTGGGTGTGCCACCTCTCTCCCTCTCATTCAGTGGGCCATAGAAAGCCTATTTATTTTTTTTTTTAAATATTATTGGGTTTCTAAAGTCTCCCTGAAAAAACAAAAAATACATAAAAAAACAGTGGGAGAGTAATATTGCCCTTTCAGCTTGTGCGCCAGTCTTGACTCCTGGTTGTGCCACCTCTCTCTCTCTAATTGTGGGCCATAGAAAGCCTTTTTTTTTTTTTTTTTAATATTATTTGGTTTCTAAAGTCTCCCTGAGAAAAAAAAATAAATAAATTAGGTGGGAGATTAATATTGACATTAGTGCTTGAGTGACAGTCCTGCGTGTGTGTCATCTCTGTGATTTTGTGCCACAGAAAACAGAGTGTGTAACATTGTGCCTGATTTTCCTTGTGGTCTCACCAACCTGTTAAGGGATATTGAAATCATACTGAAGTTATAGCTCACCGTGTAAGTTGTTTGACAGCAACAAATAAAGTTACTTTGGTTAAGATTTTAAAACAATGAGGAAGTCTGGTGCAAGAGGTCGTCGTGGGCGTTCATTGTCAGCTGGTAATGATGGTAGTGGTAGTGGAGCATCAGGTGGTCGTGGGGATAAAAATATTCCACCTAAGTCTGGAGCTGTGGAGCCAGTTTCGTCGTCAGGCTACACAAGGCCTCGAACGCTCTCTTTTCTGGGAGTAGGAAAACCGCTTTTAAAGGCGGAGCAGCAACAGCAAGTTTTGGCTTACATTGCAGACTCAGCCTCTAGCTCTTTTGCCTCCTCTTCCGAAACTGGTAAATGTAAAAGCAGCGCGTCGCTTGTGGATGTTCACGGTCAGGGACAAGTCGCTTCCTTGTCCTCCTCAGCAAAAACTACAACAAGAGAGAAGGATGCAGCAGGCGACACAACGGGTCACTCCATGGAGCTCTTTACACATACCGTCCCTGGCTTAGAAAGTGAAACATTTAACAGGCCATGCCCATTACAAGTATATTCTGACATGGAGTGCACTGATGCACAGCCACAGCCAGAGTACTATGCTGCTCCTTTGACTCAGACCACCACATTGCCCTCTCAGGGTACAGATCCACAATCAGACCCTGATGAGACTATGTTGCCCCGCCAAGAACGCTATACCACCGACCGACACAGTGACACAGACGAAGTTGCACACGAGCTCGAAGAGGAGGTAATAGATGACCCAGTTATTGACCCCGATTGGCAGCCATTGGGGGAACAGGGTGCAGGCGGCAGTAGTTCAGAAGCGGAGGTGGAGGAGGGGCCGCAGCAGGCATCAACATCGCAACAGGTTCCATCTGCCGGGCCCGTATCTGGACCAAAACGCGTGTCAAAGCCAAAACCTGTTGGAGCACAGCGTTGCCATCCGGTTAAAGCTCAGTCTGCAATCCCTGAAAAGGGATCAGAGTCTAGGAAGAGTGCAGTCTGGCATTTTTTTAAACAACATCCAACTGATCAGCGCAAAGTCATCTGTCAAAAATGTTCAACTAGCTTAAGCAGAGGTCAGAATCTGAAAAGTCTAAATACTAGTTGCATGCATAGACACTTAACCACCATGCATTTTCAAGCCTGGACTAACTACCAAACGTCCCTCAAGGTTGTAGCACCCTCGGCCAATGAAGCTAGTCAGCAACGCAACATCCCTTCCGTCACTGTAAGGCCACCATTTTCCGCACCACCGGCAGTATCTGTGCAGGTTTCTTTGCCAGCCAAAAGCAGTCAGGGTCAGGGAATCACCAGTTTTGTAGGAGGAAATATTGCATCTAGGGCACCGGCGGAAACAATACCGTCTCCAACCGTCTCTCAGTCTGCCATGTACACCGGCACACCCGAAAGTTCCACGATCTACAGCTCTCCAGTCCAGCTCACCCTACATGAGACTCTGGTTAGAAAAAGGAAGTACTTATCCTCGCATCCGCGTACACAGGGTTTTAACGCCCACATAGCTAGACTAATCTCGTTAGAGATGATGCCCTACCGGTTAGTTGAAAGCGAAGCTTTCAAAGCCCTGATGGAGTACGCTGAACCACGATACGAGCTACCCAGTCGACACTTTTTTTCCAGAAAAGCCATCCCAGCCCTGCACCAGCATGTTAAACAGCGCATCGTCCATGCACTCAGGCAATCTGTGAGTACAAAGGTGCACCTGACTACAGATGCATGGACCAGTAGGCATGGCCAGGGACGTTATGTGTCCATCACGGCACACTGGGTGAATGTGGTGGATGCAGGGTCCACAGGCGACATCAATTTAGGGACAGTTGTGCCTAGCCCACGGTCTAGGAAACAGTTGGCTGTAGGCGTTCGCACCCCCTCCTCCTCCTCCTCGTCCTCCTGCAGAAGCTACAGCTCTTCCACAGAACGCAGTCGGCCAACCACTCCATCGGCAGATGACACTGTTGCACACCAGTTGTCCCATTATGGGCCAGCTACTGCCAAGCGTCAGCAGGCTGTATTGGCTATGAAGTGTTTGGGCGACAACAGACACACCGCGGAAGTTCTGTCCGAGTTCTTGCAACAAGAAACGCAGTCGTGGCTGGGCACAGTAGATCTTGAGGCAGGCAAGGTAGTGAGTGATAACGGAAGGAATTTCATGGCTGCCATCTCCCTTTCCCAACTGAAACACATTCCTTGCCTGGCTCACACCTTAAACCTGGTGGTGCAGTGCTTATTGAAAACTTATCCTGGGTTCTCCGACCTGCTCCTCAAAGTGCGTGCACTTTGCTCACATATCCGACGTTCGCCTGTACACGCCAGCCGTATGCAGACCTATCAGCGGTCTTTGAACCTTCCCCAGCATCGCCTAATCATAGACGTTGCAACAAGGTGGAACTCAACACTGCACATGCTTCAGAGACTGTGCGAACAGAGGCGTGCTGTTATTTATTTGTGGGAGGATACACGGGCAGGCAGTAGGATGGCAGACATGGAGTTGTCAGGTGTGCAGTGGTCGAAGATACAAGACATGTGTCAAGTCCTTCAGTGTTTTGAGGAATGCACACGGCTGGTTAGTGCAGACAACGCCGTAATAAGCATGAGCATCCCCCTAATGCGTCTGCTGATGCAAAGTTTGACGCACATAAAGGAGCAGGCGTCTGCACCAGAGGAAGAGGGAAGCCTTGATGACAGTCAGCCATTGTCTGGTCAGGGCAGTGTACAGGACGAGGTAGCGGGCGAAGAGGAGGTGGAGGATGAGGAGGATGATGGGGATGAGTATATTTTTAATGCGGAAACTTTCACGGGGGCACAGGAAATTGGTTGCGTGTCACGGCCGGGTTCTGGTTTTTTGAGGGACACAAGTGACGTAGATTTGCCTGCAACTGCCCCTCAACCAATCACAACCGGAGATTTGACAAGTGGAACTTTGGCCCACATGGCGGATTATGCCTTACGTATCCTACAAAGGGACACACGCATTACGAAAATGATGAACGATGACGATTACTGGTTGGCCTGCCTCCTTGATCCACGCTATAAAGGCAAATTGCAAAATATTATGCCACATGAGAACTTGGAACTAATATTAGCAACCAAACAATCAACTCTTGTTGACCGTTTGCTTCAGGCATTCCCAGCACACAGCGCACGTGATCGTTCTCACACGAGCTCCAGGGGGCAGCAGACTAGGAGTGTTAGGGGTGCACACATCAGAAGTGGCGTTGGACAGAGGGGTTTTCTGACCAGGTTGTGGAGTGATTTTGCTATGACCGCAGACAGGACAGGTACTGCTGCATCAATTGAAAGTGACAGGAGACAACATTTGTCCAGTATGGTTACTAACTATTTTTCATCCCTTATCGATGTTCTCCCTCAACCGTCATTCCCATTTGATTACTGGGCCTCCAAATTAGACACCTGGCCAGAATTGGCAGAATATGCATTGCAGGAGCTTGCTTGCCCGGCAGCAAGTGTCCTATCAGAAAGAGTATTCAGTGCTGCAGGTTCAATATTAACCGAAAAAAGGACTCGTCTGGCTACCCAAAATGTTGACGATCTAACATTCATTAAAATGAACCACAACTGGATTTCGAAATCTTTTGCCCCACCTTGCCCGGCCGACACCTAGCTTTCCTATGAAAAGCTCTTGCCTGTGAATTACTTTTCTAATGTCTAATTTGCTGCAGCTGATTGTACAGCATACGACATGTTTACACCTCCCTAAATGGCAAAACTCCCCACACGGGGCCGTGGTATCGCGACTTGGCGCAAGCACCCGTGAGACTGCTGTTTGTCTGAAGAGGTGGGTGTGCTCGCTTTTGGTTGACGGCATTGCTACTGGGTCCCTCATAGTACAATGTAGTGTCTCTGGCGGTGGTGGTGCGCACCCAACGTCAGACACACCGTTGTAACATGAGGGGCCCTGGGGCGGTCCCGCCGGCCTCAAGAGAGTTCCCCCCTACCCCAGCTCAAAATGTGCTCTACCACGTGCAAAATTATGTCGCACAGCTCCACCAATCTTTAGTCTATTCGCTGACATCATTCAATGTCTGGCACTGACAATACAAATTTGTAGACATCTATGATGCAACTTAAAGTAGTCTGTGTCTGTGTCCTATATTGGCACCATTAAATAGTTACTGCCAAATTACTATGTCAGAAACTCAGTAGATGAGCCCACCCCTGTACCTAAGTATGCCACCTTTTTTTTTTGTTTTGGTTGTTTTGCGAGACATTAACATCTATTTATATTTTGGGAGTACTGGGACAGACACTCCTTGCACTACTCCTCCACTCACCACCAAGCTGCCTGTGTATCCATGTAACCGCTGTAAAACTGCCATGAGCCTATTGTTTGTTATTTTAGGCCTTTGATAGCCTGTCTGCGGTCCCTACTTTAAATACTCCTCCACTGACCACCAAGCTGCCTGCCCGTGTATCCATGTAACCGCTGTGAAACTGCCATGAGCCTATTGTTTGTTATGTTAGGCCTTTGATAGCCTGTCTGCGGTCCCTACTTTAAATACTCCTCCACTGACCAGACCACTGCTGCCCGTGTACCCCTGGAACCAATTATAAAGTGCCTACAGCCAGCCCATTTTCTTATGTTAGGCCTTTGAAGCCTGTCTGCGGTCCCTACTTTAAATACTCCTCCACTGACCAGACCACTGCTGCCCGTGTACCCCTGGAACCAATTATAAAGTGCCTACAGCCAGCCCATTTTCTTATGTTAGGCCTTTGAAGCCTGTCTGCGGTCCCTACTTTAAATACTCCTCCACTCACCACCACCAAGCTGCCTGCCCGTGTATCCATGTAACCGCTGTGAAACTGCCATGAGCCTATTGTTTGTTATGTTAGGCCTTTGATAGCCTGTCTGCGGTCCCTACTTTAAATACTCCTCCACTGACCAGACCACTGCTGCCCGTGTACCCCTGGAACCAATTATAAAGTGCCTACAGCCAGCCCATTTTCTTATGTTAGGCCTTTGAAGCCTGTCTGCGGTCCCTACTTTAAATACTCCTCCACTCACCACCACCAAGCTGCCTGCCCGTGTATCCATGTAACCGCTGTGAAACTGCCATGAGCCTATTGTTTGTTATTTTAGGCCTTTGATAGCCTGTCTGCGGTCCCTACTTTAAATACTCCTCCACTGACCACCAAGCTGCCTGCCCGTGTATCCATGTAACCGCTGTGAAACTGCCATGAGCCTATTGTTTGTTATGTTAGGCCTTTGATAGCCTGTCTGCGGTCCCTACTTTAAATACTCCTCCACTCACCACCACCAAGCTGCCTGCCCGTGTATCCATGTAACCGCTGTAAAACTGCCATGAGCCTATTGTTTGTTATTTTAGGCCTTTGATAGCCTGTCTGCGGCCCCTACTTGCAATACTCCTCCACTGACCACAATGCTGCCTGGAGTGCCTGCCTGTGTATCCATGTAACCGATGTAAAACTGCCATGACTGCCTACTGTTTGTTATTTTAGGCCTTTGATAGCCTGTCTGCAGCCCCTACTTGCAATACTCCTCCACTGACCACACCAATGCTGCCCGTGTACCCCTGGAACCTATTTAAAAGTTCATAGAGCCTAGTTATATATTTTATTTACTATTAATAAGGCCATGATGGACTACGCTGTACCACGCTACAAGCTAACCAGTCGACACTTCTTTTGCGAGAAAAGCCATCCCAACCCTCCACCAGCATGTAGAAGACCGCATTGTCCATGCACTCTGGCAATCTGTGAGTACAAAGGTGCACCTGACAACAGACGCATGGACCTGTAGGCATGGCCACGGAAGATTACGTGTCCATTACGGCGCAATGGGTTAATGTGGTGGATGCATGGTCCACAGGGGACAGCCTACTAAGTCTGTCTGCAGTCCCTAATTCAAATTGTCCTCCACTGTCTAAATCGGAACTTCCACCTTCTGGCTTTCGGCCTATAGTATCAGAAATTAAACTGCATTTGGCCTTCAACTTTGGTTAGGGCCTACTAACGGCTTCTGCCCCTCCCTGGTGTTGCCCTCAACTAAATAAAGCTGAGCTTCAACCTTCTGCTCCAAATTACCATTTTGAAAAATGCAATAGGCTTTTCAGGCCTACTAAAGGAGTCTGTCTGTGTGCCCCTGCCTGGTGTTGTCCTCAACTAAATAAAGCTGAGCTTCAACCTTCCGGCTCTCATTAAGTGGTTTTAAAAAAAAAATGGTGGTTAGGGCCTACTAACGGCTTCTGCCCCTCCCTGGTGTTGCCCTCAACTAAATAAAGCTGAGCTTCAACCTTCTGCTCCAAATTACCATTTTGAAAAATGCAATAGGCTTTTCAGGCCTACTAAAGGTGTCTGTCTGTGTGCCCCTCCCTGGTGTTGTCCTCAACTAAATAAAGCTGAGCTTCAACCTTCCGGCTCTCATTAAGTGGTTTTAAAAAAAAAAAATGGTGGTTAGGGCCTACTAACGGCTTCTGCCCCTCCCTGGTGTTGCCCTCAACTAAATAAAGCTGAGCTTCAACCTTCTGCTCCAAATTACCATTTTGAAAAATGCAATAGGCTTTTCAGGCCTACAAAAGGTGTCTGTCTGTGTGCCCCTCCCTGGTGTTGTCCTCAACTAAATAAAGCTGAGCTTCAACCTTCCGGCTCTCATTATGTGGTTTTAAAAAAAAAAATGGTGGTTAGGGCCTACTAACGGCTTCTGCCCCTCCCTGGTGTTGTCCTCAACTAAATAAAGCTGAGCTTCAACCTTCCGGCTCTCATTAAGTGGTTTTAAAAAAAAAATGGTGGTTAGGGCCTACTAACGGCTTCTGCCCCTCCCTGGTGTTGTCCTCAACTAAATAAAGCTGAGCTTCAACCTTCCGGCTCTCATTATGTGGTTTTAAAAAAAAAAATGGTGGTTAGGGCCTACTAACGGCTTCTGCCCCTCCCTGGTGTTGTCCTCAACTAAATAAAGCTGAGCTTCAACCTTCCGGCTCTCATTAAGTGGTTTTAAAAAAAAAATGGTGGTTAGGGCCTACTAACGGCTTCTGCCCCTCCCTGGTGTTGTCCTCAACTAAATAAAGCTGAGCTTCAACCTTCCGGCTCTCATTATGTGGTTTTAAAAAAAAAAATGGTGGTTAGGGCCTACTAACGGCTTCTGCCCCTCCCTGGTGTTGTCCTCAACTAAATAAAGCTGAGCTTCAACCTTCCGGCTCTCATTAAGTGGTTTTAAAAAAAAAATGGTGGTTAGGGCCTACTAACGGCTTCTGCCCCTCCCTGGTGTTGTCCTCAACTAAATAAAGCTGAGCTTCAACCTTCCGGCTCTCATTATGTGGTTTTAAAAAAAAAAATGGTGGTTAGGGCCTACAAACGGCTTCTGCCCCTCCCTGGTGTTGTCCTCAACTAAATAAAGCTGAGCTTCAACCTTCCGGCTCTCATTATGTGGTTTTAAAAAAAAAAATGGTGGTTAGGGCCTACTAACGGCTTCTGCCCCTCCCTGGTGTTGTCCTCAACTAAATAAAGCTGAGCTTCAACCTTCCGGCTCTCATTAAGTGGTTTTAAAAAAAAAAAAAATGGTGGTTAGGGCCTACTAACGGCTTCTGCCCCTCCCTGGTGTTGTCCTCAACTAAATAAAGCTGAGCTTCAACCTTCCGGCTCTCATTAAGTGGTTTTAAAAAAAAAATGGTGGTTAGGGCCTACTAACGGCTTCTGCCCCTCCCTGGTGTTGCCCTCAACTAAATAAAGCTGAGCTTCAACCTTCCGGCTCTCATTAAGTGGTTTTAAAAAAAAAATGGTGGTTAGGGCCTACTAACGGCTTCTGCCCCTCCCTGGTGTTGCCCTCAACTAAATAAAGCTGAGCTTCAACCTTCTGCTCCAAATTACCATTTTGAAAAATGCAATAGGCTTTTCAGGCCTACTAAAGGTGTCTGTCTGTGTGCCCCTCCCTGGTGTTGTCCTCAACTAAATAAAGCTGAGCTTCAACCTTCCGGCTCTCATTAAGTGGTTTTAAAAAAAAAATGGTGGTTAGGGCCTACTAACGGCTTCTGCCCCTCCCTGGTGTTGTCCTCAACTAAATAAAGCTGAGCTTCAACCTTCCGGCTCTCATTAAGTGGTTTTAAAAAAAAAATGGTGGTTAGGGCCTACTAACGGCTTCTGCCCCTCCCTGGTGTTGCCCTCAACTAAATAAAGCTGAGCTTCAACCTTCCGGCTCTCATTAAGTGGTTTTAAAAAAAAAATGGTGGTTAGGGCCTACTAACGGCTTCTGCCCCTCCCTGGTGTTGCCCTCAACTAAATAAAGCTGAGCTTCAACCTTCTGCTCCAAATTACCATTTTAAAAAATGCAATAGGCTTTTCCGGCCTACTAAAGGTGTCTGCCCCTCCCTGGTGTTGTCCTCAACTGAACAAAGCTGAGCTTCCACATTCTGGCTTTCGCCCTATACTATCAGATATTAAACTGCATTTGGCCTACTAGTGTGGTTAGGCCCTTGAAACAGTGTCTGCTGCTCTTGGGTTTGCTACTCCACTGAACAAAGCAATGCCGCCTGTTTAGTCCTGTTACCAATTTTGAACTGCATGTAGCCTACTTTATTCTTTGGCCCTATATCTGTTTCCTCCTCATCCTGCCCATTGCCCAGCCACTGCTAAATGAGTCTGCTGGTACATTGACCTAGACCACTACATTCCCCTTGTACTCTACACAGCCAGAATCTGTCCCTGCTGAAAGTAAGGTTCCCCTTCCCGCATGTTATACCACCTTACACAGGGACAAAGAGGAAGGTGCAGATGAAAGTGCAGGTTCCTTCATCAGGTGGGGGGGCATACTCGTTGGCGACGTCACTGGCACAGGGCCCCTCAGAGTACGCAAAAGTGTCGCTGCTGGTGGGAGGCGCCCCCGCCATGCAAACACACCGCCGTACTTTGAGGGGCCCTGTGCCAGTGGCAATGCGAACGAGTGGGCCCCCCCCCTGCTTGCTCAGGATCACAGCACTTGCAACTTTTAAATACTTACCTTTCCCTGCAACACCGCCGTGACGTAGTCCGCATTTCCTGGGCCCACGAAAAACTTGAGCCAGCCCTACTCCCCCCACAACTTTCCCCCAATTCCCTATGCCCAACTATTATTATACAGTTAATTAAGATTGGCAAGCTTCAGAAACAAGAATGGATGTTTTTGGCATTAAAATGGGCACTGTAGGTGTTTTCCTGGCCTCCACTCACTGCCGACTATGCTTCCCCATTGACTTGCATTGGGTTTCGTGTTTCGGTCGATCCCCGACTTTTAGCGATAATCGGCCGACTGCACTCGACTCGACTCTGGACAAAATCGGGTTTCCCAAAACCCTACTCGATCTTAAAAAAATGAAAGTCGCTCAACCCTAGTCCCATATATTGGGAAACCCCCAAAAGTGATACCATTTTAAAAACAGCACCCCCCTTACATATTGAAAACTGCTGTCAGGTAGTTTAATAACCCTTCAGTTGCTTTTCAGGAATTAATGCAAGTCACATGACAAAAATGACAATGTGCATTTTTCCACCTAAATGCCTCTAACTCTGAACAGGTTACAGCAGACGGCAGACTCTTAGGCCAGAATTTGGTCATGAATTGCCAATCGCAAGCATCAGGACCACAAAATCATGATCTGAGGGCACCAATTGGGATTAGGAGGAACCCCCCACAGTCTGTTAACCATTTATAATGATGTAGTCACTATTGACAGCAGCATCTAAGGGGTTAAACAGATTTGAACAGTGCAAACACTGATCGTGGCTGATGCAGCAAGTTGTCAGCTATAGTGTACAGCTGACAGCTGCGGGATTATCACCTGTATGGGGAGGATATTCTCTTATATCTCAGGTCAGTTAAAAGATGTATTGGCTGTCATTAAGGGGATAGAGGTAAAATTATGTTCTCCTCATGAGCATCTATGCCTCTTTTAATGCATCCCATTATTTTATTTGCCTTTGTAGCAGCTGCCTGACACTTGCCACTAAATGTAAGTTTGTCATCCACCCATACACCCAGGTCTTTTTCATTAACGGTTTTGCCCAGATTTTTAGAATTAAGCACATAGTTATACATCTTATTACTTCTACCCAAGTGCATGACCTTACATTTATCCCCATTAAAGCTCATTTGCCATTTATCAGCCCAAGCTTCTAGTTTACATAAATCCTCCTGTAATATAAAATTGTCCTCCTCTGTATTGATTACCCTGCAGAGTTTAGTGTCATCTGCAAATGTTGAAATTGTGCTCTGTATGCCCCCTACAAGGTCATTAATAAATATGTTAAAAAGAAGAGGGCCCAACACTGACCCCTGTAGTACCCCACTGCTAACCGCGACCCAGTCCGAGTGTGCTCCATTAATAACCACCCTTTGTTTCCTATCCCTGAGCCAGCTCTTAACCCACTTACACATATTTTCTCCTATCCTCATTATTCTCATTTTATGTATCATCCTTTTGTGTGGCACCGTATCAAAAGCTTTTGAAAAGTCCATATACAGTACGTCCACTGGGTTCCCTTGGTCCAGTCCGGAACTTACCTCTTCATAGAAACTGATCAGATTAGTCTAACAGGAACGGTCCCTAGTAAACCCATGTTGGTATTGGGTCATGAGGTTATTCCTCTTCAGATACTCCAGTATAGCATCCCTTAGAATGCCCTCCAGGATTTTACCCACAGTAGAGGTTAAGCTCACTGGCCTATAATTTCCGAGTTCAGTTTCTGTCCCCTTTTGGAATATTGGCACCACATTTGCTATACGCCAGTCCTGTGGTACAGACACTGTTATTATGGACTCTTTAAAGATTAAAAATAATGGTCTATCAATGACTGTACTTAATTCCGGCAGTACGCGGGGGTGTAGCCCATCCGGGCATGGAGATTTGTCAATTTTAGTGATTTTTAGATGCTGCCGTACTTCCTGCTGGGTTAAGCAGGTGACACTTAGGGTATGTGCACACGTTGCGGATTTCTTGCAGAAATTTCCTGAAGAAAACCGGAAATTTTCTGCAAGAAATCCGCATTTTTTTTTTTGCGGTTTTTTTCCGTTTTTTTAGCGGTTTTTTAGCATTCTGCAAGCGTAATTAGCTTGCAGAATGCTAAAGTTTTCCAAGCGATCTGTAGTATCGCTTGGAAAACTGACTGACAAGTTGGTCACACTTGTCAAACATACTGTTTGACAAGTGTGACCAACTTTTTACTATAGATGCAGCTTATGCAGCATCTATAGTAAAAGATAGAATGTTTAAAAATAATAAAAAAAATAAAAAAATGCTTATACTCACCCAGACATCTCATCAGCAGCGTCCGTTCGTCTTCCTATAGCTGGTCTGTGCGCACAGGACCTTCCGTGACGTCACGGTCACATGACCGCTCACGACCAATCACAGGACAGTGACGTCATCGGCAAGGTCCTTCGCCGCACATCAGCTACAGGAACCGAAGCGACAGCATGCAGTGGAGGCGGGAAGACATCGAGGGTGAGTATATCGCTATTTTTTATTTTAATTCTTATTTTTTGACCACTTATATGGTGCCCAGTGCGTGGAGGAGAGTCTCCTCTCCTCCACCCTGGGTACCAACCGCACATAATCTGCTTACTTCCCGCATCGTGGGCACAGCCCCGTGCGGGAAGTAAGCAGATCAATGGACCCCTAGGTGTGCGGAATCCCCTGCAATTCTGCATTTTAATGAACATGTTGCTTTTTTTTCCGCGATGCGATTTTTTCGCGGAAAAAAAGGCTACATTTGCACAAAAAATGCGGAATACACTTAAAATAATGGGAGGCATATGTAAGCATTTTTTTCGCGTTTTTATCACGTTTTTATAGCGAAAAAACGCGAAAAAAACGCGAAAAATACTTAACGTGTGCACATGGCCTTAATGGGGAATTTTTGTTATCACTGATCCTATTGTCTGCCATGGGATTTTCTTGTGTAAATACTAATGAAAAAAAGTTATTTAGCATATTGGCTTTTTCCTCATCCTCATCCACGATTTCACCCAGACTATTTTTAAGGGGGCCAACACTATCATTTTTTAGTTTCTTACGATTTATGTAGTTAAATAATATTTTGGGATTATTTTAACTCTCTCTGGCAATAAGTCTCTCTGTCTCAATTTTTGCTGCCTTGATTTGCTTTTTACAGAATTTATTTAATTTTCTGTATTTATTTAAAGCCTCATCACTACCTACTTCCTTTAATTCTCTAAATGCTTTCTTTTTGTCCCTTATTGCGGCCCTTACAGCTCTATTTAGCCATATTGGTGTCCTCCTATTTCTAGTATGTTTATTCCCATACGGTATATACTGTGCACAGGTCCTATTCAGGATGCTAATAAACGTCTCCATTTTCTTTGTGTATTTTTATGCCTCAGGATATCATCCCAGTTAATTGCACCAACATCATCTCTTATCCGTTGGAAATTTGCCCTCCTGAAGTTTAGTGTTGTTGTCACCCCTCTACTACACATCTTATTGAAGGATACATGAAAACATTACTTTGTGAACACTATTTCCTCAGTGACCTTCAACCCTTATATTTGCTATGCGGTCTGGCCTGTTAGTTAATATTAGGTCTAGCAGTGCCCCTCTTCTTGTTGGGCCCTGAACCAGTTGTCACCCAGCTTGCTGCTCCACCGTCCTGCAGCTCCATCTTACCATCCCCCCTCATCTATCCCATTAAGCGTCTGCTCAGTGAGCAGAAGACTCCTTTCCATATTGTCAATGGATCTCAGTGTTGCCAGCTGCACATTTAGATCCAGAATCTGGGCTTCCAAATGCACAACGTGCTCACATCTCGCACAGCAGTATGCACCCTCGACCGGCTGCTCAAGGATTGCATACATGTGGCAAGATGTGCACTGGATGGCATTAACAATAGTGGAGCACATTTCCAAATGGGGATTGCACCAGACAGAAACATTAAATAAAAAATAAATGCAAAGTATTAATAAAACACAGACAGCAATTCAGTAATTCCTCCCTTGGAAACTCCCTGAATCCAAAGTCACTGAATCACAAGTCACACTTACCACCGTTCACACTTAAACTCAGGTCACACTCAGCTCATTCACACTCGCTATGCTGAAGATTTAAAGAGATTTTTTTTTCTTTTTCCCCTCAGCAGCAATCGACCTTGCTGTTCAATGCACTTCCAAAAAGTCCAAATATTGCACTTATTGCATTTAATCCAGCGTCCAAGTCCCATTCACCATTGCTTAATTCTGTGCATGCTCGGTAGGGCCTTCCACTAAGCCCCAAAAATTAGCATTTCCAAGTATCCCAATGCACAAGAAGAAAATCCTTAAAAAATTAGATCTTTATTCAATAACATAAAAAGACACAACAATAAGAAGACAAGGCAACGTTTCAGCCATATTTGGCCTTTCCCAAACCTCAAAATCATAGCTGTGATTGAATTACCCTATCCGAAATATGTATACAGTGAGGGAAATACTCTTTTGATCCCTTGCTAATTTTGTAAGTTTGCCCACTGAAAAAGACATAAACAGTCTATAATTTTAAGGGTAGATTAATTTTAACATTGAGAGATAGAATATCAAAAATAAAATCCAGAAAATCACATTGCATAAATTATAAAAATGTAGTTGCATTTTGCCCTGAGAAATAAGTATTTGATCCCCTACCAATCATTAAGAGTTCTGGCTCCTACAGACCAGTTAGATGCTCCTAATCAACCCATTACCTGCATTAAAGACAGCTGTCTTACATAGTCACCTTTATAAAAGACTCCTGTCCACAGACTCAATTAATCAGTCAGACTCTAACCTCTACAACATGGGCAAGACTGAAGAGCTAAATAAGGATATCAGGGACAAAATCATAGACCTGCAGAAAGCTGGAATGGGTTACAAAACCATAAGTTAGACGCTGGGTGAGAAGGAGACAACTGTTGGTGCAATAGTAAGAAAATGGATGAAATACACACTGACTGTCAATCGACATCGATCTGGGGCACCATGCAAAATCTCACCTCGTGGGGTATCCTTGATCATGAGGAAGGTGAGAGATCAGCCTAAAACTACATGGGGGAACTTGCTAATGATCTCAAGGCAGCAGGGACCACAGTCACTAAGAAAACCATTGGTAGCACATTACACCGTAAAGGTCTAAAATCCTGCAGTGCCTGCAAGGTCCCCCTGCTCAAGGCGGAATATGTGCAGGCCCATCTGAAGTTTGCCAATGAACACCTGGATGATTCTGTGAGTGATTGGGAGAAGGAGCTGTGGTCAGAAGAGACAAAAATTGAGGTCTTTGGCTTTAACACAACTCGCCGTGTTTGGAGGAAGAGAAATGCTACCTATGACCCAAAGAAAACCTCTGTCAAGCATGGAGGTGGAAACATTATGTTCTGAGGGGGTTTCTCTGCTAAGGGCACAGGACTACTTCACAGCATCAATGGGAGAATGGATGGAGCCATGTACCATAAGATCCCAAATGACAACCTCCTTCCCTCCACCAGGACATTAATAATGGGTCATGCCTGAGTCTTACAGCAAGACAATGACCCAAACCATACCGCCAAGGCAACAAAGGAGTGGCTCAAAAAGCAACACATCAAGGTCATGGAGTGGCCTAGCCAGTCTCCAGACCTTAATCCCATAGAAAACTTGTGGAGGGAGTTGAAGCTCCGAGATGCCAAGCGACAGCCTCAAAATCTTAATTTTTTAGAGATGATCTGCAAAGAGGAGTGGAGCAAAATTCCTCCTGACGTGTGCGCAAACTTCATCATCTACTACAAAAAACCTCTGACTGCTATGCTTTCCAACAAGGGTTTTGCCACCAAGTATTAAGTCTTGTTTGCCAGAGGGATCAAATACTTATTTCTCACTGCAAAATGCAAATAAATTTTATTTAAATATAATTTATACAATGTGACTTCCTGGATTTTATTTTTGATATTCTAACTCTCAATGTTAAAATTAACCTACCCTTAAAATTATAGACTGTTCATGACTTTGTCGGTGGGCAAACTTACAAAATCAGCAAGGGATCCAATACTTATTTCCCCCACTGTATATACCAAAGATGGACATTTCCTGGCTCCAAATATATTTTGTATAAAATAAATCTGTTTAAAGTAGAAATAAATATGAAAGAACCTTTTTCTGTGTCCTGTAACAGAAAATGAAAAATCTTTTCCCCGTCCAGGTGTTTATATTAAAGGCTTTCAGTAGGTTTCCCTTCGGTGTAAATGTATTCATGGTATGTGGGAGTCAATAATAACAGCATTGAGGAAAGCTGTTGGAAATAACTATTAGAAATATGAGCCAGGCACATTATTGTCATTAATTCTCTTAGTCCACAATGAATGTAGCCATTGTCAAGATTTGAAGCCCAACGGGATGTCCCGAGTTCACTGAAACATCACAAAATTTGCTCTTTTATCTAGGCTTTGCCATTCTTCAATGTAAATCTTTTAGGAGATTGTGAACTCGTCATCTTTTATTCCATTTCTTTATACATCATTGTTTTTTTTAATGTCTTTGCTCTTTAGAATAACGAGGAAGAGAAAGCAGACAAAGCTACAGACGAGTGACACTTCAAAGGAAAAGCACAAAGATCAACTTTGAATAAGGATACAGCCATGGGGTATCCCATACAGGTGTTTGCCTGCCTTCTTTTAATGCTGAGTTCTCAAGTGAACTGTGGACTTATTAGAAAAGTTATCCGGCACAGAAGAGACACTGGCATAAACGTCACCTTGCCTGAAGACAACCAGCCAGTAGTGTTTAACCATGTGTATAACATTAAAGTTCCAATGGGCTCGCTATGCTCTGTTGACCTAGACCCTATTGGAACAGCGGAAAACGAGGTGAAACCTCAAACAGAACTTCAAAAGAATTACCAAGAAACCACTTTAAATGGGGAAAACCAGATAGTTTTTACACATCGCATCAACATCCCTAGACGAGCTTGTGGATGTGCAGCATCTCCGGATATTAAGGACCTTCTGAGCAGACTGGAGGAGCTTGAAGGCCTTGTGTCATCTCTTCGAGAACAATGTACTACTGGAGCTGGATGCTGCTCTAACACACAGACTGCTGAAGGTAAGAATATTCTTTCTTGACAGAATAAATTATATACATTGGTGAAACTTTGTTTGAGACAACAGGAGAAAATTGCATTAAAAAGTGGTCCTCTAGGGAGTGTCCTCTCAGAGATGATGGGCAGTATGGTGGAACTGAAAATCTATCACAAAAGATCTGGTCTCAATTGTGAATGGTCCGCAAAGAGACAGTCTTTTTCTGAGATGTCACTCTATCAAATTTCTGTTAAGAAATACAAAAATGACTGGCAATAGGGTACCAGGTCATGGGAACCAGTTCTAATGATGGCAGGCTTGACTTCAGTCAACCCAAAGAATTAGAAGTGTAGTGGAGTCCTCAGATTTACGCTCCACCAGATCATGTTGGTGCACTTCTGGATGATAGTAACATGGACATCAGAAAATTGGGGGCCTAACTAGTTTTCTTAGTAATTTATCCATTAGATCATTCCCTATCATTCCCTCAAACTCTATATATGGGCTAAAACCATTAACACCTTTATATAATTTATCTGTTGTTGCACCACATTCCTGAGGAATCAGCATTTTAATTCACTGTCTGATTTCCTTACCTGATTACTGACATGAAACATTCAAACTAAAGAGGTGGGGAAGCAACCATGAAATGCAGAGACTTGGCAAATGCTTTTTCACGCCCAGGTCACTGATTTGCATGTGAATTAAATGCTGTTTCTCGGGAATGCAGCAACAGATAAAAGATGTAGAAGCATTGATGAATTTAGCATTAAAGACATGCATGCATATATGCAGGTTTCGGAAGGTAAATCGTATTGACAGATTCAATTTAAAAACTCTATGAAAAGTATGCACTACTTAGAAGAAAACACATCAAGTAACCAAAAGAGCATAATACAAGACATAACCATCAGCATCACTTTATAGATGAGTGTCTGAGGCTAGTTTCACACTAGCATTTACCTGATCTGCGGCGGGCTGTGGACTTCCTCCGTGAAGCCCCGCCCCCCGCTGCACCTCCGCCGCTAGCTCCGCATATTTCTGCATGCGGCCGGCATGCAGCCTGTGTACCTATATTTAACATTAGGTACGCAGGTCCTGCCGCAGTATGCGGATGGTGCCGCATGCGGCGTTTTGACGCTGCAGATAAAAAAAAAAAATGCTACAGGCTGCGTCCTACGCTGGTAGCTGCAGCGTCAAAATGCCGCATGCGGCAGCCTCCGCATACAGCCGCACGACCTGCGTACCTAATGTTAAATATAGGTACACAGGCCGCATGCCGGCCGCATGCAGAAGTAGGCGGAGCTAGCGGCAGAGGGCGGGGCTTCACGGAGGAAGTCCGCAGCCCTCCGCAGCTGCTCCATACGCCAGTGTGAAACCGGCCTCAGTTGACAATATTGAATATCTACTAATATGGCAGACGTATTTATACTCCATATATGAATTTATACATCTATAATAAGACTGAGCCAGGTATTTCAGCTGTTACGTTTTTTTATATTTTATGTATCCGCGCAGGTCTTCATCATATCCAGGGGCAGCTCTTTAAAGTGTTTGAACAAAAATGTCCCATTACGATGTTGCATGCCTCCCTATCGAGTAGTCTGTAATTAAAATGATGCTGAACATCTCGTATTTCTCACAGGCATGTGGTGGTTTTGTAATAAGGAAAGAAG
The DNA here is from genome assembly GCF_051348905.1 of Ranitomeya variabilis. Taxonomy (NCBI): domain Eukaryota; kingdom Metazoa; phylum Chordata; class Amphibia; order Anura; family Dendrobatidae; genus Ranitomeya; species Ranitomeya variabilis. Next base: position 203,472,630 of record NC_135233.1, read on the forward strand.
GAGGTTAGCGCTTCTTGTAAAATCTTATAATTATATGTCTACAACTGACTTTTCTTAAAACTTCCCACCAGATCTGAGACATTAAAACAAACCAGGAACGTGGAAGAAAACATCTATCAGCTAATAATATTGTTCCCTAAAGTAAAGGGAACCAAAACAATAATTGAGTCTTAAGTCTTCATGAGGTGGCACGTTTCGAGAGTCCAAGTATTGCAAAATGTGGCATTTCATAGATCTAGAAAATAAGAAATGTTTTTAGTTATTTTTTTAGGTCAATATCCTTCTAAATATACAAAAACAACTTTATTGCTCTGGTTAATTTTTTTCAGCACTAAGTACCAGTTATATAATTATATATACACTCACCGGCCACTTTATTAGGTACACCATGCTAGTAACGGGTTGGACCCCCTTTTGCCTTCAGAACTGCCTCAATTCTTCGTGGCATAGATTCAACAAGGTGCTGGAAGCATTCCTCAGAGATTTTGGTCCATATTGACATGATGGCATCACACAGTTGCCGCAGATTTGTCGGCTGCACATCCCAAAGATGCTCCATACAAGGCAGGATGGATCCATGCTTTCATGTTGTTTACGCCAAATTCTGACCCTACCATCCGAATGTCGCAGCAGAAATCGAGACATCAGACCAAGCAACGTTTTTCCAATCTTCTACTGTCCAATTTCGATGAGCTTGTACAAATTGTAGCCTCAGTTTCCTGTTCTTAGCTGAAAGGAGTGGTACCCGGTGTGGTCTTCTGCTGCTGTAGCCCATCTGCCTCAAAGTTCGATGCACTGTGCGTTCAGAGATGCTCTTAGGCCTACCTTGGTTGTAACGGGTGGCGATTTGAGTCACTGTTGCCTTTCTATCAGCTCGAACCAGTCTGCCCATTCTCCTCTGACCTCTGGCATCAACAAGGCATTTCCGCCCACAGAACTGCCGCTCACTGGATTTTTTTTCTTTTTCGGACCATTCTCTGTAAACCCTAGAGATGGTTGTGCGTGAAAATCCCAGTAGATCAGCAGTTTCTGAAATACTCAGACCAGCCCTTCTGGCACCAACAACCATGCCACGTTCAAAGGCACTCAAATCACCTTTCTTCCCCATACTGATGCTCGGTTTGAACTGCAGGAGATTGTCTTGACCATGTCTACATGCCTAAATGCACTGAGTTGCCGCCATGTGATTGGCTGATTAGAAATTAAGTGTTAACAAGAAGTTGGACAGGTGTACCTAATAAAGTGGCCGGTGAGTGTATATACTAGATGGTAGCCCGATTCTAACGCATCGGGCATTCTAGAATATGTATGTAGTTTATTTATGAAGATTTTAGAATAATACATTGAATACACAGGATTTGGCAGGCTGCGACCAATTAGCGAAGCGTGGTTCAAATCCCGTGCCAATTTGCAGCTGGACTGCGCCTGTCGCTGATTGTTCGCGGCCGGCCATGTAGTATATAACAGCCCACGTAGTAAATAGCACAGCCACGTAGTATATTGCACAGCCATGTAGTATATAGCACAGCCACGTAGTATATAGCACAGCCCATGGAGTATATAGCACAGCCACATAGTATATAGCACAACCCACGGAGTGTATAACAGCCCACATTGCATATAACACAGCTCATGTAGTATATAACAGCCCACGCACGCAGTATATAACACAGCCCACATAGTGTATAACACAACCCACGTAGTGTATAACACAGCCCACGTAGTGTATAACACAGGCCACGTAGTGTATAACACAGCCCACGTAGTGTATAACACAGCCCATGTAGTGTATAACACAGCCCATGTAGTGTATAACACAGGCCACGTAGTGTATAACACAGCCCATGTAGTATATTGCACAGCCCACGTAGTATATCACAGACCATGCAGTATTTTGCACAGCCCACGTAGTACATTGCACAGCCCACGTAGTATATTGCACAGCCCACGTAGTATATTGCACAGCCCACGCAGTATATTGCACAGCCCACGCAGTATATAGCACAGCCCACGCAGTATATTGCACAGCCCACGCAGTGCATTGCACAGCCCATGCAGTATATTGCACAGCCCACGCAGTACATTGCACAGCTCACATAGTATATTGCACAGCCCACGCATTATATAGCAATGTGGACATCATATCCCTGTTAAAAAAAATAATTAAAATAAAAAATAGTTATATACTCACCTTCCGTTGGCCCCCGGTTCCAGGTGAAGCGTTTACCGATGCTCCTCGCGCACTCCGGTCCCAAGAGTGCATTGCGGTCTCACGAGATGATGACGTAGCGGTCTCGCGAGACCTCTACGTCATCATCTCGTGAGACCACAATGCATGGACCGGTCACCGGGGCGTCGCGAGGTGCAGGAAAGGCCGGTTCTGGATCCGAGGGGCCGACGGATGGTGAGTATATAACTATTTTTTATTATTTTTAACATTAGATCTTTTTACTATTGATGCCACATAGGCAGCATCAATAGTAAAAAGTTGGTCACACAGGGTTAATAGCAGCGGTAACGGAGTGCGTTACACCGCGGCATAGCGTGGTCCGTTACCGCTGCCATTAACCCTGTGTGAGCTCTGACTGGGGGGGAGTATGGAGCAGGCACTGACTGTGGGGAGGAAGGAACGGCCATTTGCCACCGGACTGTGCCCGTCGCTGATTGGTCGTGGCCGTTTTGCCGCGACCAATCAGCGACTTGGATTTCCATAACAGACAGAGGACGCGACCAATGAATTTCCGTGACAGACAGACAGACAGACGGAAGTGACCCTTAGACAATTATATAGTAGATAGATGTAGAAGACACCAACTTGCACTCCCCTAAAAAGGTTTTTTTGTTTTGTTTTGGAAAACCCCTGTCTTCCAGCTTTAGTTTGTTTGTTTGTTTTTTAAATCAAACTGTGCTGTACTCACCCTTCCTGGGTTCAGCATTGTGTCTCTGCTCTGCCCCCAATGTCTATTATTATCTGCAGTGCTGATTCTATATCAACAGAATTGTAGCCAATCACTGAGGTCAACGGCTCTGCCCTAGTTGATGACATGAGCCACTGAGATCTACTGATTGACTGCAGCACTATCAGCATGACATTAGCACTGTTGGCAATAATAATCACCGGAGGCAGCAGCAGGAACTCAGCACTACTTCCACGGACAGTGAGTAAATCACAGTTTATTATTATTATTAAACAATCTACAGCCTAGGGACTGGGGTTTTATGACCTGGAAAATCCCTTTAACTGAAGATACCATTTAGCTTTATTCTTTCCCAGTCACTATGGTAATTCAAATAAATCAATTTTGTAACAAATTAAGCCAGACATCTCACTGGAATTAAGGATCACCAAGCAACGACTTGTTTTCTTTGGACACATATGAGTAGGGCTTTCACTGGAGGACATCATACGAGAAGAGCAATCACTGGAGAAGGACATCATATGAAGAGAGCGATCACTGGAGAAGGAAAGCATACCAGAAGAGCGATCACTGGAGAAGGACAACATAAGAAGAGAGCAATCACTGGAGAAGGACAACATACGAAGAGAGCAATCACTGGAGAAGGACAACATACGAAGAGAGCAATCACTGGAGAAGGACAACATACGAAGAGAGCGATCACTGGAGAAGGACAGCATACCAGGAGAGCGATCACTGGAGAAGGACATCATACAAGGAGAGTGATTCCTGGAGAAGGACAACATACGAAGAGAGCGATCACTGGAGAAGGACATCATACAAAAAGAGCAATCACTGGAGAAGGACAGCATACCAGGAGAGCGATCACTGGAGAAGGACATCATGCGAATAAAGCGATTACTGGAGAAGGACAGCATATGAGAAGAGCAATCACTGGAGAAGGACATCATATGAAGAGAACAATCACTGGAGAAGGACATCATGGTCGGAAGAATAGAAGGAACAAGGCGAAGAGGAAGACCAGCAACCTGATGGCTTGATACTATCAAGACAATATTGGAGAAGACCCTTGTGGACCTAACTAGGCTTGCACCGATTGCTCATCCATCAGGTTGCCATGGCTCCAGATCAAGTCAAAGGCCCTTAAAATTAAAAAAAAAAACTAGTGATTCTAAAAATGAAAAATTTCATAGTTTGCATAGGTCTGATTATCATTAATCATGCATAAATTCTCCCGATGAATATGGGTTCCAGAAGTGACCTCCTACCCTTTAGACATTGGCGAGACAAGCTCTCTTGCTCAAGGCAAGGATTTCAACATGAACCAACCAACCCTTTATTTCTAAAGTTCAGAATAATTGCTGAACTATTGTACACTAGCTATTATGATTCACACCAGAAGCATTCAGCTGACAGCACTCTATGTATGCCAACCCTCCATACATATGCACACTCACTCTTGGTGCATTGGAGTATACACGTGTTCTTTATGGAGAGATGAGAAATCTGATGCCAGGAACCTTTGGCGGCAGCTTATTTACACAAAGAACAAGCAGATGGGGCATTTTTATTGCTAATGGCCCAATCCTTCTTCACCCCTCAACATCATGTGTCGGGGAAGAAAATTGGGAGTCAATCACACCCATTACACAGATGCCTGGTCCTATTAAAATCTGCAGATTAAAATAAGAATAATAAAGTGTAGAGCAATCTTTAGTCCTGATGAATTTTTGCCTTTGTGCAAGCGAAATGGGAGCCTACAATCAGGATATGGATAAAACCTTTTCAAATTGTATTTTTCCAAATTTAAAGCAAATCACAAACAACTCTACAAACAGTAGACAGGTGGCAAAATAACTCATGCATTTCAGGCCATTGGGGTCCTTAGTTATAGCATGTGTGTATCTTTTGTGTATGTAACAACAATACATTGTGTCCATCCATTCCAGTGGTACCATACATTTTTTGCTTACCCTAGCCATGTTTAGGGCATACTGTATTCTGAAACTGCACAATTGGTCTACTGATGAAACTCCTTCTTGGATAGTAAAAAGTCTGCCTTTCCACACCCCAATCTGATTAAAGAGGCTGCGATGCACCAGATGTGGCACAGATCCATACATTGTATTGTGACCCTGAAAGGCAATGCTAGTACTCTCCCACTTGTATGGTTCCTGTGACATGTATGGAGCTGAGGTACTTCCTGCACACTTCTGTACCATCATTGGTGCTGGGTGACTTAGCTCCACAAATCAGACCTTTCTTAGAAGGGTTATCCAGGGCTATATTAATTTTTTACTATGGGCTTAAAACCTAACAGGCAGGTAGCTGCTAACTACCTGGCCGTGCTGCCCAACGCAGATCTCTGCCAGCACATAGCAGTCACAAATCGCTCCTGCTGGTGACTCTGCTGCACTTTCTGCTGCTGTCACATCATCAAAGCACTGGCTTCTCTTCTGCTCTGTTGATGGGGCATGAATGCCAATGTTATGCTTGATTGACAGCCATCTCCCCACTGTCAAACTGCAGGAAAATGGCTGTCAATCAACATGACATCACAGTCATGACAGAGTAGCCCAAAAGAGGAAGATCTATTCTATTGACTTGGAGCAGCTGAATCGCCGGCAGGAGCGGTATGTGACCAACCAGTCAGTGCTGGATAAAACAGGCAGGTAGTTAGCAATTACCTGTCTAAAAGTAAAAAGTAAAGTAAAAAATATTGTGATCCTGGATAAGCCCTGTAAGGATCAGTCACCAATATTAACATTCAAATGCTCCTTTCATGTCACATTGAAAATTTTACCTACAGTACATTACCTTAATTATCCTACTATATTCATTTGTGCAGGTACAGTGGAAACCAAGCCTTACTGCAATGGACGTGGGAATTACAGCACTGACTCTTGTGGCTGTATTTGTGAGCCTGGATGGAAAGGACCCAACTGTACTGAAGCAGAATGTCCAGGAAACTGCAATAACAGGGGGACATGTGTGGACGGAAAATGTGTTTGCGATCCAAACTATACCGGAGAGGACTGTGGTGAACGGACCTGCCTGAATGATTGCAATGACCAAGGAAAATGTGTCAATGGAGTCTGTGTTTGCTTTGATGGATTTGCTGGAGAAGACTGTGGTGAAGAAGTGTGCCCCGTGCCTTGCGGTGAGCATGGAAAATGTGTGAATGGCCAATGTGTGTGCGATGAGAACTTTGTGGGGGAGGACTGTAGCGAATCCCTCTGTCCAAACAACTGCAACAACCGTGGACGTTGCGTAGATAATGAGTGTGTCTGTGATGAGCCGTACACCGGAGAGGACTGTAGCGAGTTGATTTGTCCTAATGACTGTTTTGACCGTGGCCGTTGTATAAATGGCGTATGCTATTGTGAAGAAGGGTTCACTGGCGAAGACTGCGGTGAACTGGCCTGTCCAAACAACTGCAACAACAAGGGGAAATGTGTTAATGGACTATGTGTGTGCGATGAGGGATTCACAGGGGATGACTGCAGTGAGCTGAGCTGTCCCAACAACTGTAACAATATGGGGCGTTGTGTAAATGGAGTGTGCGTATGCAAAGAAGGGTTCACGGGAGAGGACTGCGGTGAGCTGAGGTGTCCAAACAACTGCAATAACAAAGGCCGTTGCATTAATGGGCAATGTGTCTGTGATGTGGGATTTACGGGAGAGGACTGCAGTGAACTGAGGTGCCCCGGTGATTGTAACGAAAAAGGGCGCTGTGTAAACGGCCAGTGCGTGTGCGATGAAGGATTTATGGGTGAGGACTGCAGTGAACTGAGCTGCCCTGGTAATTGTAACAATAGGGGGCGTTGTGTAAACGGCCAGTGTGTGTGCGATGAAGGATTTATGGGATTTGACTGCAGTGAGCTGAGGTGTCCCAACGACTGTAACAACAAAGGCCGGTGCGTCAACGGTCAATGCGTGTGTGATGACGGATTCATGGGACTGGACTGCAATGATTTAAGATGCCCCAATGATTGTAACAACAAAGGTCGATGCGTTAATGGTCAATGCGTTTGCGATGATGGGTTCATGGGTGAAGATTGCTCCGAACTAAGATGCCCCAATGATTGCAACCACAGAGGTCGCTGCGTCAACGGACAATGCATATGCGACAACTTATTCATGGGTGAAGACTGCGACGAACTTCGCTGCCCTGACGACTGTAATAACAGAGGCCGCTGCATCGACGGGCAGTGTGTGTGCAACGAAGGATTCACGGGGGACAATTGCGGGGAACTAACCTGCTTCAACAACTGCAACAACCAAGGACAATGTGTCAATGGACAGTGCGTTTGCGATGAAGGCTTTATCGGAGAGTTCTGCTCTGAAGGTACAGTTTATTCAGTTAATCCATTTATGTAAAGTAATCTTTTCATTTTCAACATTTTTTTCTTAAAAAAACATTAGGCCGTATTTGTTTTTTTAGTTAATATGCATGCTTCACGCTAAACGGAAAAGCAGAAATTTCACACCTCGCTGTTGGAGCACGTCGAGTGGATCATATTATGCTCTTGTCTCATTTCCATTTAAACCGTGATGATAAAAATCTCTGAGCCGTGGCTGGCACACCTGGATCTAGCTTTGTTGGGGTCTAAGCAATTTGCACATTAGATATTGAGTTGCAATGTAATACATCTGTTTGCATTTTTCCGAAGCATGCAGAGTTTTATGCAAAGTCGGTTTTACGTTTGTAGCCGCATCAGAGATAAACGTGGAGGAAAAATGCAGAATTGTGGTTTATTGGGAAAGGGCCAAGCTCACATATATCGTTAGAGCCCCCTATCGGAGCTAGCCACCCTATCAGTTCATTTCGGCAACGGGAGCACGTCATGTTTCATCAAGGAGCCAGACATTGAGGTGCACAAGCAAAAGTCTTCTACCCTCTGATATAGAGAGAATTTTGCATATATTTTTCCCCATGCGAATACTGCTCCTTAATGAGAGCCAATATGCTCCCTCCAAGGTTACATCAAGGGCATTGAACCCAGTTCTGTAATGATGTGGACAATTAAAAAAAGGAACCTCTGCAGATGGGTATTTGGCTTGGCTAATGTTCCCACTCATTTTTGAAGGCTGAATGCAGATTCATAGGAAAGCAACCTCCAGATAGAACTTTTCACTCTGGCAGGAAATATATATATATATATATTTGCACCGTGTTAGCCAGTAGATAGGGAAATATTAAAATTTGAGAGTCCTCAGTGGTTGATACGTTTTAATGGCGAACTGAGAAGATGGCAACAAATTGGAAGCTTTCGAGACTACACAGGTCTCTTCATCAGGCATAGACTAATACAAAATCTGAAGAATCACATATTTATACACAACATAGCACAGGAATAATGCCATAGATAAGTGACGTGAAGCAGAACTATCAGTATGGGAGAGGGATAAACAGTGGTGGCTGTAAATATTGGAACAGTTCATAGATAAGGAGTGTGAACGTTTTATTGTCCTCTGATTGGGGTCTGTTCTGTGTTGTGAAGCCCCCACAAGATCTGATTCATCCTTCTCATTCCCACACAATAAAAGAGAAAAAAATAGATTTACCAGTGGCCAAACATTTTTGTATCTATGAACTGTTCCAATATTTACAGCCACCACTGTTTATCCTTCTCCCATAATGATAGTTCTGCTTCAAGTCACCTGTCTTACCTATTGCATTATTCCTGTGTCCTGCTGTGTATAAATATGTGATTCTTCAGATGTTGTATTAGTCTATGCCTGATGAAGAGACCTGAGTAGTCTCGAAAGCTGCAATTTGTTACCATCTTTTCAGTCAGCCATTAAAAGGTATCAACCACTGAGGTCTCTCAATTCCAAATATCACTCTGGGAGATAACTTATTTGGATGCGTTACCTTTTGGAATTAAAGTCGCATTCATGTACATATATCTGCCCATTGTGGGCTATTGACACTGTAGTATGGATCGGTAAATCCCCATAGCAACCAAAAACTATCTACTTTTATCAGGTACATAAATAATAGGTCCAGTAATAAAGATCATTAGATTTGGGTGTGTTTTTGAGGTTTGAGAGAGATGATGGATAATAGATAGATAATAGATAGATAGATAGTTAACAGAAAAATAGATAATAGATAGATCTATGATAGATAGATATATAGATAATAGATAGATAATAGATAGATAATAGATAGATATATGACAGATAATAGATAGATAGATAGATAATAGATAGATAATAGATATATGATAGATAGATAGATAGATAATAGATAGATAGATAATAGATAATAGATGATAGATATGATAGATAGATAGATAGATAGATAGATAGATGATAGATAGATAGATAATAGATAGATAATAAATGATAGATAGATAGATAGATAGATAGATAGATAGATAGATAGATAGATAGATAGATAGATAGATGATAGATAGATAATAGATGATAGATAGATAGATGATAGATAGAGGATAGATAGATAGATAGATAGATAGATAGATAGATAGATAGATAGATAGATAGATAGATAGATAGAAGAAAAGGAACAGCACAATATAAATACTTATCTTCAGGTGCAATCTGTCCAATGATTATCCAAACTTCATAGAATTCCAAGAAAGAGGCAGCACTCCATTGTTTCAGTGTAAAAATGTGCAGGATTTTAATCAACCCACATGTCTGGGTGACGTTTCGGCTACAAATGAGGCTTGAGAAAGGCTCATTTGTAGCCGAAACGTCGCCCAGACATGTGGGTTGATTAAAATCCTGCACATTTTTACACTGAAACAATGGAGTGCTGCCTCTTTCTTGGAATGATAGATAGATAATAGATAGATAGATATTAGATAGATAATAGATATATAATAGATAGATAATAGATATATAATAGATAGATAATAGATAGATATTAGATAGATAATACATAGATAATAGATAGATAATAGATAGATAGATAGATAGATAATAGATATATAATAGATAGATATTAGATAGATAATACATAGATAATAGATATATAATAGATAGATAGATGATAGATAGTACATAGATTGATAGATTGCTGCTCAATGTTAAATTACAGGTTTTGTTTCTCGGCCCTAGACCTCTGGGTTGAGCCTCCAGTAGGACCCTTCTGATTGTGTAGGATTCCTTTGGACGTTGTGATTTTCTGTTTATGTATTTTTGTGGTGTTAGGAAACCAGATTATAAATTTATCTGGGTCAGAGATCATTGGGAATAAATGTATCGGCAGCACAATGTTTTCCATTATTTGTCCGCTCTGAGCGCTGTGTAAATAAGAAAAATAAATAAACAAAAACAAACTACAGACGCACCGGATAAATATTTCATAGATTAGTTTGTCTGTCCTGAGAGCAGCGCTGCCCCTCGTTACTTTCCTAGTTTGTCTTTTCTTTACCGTTGTGCTGAGTACACAATATGGACTGCACCAGCAAAGCCACATAAAGCGACATGCAGACGTGCCGTCCTGTTATCGCATCACATACTCCTCTACACAATTTTCTGAACAGGTTTTGCTTTGCAATATAATTAATATTGTATAGTAGATGGTTTTTGGTTTGAAAAAATGAACCTTACTGTTTTTTGTTGTTGTTTTTTTTGTTGAATCCAACAGTGGCACCCCCAGAAAATTTAATTGTGACAGATGTAACCACTAAAACCATGAATCTGGAATGGGCCAACAAAATCAAAGTTACTCAATACCTCATCACTTATGTTCCCACAAGTCCCGGTGGCTTAGAGTTTGACTTTAGAGTCCCTGGAGACCAGACAACAGCCACCATTAGAGAACTTGAACCTGGAGTAGAATACTTTGTACGTGTGTATGCCATCTTGAGGGACCAAAAGAGTATTCCAGTAAGCGCCAGGGTCGCTACACGTAAGTGCAATTTCACATGTACTTTTCCTTCTGAAAACAATTTATGGAAGAAACTCTTTCATCAGAACTGCAGAGTGAATGAAAGGCAAAACATTGATCACTTAAACAAGGAGATGGGAAACTAGGTAAAGAAGAAAAAGAAGGCAAATTGTAAACTTAAAGTGCTTGTTCATTACTAGACCACCCAAGCTTAAAGTGCTCGGCCACTACTAGACTACACAAGCTTAAAGTGTTTGTCCACTACTAGACAACCCCAGCTTAAAGTGCTTGTCCACTACTAGACCACTCAAGCTGAAAGTGTTTGTCCATTACTAGGCCACTCAAGCTTAAAGTGCTTGTCCACTACTAGACAACTCCAGCTTAAAGTGCTTGTCCACTACTAGACCACTCAAGCTGAAAGTGTTTGTCCACTCCTAGACCACTCAAGCTTAAAGTGCTTGTCCCCTACTAGACGACTCAAGCTTAAAATGCTTGTCCATTACTAGACCACCCAAGCTTAAAGTGCTGTCCAATACTAGACCACTCAAGCTGAAAGTGTTTGTCCACTACTAGACTACTCAAGCTGAAAGTGCTTGTCCACTACTAGACAACTCCAGCTTAAAGTGCTTGTCCACTACCAGACCACTCAAGCTGAAAGTGTTTGTCCACTCCTAGACCACTCAAGCTTAAAGTGCTTGTCCCCTACTAGACCACTCAACCTTAAAATGCTTGTCCACTACTAGACAACCCCAGCTTAAAGTGCTTGTCCACTACTAGACCACTCAAGCTGAAAATGTTTGTCCATTACTAGGCCACTCAAGCTTAAAGTGCTTGTCCACTACTAGACAACTCCAGCTTAAAGTGCTTGTCCACTACTAGACCACTCAAGCTGAAAGTGTTTGTCCACTCCTAGACCACTCAAGCTTAAAGTGCTTGTCCCCTACTAGACGACTCAAGCTTAAAATGCTTGTCCATTACTAGACCACCCAAGCTTAAAGTGCTGTCCAATACTAGACCACTCAAGCTGAAAGTGTTTGTCCACTGCTAGACCACTCAAGCTTAAAGTGCTTGTCCACTTCTAGACCATTCAAGCTTAAAGTGCTTGTTTACTCCTAGACCACCCAAGCTTAAAGTGCTTGTCAACTCCTAGAGCCCTCAAGCTTAAGGTGCTTGTCCGCTCCTAGACTACCCAAGCTTAAAGTGCTGTCCAATACTAGACCACTCAAGCTGAAAGTGTTTGTCCACTGCTAGACCACTCAAGCTTAAAGTGCTTGTCCACTTCTAGACCATTCAAGCTTAAAGTGCTTGTTCACTCCTAGACCACCCAAGTTTAAAGTGCTTGTCAACTCCTAGAGCCCTCAAGCTTAAGGTGCTTGTCCACTCCTAGACCACCCAAGCTTAAAGTGTTTGCTCACTCCTAGACCACTCAAACTTAAAGTAATTGTCCACTACTAGACCACTCCAGCTTAAAGTGCTTGTCCATTATTAAGCAATCCCAGCTTAAAATGCTTGTCCACTAGTAGACCACCCAAGCTTAAAGTGCTTGTCCACTACTAGATAACCCCAGTTTAGTAAACTCAGGACCCTATTTAAAATAAAGACAATTGATACTCTGCTGCCGCACCGATGCTGATCCAGTAATGTCGGCTGTTCTGTTCCCGGAGATTGACGTGACTTGTTGTGAAACAAGCTGGTTACAGACAATGAGTAGCCACTCATTACCTGAATTCTTTACTTATTTTCTAATAATGGACATCCAACCTGATGAAATTTTGATGAGCTACAGCCAAAGAGTGGCCTCTCATTATTTGCTGGCAGCACATGCCAAAAGTCTCTGGGAACAATGACACCAACATCACTGGAATTGCACAGCTGTGGGAGGTGACTATAAATTATTTTTGTTTTAATTAGTATAGTATTTTAATTAGAATCCGGTACAGGACAATCCCTTTACAAAGATTTCTCAACAACTTTTTTTTCTAATCTGTCCTAAATAAATATATAATGTAGCAGTGTAAATGTATTATGATACTTACTGATCGTAGTTATCTTTGGTTTTCAGCACCTGTCTGGTCCTCTTCTGGTCCATGTGACTTGAAATCAAACTAGTTGGTTCATACAGAGATGGATGGAGTGAAACTTGCTTTTTTTAATATAAGTCTATGGAGCCAAATTTGGGTCTTATAGACTTTTTTGTGATCGTGTGAGCTAGAAGAGGACTAGAGTGGCAATGAAAACCGGGGAAGACAGTGATCACAATTTAAATACACTTACACTATATTGCATATATTTTTAGGAGGGATTAGGAGAATAAAAACTTTTGGTGAGACGTCTTCTTTAACAGGTGCAGTGAAAAATGTAATAAGTGACTGAGATACCGTAATTCTCTGGAGTGGAGCCATTTCTTCAGGAGCAGCTCAACCAATATGGTGGATCCATTCCCATTTTAATCTTCTTAATTAATTATTTTGGCTTGTTTTATAAAATAACATTTATGTATTTTAATTACTAGTATCATCTATATATTAACATATATATCATCTTTACAGACCTGCCAACCACTGATGATCTACGGTTTAAAACAATAAAGGAAACTTCTGTTGATGTGGAGTGGGATCCTTTAGATATTTCCTTTGATACTTGGAAACTTATCTTCCAGAATATAGTAAGAAAAATACATATTTTCTTTTTATCGGGCATAAATATGGCAAATATCCAGATCGAAAAGTCACCACATACTGTAGACCTCCTTACATGGTGACCTGAGGAACTGTATGCAATGTGGTTCTGACTGTTGGAGATGCATCATTTGATGACATTATTTAGTGTCGATGAATATTCACCATCAATCATCCTAGATAGACATGAAGCTTGGACAGGTTCGAGCCCCTCAATGGTAGATTATGAGTCTATTGGGTGTCGTAATGACACCAAAAAAATAGAGTTTCTGATAAAAGCCCTTGTGTCAAAATCCCAAAAAGCTTACAGCTGTTAATGTGAAAAATAAAATATATCCAATAAATCACAATTTATATGAAATAATATTTGAACATTCGTCGTATTTCACCAAATTGTCCCATTCCCAAAGCAATTTCCATTGCATACCTTAAAATATATGAATATATTGTTCAGGAGTTCATGGCGCCTCGCAGATAAGAAACATTTTAGATGCAAAATGTTATTTTTAAAAGAAAAGTTTATGTTATGAAACGTCCTGGTTTGTTGGAAACCAACCGTTACGACACGCAGCATTTTTCCATGATTGCTACATCCTTTTGTCAGTCAGTTCTACTTCTACATCAATCATGAACAATAAAGGATTCATTCAATACGAAATGTGTTCTTTGGAGATAGTTTTGCCCCCATAGGGTGTCGCTGACTTCTAGCATTAAGTGGTGCATTTTATTTTTTAATAACTGCACAGATGTTTGATGGCGTACTATGTGCACCACATCAGAGATGAATTACCATTTCTGAAGAATAACCCCTCAAAATTGCCCCTGGACCAAAACAGTTTCGAGATAGTTCAAAAAGTTTTTTTTTTCTCAAAATGATTTCACTATTAGTCTCTTATTGCATTTTTCTCCAAAGCTTTTCCTATTTCATTTATTGTTACAATATTACTTTATTGCAGAAGAAACAGAATGGAGAGATAAGCACCAGTTTAGAAAGCTCTGTCACATCTTTCGAACAGCAAGGACTTGCACCAGGAGAAACTTATGAAGTATCGATACAAGTCGTGAAAAACAATACTCATGGACCTACGCTGACCAAACTCACCACTACAAGTAAAGTATTTTTACAATCACTACATATTTTACAATTTTCCTAGAGTGAAAATGATATTGCTAATGTTAGAGGGGCTTTAACGTTGATGACCTATCTTTAGTCAAATCAATAGTGGGTGGATGTGCGGTACCCGGCCACAGCCACTATTCCGTCGATGATGCACCACTACCGATCAGACATTGATGTCCTGCCCTAAGGATAGCCTATCAATGAAAAAGTCCCAGACAACCGCCTTAAATAGTTAAAAGTTCTTTGAAGGACCTGCCACTTTGGGAACGAGGAAAAATGGAAGTAGGAGGATTTTTTTCAACTAGAATAACAAATTACTACTAAAGATTGATACATTACATTCTACCCTGAAGCCTTGTGAGGACATTATTTTATTTGATGTGACTTAGGGTGCACTGCTTAAAGTGATTGTGATAATAAGTTATAACCCATTGATGCGCGGAGGTCCAATCACTGGGACCAGTGCCTATCGGCAGAAAAGGGAACTTTTATTACTGTTGGAATGGAGTAGCAGTTATCATGCTTGCCCCCTGCTCCATTGCTTTCTCTGGCAGCTGCACAAAGAATGAGTGAAGTGGTGGTCTGGTTTGTGCCCTCCTGCTCCATTCATTTGGGAAAAATGAGCCTGTTGCCAAACAGTGCAGATCCCAACGGTCAGACCCTTATGGATCAGTTATTATCACCTAACCTGTGGATCGGTGAAAAGTTGCTTTCACAGGATCTCCCTTAAACTTACGTTACGTCTACAGCACCATTTTTAAAGCTTGTGTCCTACACTACTTCTGTATCCCTCCTCTTTTGTAAAGAGGTATATTTATCAAATTTTGTATGAAACTGCCCAAAGAATATAATTCCGTGTTCCATCAGACATTCTATTATTGTCCACTAGAATTCTTACTCCTACTGACATTGCTCCATTCCATGGCACCGCATGTTGGCACTATACAGTGGCTCATAATGTGCCTATGGCTCTGACATGTGCATGAAGGTTACATTTTGTGAGACAAGAATTTATCAAGACTAGAGGTTTGATGACCATTCTTCATTCTAGCACGTTCTGGAGTAAGAAGGGTAAAATTTATTAAGAGACCCTTTCCTCTCAATAAATTTGGCTCATGTTGGGTCTGTTGTGCCATCGAAATGAACGCCAGCTTTGAGTGGGCATAGATTTTAGCTACAATGTGCAGTATTTATTTGGCGTCCTTTATACTCAATCTGCAGAACGGTAGCAGAATACACCTCCTATTACTAAACCCTAAAACATTTTTTAAAAAGGTCCAGAGAAGAAGGGCAAAAGTCACAAAATTTGTCACAAATACCGCCTATGACATTTTAACAGGAGTTTTCTAGAGTACAGGGATGCTAAATTCTCCTCTTAGGCAGTATTAGAAGTTCACTGTATGCACCTAGAAAGCTTCCATGCATGGAATAAAAAGGTCAATAGGCCTCCATTTATCAGTCTCAGGACAAAAGAATGCCTCTTTGGTATATGTCCGAGTTTGACTGTACAGAATATTGAGGATTGAGTGACAGATGCAAATGTATGGCATCTATGAAAGGCATCCATTTAATATATTCAATAGAAGCCTCCTAAGACATTGTTAGAGTTTAGCCATTGCATAAAGAGTAAGTAAAGTTTTTTTTTAATGTAATCTTTAATCAGCTTTTGCAAAGTTACAAATATTTGTAATTTACTCCATTGTGTTATTTTGCTTCAGTTTATCTCAAACACTGCTGAAAAGGCTGTTTTAACTGTCTTGGTCATGCACTTAGTGTAGCTGTTTTGAACTGCAGGTCTAGTAAATATCCATAAATCTGTGTGATCTTCTCTGGTCCCCGCCTTGTGCTCAGACAGCAAGAGTATTTGTAATTAGTGTCTGAGAATGGAGGATGAGAAGAGAGGCTCACACAGGAGTATAGATGTTTACTAGACCGGAAGTTCAAAACAGCTACTCTAAGTGCACGACCCAGGCAGCCAAAACAGCCCTTTCTGCACTGAATTTGAGAGAAAAGGAAGCATGATACAATAATGAAGTACATTATAAAGATTGATCACTTTGTAAAGACTGTTCAATAAATAATAAGAAAAAAAGCTTAGGTATTCTTACGATAATATGTTTTTGTAAGCAAATCAATATTACCACGGTAGGTTCATTGCCAAAATAACCAAACTTGCTCCTCGACATTCAAGATAAATAGGATTAATGACCCAACAAAAATGAACACAATTATCAATATCTTCACAGTTATGTACGAGAACATGCGTCTCTGAACGAGACAAAGTGCGTTTTCTTACTGGATCAACTTGAGGTCGTGAACCGGCATGAATGAATAGAAGATGCCTAAATACCACCCAAGAAATCCTTCTTCCCACATTACGTCTGACCAGTGGTCTCTGTGACAAAGATCTCAGTGTTAGGACCGTAGAGAAGAACGGAATTGAAAACACATGATCATAAGCACCAACCGAGAGGGTGATGAATGCTTAAGTCAATCCAGCTGCTTTGTCACACAACGTAAAAATATCAATCATGACCGAGCTTCCCTCCAGTGTTAGACACATTCCATACAATCACACTAAACGAGAACATCTCCGCTCCCCCCATAGTTGCAGGGACTTGTGAATGAAAATGGATGCTGTACATCAATAACTTTTTATAAGTAGTTAGAGCAGAAGTGGGGGCAAAATCACATAAATGGCGCCTGGAACATCCATCATGTTTTATGGCATGGCTTTGAAAACTCTCTGCCTCTTCGCCATTGAGTCCCTGGGGACTTATGTACATAAACAAAAACAAATGCTTACTATAAAACATTTACATCAAGCCGTTGGTAAAAAAGCCTGATTTGTCCTTCACCGCTCAGCAATTTTTTTTTTCTGATCATAATAGCTCAGTGCTCATGGGGTTAATATTAATATTATATAATAATGTATGATTTATGGGCTCCTTTATTAGAATTTCCCAATGATCTTTTTGAACTTAGATTATTTTCTAAAATTAAGCCCTTTTTCATTTTTATTTTTTTTTTGCCTTTTATTTTTACACTTTGCTAGATACAGTGAGATTTTCTCCCACACCATTCCTGAAATACACATTTCGCAAAAAAAAAAGGAATGTGAGCACCAGACATTCAAATGACAAATCGTTTTTGCAAAACAAGCAGCAGACTGTGCATTGTTCAGGCTAATGACATCATATAAAAATTCTGTGGACAATTGATAAATTGAAAGGAACCCGTCACTCTATTCATGCTGCCCACATCATCGGGAGAGACCTATCAATCACCTGGAGTGGCAATGGGAAAAGATAGCCGGGGGCAACTTATCTCCACCTATGGTCCTCGGCCGGATTTTCGATTTATATTTTCTCTGAAATGCTGAAGAGTTTCATAGAAAAACAAACTTTTCAGTTACAGACTAGTACAGAGGCGAAGAGGACCTCGAATGTCCAAGGGCTGGCTTTTGCCAGGTGATTGATAGGTCTCTTACTATAAGAAACCTGTCAATCACCTGGAGAGGTAGTGGAAGAAGCCAACCAGGGACAAAACTGGACTAGCCTTGTCTCTGCCTTTGATCCCCACCCAAATCTTCAAACTATATTTTCTCTGCAACAACAGAAAAAAATATCGGGCTGCAATTGTGCAGTAAGACTTTGATTCAACCTATGGTTTAGGCATCATAAATCAAGTGACAGGATCCATTTAAATCATTTGTAAAGTTAAAGGATTTTAACTAATAGACCTTGGAATAATATAAGTTCCAGGACTAGACGTTTAAAAAAAAAATGTTCCAGTGCAGAAATAATCTTAGAAATATGTCCCTGCTATATACTGTGTAATGGCAGTGTCTGACCATGTAGAGCTACTCCAGTTCATGATCTGCACATGCACATTAGCTCCTGGCTAATGGAGGAAATACAAGTCACTCACAGATGCTGCTTTTTGAGATAATACATTTCCCTGCCTGTTTTGTCACAGGAGGGAGTGTTTCTGCTGCATTTCCAACCTTCTGAGCTTATTATAAATCAAGCCAGTAACGTTGATGCTCCAATGCCCACTGAACTCTTATGCCACTGATGAGATTTATGAAGTGCTCAAATGACTGGTGATGCGACAGAAACACTTTCTCCTGTGATAAAACAGCTCCTGAACTTATTGTTCCTCCTCTAGCCAGGAGCTTTGATGTATGCATACCATGAAGTGGAGTAGCTCTCCATTGTCGGTCAGGGACACATTTACTAGTTTATCTCAGGAACATTTTTAACATTTCTAATTGTGGAATGGATTATTATTCCAAGATCTATTAATTAAAATGTACTTTGTTCATAACTCCTTTAATATAAATACTGTTAGGCGACAGAATTCTCCCTCTACACAGGAAGAATCCCAAGCTGTGTCTTCTCCTGCGGTCTCCCATTCATTCTCGGCCACAGTGGTTCCTGCTCAGCAGAGACATCAGTCTCAGCATCTTGCTCAGACTTAAGCTTTGCATTTGGTTGCTACTGCCTTTCCCGGTCCAGCTATAGCAACCAGCATTACACAGCGGCGAGCAGATGTTCCTGAGACTAAGTCCAGGATTTACATGCTGAGCTTGCCCATGAGATGACCACTCATTGGTGGTCGGCAGTCAGGTGCTCAGGTCGTCAAGCAAGTCTGGATTGGTCAACTAGCAAGGTTCTGGCAGACTGGGATCTATAAAAGGATCTCACTGCCATGCGCTAGTATAGACCATGACATGTGATGTATGTGCATGTGTGAATGACTCTGGTGCAAGCTCCTAATGATCCCCTACCCTCTGGTTGTGTATGAGTACTAGGGAGATTGGAGTTAGAGTCCGCACCAAGTAGTGGCATCGCTAGTGCAACGCCATGCGCATAGTGGGTCCGGTCCGGCTCTAACCCCAGCGTTCTAGGGGCAGAGTCAAGTAAACTCACTTGCACTATATCTGCTGTACCCTGTGATAATTAAAAGGGAACGGCGTCCTTTACGTTGTTGCCGTGGCTCTGTGGTTCAACAGAGTTCGCCACTGTTCACATCGGGTGACATTTAACCAGTGTGTTTTCGGAGCTCACCCGCCATCTATTCTGCCATTGCTTAGCAGCACGTTTCTTCTCTGCACAGTGGACCCCGGGTTGCAAACGCACCTTAGTATTATACTTTATTTGGTGCATTCCAACAAACCTAACATATACCGTACGCATTTCAATCTTTAAGTGGGAAAGTTTAGCACTAGTGGAGACTAGCATATCTTACACTTTAAATGTTTCTTTTTTAGGACTTGATGCCCCTAGTGAAGTTGATGTGAAGGATGTCACAGACACTTCTGCCTTGATAACATGGATGAAACCACTGGCTGGGATTGATGGAGTTTCTCTGACCTACGGAACAGGAAATGAGCCAAGGACTACAGTGGAACTTTCTGAAGATGAAACCCAGTATGCTATGAACAACTTAAGACCAGACACAGAATATGAGGTTATCTTAGTATCTCGGCGAGGAGAAATGACCAGTTCTCCAGTATCAGAAACCTTCACAACAGGTATGAATTTTATCAGCTTTTTGGTAAGGAGACAAAACTTAGCCTGATATCAAACCAAAGTGATCAGGTGTAATAAATCAGGATGGGGGGTGTCCAGTAGAAAGTGTACAATTCCTCCGCAGGATCATGAATGGTAAATGGAGCATTGCACAATTTCCACTGAAATTTTTGAGCTGCCCATGTAATTCACCTTTCTATTGTGTTTTTCAAGGTGAAAGCTTTAACACCTAAATTTAGGTCCCTTTAATAAAGGAAACCTGTCGTCAAGAAAATGCAATTCAAACTGCAGGCATCATGTTATAGAGCAGGGGGAGTTGAGTACATAGATGTATAGTTTTGTGAGAAAAGATTCAGTATAACCTGTGATTTAATCTTTTAAACCTCTACTGTTTCTAGAATTTCTGGTTGACCTCTGTGAGTGCAGAGATAACTGGCATTCACTGAAAGGACCACCCACTGGACGACAGTCCCAGAAGGTCTAAAGGGGTTGTCCACTACTCAAACAACCCCTTATTAATCGCTATGTGCCCCCCAGTAAAATAATAACACCTATACACACCTCCATTGTCGGCGCCATTCCAGAGGTGTCGGCACTGGATCCCTGTCACGCAATCAACGCCGGCTCAATTCTCCCTCCTTCAGAGAGATCAAGACACCCAGAGGAAATAAGAGGGCACCTGCAGCTCTCGCTTCCTCCAAATGTCAAATACATTCATAGAAAAGTAAAACCAACAAGGATTGGTCGACATAATGTCACGCAAACCCCTGGAGAGACATTGCCGACATCATTGGAAAGACGCCGGCAACAGAAATGAGTATAAGTGCTATTATTTTGCAAGAGTGGAACATAGGTATAAAGAAGGGGTTGCCTAAGTAGTGAACAACATCTTTAAATGAATAAAACACAAGTCATATTAAATATTTTCTTATAAATTTATAAATCAATCTGCTCAGATCACCCTGCTCTATAACATGGTGCTTGCAAATTGGCCTGCAATTTCATGCTGACAGGCTCCCTTTAATATGATTTAAGAAAATTGGTATTTTGCACCTGGAAACTCTGATAAATGGGTTTTCCACTCAGATAATCCCTTAATTTTAGAAGGGTAACTTGACATTAAGCAATTCTCCTCTGGAACCCAAAACAATGCATGTAATAAGTGAGAAAATTTGACGGTAAGTGCCGAATTTCCCTGCAGTGCCCCCACAGAGGACATTAGGCATCACACACTTTTCATTCACATCAATAGGTTGTCTAGTAAATGTGTGACAGACAGGTCCTCCAGAACCAGAGACTATCCTTGTAGGAACTCTCCTTTCTGGCCAAGAGATGAGGAACCTAAGGAAGGAACCACCTTCCAATAATTCACAATATGCTAATAAAGTTTATGGAAATGGATTTTTTGTAATGGATAACTTTTTGGGTGCATACAGCGACCCCACATAAGCTTTTCTAATATTCATATACAAGTTATGTATACCATTTCCAAGCCAACATTATTTACACCAGAAGTGGTCAAAAATTTTAACTAAATCTATGCCAGCTCCTAGCCGATGTAGATTTTAGTTTGTGAGTATCAACGGCCCAACGATGTAAAAGAATACACATTCTACCATGTCATATTTAAGTATTTCTTATGTTTTTAACTTTATACAGATTTAGACACACCCAAAAATTTAAGAAAAGTGTCACAGACCGACACCACTATTACTCTGGAATGGAAGAACACCTTGGCCAAGACCGACTTCTACAGGATAAAGTTTGCACCACTCTCGGGAGGAGACCATGAAGAAATAACTGTGCCGAGGAGTAACCAGGCCAACACCAAGGTTACTCTTACAGGTCAGACAGCTTATACATTGTGAATTACATTTTGCTTAATGAAAATGTGGGTGAAACGGATATATGAAATCTATGACTATTTTTGATTTCTAGGATTGAGACCGGGCACTGAATATGGCATTGGGCTAACAGCCGTAAAACAGGACAGAGAAAGTTCTCCTGCTACCGTCAATGCAGCAACTGGTAAGATTCAGTCAAGTAATTAGAAAATGTAAAAACATTCCGCCTATATGGAAAGAGGAAACTAATCATGTCACATACTGTTCTAGATTTAGATGCGCCCAAAGACTTGGAAGTTACCGATGCTTCCGAGACGACTCTAAATCTACAATGGATACTCCCGGTAGCCAAGTTTGATCGTTACCGTCTTACTTACATCAGTGGTGATTCGGAGAAAGAAGTCCAAGTTCCTGGAGATGCCAGTACCTATGTACTGACTGGGCTAGATCCTGGCAAAGAATACAAAATTTCATTGGTTGCTGAGAAAGGCAGATATAAGAGCAAACCAGCTTCTGCAATTGGACGGACAAGTAAGTAGATCACCATATAACCTTGAGAAGGGTTGATTTTTCCTTTGTGGTTATCTGATAAGGCCAACTCTTCTTAGAAAAAAAAAGTTGAACAATTGTGTCTCTGTCCAAAATTTTCGGTTCCAGGATATTTGAACGAATTGTTTCCTGATTACTATTGTTTCTTTCATCTTATATGCAGCAAGTAAATATAATCATTCTACTTGAATTTCCGACTCACAGATTTACTTTTAGCCATTTTTCCTGCAGAGCATGAATATCTCATCTTGGCTTCTACAGACAACAGATAATAAACCTCTGCTTCTTTTTATCTTACCTTTATCTTCTTATCTGAATTTTGTTTTGCAGCTGATGTAAATTTATAAGTACTTTAAAGTGTGTTTCCATCTGTTTTATCACTGCTTGTTCTTGTGTTTGTGAAATGGCTTAAATGGGCTTGTGTTATCATCATAAATGGGCAAAATTGCAAAGGGCTTGTAAAATCAATTTACTTTTTAATTGCATTGATTACTGTTTTGTTGCCAAGGTTATTGGCCTCCACTGGAATCTGTCAGCAGTGGTCACTCTCCTAGACAAGAAATGCATCACTTACAAGCTCTTTACTATAGAGCTTGTAAGTGCTGGTATAAGCTTGGACAGATAGCTTAAGATTAACTTTGCTCTTCTGAAATGGAAGAGACAAAGCTATCTTTGCTTTCAGTTTGTATTGCGGGGCAACAATGCCTCTGCTCCAAACTTTCCACTGATAAAGAACACACTGCCCCCTGGCTCTTCACAGTCCTCCTTACTCCCCTGTGTCCCATGTTCAACAATTTTGACAACCCATTAAACTTACTTCTTACCAACAGCCAAACTGATTAGGAATGGACACTGTAAACACTCCAAATGCAACTTAAAGAGAATCTTTTATCATGTTTTTTCTACCCCATCTAAGAACAGCCTGATGTAGGGCCAGATACTCTGATTCCAGCGATGCATCACTTACTGGGATGTTTAGTGTAGTTTTGATAAAATCACTGTTTTATCTGCAGGAGATTATCACTAGAGGACTAGTAAACCTTCTGCCAGGTAGTCCAACCACACCCCCTTCTACTGATTGGCAGCCTTCTGTTTATGCACAGTGCACATGGAAAGCAGCCAATCAGTGGCGTGGGTGGGGTTAAACAGAGCTCATCATTTAGAGAACTGCTATATATGCAGCACATAAAATAGTTGTTTTATATCTAAACTGCAGCAAATAGTAAAGTAAGTGACACATTGATGGAATCAGGGTTTCTGCGCCTACATTATTCTGCTCTCAGAAGAGCCTGGTGACAGATTCCCTTTAAGGTGGCTATAATTGGACCCATTACAGCTGAAGATCCTAAATGCTCAGGAATCTTACTCAGTTGTGCAGAGCCATAATATTTTCCCTTACTCTGTGCTTCCAAAGTAATACGTGGCATGTCTCATCGGAATCATTTCTTATAGACGTGAATGTCCTTTACAAAGGCTCCCTGTGATGGCACAAAGATTTCTTCCTTTTCCATAGTATCAAGCTGAAGAAATTCTGGGTGATTCCTTATAGGTTCTGCCTTGTACATGATGCCTTTGTCTATTTATTTTCCATCTTTATAGACATTGTGGTGTTTTGTACCATAATTGAGGTTGATGTGTTTAAAGGTTTGCGTTAATAGTTTCATAAGAGTCCTAAGCCATCAGAGAAAAAAATCTGATAAAATGGCTTGGGTCCTTCAGACCTTTATCCATGCCAGTAAATTTATTACAAAATCATGCCATGACTTTTCAGATTAATTTTTCCCAGTTTATTAAATTTTCCTAAAAGCCAAATGCCAATATAAATGAAATCAATATCACCAACAGCAATGTTGGTTGGTTCCGTCTTGAGAATCACGCTGAGATTTCCCAACAATTGAACATAAGGAAATACTATGAAGGCAAAGGGCCGGTTTAAAGATCTCATCTCTTTCATCTGGTTTTGATGCATTCATCATGTGAGGCAAATACTGACTATCCAAATCAAACAGAGCTGATCATCCATCCATCGTTCTTCCAGGAACGTGCCCCAGGGTTCTAGTCCTTAGAGAGTCACTGCTCAAGTGGAAAAAAGTGATTAAGGTTTAAAGACGGTCGTAACAAGTTTAAGTATGAAGCAATTCTTTGTGTTTTAGGGAAGACGATCTTGATTTTTTTTTTTCCGGCGTGGAAATCCCAACTGAGTAGTTTTAACTACAATGCTGGTATTCATGATACAGCGGAATGTGTTCATAAAAGTGTAGGTTTATTTATTCATAAGATCGTATAATTCTTCCTTATGTGAGGGAGCTGGGAAGAGAAAAATGCAATTCAGAAAAGCCTTAAGATTCTATTTACTTTCAACACTTTTTTCTTAATCTTTTAACGTTATTCTACAGTTGACTATGTAGGTGCCATTACTTCCAAAACTAAAGTATCAAATTCCACTCCTGAACTAACATTTCATGTTCAGACTACCTATTAATTAAGAATACAAGTCCAAGGGTTTCAAGCCTAATTTTTGGCATATTGAACCCATTTTTCACATTCTGTCTTCAAAATGTAACACTCCGACCCTTGTGGTTCTACTCCGTTGAATTTATAGAACCAGAGTTGTCTATATAATGGCACAGGGTCCAACTGTGAGATACAGGAATACGGAATGTAAATCCAGGCACAGATATAGCAGCTGCCAGTTGCGCCACCGGTAGCAAAGCATGCCATGCTCGCTACGCTATTTCTATAGCGTGGTCGTTATTATTGACTATGAGCAGCGCACTACACATGTTATAACATATCATGTTGACTGCTGCTACGTCTGTACTAGAAATGATCACCAGAATGAAGTCTTAGCCTTCCCAAGTTTGTACCTCTTTAACAGTAAAGGTATCTTTGCCCAATCCTTTTGTATCATTCCTATAGAAAATATTTAAAGAGAATTTGTCTTCAGGTTTTTCTCCCAAATCTAGGAGTAGCTTAATTTAGAGGTTGAGACCCTGTTTCCGGCAATGTATCACTTAGTGGGCTGCTTGCTGTAGTTTTGATATAATCACAGTTTTATCTGCTGCAGTTGAGCGCTAAGTAACCCCATCCACACCACTGATTGGCTGCTTTAGGTGTTAATACTATACATTGGCAGAAAGCTACCAATCAGTGATGGGGGCGTGGTAGGACTACATGGCAGCAGGTTTACGACTCCTCTAGCGATATCTCCTGCTGATAAAACAATGAAACAATGGTTTTATCAAAACTATAGCAAGCAGCCCAATAGGTGACACATCACTGGAATCAGGATCTCTGGCTCTACATTATGTTGCTATCAGATTAGATGGCACAAATATGGTGACAGAGTCCCTTTAAAAAGTGCACAACTGCCTAAGTCATTTTTTTTAATTTTATTTCACAAGTGACTATTTGATCTGTTCTGAAAATCACATTATTCTAAATTCTGACTAATAATTGGAACATATTTTCAGAAGTGCCTCAAGAGCTGGGCAACCTATTGGTGTCCCAAGTAGACTGGGATTCCTTCAAACTCACGTGGGCAGCTCCAGACAACAGCTATGAGAAATTTGTGATTGAGATTAAGGACAGTGAAGATGAAGAAGACACAAAAACCATTGTGGTACCTGGAGAACTTCGCTCTTTGGAAGTGACGGATCTGAATCCGGCTTCAAATTATCAAATTAGTCTATATGGTATAATTCATGGATCTAATACTAAACCTCTGTTTGGTGAAGCTGTCACAGGTACCTCGGAATGTTTCGGTACGGTCTTGCCATCACTGCCCCATAAGCTGCCCACAATCCTTGTTGCATCATCGAAAGGTTGTCACTTGCTTCACCGCCTTCATCCTTTCTTCCTTCTCTAGCTATTTCTTTAAAAGAAAAACCTTAGGAATATTAGAAGCTTCTATTGGTACATCTAAATTATAGCAATAGTAATAACAATTGTTACCTTTCTTCTTGCAACATAGGTAGAATTTGTCTAATTTTTACCCCCAAGTTTAACCCCTAAAATTATTTATTTTATTCTTTTACATAGCACCATTAATTCCACAATGCTTTATGGACATTTTTATCACTGTCCCCATTGAGGATTTTAATCTAGATCCCCTATCAGTATGTCTGTGGAATGTGGGAGGAAACCGGAGAACCACAAACACGGGGAGAACATACAAACTTTTTGCAGATGTTGTCCTTGGTGGGATTAGCTCCCAGGACTCAAGACACAGAAATAACCAATAAGTCACCATGCAGCCAATAAAATTATTACCTAAAATGTTGTAGAAATGCTGCGCAACTTGGCTGGGACTTCCTGTATTGAAAAGAGTCACCATGTAGCCCTAATCTAAAGGGTATAATCTGAGTATGAGCCCTAAAAAATAGAATACCAGATACGTTTTCATCTTTCATATCTCCATTTAAGCAAGATCATATATATTCGAGAGACATCTACATTTTTCTTAACATGTAAATGAGTTGTTAAGATCTAAGGGACAGACATAGATCTCCCTTAGAATCTGCCTCCAGAGATTATTGTAAATTAAAGGAGACATTACCAGTGTGAGCATGTAGATCAGGAGAGTAGACTGTCAGTTATTACATGTCTCACACTGGTAACTACTCCTTTCATTAAAATCTCTGGAGGAAGATTCTTCAAAAGATCTATGTCTAACCCATAGATCTTAGCAGCTCATTTGCATAGTAATAAAAATGTGATTTTCTCTCAAAAAAGACATTGGATTACAGATATCAAGGTGTCATTTTACTCAACTTTCCATGACCTTCATACCCATATAGACAGGTTTGGAGGGTAGCTCCTACTGGCAAATGCTCTTTAAAGTAAAAATAGCATTTCAATATCAGAGATATAAGAGAGGTAAAAAATGAAATTTCCAATCTGCGTCACTTTCATCTTCATGGTTCATCTATTGTATATCATATCTAAAGTAGCTATATGCAAATATGTCCACTGCTTCATCATTCACCAGCTTCTTTCATTTACACTCACTGCTTTACAGTGCATGATTTATCACACAATACCTGTAAGCATGCGAAAGTTGAAAAAAAAAAATGACTTCTTTTGGTGACAATGTCTGAGATGAACCTCTTCACTTTATCATGACCTCCAGCTTTATACTGAAAAAGGCAGTACTTCTGCTTCCATCTTGTGGTAGGGTTTTGGGCTGCTGAATATAAATCCTTGTGAGTATTGCCGGATTAGTCTTTGATTAACCAAATTAAATTTTTTCCTGCCCAGAAAACAAGCCAGAAGTAGACAACTTGTCCATCACCAATGTAACACCCAAAGGCTTTGACTTGTCCTGGACAACCACACAAGATGACTTTGATGGATTTGTTCTAGAAATCGTTGATGCAGAAAGGTTATTGGAGCCAGTGAAATTAAATGTATCTGGTGATCTCAGGAATACTCCTATCTCAGGGTTATTGCCCAACACTGATTACACCATCTACCTCTATGGCATTGTCCGCGATCAACCTACACAACCTATTAGCACTTCAGTGTCTACAGGTATAAGATATTCCAGCCATCGTTGGATATACCTTTTCTTTATTACAGATAATTTTGCTTTTGGCTTCTCATTGTTGCTTGTCCTGTCTGTTGACCATTCGTGTTGTCCTAAGTTCTTATACAGACAAAGCATTTAATAAATTCACATCTAGCTTCGGGAAATTTAATACATTTCAATGCTGGGATTCATTACATGGATTAAGCAAGGGACTACAAATTATTATTTTTGAAAGGACTTAAAAAAATGAATAAAAGGAGTAACACTTGCATCTCCCATTCTGATGCTTACCCTGTTCCTCCTGCCTATACTTCTTGGTGTCTTCCAAACTCAATAAAATGGTGTGTAATGTCCAGTAATTGGCCAAAACGGGGACCGTTCTTAGCCAATAATTGGACGAGGAGGCATTTATTGTCAAGGGTCAAGACAACACCAGGAAGTAAAGACCAGGGGGACCATTCATCAGATTGGGAATTGTGAGGATAAGTATTGCTTCTTTTATTTTTATAAACCAGTCTGAGCCACCTAAACTTTAAAGGGAAGAAGATTTCATGCAAATCTACAGTACTAAAAATATGATACATAATTAAAAATGACCCCTACTTAGACCAGTATGTCAGGATTATGAAGACAGGGTGATTCACTCACTACTTTACCCAGAAAAATCACTGTAACGTCTTAAAGAGATGACCTATCGTACTGAAATGTGGACTGTACAGACTTTGGTTCATGAGAAAATGGTGTTTTAAAGCAGGTGTTGAAAATATCCACTGCTCACATCCAAGCACACTTGCAAGCACCATTCCATATCATTGAATGTGTTCCGCAGGATCTCTGGGGTCATAGCCTGAATTTCTTGCTGTATGATCTCTCGGAATGAATGTAATGTTCATGGCTTGTTACTGTACACTGGACCTTTCAAATGGAAAAATAATGGTATTGTTAAATTAGGCAATCTTGGTGGTCACAATCCCTTGGAGATTACTCAGTCATCAAAGAAGGTTTCAAGACATGGTTTGCACAACAGATTTCAGCCTCCAAACGTCTTTAGAAACTCACTTTGGGGCCTTTTAAGTTTTCCAGTAAGTTTCCATATTGAAAACTGTACATTGTTAACAAATGAAGAAAGAGTGAAATGGAAGCAGTACACATAAACTAACGAAAGGCATGCAGGAAGTCTATATTGTAGTTGAGATGACCAGCAGGACAAGTCAGCAGACCACTTGATGCGAGGATATCTCTCGTCGCTGTTGCTGAGGTTCATTGTACTCTCACTTCTTACGAACCAAAGTATGAACTGTAGTCATAGGCGAGCATGATCGTCATTGCTCAATTCTCTACCAAGCATTAGGGTGCTCGATCAACTACCCAGCAGTGCTGAGTATTACATTGTGCTCGAGTGTTCGGGTCCCTGAGATGTTCAGCACTAAAGCCATGATATGTCTCTTTCTCTATCACCTCCAATTGAGTACAGATCTGCTGGAAAAATACTCGTCTGCTTCATTGATGTACATTGTGCTCGCTACTCGAATCGAGCACCCGAGCAGCTCAAAGTGTTCGATTTGAGTACCGAGCACTCGAGCAGTCTACTGCTCACTCATCATTAATTTACAGTCCACATTTCATTCTGCTCAACCATGTCTTTTAGAAGTTACAGAATTTTTTCCCAGTAAAATAGAGAACGAATCAGCCTGTATTTTACAAAAATTCATAACTTTGCAAAGGCTGATCCATAATTAAATGAAAAATGGTAATGAATTACACTTAAAGCTCACAGTCTGTTCCCATTAAGAGATCAATTCTGCTATTAGACTCAAGTAGTAGTTGTTTTTTAAATTGTTGTATATTGTAGAACTATTTTTCATCTTGCCCAGGTATAAACTGTCCTTTTTTGTTTATGTCTGTGTATGTTTGCTTTATGTTTCTTCCCTACTTGTAAATGTGCAGCTGTGAATATGAGAATAATAGACACAATCATCATATAAAAAATTCAATACACAATTTAAAAAGCTAAACTGATTTTAACTTCTTGAAGTTATACGGAAATACCCCACCTCTTCCTTCCTTCACCTATCCCATGCCAACACCATCACATAAACTTACAGGGGTGGTCCGACACTTAAAATGTATTTTCTAACTATCTATTCTTACACCCTAACCATTTTTGTAATTACCTTTGTTACACAATAACCTAACCTTGTCCCTCTCTAGCTAATCCCTAAATGTGTTTATTTTACTTCACTTTTTGTGACGTTTAGTTTGAGAGGAGTCTCAAATCTGAAGTCAGAGGAGGCTGCATCCACTCCTACAGCATCTATAGGCCCTCCTGGCACAGGTTGTCATCAGAGGGCTGTGCTGCAGTTACTCACCAGTCATTGGATAACCGCCCTCTCTGAAGGCATCCTGGATCCTTGGTGATGGACGCTGCTGGAGATGTGAGTGCAGCGCCGGCATCCTGCTTCTATTTCTGCTGCAGTTTCTAACTGTGAAAAAGCAGTCAGCAGGGGACAGCAATACAAGCAGTGAGTGATATCAGTGTCACCCCACAGCTTCTATCACTGCCCTCAAATGAATCGCCATAAGCAGGAGGAGCTGGTATCACTAGCTGCTTCTTTATCCACCAATGGCTGATGATTCTTTTGAGGGCGGTGCTAGAAGCTGTTGAGCAGCACTGGTTTCACTCTTTGTTTCAATCACCACCCACTGATAACGTCTCCTTTAGCAGAAACTATGGTGGCAGTGGAGGTAGAAGCTAAGTGTGGACACTCCATTCACATCTCTATCAGCATTAATGCAGGAGGTCCACAGAGGGGGCAGCGATGTAAGAACGTAGTGAGTAACTGCAGTGCTGCCCCCTTGGTGATGTCTTGTTGGACGATGGATGTGCAGTGAGTGAGTGCAGCCCCAGCATCCTGTCACGTCCAGTTTGAGACTCTTTTTTTTTTTTTTTTAAAACATCATAGGAAGTGACGTAAAATAAACACATTTGGGGTCTAGCTAGATAGGGAAAAGTGTAAGGTGCGGTGTAATAAAATAAATTACAAAAGTGGTTATTGTGTAAGGATAGATAATTAGAAAATACATTTTAGGTGCCTGACCAATCCTTTAACATATCAATAAATACAGTATATTGGGAAACACATAAAACCTGAGAGTCATCATGAGTCCAAACAGTCATGGTATGGGAGTGGCACACATACACTTATATCAAACCATAATTATCCATATACCTGTAACTTTATAAAGAAATGTACAGTTTTTTTAGCGGAATTTCATTTGCACTTGCAAAAAAAAGTCCATATTGCATAACTATTCTCCCATGAAACCTTAGATTTAAGGAGAGAATAAACTTGTAGCATTATGTCATACAGAGCACCATATGGAGGCACACAAAGTAGGACTGCTCTGCTGTGTACATGAGGATTTATACTTAAGCTTAAAGAGGTTGTCCACTATTTTAACATTGATGGCCTATCCTTAGGATAGGTCACCAATGTCTGATCGGTGGGGGTGTAACACCCAGACCCTCGCCGATCAGCTGTTCTCGTTGCCAGTGACTGCCGGAAGTGTTCAGTTACAGAGCGGTTCTGTCTGTCTACTGATAGCAGCAGTGACCGATACTGAACAGCTGCCCCCTAGTGATTTGAATAAGGGGCAGATGTGCAGTACCTGGTGCGACCACTATCAGTGGACGGAGCAGCTTTGTAACTGAGGACTTCCACCAGCCGGCGGCACCAAGAACAGATAATCGGCGTGGGTGTTGGGTGTAGCACCCCCACCGATCAGACATTGATGACCTATCTTGAGGATAAGTCATCAATGTTAAAGTAGCAGACAACCTCTTTGACTATGCTATCATTCTTGTTCGGAAAGAGCCAAATATTGTGTGAGATGATCATGTCTAAAATATTTTCATATTACATAGCTCCACTTTTCTATTCGTCTTTATGCTATTTCTCATGTAATACTGTGAAATATTGCTTTTTTTAGGTAGGAAACATCACAATATGTTTTGCATCTTCAGAACATTCCTTCTAAACAAAAGTTCAATTTCCTTTTGTTGCTCCTCTTTTAGTCGATCACCCAGCGCCTTGTCCGAAGAGAAGGGGACTACTGTACTAACAATACTTTTCAATTTCCTTTTTCCTTCCATGGCATTTTTTTTTCCAGAGACAGAACCTGAAGTCGGAAACCTCATGGTTTCCAAAATTACCCCGAACAGTTTCCATCTGTCATGGACAGCTGACGAAAATGGTTTTGACAACTTTTTCATTAAAATGCGAGATGCCAAAAAGCAGTATGAGCCAATTACACTATCAGTGGCAGGCAGTGAACGTTCAACAGTTGTGACAGGACTAAAAGATGGCACTGAATATGACATTGAGCTACACGGCGTTTCTAGTGGTCAGCATTCTCCATCAATTGAAGGAGAGGCAACAACAGGTATTTCATTTTAGTAACGTGGTGGTGGTGGTGATGGTGGTGGTGACTTACAAAAGTTGGAGTACTGTGAGTGGGAAGCAAAAAATAATTTATTATTATTATATGGCATCTTTTAAGTGTAACAATTGTTTTTTAGGTCATTTTAAGTGAGGGTTTTCATTTTGTCTATTTTTGAATATTCATCCTTGCCTTTCGAACCTTATACATAAGCCTATTAGAAAAACGCCTTAAAGGAACACTATAGTCAAAGCTGGCGTCATCTCAAAAAACTAGACCTGACTGAACAAATGTGTTGTATGTAGTGAATTAGATTTTTGGATATTCGAAAAACACCATGAAAAATGTAATGTTTCTAGTAGGTTGCCAATCCGGGTGTAATGTCTACCTAATGTCTCAGTTAACATTTCAGAATAATCTATCCGGAATGTATATGCTAGGAATAACATTTTGTATGTCCATTATATGATCTGCATTCTGGTCAGTTTGCCTCTCTGCAACGGCTCTCTTTAATTTCCAGTTGTCTCTATGTTAGTGGGTGGAGACTAGATGATACGATCTTTTCCATACACAAGATTCCCTGCTCTTATTTCTCTGTGTAGCGCACAGCAGAAGTATGTTAGATATTTTACAGAAGTACTGAGCTGTGTGACTGTGAATCCAGCACTTAAGTGAAATAATTATGTTAAAATCTACAGCACCAACTGCCCTTGACTGTCTGGTCTCTCACTTTGCTAAATGCTTCTCGCTCATTTATCCTTCTACTCTCCCCATAACTTTGTAACCTCAGTGAACTGGCAGTCTATCTGGTTTAACAAAAATGGATTTCAGCTTTTTTTCGGAGTATAATAAATAAATAAGGAGGCAGAGGCAAGGGAAAATATGCGCTCATAAGTAAAGAAAGAAGATGATTCCTCTGATAAGATATATTCCAAAGTTTCTTAAATAATTCATGTACTATTTATTATTTTGATTTATGCAAAGTTTTTTATTTTTAAATTGACCTCGACCATTTAGGGCGAAACTTATTGGCAACCAATAAATTATTTGAATCCATTGAGAATAATTTAAAACAAAAATATATGTTTATCTTTCATTTTGAAAAGACCCAAATATGTTTCCACCATAGTATGCTCTCTAAATCTTAAAGGGAATTTGTCAGTAAAATCAATTCCTTGCCTTTATATCTTTTAACTGTTGCTGCATTCCTGAGAAATTAGCTTTTTAACTCATATGCAAATGATAAGGGCATGACACTCACTGTCTGTGTTATGTCAAATGCCAGACAAGGAAATCAAACAGTGAGTTATTAATCAAACTAAAGAAGCTGATGCTGGGCAAGGAAATAACCTCAGAAAACAGAGAGTCAGGGTGTGTTCTGTTGTGCCTCATTTGCATATGAATTAAAACACTGATTTCTTAAGAATGCAGCAACAGATAGAAGATGTGAAGGTGTCAATGCATTTAGCTTTTAAACACCTGTATCCACATATATGATATGCAGTTTGGAGGGTTAATGTTACTGACATATTCCCTTTATATTATATTTTCATGACCTAAAATGCATTTTATGTTGCTGAATACCTTGATAAATGAATACGTATCCTAGACAGACAGCTTTGGATTAAAATATCTATGAGCTATGACAAAAATATTTTAGTGATGCTCCAGAATACTTGAGTATAATGCCCCTTGAAGATGTCACAAGTTACTCTGCTGCTTGACAGCTGAAGTTACAAAAAGCAGAAAAGCTCTGAGAGAACGTCATATTAAATGATGAACGTGTTGTGCGTGGAATAATATTAGCGAGTGCCTAATGTTTATGTCATTGGTAGGAGAAGGCCAAATAATTTCTCACCAAGAGAAGCTACAGATGTTAGCGAGTCCTTCATTTCTTTGCTATAAATGGCAAAAGTGACTTAGATGCAATATGAGGTAAACACAGTCAATTACCTAGATATAAACATAGGCCTTCTGCTGGCTGGAAAGAATAAGAATAGAAGTAACATGTTCTAATGTGCGGCCAAAAGACATGCCGGGGGCTCTATCAGCGCCATATATAAGCTGTATGTAATCTGCAGGGAATAAGTGCATAAACCATACAGTCCAAACATTCCCCTTTCAGTCTGCTATTCAAAATCATCATCGTGTTCTTCATTGGTTGCGAAACGCCATCTTATTTTTTTTGCAAAAATTACTTCCCACGACAAGAATCTCTTTAGAGATGCCTGGCTCTTTGGACCCCTGGCTCAGAATGGGTTTACTCTATGGTGTCCATATGTTTCAATAGGACCTATAGATAGTGGTTGTCTTTATGAGGCTGTAAGATTACCCCGGGGCGATTTCTTGGGTGGTCAGAAAGGCACAGAAGGCACGGAACCAAAATTTGCATAACTTCACTTCTCAAGTTAGAAACAAAGCAAAGTCTGTTAAAAGGCTCACGTGTGGCTGTAGAAAATGGTGCCCTCTTTTGATCTACTAGAGTAGAGTTTGACCCTACCAGCTCTCCAATGCTCTTCACTA
This sequence comes from Ranitomeya variabilis, assembly GCF_051348905.1. Lineage (NCBI taxonomy): Eukaryota > Metazoa > Chordata > Amphibia > Anura > Dendrobatidae > Ranitomeya > Ranitomeya variabilis. The sequence continues at coordinate 203,507,636 of NC_135233.1, forward strand.
TTTAAGACTTATCTACGACCCCAAGTGGAAACCTTCCTCTATTTGGGATTATTGCTACTTTTGGTCACCAGCTCAATGACTTCCATTTGGTCACTTGACCAATTCTGGTCCTCCACACATAGGCTGCTCCTCACACACCCCAGAGGCATCTCACACGTGCCTAGACTTGGCTCGAAAAGCACATTTTTAAAATATGGGGCTACACTCCTTCACGTGCTAACTGGTGACTCTTTGCTGAACATGGTGGTCAGATAGTTACACATCATGTCAAGCATGTCCTTTCCAGTCATCATTACCAAGATATATTTTTTAGACAATGATATGACAGCCAGGTTAATAATAAATTGGTAATGAGAGGATCATCCAACAAAGCCTAACATGTAAATGCCATTAAAATACAATTTATTAGATATATGTTAAAAACATAAAGATAAACAACAAAACAAACAGAAAAAAACACAATAACAGGTATATATTGGTCCAGGAAGTGGAACCGGGTAAGACACTACTAATATAAGGGCCTGATTTATACTAGGCAAAGATGAGTCATACAAAGTAATAATACCATAAATACAAGCCCATTGATTAGTCCTACCTAGCCGCAGAGGTTGACACTAGTAATGAGCGAGTGTGCTCGTTACTTGAGATTTCCAAGCATGCTTGGGTGTTCTCCGAGTATTTTGGGTGTGTTCGGAGATTATATTTGTGTTGCCACAGCTGTATGATTTGTGGCTGCTAGACAGCCTGAGTACATGTGGGGATTCCCTAACAAACAGGCAATTCCTGCATGTGGTCAGGCTGTTTAGCAGCTGCAAATCATGGTGCGGTGACTCAAACAAATCTCCGAGCACGCCCAAAATACTCAGAGAACTCCCGAGCTTGCTCGGAAAACTCGAGTAACGAGCACACTCACTCATCACTAGTTGGTACCCTACATGATGCACGAATATGGTGCTCAAGCGCAGTGTAGGCTTACATTAAACCACCCATGGAATCCATATTATCTAGGATACTGATGGCATAGAAATGTCTATAAATTGGCCAAATGTATCCAATACAATTCAGTCTCCTTCCTCCTGAAGAACCATGATCCAATGGAGAAATGGGTCAAGGCTTATGGCATGAATGGATAAGTACACATTTATGTATATTTTTCCTATGAGGAATTATTTGCCTATTATGCCGTCATTGTTCCCATACTGCCTGTTTATCTTTTCCCTTTCAGTACTGTATTGGTTATATTTGATTAATTTATAGACATTTGTCTGCCATCAGTATCCTAGATGATAGAGATTACGAGGCGGATTCTAGAGTAGAGGCACCATACTCGTGTATTATGTAGAGTGTCAACCCCCGCAGCTAGGTAGGACCAATCATAAGGCTTGTATATAGGTATCATGACTACCCATCTATGCATTTTATCAGTCAGGACCTTATTTAAATAGTGCCTCATCCCGTTACTCTTCATGAACCGATATATACTTATTATTGTGTTTTTGTCTGTTTTTGGGGGGGTTCATTTTGCTATTAATGTATATTCAATAAATTGTATTTTAAGGGGACAGTAATATGACACACAACAAATAATGTGCTCTTGTTTTATATGAAAAATAATAATGATCATAAAAATAAGGAAAACTATGTAAAATATTGCTACCCCTATCCCATCTAGTAGAGAAGTTTCCTCTTGCACGTCTTACAAGACAACCCCTTTGTTAAAAATGGACAGGGATACATTGACTCAACTCTACTTTATCAATCTAAAATAGAAAAAAAAATGACATTTTCCCCCAACGCTAAGGTCAGGAGTAGTGATGAGCGAGTGTGCTTTTTGCTCGCATTTTCCGAGCATGCTCGGGTGTCCTTCGAGTATCTTGAACGTACTCGTAGATTATGTTTGAGTCCCTGCAGCTCCATGATTTGCGGCTGTTAGACAGCCTGAATACATGTGAGGGTTGCCTGTTTGTTAGGGACTCCCAACATGAATTCAGGTTGTCCAGCAGCCGCCAATCATGGAGCTGCAGGGACTCAACCATAATCTACGAGCACGCCCAAAATACTCGGAGACCACCCAAGCATGCTCAGAAAACCCAAGTAACAAGCACACTCGTTCATCACTAGCCAGGAGGCTATATCCTCTTCTATCAGCCATATAGTAGTTGTTTGACTTATCAATATCCAACATCAGCCCTTCGGCACTATGGTCAGTTTTTCATGGGCAGCGGTGCCTGTTCCGAGACTCATGTCAAACACATTAGACTGTGCCTTACTAGAACAGAAGTTGCACTATAGACTTATTAAACAGTCATGAATACAGCCCAATGAAGACTTTTAGTGCTATTCTACTGCCTTAAAGATAGACTCAAATTGGTAGAAACTATTTATTTTTCTAAACGTTACTTAAGCATCACGTTTAGTCATTCATAACACGATGAGAGAAATCTTTACAGGACGGCACTGCTATTACTTAGTAATAAAGCAAACCCTCAAGTCTTACTGGTGGCTCTTGTCAACATAAAGGCTCATTGTTCTCATGGTCTTAGAAAGCCTTACGGTTCTTCTAACTTAGCAACTAAAGATGCTAATGGTATTCTTAACCAGGAATGTGAAGATAATTGAATTGTGTTCAGCCCATAAATTTTCAATTAAGAAAAAAAGTGCAGACCGTTACAGCAATGGCAAAGAATCTTCTGAAGAGTTACAGGCCGACCTGGGGAACAAGGAGCTTGTGGTCAACATGCTAAGTTACTAATTTGTTATTTTTTAACTGGATAGTAAATTATATATTTGTGGCTTTAACAAAATTATATACTAAGAAAAGCCAAATAAAGGTTCAAAGAGGAATCCATAGATGTGGATACACATTCAAATGCAAATTTCACATGGTCACCCATTATATATGCTTATAATTCATAATTTATGACATAATTATTGGGATATTGTGGTGAGCAAAGTAACAAATTGTTGCTGATAATAACATGTTCATTTTACTTCTGACTCCTCAACTGCGCAATCACTGCTCAAGGTGCTGTTTTATTTTGTATAGCTTTGGTTTCTTTGCCAGTGGTAATTGGTATTAGAATAGAGATGATTTTGAAATTCAAATTTGTCAGGGTAAGCAAATTTTTCCCCAAACTTTCAATTTGCAATTAAAAAAAATCCCCATGAATTTCAGGCATAACAGAACAGTTGTCCTGAAAATATGAACATAACACTCTGGGGTCTCATAGTACTGTATCCAAACCTTTACAATCTGTTTAATTCAAACATTGTCAAAGTGACTTCACCACAGAAACAGATGGTAAACTGATAATAACCAAGAGCCCATTTAATAACTGTGCACTGACAAAGTTTTCATGCTTCTTTTAAATTAAAAAAATGGTCCAAAAATTATCCACCATAGTCCTTTGTAATCGGACAGACCATTCTGTGCAGAACACTGATTGAAACTGATAGTGTCGCTGTCAGAAGTAACATCATTCAGTTGTGATAAAGGATGTGCCATATATTATATGTCACCTTCTGCTTCCGGTGACTAATGCAGTCTTCTCCAATGGCAGCAGATTTGCATAGAATTCTTTGATCATTTCCACACTGGAATGTAATCAGTGTACCTAGAATAAATATTTTGTCTCATCAGTACAATTCTTATCTATGGTTCCTACATGAGCATATGGATATAAAAGGTGAAACAACTTTGGTTTTTCTCTTAATATATGATCCGGAGCAGAGCGAAAATTATTTGTTTGCTGGGGCTTGGGTGAAATCTCTCATTTTAGCTCAGGGATCTATGACGAAACAATTCTTTAATAAATAAAAATGTAATGAGGAACAATTTATTTGTACATTTTTTGTTCTAAAATTGGGACAAGAATGTAGAATATCAAAATATAACATAATAATAATTTAAAAAGTACAAATATATATACCGTATTTATATATAGATACTGTATAGATATATATATATATCTATAGATATCTATAGATATATATATATATTATTTTTAAATTATTTTTCTATTATTTTTCTCTATCATTTATCGCTTCAATATTCTATATTTTTGTCATATTTTTAGAATAAAAATTATCAAAAATAAATTATTAGTCATTAAGTTTTTAGTTTTTATTTATTACAGAATTGTCTTATATATCTGGGTAATCTTCAAAGAACCATTATTGGTATCCTTCTACTGAATCTTTGAGTAAAGTCAACGTCTTGAGTGCTACATATGTATTTTGTACACTATTTATATATTCCTCAAGGGGGAAAACAAGAATTTAGACATTTGGACAATTAGCATGAATTCTGTTAACAGGAGTACCTACTGTGAACGTGACAATGAATGATTGACCGCTTAAAAATGCCCACATTCTCATCTGATTCATACTGTACCAAGCATACCTTTACACCCTCACCTCTTTTTATTCCAAATTTTGCTTTTTTTTTATTTTATGTTTATTTTTGGCACTTTTTACTATTGACGAAAGCATGTTGTGTAACCTACGAAAGCTAAACCTTTAAAGTACTACATACATGGCTTAGCATGGCTCATATTCTCTTCTATTATCTATTTGTAGGTTCGCTACAGATATGTATGTATATACCACTGCTTGTATATACATAGACACAACTTGACTTTTTGTTTCTTGCAGCAGACATCACTTCTGTGGAGAACTTCCCAAGCTCTTCTTCGCTTTGTTCTCGAGTCTTAAACGCTTGTAACGTACCATTTTCCTCCACAGGTGGCTGTGTAACTATCACTTTCCGGCAGCTGGATACCAGTCACATATAATTAAATGTTTTTTTTTCTTGCTTTTTATTTCCTGTCATTTCTACTCTCTGCGCTGAAAATCATCTCGGCACAGCCCGATGGCTCTATCCTCACAATGCGCGATAATAACAGGAATTGTAAAAACAAAAGATTATCTCATTCCGCCTATTAGTGCCGGGCCGTTGATGTTATCTGCTTTCTTTAATCACATTTTTTCCTTTGATTTTTTGATTTTAAATAAAGGTTTTAAATTGCAGATTAGTAAAACGGGATTGCTAATAAGGCTTGAAATTGAAAAAAAATGTGCCTTATATTTTATATTTACAGAAAAATAGCTTTGTTAAATTAGGACTGGTGGCTCATTGAGGTCATTTTCGTCTTCTCCAAGGGTTTATTACAACTAGGCCGTGTATACTTGGTCGTATTGGCTGTATCATCACAGCTGATTTGTGGCAGAAATTACTATATTCATCCGATTCATCTGAAAAGTGCTTGTAGAAAAACCCCTTTCTTTAGAAACTATCTGATACAGAAGTATGGAACAAACTTCAGTTGCCTAAATTTCTTGAGAAAATCATCCTTTGGTGAATGTAGCTTACAGCTCCAAGCAACCTCCCCGTTGTACTGGGCTATAATATAGAGTTCAAAGACTTACGGCTTACCTCCAAATATGGCTGATTATAATATACAAAGACACATGAATTATTTTTTCTGTTTCAGTTTATATGGGCTTAACCAAAAAAAAATTCTAAGCTCCACCAGTTGAAGATTAGGGAACAATTAGCTGTATACTGCCTTCAGCACTCTGTACAGCCTCCATCTCTAAACTCATACAGGTCAATGAATTATAGATGGCTTGACTGCTTCCAGATCAACCATAAACTTTAATCATCCGGGTGACCCAGCTCCTACTCTGCAGTGACATTCTGAAATTTCACTACATAGAAGCTCGGCTACAAGCCATCATAGAGTCATCAAAGAGAAGGCAGAGATGGTTTATTACTGTCTTTGCCTTCTCCATCGCTCTATACACAAAGTCACCAATAGACTTTAAACATCTGGGTGGTCCAGCTCCTACTCTGCAGTGACGTTCTGAAATTTGACTACATAGAGATGCTGCTACATGCCATCATAGAGAAGGCAATGATGGTTTATTATTGTCTCTGCCTTCTCCTTCGCTGTATACACAAAGTCACCAATAGACTTTAAACATCTGGGTGGTCCAGCTCCTACTCTGCAGTGACGTTCTGAAATTTGACTATATAGAGGCGCTGCTACATGCCATCATAGAGAAGGCAATGATGGTTTATTATTGTCAATGCCTTCTCCTTCGCTGTATACACAAAGTCACCCATAGACTTTAAACGTCTGGGCGGTCCAGCTCCTACTCTGCAGTGACATTCTGAAATTTGACTACATAGAGTCACGGCTACATGCCATCATAGAGTCATCATAGAGAAGACAAAGATGGTTTATTACTCTCTCTGCCTTTTCCATCACTGTATACACAAAGTCACCCATAGACTTTAAACGTCTGGGCGGTCCAGCTACTACTCTGCAATGACATTCTGAAATTTGATTACATAGAAATGCAGCTACATGCCATTATAGTCATCATAGAGAAGGCAGAGATGGTTTATTACTGTCTCTGCCTTCTCCGTCACTGTATGCACACCACTAAACAACCACAGTACTGGAGTTAAAATATCAGTACCATGGCATTGACAGGGGAAATAACATGAAAATAAAAATATTGAAATATTTAAATGCCACCCTCAAAGGTCTTTTATGACATTACAGTGGGCACATTGTGTAAAATGGATAAAAAATGTATAAGTAATAAAAAAAACTAGCAGGTAAAAGTAAATAAACATATAAAAATGAAACTATCTAATCCAAATTGCTGCTACTAGCCCTTACACCATTTAACAAAGCATCCAATATATAATAATATTTGATGCAGAATGGAGAAAAAAAATTAAATGTGTTTTAGTGGTCCTGTGTGCTCAAAAGAAAAATGGGAAAGTTGAACAGGAGTAAATGGACTGGTCTAGATAAATTATTGAATAAAACCCCCAATTTTTTTTCCAAAATTAAATTGCATTTTTTTTAAAAAGAACAATTTTAGGCTGGGACCACACAAAAATTTTTGGTGAAACACCTTTACTGTCACAGACGACCTTCTGTAAAGAACAGAAAGAAAGTCTGACTGAGTCATACTTTCTTGTACTGCTTCTCTCCTGTCCACTGCTGCTCCAAAAAAGGAAGGGACACAGTGACTGTAGAGTTCTCAGCGAGTTCACGTGAGACAATGCTAGTCTCAGGAAAACAAGCTGAGCAAAGCTACGGCTCTGATCATCTCTAAGTGCTTGCTTTTCCCCGTCTATGATGTTGCCATGTTTTGATTGGCCAGAGCCATAAAGGAGAGGAAGCAGACCACACCCCTTCCATAATTGTATTTTACAAACCATGATCATACTTCTAGCCTTCAAGGCTCTGTTTGATAGAGAAAAGTACCCAGGGAACATGAAACGTTCAAGCAGCAATTATTTTTGGAAAGTTCCAGCAGATTTTTGCAGAAACCTTACCAACTTTTTTGAAAGTTAGGAAAATCTTCCATTTTTCCGGAGTCTCTTGGAAAGTTGACAAGTATGCCAAAGGAAACAAGGTTGCAGGCAATAATCCCAAAAAGCTTGACTGCTGGACCTAACTATGTTAGAGGTGTTGTAGAGCTGCGCTCCTGTACTCTAGTGACTTGGGAACTAAGGGGCAGAGAAAAATAAGAAAAATTGGTCCAGATCAGTAGAACAGCAGCAATTGGAGAAGGTAGTCAGGAGGTACTTAGTTTTGTTGGGGCTGTTGGACCTGACTAAGTTAAAGGATAAACTACTGAGTTCCACTGTATAACTTTGGAACTAAGAATCACAGAAGAAAAAAGATGGGTCAAGAATCAGTGGAACATCAACAATTGGAGAAGGTAGTCAGTTTAAAGTAGAAAAAAATGCCAGTGAAAAGGTCCTCTTTAATTTTATTTCTAAAAGTCACTTGAAAACTTTGGAAGCATTTGGTCTGAGCCATAAGGGTATTGATGAACGCAGACATTTAGGACAGCAAAGTGAGGGATAGGCAGAACTGATCTATGCCTTAGTTTTCCAGAAAAATATTTAGAATTGAGAGTCCTCAGTGGTTGATACCTTTTAATGGCTAACTGAAAAGATGGTAACAAATTGCAAGCTTTCGAGACTACATACGTCTCTTCATCAGGCAAAGACTAAAACAAATTCTGAAGAATCACATATTTATGCACAACATAGTATAGAGAAAAAAAAAAAAAAAAAAAAGAGGGGAAAAAAAACCATGGATAAGCTAGGTGACATGAAACAGAATACCATGGGTGATAAACAGTTACGTCCATAAATATTGGGCCAATTCTTAGATAAGGATTGTTTTATTGTCCTGTGATTAGGGTCTCGTTCTGTTGTGATGACCCCACATGGTCTGAGGGGCAAGTTCATTAGTTGATGTAAAAAGACATAAATCCGTGTGACACATTCATTCCTGCATTTAGAGTGTCAAAGGTCGTCATCAGTTTATACTCAGTTATACTTAGTTTTCCAGTTAATTTAGTTCTTCGTCTACTCATGCCAGTTTACACTCCCACTGAGACACTTGGCATTTTGTAATAAATTACATGAAGAGTGCCCTATTCTGGTGTCTACTGGCTTTGATGCGTCAGCAGAAAATAAATAACAAGATATTTCTTCTAAATTTATTATCTGTGGAACATTAACAATTTACACCTCCCTCCGTAGACTGGGAATGGTTGAGCGGCATTGTCTTTCATTTCATTGAATTTGTGTCTCTTTTTTTCACAACTCTCTTTTTTTTTTTCCTTTTTTTATTTTGCTTCTGGCACTAACCTGAAAGATTTGGGGCTTTCAAATATCTTTTGTATGTTTCACTGTTGACTACTTCTTTCCAAATCAATTTTACCCATTGCTCTTCTGTAATACTGGCAGTTCTCCATCAAACCTTTTAATGTGGCTTGTTTGGGTTTGTCGGCCATTACTAATGGACTTTTCTTGTGTGGGCTATTTATCCAGATTTAAAAAAATAAAAAATAAAAGAAACCTGTCCTCTTCTTTTTGCGAAAGACTCATCAAAAGGCAGATTAAAGAAAGCTGAAAAATATCTAGTGGAACCGAGAACAAATTGCTGTGACAGATAATAAACAAATATATTTTAGCTTAGGCTCCTGGTTTTGGATGCTGCATACTAACTACTAAACAGATTGACATGGTCAGGATTTCTTTTGTGATTTAATCATGGCGATTGGTCCAAAAATTTAGAAGATTTAGCAAAATGCAAATTATTTCTAAACTATTCTATGATGCCCTAGCTATTGGAAAATCTGAATGCATTGTGTTCTAACACTCGTTCCACAGAATCAAATCCATCTCATGAAATTGAGAATATTATGGGTAGCTGTAAGATAATAATATATAATATATGATAAAGCAATTTCATCTTTATCTCTAACCCCTTAAATAACCACTTGGAATGACTTTGCATCAGTTGGACATGGAAAAGTAGCATTGGAATAAAAAATAAGAAAATAATACATCAGTAATGATAATAGAACAAAATCCCACATTTTTTTACTTCTGTGATAAACACAATTTTTTAAACTTTTTTTTTTTCATTTTTTTAAATACTATGGAATTAAAATCTTTTTCATTGTATTTTTTTGCCTTTTCTAATTTTTTCATTAAAAAAAACATATTTTCCTTGTGTTTTCAAAGTCTAATACAAAATTCTAATTATAAAAACTTGATTTTAACTCACCCAGTTGCTCCATACTCATCCACCTGGGGCTCAGACACCGGCCTCGCCCTTGCCTCACATCAAGGAAAACGGAAAAAATTGGAGTCCGGCTCAACAGGACTGGATTTTCCTTTTCATTTTATTTTCCAAAAGAAAATATAGTGTATAAAAAAGAAAAATTTACATGGTCGACAAGACCCAGTAGACGCGTTTCGACTGCACTAGGCAATCTTACTCATGCCTAGTGCAGTCCAAACGCGTCGACCATGTAAATTTTTTCTATTTTACAAAAGTCTAATGTCGAATAAATGACATGCCAAGAGCATACCATGCGTACTACCCTAAGTTGTGGCTTACAATATGGTGGTGCACTTTGATACTTTATCTGAAAAACATTTTCTCCCCAATTTTTCTGTATAATTATGAGAGCATCTTATGGTGTAGCTGATAAAAAGAAATTCTGTGGCACTCATTGCTGATGGAATTATTCTTATTTATTCCATTGTTCGGTCGTGGGTTAGAAATCGAACTGGTTTCTTTTTAAATTTCATAAATTCTCTAATTTTTTAAATCCTATGAATACACATAGCTGGGTGGATATATGCCTACTGTCGAAAAATCTATTTTTAATAATTTCCGATAACTCAAAGGACTTCTGATTAAGTGTTGATGGGGTGTTCGTTTCCATGAAGTGTCCCATGCTAACCACCCCCCGAACTACTCTCTTTTACTCCACAATCAAAAATGATGACAGCTATTTTGTATCTTAGTATCCAAGCTGCAGATATGTAGTTCTTTATCACAAAAAGTAGACGTATAATCATTGTCCAAAATTAATCAGAGCAAAATTTTAGATTTATTTCGACTTTTCAGTACAATATCCTGTGGCGCTGAGATATCCTATATTCTTTAAGAGATAAAGCTCCATATTTAAGACGTCTTAAACCTGAATAAATATCACATCTAATGTGCGGCTTAGTGCTGTTAAATTTATCACAGCCTCAAAATGAAGATGTCTTAAATGGCAAAATCTTATGAAATATGTATGGGACATAAGCCAACGCAGCCTCAACAGTCTAGTAAACATTATTATGCCAATTTTGTCAAATATTATGCAAAGCACAGTACCATATGTCCTGTAATTATTAGTCATTAGAAGTAGGTGGTACGCAGGATATTTTAGAACATTCCAAACCGCCCAAGAGAGGCTTAACTATTATTGCTAAGTTGCTCTTCTTATATTTCTGCAGCCCTGGGGTCTCCAGAAGGACTTTCCTTCTCTGACATTACCGAGAACTCAGCTAAAGTCATCTGGCTAGCACCAAAGATCCGTGTTAACAAATTCGTGATCAATTATGTCCCTGCAACTGGAGGTAAGAATCATCTTGGAAATGAAAAAGTGCCAATAAAAAAGTGATATTCTTGTAAAATATACTGTATGTGTGCACATGGATAGCTATTTATATGGAACATTTACAGTTGCTTTATATGCATGTTAATTGCATCAACAATCTTTTTTAATATCTATTGGGCTGATGGTAACACGTGTCCATTTCGGGTTATTCTCCTGCCTCCTTTGACCTCACGTAAACAGAGCAGTTCTTTCTCCATTGTTCTGCTCCATCGACAGGGCATTACTGCTGATATCATGCTGATTGACAGCTTAGCCTAACACAGCTAAGATCTGGCTGTCAATCAGCATGACATCAGCAGTGATGCCTCTTCGAAAGAGCAGAAGAGAAGGACCTTCTCTGTTGACATGACCTCACAGGAAGTAGGAGAATCATTAGAAGGAGCAGTTTGTCATTGCTCTGAGCTGGAAGAGATTGTTGCAGGGCTGCACAACCAGGTATTGAAAAAGTGCCTGGCTCTAAGTTCTTAGCCCCATAGGAAAAAAGAACAAAAGTCCCGAATAACCACTTTAATCTCTGATCCATCCAAACACCTCCTAACTGTGTTCTTACATTAAAGAGAAACTAAGGGTTCATTTCTGAAATTGGTGGAACTTCCTGAGATCAGGTATGCATCACCTGACTTAAATAAATGGCATGGTGCTCTGGGAAAAATATATTAATGACCTATACTTGGGATCAGTCATCAGTATTAGATTGGTGAGGGTCTAGCCCTCAGCTTCTTCACCACTTAGCTCATTCCGGTAGCCGTGGCTATGGATGACCACAGTGTACAGCTCAGATCACAGTCAGTAGAACAGCCACTATACATTACATGGAGCTGGATTGTTCTAGTTCTGTACACTATAAACCTCTGGCGACTGTGAATTCAGATCTGGGGTGGACTACACTGGTGGAAACAAACAGAAGATGAACAGTTTATGGGCCCTTTGCAGTCCAATAGCTCACAATGCAGAATTTCACATGCTTTGGAACTGTAAATGGGTTTCCTTACCTCTTAGGCCCCTGTCCAGCTACATAGGTTACACCAATGATATGTCCATCACTGGATGGACATGACATTGGTAAAACCTTGGATCCAAAAGCTAAGGGGATCCACTTCCACCTTCCCTACATTACCTATAAATGCACACGTACATAATCCAATTCACAATTCTGAAATAATTAGCTCAAATACCAATTCTTTGTACTTCCATTTTCTTATAGATGTTAGGATTACTTAAAAAATGTAACTCTCCCAGTTATTCCAAAACTTACAGTTCAAAAAGCCAGTTGCCATCTTTTTTGCAAGTCTTTACAACTTTAAAATTGACCTTCATGTACAATGAACACTTTAATATTTAGAGAGGACGTGTCATCTCTCATGACATAAAAGATTTAGTAAACACACTGTTAGGGTTTGCAGAAAGCACCAAATATATTTATTGATGTGATTGGTGCGTTCGCAACCCGGGATCCACCGTGCAGGAAATATCCTGCCGCTAAGTGAATGGCGGCACAATATGGCGGTATTAACCAGCTCTGTTAGCTTCACAGAGCGGCCGAGAAAGCAAAGCTCTGTGCCCTGTTAACTCTCACAGAGACACAGGCTAACTACCCAGAAGAGAGCAGTCAGTGGTCATGCATGCACACAACACTCCTCGCCAGAAGTGCCAGCATTCTAGGGGCTTATTTCAGCCTGGTCCCTGAATACTCTCATACACAATCTCCTTGCCAGAGGTGCCACCATTCTAGGGGCTTATTTCAGCCGGGTCCCTGAACACATTCACGCATATGACCACAGTGGCGCAAAGCATGTAACTTTAGAAGATACTAGCGCATGGCCGTGCGGCCATGCGAGCCTTAAATAGCTGCAGCACATACAGGACCTTCCAAAAGAGGACCAATAAGAAACTGCTACAGAGCCTGCGTACCTACAGGACCTTCCTAGAAAGACCAATAGATTTGGCTGCAGTACCTGAACATGTGACCCTTGATCTCCAGTGAGAGATTTTACCCTGGGCATGCTCAGTGTGTGCAAAGCAGGACTTAGTCCCAGAAAAGCCTGTTCACCATAGATCAGTGCAGGGTACAATAGCAGAGCCTGGAGAGGCAGCAATAACCCTTTGCACTGAATCAGACTCAGTGAGACGCTGGGACCGAGGTCTCCGCTGAGCAGGCTCCACTGCAGCTGATGGAGAATGGGAGACCGCAGCAGACACGGATCAAGATTCCCCCTGTGCAGCAGAGGAAACTCAACTCCTTATATTACCCCCCCTCCTAGGGCCCCCCCTCCTTGAGCCTCGCTACGCTCAAAAGCAGCAATGAGCAGCGGAGCCCAAATGTGCTCCACAGGCTCCCAGGTTCTATCTTCTGGACCGTGACCCTTCCAATCCACCAGATAAAATTTCTTGCCATGTACCACCTTGCACCCCATGATAGCATTCACCTCAAGCTCATCTGTGAATGAACCCGATGTCCCGGTAGATGACTCAGAAAACCGGGACAAATGAACAGGCTTTAAGAAGGAAACGTGAAAGGTATCGGTGATACCAAGGCGTGGAGGAATAGCCAAACGGTAGACCACAGGGTTCACCTGTTCCAGAACCTTGAACGGGCCAATGTAGCGAGGCGCAAACTTAGTGGACTCAACTTGCAGCCTGATGTTACGGGCGGAGAGCCACACTAAGTCGCCAGGAGCAAAGGTCGGAGCGGGGCGCCGGTGTGTATCAGCCGAGACCCTCATTCTCTCCTTGGAGGCCCGGATGGCATCCCGTGTGCGGTCCCAGATGTCACGTGCCTCCACCGCCAAGTCTGCCACCCTAGAATCGGTGGATGACACGGGCATGGGCACAGGGACATGCGGATGCTGGCCATAATTATAGAGAAAAGGAGTCTGACCAGTGGAATCGGCTACGGCGTTGTTCAAGGCAAATTCTGCCCAAGGTAGCAAAGATGCCCAGTCATCCTGCCTAGCAGAGACAAAATGTCGTAAGTATGTCATCAAAGTCTGATTGGTTCTCTCTACCAACCCATTCGTCTTGGGATGATATGCAGAGGAGAGATTCAGCTCTATGCTGAGTAAACGGCAGAGCTCTCTCCAAAACCGAGACGCAAACTGGGGACCCCGGTCGCTGACAACTTTATCAGGCATTCCATGTAAGCAGAAAATATGTTTAATGAACAACGCCGCCAAGGCCCGTGCTAAAGGTAACCGTGGTAGCGGCACCAAATGCACCATTTTCGAGAAATGATCGGTGATGACCCAAATGATGGTACAGCCGCGAGACTTGGGCAAACCCACCACAAAGTCCATCCCGACCATCTCCCAGGGCCTGTCTGCCACCGGCATGGGGTAAAGTAACCCAGCAGGCCGTTGCTGTGAAGACCGATTCTGGGAGCAGGAGACACACGCCCAAATATAGTCCTCGACGTCACGGGCCATATGTGGCCACCAGTACGTCCTCGCCAAAAGCTCAGATGTCCTCTTGGTTCCAAAATGTCCACCCACTCTGGACGAGTGAGCCCAAGAGAAAACCTCCGGTCGAAAATTCGCTGGTACGAAAGTCTTGCCCGGTGGCACGGACTGTAGCGAAACCGGGGCCACAGTTCTCAGGCTCTCAGAGGGGACAATAAGCTGAGGCTCCTCATCCTCCTCCTCAGATGACACTACGGAGCGGGAGAGAGCGTCGGCACGAATGTTCTTCTCCCCAGAGAGAAAATGGAGAGTAAAATGGAACCGGGAGAAGAACAGGGACCATCTGGCCTGGCGAGAATTCAGCCGCTGGGCTGTCTGTATGTACACCAAGTTTTTGTGGTCGGTGAATACTTGGAAGGGAAAGCGAGCTCCTTCCAGGGGTGTCTCCACTCAGAAAAAGCCAACTTCATTGCTAGCAACTCCCTGTCCCCGATGGAATAATTCCTCTCCGCTGGTGTAAAGGTCTTGGAGAAGAAGAAGCAAGGATGCTTCCGACCTTGAGCATCCTTTTGGAAAAGGACTGCTCCAGCACCAACGGATGAGGCATCCACCTCCATTATAAATGGCTTATCTACATCAGGGCGATGTAGAATAGGAGCGCTAGCGAAGTGTGACACAATCGAAAGGAATGCCTTGGAGCCAACCGAAACCTCTGCTTACACTGGGCTCGCTCCAACCCTCGCTCATGAAAACGAAGGTCTATGCGAGTTGATATAGATATGAGCTCCAGTGTAGCGGGAATCTCCCCAGTGGCCAAAGCGTCCTTCACATGGTCAGCCAGCCCCCTCCAAAATACTGGGATGAGGGTTTTATCTGACCACTCCAACTCAGACGCTAAAGTCCGGAAGAGAATGGCAAATTGGCTGACCATGGTCGAACCCTGAGTCAATGCCAGCAGTTGGAGCGCCGTATCATGGGTGACTTGAGGTCCTACGAAGACCTGCTTCAGAGTGCCCAGAAACCGAGGAACACTCTGCACCACATGATCATTGCGCTCCCACAGTGGCGTAGTCCACTCCAAAGCTCTGTCCGACAGGAGAGAAATTACAAATCCTATCTTTCCCCGTTCTGTGGAAAAATGTGCAGCCAGGAGCTCGAGATGTATACCGCACTGGCTCACAAATCCCCTACAGGACTTACTGTCCCCAGAGAATTTTTCAGGCAACGGAAGATGGGATAGGGTCGGAACCGAGGTGGCAGTGGGTAAAGCTGCTGCAGCCACGCTAGCAGCCAGAACAGCAATTGCGGTAACATCCACCGCCGAGGTTGCACGCTCAAGAGACGCCAACCGGCCCTCCAGCAGCTGGATGTACCCCTACAATCGCTGTTTGTCCGCCATTACTTAGCCAGATCCTGGCGCTAGTATACTGTTAGGGTTTGCGGAATGCACCAAATATATTTATTGATGTGATTGGTGCGTTCGCAACCCGGGATCCACCATGCATGAAATATCCTGCCGCTAAGTGAATGGCGGCACAATATGGCAGTATTACCCAGCTCTGTTAGCTTCACAGAGCGGCCGAGAAAGCAAAGCTCTGTGCCCTATTAACTCTCACAGAGACACAGGCTAACTACACAGAAGAGAGCAGTCAGTGGTCATGCATGCACACAACACTCCTCGCTGGAGGTGCCAGCATTCTAGGGGCTTATTTCAGCCGGGTCCCTGAATACTCTCATACACAATCTCCTTGCCGGAGGTGCCAGCATTCTAGGGGCTTATTTCAGCCCGGTCCCTGAACACATTCACGCATATGACCACAGTGGCGCAAAGCATGTAACTTTAGAAGATACTAGCGCATGGCCGTGCGGCCATGCAAGCCTTAAATAGCTGCAGCACATACAGGACCTTCCAAAAGAGGACCAATAAGAAACTGCTACAGAGCCTGCATACCTACAGGACCTTCCTAGAAAGACCAATAGATTTGGCTGCAGTACCTGAACATGTGACCCTTGATCTCCAGTGAGAGATCTTACCCTGGGCATGCTCAGTGTGTGCAAAGCAGGACTTAGTCCCAGAAAAGCCTGTTCACCGTAGATCAGTGCAGGGTACAATAGCAGAGCCTGGAGAGGCAGCAATAACCCTTTGCACTGAATCAGACTCAGTGAGATGCTGGGACCGACATCTCCGCTGAGCAGGCTCCACTGCAGCCGATGGAGAATGGGAGACCGCAGCAGACACGGATCAAGATTCCCCCTGTGCAGCAGAGGAAACTCGACTCCTAACACACTTTCCCATGAAATAGCAATTGTGATGCATTATTCCTAGAACTCTGCATTGTGTCGATTCCCATGGAAATTCATGGATCAATTGGCAGCATGCTATTACCAGTTGGGTTGTGCCCTGTCCAACCAGTGCTAACAATGTAAGGCTATACATGGACACCATTAGGCTACTTTCACACATCAGGTGTTTGCCGTCAGACACAATTCGGCGAATTTTGAAAAAAATTATCCTTTTTTTTCCTGCCGGATATGTTTTTTTCTCATAGAGTTGTATTAGCGCCGAATTGCGCTTGATGGTATAACGTTGCATCAGTCTTTTGCCGGATCCGCAAAAATTATTTTTCCAGCGGAACGTTTTTTCTGTCCGGCAAAAAAATGCACAGTGACGGTTCCGGCAGTAAACGGATGAAACGTGAGGTGAAATGAATGAATCCGGCTACCGATTCAATTTATTTTACACAGAGCATGCCCCGTAGCTGCATTTTCCATTCTGGAGTCTCTTTCTCTCTCCTTTTCCCCGGAACAGTAAATCCAAACTCTATCCCCAGGTTTACAAAAAAAAATAACCCAAAACGGATCCAGCAAAAAAAATCGGATCCGTCACATCAGTTTTTCACATTCTGTGCCGGATCCATTTTTTTAACAAATTAGCCGGATTCTGCCTGATGGCAAAAAACTGATGTGTGAAAGTAGCTGTTATTGACAAGGGAAACGGTAACATCCAATTGCCAATTTATTGATACATTTCTTGACGGAATAATAGAGGAACGGCTCAAGACAGATTTATAAGAAAAGATGCTCCAGAATTGTTATTTCATGGCGAGTGCAAACATTTACCAAAACAGACCTGTCAGTAGAGGTTACGGGAAAAACTAAATTGGATCCAAAATTGAACACTTCTTTGATCTGGGATCAGCTTACAGTTACTTAAATCTAAATATTTATATTTTTCAGGGGCCAGCAACATTGTGGAAGTGGAAGGTTCTAGAACCCAGACTACTTTGATTAACTTGATGCCGGGTGTTGAGTACCGTGTAAGTCTTGTATCTGTGAAAGGCACTGAAGAAAGTGCACCTGCCTCTGGCTCCCTGACGACAGGTATGCTTCTGCGTAATGACCGTACACTGTTTATACCATCAATTAAAGGAGTTTATGTTATGGAGACAGTGCCTGCCCGTATCCCATATTATGATCTATTGGATATATACTTTTCTGCAGCATATTTTATATTGTAAACATTCACAAATGCAAGTGATCCAAATCTCCGAAGGTCCCTTCAACGGAATGCAAGTTTTGTTTTATAGCAATATACGCTTGACGTAAACAATGTAATATCCATCTGCTCATCATTTTGTCTGTGTGTCTTGTGCCTTAGGTGAATAGATGCATTGCTCTGCGATCTGAATATTGCACGCATATTATAGGACGGAGATCATCACAAACTTAGAAGCAGTCCAGTCAAGATCTATGTGATCAACTGATGATCTCATTAATATGCTCCATGGTTTCTTTCTCCCTGTCTGTCCATGGTGGTTATGTGAATTATACCGATGCCTCTACCCTTAGAGGGGTAGTCCCCTCTCAGTTAATGTTTGTTCTTAGGAGCAGATTGGTATAAAAGACAAACCGCGCTATATTCCCCTTCTCCAGGTGCACCGGAGGATCTCTACCATTGCTCCCGGCGTCTTGCATTGGCTGCAGGTCTAACATCACCTAGGCAGCCAATCAGCTGTCTCAACAGCTCTGAGTGGGGTGTTCCGTCTACACTGAGCTCAGTGATTGGCTACCAGACTGTCCATGTGACATCAGAACCACAGCCAATGCCAGACATCGAGAGCAGCAACTGAGACTCCTGGTGATCCTGGAGAAGTTGAGTATAGCATACCTTGTTTTTTATTTATCGCAAACATTAACTGAAGGGTAACAACCCTTTCAACTTTTCTTCAATTTTTCCCATTTTTAACATTGCAAATTTAAAACGATACCATGACAAGCTAGAAAAGCCATCACTAGGCTGCAATTAACATCACAACCATTTGGTAACCACACATAGAGCCATAAAGCATAATCATCTCCCAACAGAATATTGCGGAATCATGGTTTTTTAAACAAAAAAGGTGTTAATTTTACACCACACATCTTAGGATATGTCAAACCGAAACATAAGAGGGACACATCTGTATCCTAAGAAATTTCCATTTTTAATTTCATTTATGTCATAGCCCTCGACAGTCCATCGGGTCTGAGAGCCATAAACGTCACCGATTCCGAAGCTCTGGCCGTGTGGAAACCATCTTTGGCCTCTGTGGATAATTATGTCATCTCCTATTCTGCGAAGAATGGTAAGGAAGACCATTTTTTACTAACATTTTTTATTTTGACTATTACATTTAATTACGTTGTAACATGTCTTTTTTTTTTTGCCGCAGCTCCAGCCGTTGAGTATACAGTCTCCGGAAACAATGTTGAAAATGATATTATCGGGCTTCAGCCGTCTACTGAATACATATTAAAAATTTATGCTGTTAGAGGACCACTTAGAAGTCGGGAAATCTCCACTATATTCACTACAGGTGTAGTAAAGCTGTAATTACGTGCCTACAAATGTTCTCTCCGCAGTCTCTGCCATAAGCGCTCACGTTAATTTAGGTATTGAATGCATCTGTCCTGAGAATCAGCAAGTGATAATATAAATGCTAATGCTAGGTGTTCCTGTGGTCTATATTGGGCATGAATGTTGCTTGTAGATGAAAAAGATTATCTATTGTCTAAAAGCAGATGCAGGCTTAGACTTGTCATACAGCTCTTGACACCAAGGCTAAGCTCAAGGGTTGAATTCACAAAAACTGTATATGTATAAAACCAGGTGTCACTAACTAAGGTCTGAAGACACTAAGGTGGGATAATATGATGACAGTTTGACAGCTAGAAGAAGGGAAAGCTACAATTCTTGACTTTTAGCTTAAAATGTTTAGCTTATTTGGATCCAAGATGTTTGTTTCGATTCACATAATTATTAATCAATGTCAGACGAAAAGCCGCTTCAAAGTAAGTAAAAACACACTTAAAGTTGCCAAAGCAATTATTGAAAAGAGCAGAAAAAAAAGATCCTCCTGAACCATCTGCCATCAACATATTTTGAAGTTTGAGGGTGGAAGGTCTAAATTCACGCATGGGGCATGAAGGTTACCCGAAAAACTCCGCAAAAAAAATTGAAGAAACTATGTTTGACAAGCTGTTATTGTTTTAATGCTCTAGGAAAAAAAAAACTTTGCGTTTTGAAAAAAAACTAAACCTAGAAAATAACATAAGACATAAATAACAATAATAAATAAATTCAAACAACTAAAATAATAAATAGAAAAATTACGTCAAGCCAAAAGAAGAAAAACTTGCCCCTTGTATTTCATGGAATCATAGAATCATAGCATGTTAGAGTTGGATGGGATCTCCGGGATCATTGTATTTAACCCCCTACTCAA
Source organism: Ranitomeya variabilis (assembly GCF_051348905.1). Lineage (NCBI taxonomy): Eukaryota > Metazoa > Chordata > Amphibia > Anura > Dendrobatidae > Ranitomeya > Ranitomeya variabilis. The sequence continues at coordinate 203,527,806 of NC_135233.1, forward strand.
TGCAGCATTCACTACCACATCTCAGACAGATGTCTGTCCAGCCTCTGTTTGAAGACGTCCATTGAAGGAGAACTCACCGCCTCTCGTGGCAGCCTGTTCCACTCACTATAAAATAATAATATCTAATCTGCATCTTACCCCTTTCAGTTTCTTTCCATTGCTTCTCGTGTTTCCTTGTGCAAATGAGAATAATGATGATTCCTCTACACTGTGACAGCCCTTCAGATATTTGAAGACATCTATTAAGTCTCCTCTTCTTTTTTGAAAGCTATACATTCCCAGATCTTGTAACCGTTCCCCGTAGGACATACTTTGCTGACCGCTCACCATCCTGGTCGCTCTTTTCTGAAGTTGCTCCAGTTTGTTGATATCTTTTTTTAATGTGGTGCCCAAAACTGGACACAGTATTCTAGATGAGGCCTGACCAAGGAGGAGTAGGGGGGGGATAATTACTTTGTGTGATCTAGGCTCTATGCTTCAATTAATACATCCTAGAATGGTTTGCTTTTTTGCATCACACTGTTGACTCATGTACAGTCTGTGATCTATTAGTATACCTAGTTCTTTTTTACATGTGCTGTTGCTTAGTTCTATTCCTCCTATTCTGTATATGTAATTTTAGTTTTTCTTGCCCCTATGTAGAATCTTGCATTTCTCCATGTTAAATACCATTCTATTATGTTTGTCAGTCTGGTGTATTTCATGCATGCTTCTAAAATAAGAATCTTACAAAAAAATTGCACAAATTCTTACCCTGATCCTTCTTCCATTTTTACCTGGTAGAAAGCTGAGATTTGAAGGTTTGAAAAAGAAAAGACGAGTGACCTCTTAAATTAGTTAGAGCAATGGCCAGGGGCTTTTACTGAATCCAGTTGCCTTACAGTCAGAGACAGGTCTTCTTATAGGTTTGTGAATAGGGAAAATTATTGGCATAGATGATTTCCATTGCGTTTCGGTCAAATATTAGATGGAGCCAAATAGATGAAACATGTCAACCAATAATGATATGTTGCTTATTTTTTGTGTATTTTTCAGTCATCTTAAAGGAAACCCATCATTTCCCAAAAAGCTAATTGCTTGCAGATGTAGGGTTAATCTGTAGATAATAGTATTATGAGGATAAAATGGACTATTTTCCTACCAGGAGGTACTGGCTTTTAGTCATGAAGTAGTGCCTGCAGCAGTTACAGTCACTGCTTAATACACAGTGAGCAGATACAGAGAGACAGCTGCAGGTGGCTGTAAGCACTTCCCAATACTCTGAGTGACAGTTCGCTCTGCAGAGTATCTATGTAGAGTGAACTGTCAATCAAAGTGCCATGAAGTGCTTACAGCTGTCTGCAGCTCTATATAGACCCTCAGTGCATGCCTCTCTGACTAAAAGCTGGCTGCTCCCTGAATGAATAAAGTTAATTTTCTCCCGGTAGCAACACTTTAAGTAAGGTGGCCATTAACCTCCACGTTAAGCCTTTATCTGCAGGTTAATGGCATTTGGAGACATCACAAACTCCCTGTGCACTTTTATTCTCATTTTGATTCACTATTTAGCAAAAAGATTGAAAAAAATGAACAATTAAGAGGAAACTTTAGTTACTCTTCACTTTTAAAGCCTACTTGTAATTTGTTGTTTATTCTTGCAGCCCAGGTTATTTAGTGCAGGGAGGAGAAACAGCAAATTCTTCCAATAATTTTTGCATTCAGATTTTAATCAGTTGCCGTTCTCTTTCTTCCCTTCAGTTTTGGATGCTCCCAGAGATTTATCAGCAAGTGAAATTCAGTCAGAATCTGCTGTGATTACTTGGAGGCCACCACGATCAATTATCACAGGTTTCTTGCTCATCTACGAGTCTGTGGATGGAACAGTCAAGGTAATCACAACTTATCCACTCCACTGATTACACCACTCTACTGTACTGGTAATCTACGGTAATTATCCTTGGGACTATGGTGCTAACAAATTCCATAAAACCTGCCCTACGTTGGCTTTAGGAAGTAAACTGTTTTTCTGAAAATATAAGTGAATCACAGTAGTTATTAAAGTGGTTGTCATGTGAAGACACCATTATAGAAATAAATTCACCATGGCTGAAGGTTTAGCCGCAAGGATGTCAATGTCATGACTTTATGGCACGCAGTGACTTCCGAGACATGGACGCAGCCAGAAGTCCTGGCCTATAGTGAAAAACGCCAAGAATGTGGAATGTAACACCGGAAAGAAGAGGAACGGATGGAGGGCCTCGTGGGGGAGGGAAGGTGATTATTTTTTACCCATACACATATACATACACACACACACATACACACGTTCACACGCAGACATACACATGTACACGCACACATACACACATCAGACACATACATCCATACATGCACGCCACACAGCCACACACCACACACATCACACATACACATGTACACGCACACATACACACATTAGACACATACATCCATACATGCACGCCACACACCCACACACCACACACATCACACATACACATGTACACGCACACATACACACATCAGACACATACATCCATACATGCATGCCACACACCCACACATCACACATACACTCAACATACAAATACACCTACACACAACACACAAATACAAACATATTAGCTCACACATACACACACCATATATACACACCACATACACACATACCAAAATGCATACAGACATTCCACACATATACACACACCACACATATACATATACCACACACATCACACACAAACACACCACACACCCACACAAATACACACACCATACACACACACATATACACACTTACATATGTCACACACATGCATTCATACACACACATCACACACACATACACACCAAAGATATTCACTTCCCACATACATTCATACACGCACAACACACAACCTCACATATACACACATGCACAAACATACTGTACAAACCACACACCACGCATACAGATACACATACTGTACACACATACCACACACAACCACACAAACACATCACACACACACCACACATACTGACAAACCACACACATCCACACCAGACACACCACATCCACACCACACACAGACACACACCACACACCACACACATCCACACCACACACATCCACACCACACACATCCACACCACACACACCACAGACACACCACACACACACACCCCAGACATACACACACACACCACCACAAACACAATCCATTGCATAAAGGAAGACCCTTACCTAGTTTCTTACACTGTAAAATAAGGGGTGCGTGCATCCATTCCGTGTTGGCCACATTTCTCTAATGGCCCCATAGCCGTGGCATGGGTTGACTTTGGGATCTATATTCTCTTCACCCATCTCTCCCTCTATCTCTTTACTGTCATATCTATAGTTCGGCCATTTTATCCATCCCTTTAGTGACCTATGTTCCAATTTTAAATGGTAGCAATGACATTTAGTGGCAGTAGAAGATGTAGTCAGATACAAGATAAGGGAAAGGCACAAATTACAGCTGGCGTCATAGAAATGTGCTTGAGGCCACGAGGCCAGAAATGAATATGATTACAGTATTTTTTTCAGCAAGAAAGGACAAGTCAAATTCTTTGCATGAGATAATGTCGTATCATCCAGTGTTTATACGCTGAGGTCTACGGTGATGAGAAAATGTTTGTAATGGGTCAGGTCCATCTAATGGTTAAAACACTCATCAAATGCCAGATCCAGAAAAACATCCGACCTCTCATGGTCATGTCAGATCTGTAACACAGCAATACTTTTAATTCCCCTTGTTAGCGTTACATGCTTCATACTCTAATGAACCTGTTTATTATACATAGTCAAAAAATATCCATGGACTGCATATCAGGTGTCCAATAAGTTATAGCAAATAGCTAAGGTATGCTGCCACTTTGTGATCCAACGTCTATGACCTTACTACGCCTCCCACTTCCCCACCTCTACGCTCTTCCTGCCAATCTGGAAATGAAGGGGCAACTCATGGCCACCCCACAATCACGTCATAAGGTGGCCAAAAGGCGCATGGAATGGCTCTCCCCCCACACGTCAGTTTTTATGTATGAGTGCTGTCCTTTTTTTGCAATGGATAGCACTCGTACCTATGACAGTCTATAAAGCTGTTCTCATGTCAGATATATTTCCTTGGACTGAGTGATACATGAAAAATCGCAGAGACATGTCCAATATTGATCCAAGTGTCCGATCAAAATCAGCAATGCAAGTCCATGGGTCCCAGAAAAATCTGACTGTGCTGGGATACATCTGTGTGCTGTCCGTTATTTATTGATTGATAGACACGAGAAGCTGAGAAACTTGTTTTTTTCTCAGTAGTGAAAAAAACTGATGAAAATCACTGATGATGAAACCCTGTCTGTTTCTCTTGTACGTAAAAAAAATAAAGTCTGAATGAGACCATAGAGGCAGAGGATGGCTGAATAGCACAGCCGGTGTCTGCCGGCAATGATACAAGATCAGTACCTGGGTCTACAATAAAAAATGGACCCAACATGGGAATTAGCAGGGAATGGGTAACGATAGACACATATACAGATAAACATGGGAGCACCATAGAGGGGAATATAAATACTTGGCAGGTGAGAAACAGAGAGAGAGAAGATAGATAGATAGATAGATAGATAGATAGATAGATAGATAGATAGATAGATAGATAGATAGATGATAATTATACATTTTTATAGTGCCATTTATTCCATGGTGCTTTACATGTGAAAAGGGGGTAAATATAGACAAATACAGTACATTAAACATGAGCAAAAAACAAGGCATACAGGTACATAAGGATGGAGCACCCAGCCGGTGAAGGCTCACAGTCTGCAAGGGATGGGTGAGGATACACTGGGAGAGGATAGAGCTGGTTGTGCAGCGGTTCAGTAGGTTGAGGATCACTGCAGGATGTAGGCTTGTCGGAAGAGGTTGGTCTTCAGGTTCTTTTTGAAGGTTTCTATGGTAGGCGAGAGTCTGATGTGTTGTGGTAGAGAGTTCCAGAGTATGGGGAAGCACGGGAGAAGTTTTGGATGCGGTTGTGGGAAGAAGAGATGAGAGGGGAGTAGAGAAAGAGATCTTGAGAGGATCGGAGGTTGCGTGTAGGCAAGTACCGGGAGACCATGTCACAGATGTATGGAGGAGACAGGTTGTGGATGGCTTTGTATGTCATTGTAAGGGTTTTGAACTGGAGTCTCTGGGCGATAGGAAGCCAGTGAAGGGCTTGGCATAGGGGAGAGGCTGGGGAAAAATGGAGAGACAGGTGGATTAGTCTGGCAGCAGAGTGTAGGATGGATTGAATTGGTGCCAGAGTGCTAGAGAGGAGGCCGGAGAGTAGGAGGTTGCAGTAGTCAAGGTGGGAGATGATAAGGGCATACACTAATGTTTTTGTGGTGTCGCGGTCAAGGAATGCCCGGATCCGGGAGATATTTTTGAGTTTGAGACGGATAAGGAGGCAAGGGATTGGATATGTGGCTTGAAAGAGAGGGCAGAGTTGAGGATCACCCTGAAGCACCGGGCGTGTAGGACTGTGGAAAGTGAGCAGCCATTGACATTGATAGTGGGGTAGAGTGAGATAGGGGAAAGATGATGAATTCTGTTTTGTCCATGTTCAGTTTTAGAAAGCGAGCAGAAAAGAAGGCCGAGATAACAGACAGACAGTGTGGGATTTTGGTAAGTAAGGAGGTGAGGTCAGGTCAGGATAGGTAGATCTGCATGTCATCAGTGTAGTGATGATACTGCATACTGTGGGATTCTATGAGCTGTCCCAGGCCGAAGGTTTAGATGGAGAAGAGTAGGGGTCCTAGAACAGAGCCCTGAGGAACACTGACAGACAAGGGGCAAAGTGAGAAGGTGGTGTGGGGAGGGAGACACTGAATGTTTGGTCTGTCAGATATGATGAGATTCAGGATAGGGCCTAGCCTATGATGCCAAGAGATGAGAGGATTTGTAGCAGAAGGGAGTGGTCCACAGTGTCAAAGGCTGAAGACAGGTCCAGAAGAAGGAGGACAGAGTATTGTCGCTTGCTCTTGGCAGTTAGTAGGTCATTGGTGACTTTAGTTAGGGCAGTTTCAGTTGAGTGATGGGGTCAGCCAGATTGTAACTGGTCAAAGAGGGAGCAGGAGGAGAGAATGGACATGTTGTTCCAGTAATTTTGAGGCATAAGGGAGAAGAGATATCGGGCTATAGCTAGACACGGAGGATGGGTCGAGGGCATATTTGAAGGATGAGGGGAAGATACCTGTTGTGAGGGAGCGGTTGAAGAGGTGTGTTAGGATTGGGATGAAGACCGTGGCAAGGTTAGGGATGAGGTGGGACGGTAGCAGGTCAAGCGTGCAAGTGGTGAGGTGTGATCTTGACAGGAGGGTGGAGAGCTGATCTTCTGCCATGGTGGAGAAGCTGGTTTTGGAGGAACAGGGTTGAGCATCTTGGAGGAGCATTGGTCGCTGTGGGAAAAAGTTTTCTCTGATCGTATCGATCTTCTGTTTAAAGAAAGAGGCAAAGTCTTCAGCAGAAATGAGAGGGGAGGGAGGGGTGCGGGGGACGGAGTAGAAAATTGAAAGTGTTGAAAAGCTGTTTAGGGTTGTGAGACAAGGAGGATATGAGAGATGAGAAGTAAGTTTGTTTTGCGGCAGTGAGTGGGGACTTGAAGCTGGCGAGGGACTGCTTGCGTGCAATGAAGTGGTCGGCAGAGCGGGATCGCTATCATCTCCGCTCAGTGATCCTGGAAGTACGTCTCAGTTCTTTGGTCAGGCTGGTCAGCCAGGCTGCCTGTTGAGTGTATGAGTTTTGCTATGCATGAGATAGATAGATAGACAGATAGATAATAGATGGATAGATAGATAGATAGAAAGATAATAGATATATAGATAGATAATAGATAGATAGATAATAGATGGATAGAGAGATAGATAATAGAGAAATAATAGATAGATAATAGATAGATGACAGATAGGTAGATAGATAGATAGATAGATAGATAATAGATAGACAGACATATAGATAGATAGATAACAGATGTACAGACATATAGATAGATAGATAACAGATGGACAGAGAGATAGATAGGTAATAGATAAATAATAAATAGATAATATATAGATCGATAATAGATAGATGATAGATAGGAAGATAGATAGATAATAGATAAATAGAGAGATAGATAGATAGATAGATAGATAGATAGATAATAGATAGATAATACACAGACATATAGATATATATAGATAAATATATAGATAGATAGATAGATAGATAATAGATAGATAAATAGAGAGAGGTATATGATAGATGATAGATAGATAGATAGATATTAGATAGATAAATAATAGATAGATGATAGATAGATAATAGATAGATAATACTTAGATAGATAATAGATAGATAGATAGATAATAGACAGATAGATAGATAGATAGATAATAGTTAGATAGATAATAGATAGATAGTTAGATGGAAATATAGATGACAGATAGATAGATGATAGATAGGTAATAGATAGATAGATAATAGATAGATAATAGAAAGACAATAGATAGATAATAGATAGATAACAGATAGAAAGAAAGATAGATAGAAAGATAATAGATAGGTAATATATAGATAGATGGATAGATAATATATATATAATAGATAGATGTTAGATAGATAGATAGATAGATAGATAGATAGATAATAGATAAATAGATAGATAATAGAGAGATAGATAATAGATGGATAGATAGATAATAGATAGATAGATCATAGATAGATAATAGATAGACAGATAATAGATGGATAGCTAGATAGATAATAGATAAATAATAGATAGATAATGGATAAATAGATAATAGATAGATAGATAATAGATAGATGATAGATAGATAGATAGATAATAGGTAGATAAATAGAGAGATAGAAAGATAATAAATAGATAGATAATAGATATTAGATAGATAGATAATACTTAGATAATAGATAGATAGATAGATAATAGATAGATAATAGAGAGATAGATAATAGATAGATAATAGATAGATAGTTAGATGGATATTCACTGTGTTCCAAATTATTATGCAAATAATATTTCCTCCTATTTTCTCTAAATTACCTATCTGAATTGCAGTCATTTTTATTTTCCAGTCATCTACTATTCTAGTATAATTGCAATGTTTTGGAACAAACTGCCTATGAAAACAGTATCTTTTAAAAAAAAAAATAAACACTCAAAATGCATGTTCCAAATTATTATGCACAGCAGAGTTTTCAACCTTTTGTTTTTTATCTTGAACAAAAAAATGGTCAATTGTGAAGTTATAAGCATTATATCAGCTTATTACAAAATGAAATCAAACAGTTTTCAAGTGAAAACGTTATTCTAGGTGATGTTACATTTGCACGTAGGACCCCTTGTTCAAAAGAAGCTTCTGAACTCTCTCGTCCATTGAATTTGTCAGTTTTTGGATGGTTTCTGCTTCAATTGTTTTGCATGTGGACAGAATACCCTCCCAGAGCTGTTGCTTAGATGTGAACTGCCTCCCGCCATCATAGACACTCCTTTTGATGATGCTCCAGAGGTTCTCAATGGGGTTGAGGTCAGGGAAGATGGTGGCCACGCCATAAGTTTGTCCTCTTTTATGCCCATAGCAGCCAGAGATGCAGATGTGTTTTTTGCAGCATGAGACGGTGCATTATCATGCAGTAAAATGATCTTGCTGCGGAAAGCACAGTTCTTCCTCTTGAACCATGGCAGGAAGTGTTGTTTTAGAAACTCCACATAGATTATGGAGTTCATCTTTACCCCTTCAGGGATCATAAATGGGCTGACAATCTCTCTCCCCATGATTCCTGCCCAAAACATTACTCTACCTCCGCCTTGTTAGCACCTTAGCCGTGTTTTCATGGGGTGTCCATCAACCAGCCATCCTCCACTCCATCCATCTGGACCATCGAGCGTTGCACGGCACTCATCGGTGAACAAAACAGTTTGGAAGTCAGTCTTCATGTATCGTTTGGCCCACTAGAGCCGTTTCTGCTTGTGTGCAGTGGATAGAGGTGGTCGACAGGATGGCTTACGCACAGCTGCAAACCTCTGAAGGACCCTGCATCTTGTTGTTCTGGGGACGTTGGAGGCACCAGCAGCTTCAAAAACTTGTCTGCTGCTATGACAAGGCATTTTTGCAGCTGCTCTTTTAACCTTACGCAATTGCCTGTTGGAAAGAGTCCTCAATTTTTCCTTATCAGCACGCACACGTGTGTGCTGGGAATCAGCTACATACTTCTTGATTGTGCGATGATCACGATGAAGTGTCTTGGCAATGTTGATTGTAGTCATGCCTTGACCTAAATACTCCACAATTTGTTGCTTCTCAGCAGCCGACACATCCTTTTTCTTTCCCATTTTGGCAATAAATGTAGACTGCTTAATAATGTGTAACAGCCTTCTTAATTAGTCTTGCCTTTATTTGGACACACCTGCCAAACTAATTTGCACAGGTATCTGCAATCGCTTTCAGTGATATAAAGAGCCCTGACACACATCACCATCAATGAGTTTAAATGACAAACAAAAAAATTCTAACCTTATCACTCCTAAACTCTTTGTGCATAATAATTTGGAACACAGTGTATAGATGATAGATAGATAATAGATAGATAGATAATAGATAGATGATAGATAGATAATAGATATATGATAGATAGATAGATAGATAGATAGATAGATAGATAGATAGATAGATAATAGATAGATAAATAGATAGATAATAGATAGATAATAGATAGATAGATAATAGATATATGATAGATAGATAATAGATAGATAGATGATAGATTGATGGATAATAAATAGATAATAGATAGATAATTGATAGATGATAGATAGATAATAGAGAGATAATACTTACATAGATAATAGGTAGATAATAGACAGATAGATGATAGTTAGATAGATAATAGATAGATAGTTAGATGGGTATATAGATGATAGATAGATAGATAGATAGATAGATAGATAGATAGATAGATAGATAGATGATAGATAGGTAATAGATAGATAGATAATGGATAGATAATAGATATATGATAGATAGATAATAGATAGATAGATGATAGATCGATAGATAATAGATAGATAGATAATTGATAGATGATAGGTAGATAATAGATAGATAATACTTAGATAGATAATAGATAGATAGATGATAGATAGGTAATTGATAGATGGATAGATAATAGATAGACAATAGATAGATAATAGATAGATAGATAGATAGAAAGATAGATAGAAAGATAGATAGATAATAGATAGGTGATATATAGATAGATAGATAATAGATAGATGTTAGATAGATAGATAGATAGATAGATAGATAGATAATAGATAGATAGATAGATAGATAATAGATAGATTGATAATAGATAAATAATATATAGATAATAAATAAATAGAAAATAGATAGATACATAATAGATAGATAGATGATAGATAGATAATACTTAGATAGATAATAGATAGATAGATAATAGATAGATAATAGAGAGATAGATAATAGTTAGATGGATATATAGATGATAGATAGATAGATCATAGATAGATAAATAGATAGATAGATAGATAGATAGATAATAGATGGATATATAGATGATAGATAGATAATAGATAGATAAATAGATAGATAACAGTACTATTATTAGTCAGTGAGATGCTGAATGTGTATGCTGTTATTACACCAGTACTATAACACACTACTTCAACTATATTAGAACCATAATTTGGAAACACTCAGAGGTTAATATGCAAAACATTTTAATTATAAAGTAATTTTGCTGACGTTATGACTCAGAGATGGGAAGTGTGCCGGTGTCAGGCTCAGTTAAGTCATTTGCCTTTAGCCCTTTTATTTTCTAATAAGAAATTATTTTCTGTACTTGAAGGGGCTCATAGGCCAAAGATAAAAAATCCACTGTATACTACCGAGGGTAAAAAGGTCACTAATGTATACAATGGAATGAATGCAAAGAATCGATGGCCTGAGCCCTACTAATATATGGCTGCTTTACTTAGATAAATAGGCATATGCGCAAAACCCTTAATGGACATGTATAAAATTGGAAAAAAATCGGCTTTGGTCTTGAGAAAAAAAAAACAGCGCCGCTTTTGCCCATGGGCTATATCTGGTATTGCAGCTCAGTCTTTCTTACATTTGATGCAATGCCATACACGACCGCTAGGCCAGAGGAGAACTGTCTCCGGAAGATGGCAGGAATTTGTTTTGATTCCATGATGTAGAATTCCCGGTTTAAAGTGGATCTGTCAGAAGGTTTTTGCTATTTGACTTGAGAGCAGCATAATGTAGGGGCAGAGAGTCTGAAGCTTAGTGCTGTAGTTTCAGTGCAATCAGTGTTTTATCAGCAGGAGATTCTCACTGCAGAACTAAGCCTCACGCACCAGGCAGTCCTGCTAATATATGTAACTCCGCCCCCACCACTGATTGGCAGGTTGCTCACAGTGTACATAGGATGCTGCCAATCAAAGGTGTGGGTGGGGTTATACAAAGCTCAGCATTCTGAGCAAAGAAAACAGGGATTCTATCAAAACTATAGCAAGTAACCCAGTAAGTGACACATCCTTGGTATTAGGGTCTGTGCCCCGACATCATGCTGCTCTCAGATTCTAATTTTTTTCTAGCATTCAGACGCTGTACAGCTATCCATATTTCATATATTTCATACTGACATGTTTTAGAAGGATAGAGTGCAGCTTTTTGGTATATAATAGAGAAGCCATCGCTAACAACGACTGTGAAGAGCATGATGAATCCATACCTGCTCAATGTTAGAGGCAAAGGCAAAACAGTTTGCAATTTACTGAGAACTTCCAGATCGGTCACTGGTGGAGTCTCTCCATTTTTTTTTAACCAAATATTTTATGTCTCTTCTTACTAACTGGATGAAAGCTGATATTTGACTTTGCGAATTCAGAATAGGAAATTGAATATGGTGAACGCATATAATAATTAAACCAGTTACTGTAATGATGTGGGTTTAATTAGCTTACAAATTTACAAATTAGCTTTGAAGTCCATCCAAAGAGGAGAAGTCATTTCCAGGCCTACCACATAAATGGAGTGTTACATGAATTAATAGTTTAGTATTCCCAACTGAATCACAGAATGTTAGAGTTGGAAGAGACCTCCGGGGTCATCGTGTCACTAAACCATCTCAGACAGATGTCGGTCCAGCCTCTGTGTGAAGACTTCCATTGAAGGAGAACTCACCACCTCTCGAGCCAGCCTGTTCCACTCAATGATCTCCCTCACTTTCGAAAGGTTTTTTCTAATATCTAATCTGTATCTTCTCCCTTTCAGTTTCATTCCATTTATTACATTAGTATTTGAAACTTATGTTCTCTGCAGTTTTCTTGCATAGATTTTATTTGCATACTTTTCTGTGGCTTTAACCCCATCACAAAATCTCCTTTACATGTATGGCGCGGGTCAGTAGTGGGTGTTTGGAGCTTGCCCCATACTTGGCAGGTGATGGCTGTGTGTTACCCCCAGGACCTGCCTGTAAATATCGAGAGTGGAGCAAAGCACCACTGAAGATTGTCACCCTGCTAAATGCCACTGTCAAACCCCGGCAGCGGTATTAACAGCGCGCCAGCATGGGGATACATCATTGTAAGCGCCCATCGGTGCAGCCGTGACATGATCGTGGGTCGCCGATGTGTTGCTATCACAGCAGGGGGTATATTGACGACCTCCATTCTGGTCATTACGAAGCTCCCATGAAGCCTAGCCTATCGGGCTTCAAAGGAGACCATGACTTCTGCTATATAGAGCAATACTGTGGCATCACTGTATATAGCACAAGAGATACGACGATCCCAGCTTCAAGTCCCCTAAGGGGACTAACAAGAACAGTTAAAAGTAAAAAAAAGTTTTAAATTGTTTAAAAAAAAACATAAAAGTTTAAATCACTGTCCTTTTCCACCATTAAAAATATAGATAATAAAAAAACAAAAACAATACATATGTGGTTTTGCCTCGTTCAGTAAAGTCCAATCTATCAAAATAGAAAAACAATTAACCCAATCGGCAAACACCGTAAACAAAAAAAAAAATTCAAGAATGCCAAATTTATGTTTTATGCTCGCTGCAATACTATAAAAAATGCTGCAACAAGCGATCAAAATGTCACATCTACCCCCCAAAATGGTATCAATAAAGACATTGTCACGCTTTATAAAAAGTAAACCGTCACACAGCTCCATCAACCAAAAAGTGAAAGGGTTACGGGTCTCAGAAAATGGTGACACAACCCCCTAACATTTCTTTTTTCATACTTTAGATTTTTTTTTCACCACTAAAATAATAATAATAAAAAATAGACATGTTGGGTATCGTCGTATTTGTTCTGATGAGCAGAATCAGATTGTGAGGTCATTTTTACCACGCACTGTACACCAAAAAACAATTACCAAAAAAATGTCAGAATTGAGGTTTTTTTTCACAATTTCTTCTCACTTGAATTTTTTTTTTTGTTTTCCAGTATATTATATGGTAAAATTAATAGTTTCATTCTAAAGTACAACTCGTCCGTAAAAAATGTCTCTCGCATATGGACAATACAATAAAACAGTTATAGCTCTGGGAAAAAGGTCGGAAAAAAAACAAAAATGCAAAAATTGAAATTGGCCTCAAAGTGAAGGGGTTGACACAAGTGTTCCATCACTGTTATTGCTGCAGGAATGTATCTTTATCAGTGTTAACTTGCAATACGCAGATGTAGGAATAGTTCCAACGGTATTAGGGCCCATAAGTGGCTCACAGTCAGGAGTCATAATGAACCTTTGTATTTTTCTCGGCCTTGGTTCAAAAACCTAAATCATGCTGTTGGTACAGGTGTTTCTCACAAAATTAGAATATCATCAAAAAGTTAATTTATTTTGGTTCTTCAATACAAAAAGTGAAACTCATATATTATATATAGTCATTACACACAGAGTGATCTATTTTAAGTGTTTATTTCTGTTAATGTTGATGATTATGGCTTACAGCCAATGAAAACCCAAAAGTCATTATCTCAGTAAATTAGAATACTTTATAATGATTATAAAATCCAAAACATTGGCCTACTGAAATGTATGTTCAGTAAATGCACTCAATACTTGGTCGGGGCTCCTTTTGCATCAATTACTGCATCAATGCGGCGTGGCATGGAGGCGATCAGTCTGTGGCGCTGCTGAGGGGTTATGGAAGCCCAGGTTGCTGTGATAGCAGCCTTCAGCTCGTTTGCATTGTTAATCTGCTTTGTACAGGCCCGTACAGTACGTCTTCATGAATCAGGTCGCTTATCATTTCATATGATTGGTATAAGATGAATAAATGAAATATGTAAAAAGATAAAATTTAGGAATTTCTAGAATATTTATTGTTCTTGTTTTTTCTCCTCTTGATAGGAAGTAGCTTTGGGCCCCGATGCCACCTCTTACAGATTGCTCGACCTCAGTCCCTCCGCACAGTATACAGTAAGACTCCAGGCAATGAATGGAAACATCAAGAGCAAATTCATCCAAACCATATTTACAACAAGTAAGGATCTCAGCCTTCAATGTTCATTCTTTTCTATTATCACTGATGTTTTACAATGTGATAGTTATAGTTCCAGCAGATTGTTATTTTTTTGGGGGGTTCATTTAGTATTAAAAAAGAATTGTGGCAACTATTGCACATCTTATTACCAAAGTATCGCAGCTGATGTTCTGCATGAAGCCTATAATAGGCAGCAGCAAGTAAAAGTGGATGACTGTAATGACCCAAAGTCAGCTTTAATTATAAGAAATTAATTAAGACTACGAGTGTTAATGAGAACCTGTCAAATGAGCCGAGCTGCGTGACCCATGGACTGCAGAAAATCAAGACAGACTTCCTCATTACAGAAAGATGTGGCGTTTTAGAGAAAATGTAGCTGAAAATTCAAGCCGGGTAGGAAAAAGAGTGAAAGCTAAGTGCTCTCTGGCTACTTCATGCCTCGGTCATCCTGCTATATAGGTCTTTCTGTATTTGTGGATAGGGAGTGACCTGTCAATCAAGACATATTGGGCAGGGAGAAGCTGAAAGGCACCTCCCAGTGGAATCTTATCATCCTGTCTAGATCGCTCTCCTTCTCCCAACCCATTTTTCAAGACAGAGTTTAGTGCTATGTCCGGCATCCCTGCATGGTGTCCCCATCTAACTCCATGCAGGGACGCTGGCTTAATCACCGCCCCGGCCCTCAGCGCAGCCCCTGGCATACTCCTGCTGGCTGCCACTTCTTGGTCTGTGTGTGTGCATCGCAATCTACGGTGCCATGCCTAGTGTGTGCGTGTGCCTGCTCCCCTGCTCTTAAAGGGGAAGGTTGTAGCTGGGAGGCATTTGGTGTGGTGTGGTGCACCTGCAGTATGGCTCCCAGCCAATAGCTGGGAGGCATCTTGTGTAGTCAACTCCCTCTCCCCTAAGGAGTTGCCAAGAAATGTGTAGAGTCATTAGTGAGTAAGGTGCACTAATACTGAAATGTGAGGTCCCCTGGCCCTGGTGTCGGCAAGTGTCATGAACCTGTATCATTGGTCCCAGTGTGGCCATTCCTTTATCTGTAGTCCCCTGGTCCTCGTGTGGCCAGTCCTGTATCCATAGTCCCCTGATCCCAGTGTGGCCAGTCCTGTATCCATAGTCCCCTGATCCCAGTGTGGCCAGTCCTGTATCCATAGTCCCCTGATCCCAGTGTGGCCAGTCTTGCATCCATAGTCCCCTGATACCGGTGTGGCCAGTCCTGTATCCATAGCCCCTGGCTCTGGTATGGCCAGTCCTGTATCCATAGTCCCCTGGTCCCGGTGTGGCCAGTCCTGTATCCATAGTCCCCTGGTCCCGGTGTGGCCAGTCCTGTATCCATAGTCCCCTGATCCCGATTTGGCCAGTCCTGTATCCATAGCCCCTGGCTCTGGTATGGCCAGTCCTGTATCCATAGTCCCCTGGTCCTAGTATGGTCAGTGTTGTAACTGTATTTTACATGAGACATGAGAAGAGGTTGTGCTAGTAATGGACAAACCATTTTAAGTCAAGCAGCTATTATGAGGGAGATAGAAAGTCCATCTCTGAGTAACTCTTATCTCTCTTTGATTCCTTTGTATGGGAGTTGTAAAGTAGGGAAAAAAAGGAAATTGGCTCACCTTCCAGGAAGGACAATTCTGTGTGAAAACCCCTTGTATTCACATAGGAACCCTGGTATACATTGTTTGGTCAGGGTGTGGTGCATAGAGTATAAGAACACACCAGGCTGGTATCCCAGTCAGAAATGGAAGAAGGGTCCTTGAGGACTCGGCTCCAGCACCAATGGGAAAATGTTAAAACACTACAATTAGAAACACTGTGTGTTAGGCGTCCAGATTCCACAGCTGCACAAGGGGGAATCTCAAGCCATGTCTTCTGCTGTCTCCCATTCTTTCTCGGTCATAGACGAGCCTGCTCAGCAGAGATGTTGGTCCCAATGCCTTGCTCAGGCTAATACTGTGCGTCTGGTTGCTCCTGCCTTCCCAGGTCTAGCTATAGCAACCAACATTAGTCAGTGGCGAGCAGATGCTCCTGGGACCTGCTTTTGGCCTTCTGAGCATGCCCATGAGATGACAACTCATTGGTGGTAGGAGGTCACATACCCAGGTCCTCAAGCAGCTTGGCTTGGGCATTCAGCAAGGTCCCGGAAGGCTGTGGCTATAAAAGGATCAGTATACTCTGATATTGTGGTGTGTGTGCAAGTGTGTTCGTCTCTGGTGCTAGCTCCTAATGATCCCCTACTCTCATGTTGTGAATGTGTCTGGGTGATTGGAGTTAGGGACAGCGCCTAGTAGTGGCATTGCTAGTGCGAAGCCTTGCACGCACTTTGTGAAAGACCCCATAGTGTCTGGTAGTGGCATTAGCCAGTGCGATGCGGCGCGCACTTGTTACGCTAAATCTCTATAGTTAGCGTCAGCTTAGGCATTGCCAGTGCGACGCCGTGAACATAGTGGGTCTAGACAGACTCTTAACCCGCGTTCTAGGGGCTGAGTCTAGTGACTACACTTGCGCCTAATCTGCTGTGCCCTGTGACAGCTAACAGGGTACTGAGCCCTTACATTAATTTATAGCGGCTCTGTGAGGCAACAAATTTTGCCGTAGTTCACACCGGGTGACGGTCAACCCACAAGTCTTTGGTGCTGTATCTCCATATAACGTCCGCTGTTGCTGAGCAGCAGTTACCATCTCTGAACGGTGGACCCCGGGTTGCGAAAGCACCTTATCTTTATATTTTATTTGGTGCGTTCCGCCAACCCTAACACTGTGAGAAAAAGCAAAAAAAAAGATAAAAAATGATTAAGGATCCCTAATGTTATACGTTTCAGGCTCAGCTATGAATAAGGGTTGCTAACCTGAAACGCGTGAGCTTATGGATCCTTAATATTTTTTGCTTTTTTTTCAAGATATTTTTAGTTGCACAGTAAGTTATTTTTTAACATTTTTCCATTGGTGCCGGAGCCCAGTCCTCATGGACCCTCCGTCCATACCTGTTGTAAATGTGTCCAATAGCAATGCAATATATTTTTTTCAAAGGCAGTAAGAGACTGGTCCAAAAACTATGTCGCCATATTACTCTATAAGGACCAAAAAGATCAGAGGTCTGAGCTACGTCTGGAATTTTTCAGTTCTGGAATCCAGGCATTCTGATCTATGAACCATGGTTGGAACTCTTAATTTATTATTCTTTTTCTACCTTTATATTTTTTTTTGTGTGTTTTATAATGTATTGTGTTCTATTATGATCATATTTTTTTCTTGCCGATTCTTGCACGATCGATTTCTGTTACTCAACTTTTGTAGCGTTGGCATCTAAGACAATGGATAAGATTCCAGCTTTCATTCTTCAAAAGCCTTTGTACGAAACGGTTACTAGTGCAAATTTTTACATAATTTTTTACCCACCAGGTGTTTTATTTATTTATTTTTTTCAAACGATACAGCCCTATGTGTAACGTCTTGAAATAAGCCTTGAAACGAGAAACGGATCATGCGTTTTCATCATAGAAGCTGACGGAGCCGATCGATATAGTAACAGCGGCTAAATAATTTGCAACACTAAAAGCAGAAGAAAAAAAAAAAGTAGTCACGCTGACAAAACCATAATGCAAGCGTTATTCCAGTTTCCACCTCCTTAAATGTCAAGGCTGTATTAAAAGCTTTCCGCATCCTCTCCAAGCAGAAAATTAAACCTTTCTACTAGGGGAAAATGTGTACGTCAATGACAGGTGTGATTTACCAGTCCTTTACCGGTAGACTCTATTCTGTAGAGCTTTTCGAAAAGCAGATTTTATGTTGTGGAGCTATTAGCTTATTGTTTGGGGAAAATGCAACTTCTTTTTTTTTTCTGGTCTTTATCTTGTAAATCATAACATACCCGATTGGCTAAAATATAGACGAGGTCCTACAAATTTGGACAGTTTGACCTAACTGTGACCTAAGTTTCGAACATATTGAATGGAAAGTAGTTCAGATTTTTGAAAGGAAACATGTGCTTGGACAGACGCGCCTCAGTGAGAGAAGCCAGACTAGTAACTGCTGGAAGCGAAGGACTACAAAGGGCTGAAGACTAGCGGAAGAATTTGTTTTGGGCTACTTACCGCACCTTGGCTGGCCGTCAAGTGAACAGGATGTGCTCCCAATGGTGGTGGCTTCGTTCCTCTGAAATCTAAAGCAGACAGTTAATCCTGGAAAGGGAACATACTACATTTTTTAAGGTATTTGGATAAGAAAAAAGGAAGGCAGAAGAAGACAGGACTTACACACAGAGATGTTATGAGCTGGAGTAGTGTGCAATCCATTATTCCCTATAGCAAATTATTATTGGCCTCCTTACGTTTGTGGTTACGCACAGAAGCCGCAGACTTTCTACTCTTCCTGTTCTTAAAGCTCAGGCTTAACGGATACCATATTTTATAGCAACAATCATATTTGTCGTGTTAGAACTGGAATCCTTTTGTTTTCCATCACGTGCATAATCAGATTTCTGAGATCTTGAATGAGACACGTCTGTGCGCGAGGAAAAAAAAATAGGATTTAAGGAATATATTATACTATAATCCTTACTAACCTCGATGCTGGGAGATATATGTATTTTTACTGTTTGCATACGTGGGATATGAGTCATTCAATATGGATTTTTTAGCGAGATTAGTTCATGCGAGGTTGATAAATAAAAAGTTGTCCTCACGAATGAAAGAGTGGACCAAATACCCCCTGCAACGAAAAGGATTTTAGATTTTATGCACCCAGCTGATCCATTGCGTGAGCTACCGAAATAAGCGACATTTGCTTTCTTACTGCAGCAGACATAAATCTGTGCAGAAATCTTTCTCCGAGTGTGTACAAGGTTAAAGAAACATTTATATGCATGGCATGTGGAATTCATATGAATTTAAAGGGTTTTTCCCCCACAAATAAAGTTTTAATCAATAGATCTTGGAATAATAAGAAGTTCAACAATTGGATGTGATTCAATAAAATGTCCCTGTGCCGAGATAATCTTATAAATGTGCCACTGCTGTGTACTGTGTAATGGCTGTGTCTGATGGTGCAGGAACATGGTCTGATCATACCACAGCTCCTGGGCAGGGAAGGACCTTATTCGTTGGAACCTCCCCCCCAAGTGCAGAGCCCACCCTGATATCTGCTTGAACATAGGCATGTTGGTTATTTATTGTAACCAATAGACTGTGATAAACTTTAAGACAAACCACAAAACTATTATGGGGCCGATGTAAGTAGGGGAATAGTAATAAACTGCTTTACATGCTTCCCACTATGCAAATCTGTAATGCAACCCCTACCCTACCGTGTGCCATTTATACTACCGGTACCTTCAAGTGTGGCAGAATGGCCTTCAACAGTCCCAAATTTCCCAGGACCATCTCGATTATCCAGAAACAGTTGCAGCATCTTGTTCTGGGGTAAGATTCCATAAAAATCCTCCAATATATTGATGCTTAGAACAGTCCCTGGCAAGCTGGGGACTAAAATGTTGGTAAATTGCCAACAAGAAGGTAGATTACTATGTGCTAGAGGCCACTATTACCTCTGCACCCCCCCCGTAGCTCAAGTCCTATAAAGCAGAGCAATGCGAGCTGCTGAGTTCCGTGATTGTCTAGATTATTCCATATGCCGTCAGCTCCCTCTAGTGAGTTTCAGAATATTATTGTATAACTTCGTAAAGGAAAACTGTAAATTTCATGTTCTACATATAAAAACTAAGGCTTCCAACCCTTCAAAGATATTTTACAAAGTAACGGGGGAAAGTAACTTCAGTCTCAACGAGGAATAAGCCCAGTCAGTATTTTGCTATGTGGTCCCATGATTAGAGATTTTGCCCATAAATCTGTCTGACCAGGATTTTAAGAAAATTTCTTAACAAGTAAGAATGTGAGAGAATCACCAATACTCACCGGAAGTTTCGTAACTTGAATTTTGTGGGCCCCAATTCAAAATATCGAACAGGGCCCCAGCAATCACAGGTCTTTAATAGTAATAGTCTTTTTATATGGACCAAAGGGACCTTTTTTGCCCCCTAGACTCCATGGCCCATCCTTTGTACCTATCATATTTACGCCCCTGCTCATCTATTAAAGGGGTTCAAGTCTGCAGTCATTCCATGTATCTGCAGACTTGTGAATCCCCAGAGCATGCACAGTGCACGCTATCAGGATTCTCTGGTGCTGTGATTTGCATACATGTGGTCACATGCCGACTAGATGTACGCGGCCTCGCTAAATACAAGTAAATGTCTAGTAGGGAGTATGCATATTGTGTGCTTGCAGTTACATGGTTACTTGTTCCCAGTGCCAGCACTGGAGAATCCTGACAGTGCGCACTGTGCACAATGTGAGGATTCACACGTCTGCAGTCACACAGAGAGAATGCAGAAATGAGCCTCAAGCCTTGACAACCCCTTTACCTTCCCCACCTCTTCAGAACCACTGGATCACCTTCTGTACTTCCACATGTTTGCTGCAGCCAATCACTGGCCTCAGCATACTTGTGCTCTTCATGTGGACATCATTGCAGAGGCCACTGATTCTGTTACATGCGTACATGCTACAGCGAAGAAAACAAAGACTAGGACCATGGACCACGGGAGCAGTAGGAAATTTACCGGGTAAGTATTGGCTAATTCTCAACAATCCCTTTAAATATTCTTATAATTCCATCCTTTGCCTTGTCAGACCTACTTTCTTCTATTGAGTTGGGTCTTTATAGGATAGTTCTACGTTTTTCCGAAGTTTCTAATTTGCCTCTTTCATTCTCTCATTCCAGTTGGGCTTCTGTATCAGTTCCCTAAGGATTGTTCCCAAGCCATTCTAAATGGAGAGACCGAGTCAGGAATGTACACTATTTACGTAAATGGCGACCAGTCACAACCTATGGAAGTCTACTGCGACATGAATGTTGATGGAGGTGGATGGATTGTAAGTATCAAATATCACTAAATTCTCCTGTAGGTTTACAAAGTCACCTATGTAACCTAATCTGGGCAACTAAAAAAAACAAAACCATTGAAATCGATCCATTTTTAATGGTCACTGATCTCTTATTGCATTGCTGGCAAAATATGAAGACAATGAAGACCACAATCTCATGGCTGACCCTATCAAATTGGAAATGTTTATAATCTTAGGCAATTTCACAAATCTTAGCCTATTGTTCTAAAAATCTTAAGAAAGGTTAGAACACAGGTCAATTAGAAAGAAACTCGACCTGTGATATCTGTTTAAAGAACTAAGTACATTTTTCTTAATTATAGACATATTGCAAAGGACATATATTAAGTATCTTGGAGGTATTTTTTTTCTGAAATTATATAAAAATTATATATAACAATATACCTTGATATCTGTGATCCGATGTCTTATTCTAGAGAAATCCACATTTTTATAAATATGTAAATAAGCTGTTAAGATCTATGGGCCGGATATAGATCTCCCCAAGAATCTGCCTCCAGAGCTTTTTATAAAAGAAAGGGGGAGTTACCAGTGTGAGACATGTAATGACTGACAGTCTGTTCTCCTGATCTACATGTCTCACAGTGGTAATGTTTCCTTTCATTTACAATAATTTCCGGAGGCAGATTCTCGGGGAGATCTATGTCCGGCCCATAGATCTTAACAGCTCATTTACATATTAAGCAAAATTCTCTGGAATAAGAAATCAGACATCCCATTAACAGATTCACTCTAACCATATATCTGAATTTTATGTCAAATACTGACCAAATACTGCTAGTGTGAATGTGGCCTTAGAGTACCGTAATAATTTACAGACCAAATTCCCACAAATACTAAAATCGATCATACCCTATATGTGCCAATGTTCAGAAGAACGAAGTCCCTCTAAAATGCAAAGGAATAGGTCACACTGATCAACACAAGTCATTCCACACCTAATCAACTCTTGTTGATCAGTACACAACCTGTCTAGATTCTTAGTTTTAAAGGTCAATTCTTGCCTACCACTTGGCTTGTTCAGACACATCTGCAGATCTCATCTCATCATAAACAGCAGAAGGGCAAACAAAAGCTGGAAACGCAAAAATAGATTTTAATTTATTCAATATAGTTTCTACGTTAAAGTCAAACATATTTTGGAAAAAACATGAACAGGAATCTAAAACCATAGCAAACTAATAACAATAATAATATTAATAGAAAAAAAGAAGAAGAAAAATAAGGAAGAAGAAGAAGCAGAGTGAAAAAGGAAAAAGAAGGAGGAAGAAGAGGAAGAAGATGGAAGTAGAAAGAGGAAGAAGGAGAAAAAGGAAGCAGAAGAATGATGAAAAAGGAGGAAGAAAGGAGGAGGAAGAGGAAGAAGATGGAAGTAGAGGAAGAAAGAAGACATGAAAAAGAAAAATAAAGAGGAAGAAGAAGAAGGGGAAAGAACAAGGAAGAAAAAAATAGAAGTAAAAGAATGAGGAAGGAGAAGAAGTAGGAAGAAGAAAGAGAAAGAAGAAGAAGCAGGAAGAAGAAGAAAGGAAAAGAAGAAGGAAGAATAAAAAGTTTTTAGGAATTAGAGTGGGTTGTCCAATTTTCATTAGTGGAGGTCTGACCCCAACACCCCAATGATTATCACAATGGAGCAGCCAAGGCTGGAGGCGCCGACTCTACAGTCCGTTCTACTGAGACCCTAGAGATCGACCACCAATGAACAAACATTTATCTCAATCAATACTTTCAGGCTCCAGTAATGTCAGCTTCTTACATTTCTTACCTATCTAGAAAGATAAACATTATCTGAGATACAACTACTACAAGATCATATTAAAAAAAATATATATATTTAATTTTTTTTTTCTAAAATGTGTAAGAATTAAACATGACATTATGCTTAATAAGACAAGTGCCATATATCATATATAGCTATAGTATATACACACATATAGTCCCTCATTTAGTGCGTACAGTTTTGTAACATCTGATAATGAAACACAAGTTATGGGAAATATTGTAAAAATGCAGAAAATTTGTACTGCACTTACAGTAAATGCCCAGATCACGTGTCAGACTGAGCCTGTAGGATGGATCTTATGTAAGTCTGCACTGATAGCTAATAAATCAGAGGCAAGAGGAAATAGTGTCTTATACAGTAAATCAAGATATTTGTTTCATATTATACAGAGATAATCTAAAATGTCCTAAATATTCAATTCATATCTATCTATCAAACTATCTATTATCTATCTATATCTATCTATCTATTATATATCTATTATCTATCTATATCTATCTATCTATTATATATCTATTATCTATCTATTATCTATCTATTATCCATCTATCTATTATTTATCTATTATCTATTATCTATCTATTATCTATCTACTATTTATTATCTATCAATCTATTATCTATTATCTATCTATTATCTATATGTATCTATTATCTATCTATTATGTATTATCTATCTATTATCTATCTATTATATATTATCTATCTATTATCAATATCTGTCTATTATCTATCTATATGTATTATCTATCTATTATCTATCTATTATCTATTATCCATCTATCTATTATCTATCTACTATTTATTATCTATCAATCTATCTATTATCTATCTATCTATCTATCTATCATCTATCTATCTACAGTATCTATATATTATCTATCTATCATCTATCTATCTATCCATCTATTTTCTATCTATCTATCATCTATCTATCTATATCTATCTATTATCTATATATGATCTATATATGTATATATATATATATATATATATATATATATATATTATCTATCTACTATCTATATATTATCTATCTATCTATCTATCTATTATCTATATGTTATCTATCTATCTAATTATTATCTATCTATCTATTATCTATCTATCAATCATCTATCTATTGTCTATCTATCTACATTTTTCTAGAGTTTAGAAGGCATGTGGTGAGAATCTGAAAGTGAATGTAAGGAAAACTTCAAAGATGTAGAACCACAACACAACCGTTTAGATCTGTTTAGACTGTGTATATCTTATCAGGCAGCACGGTGGCTCAGTGGATAGCACTACAGCCTTGCAGCGCTGGAGTCCTGGATTCAAATCCCACCAAGGACAACATCTGCAAAGAGTTTGCGTGGGTTTCCTCCGGGTTCTCCGGTTTCCTCCCACATTCCAAAGACATACTGATAGGGAATCTAGATTGTGAGCCCCATTGGGGACAGCAATGATAATGTCTGTAAAGCGCTGCGGAATATGTTAGCGCTATATAAAAATAAAGATTATTATTATTATTATCATCGCTGACATGTCCCTATCAAGTGAACTCGCTCCAGGTGACTTTTGTCAGAACACCAAAACATTTTTCACATCCTATATGTTAAAAAAACTTGTATATTAAAAGGGTTCGTCTGCTTTGGAGAATTTCAGGCAACAACTGTCCTATTCCAAGGCAGCACCACCTCAGGAGGAATGAAGTATTACAACACACCAATGTGATACATGCATTAATATACTGGGTCTTCCAAAGTGGGAAAGGCTTTCAACTCAAACTGACATTCTGACCTAATCCCAAAGCCTGGTATTGTAGGGGATGTAACTTCTATAATATATGTACCTCGGGCTCGGATGAGACAATTGAAGTTTAATCAAATATGCAAATTAGGGGGCTTGGTTCTCTAGTCCGCCGATGTGTTTTTCATGCCACACCTCCATGGTGATTGACCGCACTGACTTGCCTTTGTTCACTCTGTGGACAGCCCTGTCATCATTAGTGTGGATGGCGAGGACATGCAAAACCAGTGTGTGCACTGAGCCTCTCGGTCACACCCAGGGTGCACTCAGCACCTTCATTAGCATATCTGATTAAACTTCAGTTTTACAGAATAGAGGCAACAATAAACGATGCATGTTTTATAGGGAATATTTCCCATACAAAGCTTTGTGCTTTTTTCATATTGTCCGTTTGGGCTGACAGACTCCTTTTAATACTGGTACCTATAATTAAGACATGTAATTCTTATCAGATTGGTGTGAGTAAGACTTCTGAAACCCCCATTATTAAGGAGCAGAGGAACACTGAGACTAACACTGCTCCCTATATTGGGTCTGAATGGGATGGAGCGGGAGTACCACTTATAGCCACTATACCATGGAGATGTCCCATTGCGTCACTCCCCCTTTTATCACCTGATCATGAAGGTACGGACACGGATACTTATAGAAAGTATAATATAGAAATAATTACTTTCTACCTACAGGTATTTTTGAGAAGAACTGACGGGTCCGAAGATTTTTACAAAAATTGGAGAACATACAGCACTGGATTTGGAGATCCCAAAAATGAATTTTTCTTAGGTAAGTAAGCAAATATGCATACAAAAAAATGTTCATCCTCAAACAAGGACAAGTTGCATATCAAATTTAAAGGGAATCCAAAATTTGGTTCATGCTGCCCGAGCCATTGAGAATCAGACATCGGCTGTGTTAGGTTGCACTTTGAAATGTAGCGTTTCAAAGAAAACATACTCAGAGCTTTGCATCTTGGATAACTAGTTGTGGGTACGTTTTCTCTCTTCACCCCATTTCCTTGATGGACAGCTCTCAATCTTTGTGTGTTTCTTTAAGGAATATTGGTTGTAAAAAATGTGTTATATATACAAAGGGTACTAGGTACAGATTCGCAAAAAAGTTATAATCTGGTGAATGCAATACAATTATAACTTATAACTAGTGTTGATCAAGCAGTGAAATGCTTGAATACTTGGTACTCAAATCAAGCATGTAGGACGCTTAGATGTTCTCAACTTAACTAGCGAGTATAATGGAAATGAATGGCAAACTTGAGCATTTTTCCAGAGGATGGAAATTGTCTCTTCAGAGAGTAAGAGGACTAGAACTCTAGTGCCACCTATTGGAAGTAGTAATCCCAATCCTAACAGTCAATGTCGACCCCTTAACGAGTCTTGTCACATGACTTAGGATAAAAGCCAAACCAGAATCTCAATTTACAGACACTGTGTTGCGGCTTTAAGTCTCCTCATCTCGACATGCTTAACATGTCATTCTCCACAAGGAGAAACGATACTTCTTGGATCCCGGTCAGACGCCTCTCACTCAGCCAAACCAGATTTCCACTTTGCACTGACGAGGGGCAGTACCCCGATACACAGTTTCTGCAAATTTAGATTCTGGTTTGACTTTTATCCTAAGTCATGCGACAAGGCTCGTTAAAGGGTTGACATTGACTGTTAGGATTGCTACTTTCAATAGGTGGCACTAGAGTTCTAGTCCTCTTTCTCTCTGAAGAGACAATTTGCATATTTCCCAGAGGAGCATTGCGACTTTAAGTCTCCTCATCTCGACATGCTTAACATGTCACTCTCCGCAAGGAGAAACGATACTTCTTGGATCCAGAGGATGGAGAAATTCTCACTCTCTGTCTCTCTCTTGCTCTCTCTGTGCCCAGCTCAGATAATTCACTTACGAGGATCCGAGAACTTAAGCACCATGCGATAATCAGCATTGCTTGCTACTTAGTCGAGCACCCCAATGCTCAATCAAGTATTGAGCAGTGCCGAACATGCTGTGCAATCACTGCTTATAACTAGTCATTTAGGTAGGCCAATTGACATACCAAAGAGGGTCGAACATCACCAAAATTACTCTTGAAACAACCCTATACAGCAATGTCTGGTACTTACCCCAGGTTTATGAGAGAGAGTTCAGGATGCTGTAAGGTGGCTGTAGGACACCTAGTGGATGGGAGATAAACCTGGAGCATTGCTTTAGTACATATAGGACTAGAAGGGGTTAATCAGCCTTGTCAGGTTGATTGTGAGCTCTGACGAGTTGGGAGAGTGGGCTGCTCACCATATCTCCACCCACTGGGTGTGGTTCGCCTTGTAAAATGAGACCTGTTTGTCTCACACATGTCTGTGTGTCTAGAGGTGTGCAGTGTGTCTAGAGGTGGATTGTGCACCTTTGCTAAAGGACTAAAGGTACCTTCACACGAAACGACTTTACAACGAGAACAACAATGATCCATGACGTTGCAGCGTCCTGGCTAGCGATATCGTTGTGTTTGACACGCAGCAGCGATCAGGATCCTGCTGTGATATCGCTGGTCGTTGAATAAAGTTCAGAACTTTATTTGGTCGTCAGATCGCCGTGTATCGTCGTGTTTGACACCAAAAGCAACGATACCAGCGATGTTTTACGCTGGTAACCAGGGTAAATATCGGGTTACTAAGCGCAGGGCCGCGCTTAGTAACCCGATGTTTTACCCTGGTTACCAGCGTAAAAGTAAAAAAAACAAACAGTACATACTCACCTGCGCGTCCCCTGCCGTCCGTTTCCTGCTCTGACTGAGCGCCGGCCCTAAAGTGAAAGTAACAGCACAGCGGTGACGTCACCGCTCTGCTGTTAGGGTCGGCGCTCACACAGTACAGGAAGCGGACGCCGGGGGACGCGCAGGTGAGCATGTACTGTTTGTTATTTTTACTTTTACGCTGGTAACCAGGGTAAACATCGGGTTACTAAGCGCGGCCCTGCGCTTAGCAACCCAATGTTTACCCTGGTTACCCGGGGACCTCGGCATCGTTGGTCGCTGGAGAGCCGTCTGTGTGACAGCTCTCCAGCGACCAAACAGCGACGCTGCAGCGATCGGCATCGTTGTCGCTATCGCTGCAGCATCGCTTCGTGTGAAGGTACCTTAAGAAGCTGAACTTTAAGCCATGCGGGCTACACATCACGATTGTATGGACTTGTTACTTTATGTTTCACTTTGTGCTGGACAAAGGATGCATTTAAGTTTTCCTGTGATGTGGTTTATGAGGATTGAAACAAACCAGCCGAAGTTTAACTAAAATCGGTCACTGTAATACATCAGATCGCTCCCAAGTGAGTGGCATTTTTACATTGTGTAGATTGAGGATAATGTCTGGGAAAGTTCACCAAGCTCTACTGGGCACGCCTGCGGTGTTGGCTTTTCAGTGTGGCAAATCAAAATCACACTTGTATTAATTCTGAAAGAAAAAATAAATGATCATCAGATTACTTAGGACAGGAAGAATTTCAAAAAAGTAAAACAATTCAATAGTCACCAACAGCAGCTGACATAATAAATTATCAGACAGAAGGTGCCATAACCATCATTGGACTATGTTCACATGGAGTCTTTTGGAGGCAGAAAAATCCAGGGAAGTTTTTCAGAAGAAAAGTTGTTTTTCCTTTGAGCAGAATTTGAAGAGGTTTTGGAAGTATTTTTTTCCCTAATTTTTTTTTTCCAGTCTATTGACCTGACAGTGTCAGGTTTGGAGTGAATTCAATGAGTAAATCCATGGGCAACTTTGCAGAGCTGGGGTGTTGGTATCAAATCCAATCAAGGACAACAACTGCAGTGGGGTTTTATGATCTTCCCGCGTTGTGTGGATCTCTTTCCACTCTCCGAATGGAATAGGGAATTTAAATTCTGAACACCAATGGGAACATTAATGGTAATATCTATTAAGTGCTGTGGAAATTAATGGCGCTATATACACGAGTAAAATAAACAAATAGAAACAGAAACAAAACTTCAATGAAAAAGACACTGCAAAATATTTGGTGGGAGATTTTTATTAGGAATAGTATTTGAAGCAGTTATTGATGCAGATCTGCTGCAACTGCATAAAAAAACTATTCTGAATACACTAGGTTGAAAAGGAATCTGTCAGCTGGATTTCGCGCCCCCCCCCCCTCCAAACTTTATATGTCCAACTCCAGCAATACCTTTACATGGCCGGTCCATCCGTTCATTACTGAGAAAACTACATTTTAATCAATATGCAAATGAAGCTAACAGGCTATGGTAGATCTAAACAAAATGGATAATTTCACCATGCAATCCAGCATTTCGTTAAATGGTAACTACTTTATTTCATAATGATAAATATCCAGGTAGACAGATAAAATCGTTATGAAATAAAGAAGTTATTATTTTAAAGAAGCGCTGGATTGTGTAGTGGAATTTATCCAATTTGCTTGATGTCTTGCCAACCTGCAGGTTCATTGGGCTCGGTTTGATGAGGATGAATGGCTGAGATCTTTAAATTACTGCCAGATAAACACATCTCATCTTTGTTGTACTTTGTAGATTTGAAGCCTCTGTCACTCCAGCTCTATTCCCTGACAAATGCTGCCCCCTGTGGGAAATAGAGCTGGAGTGACAGAGGCTTCACATCTACCATAGCCTTTCAGCCTCATTTGCATATAATTTCAAACACAGATTTCTCATTAACGGAGGAACAGACTGGACATGTAAAGGTATTGCTGGACTTGTCTTTGAAAGAGCTATATGCACATATAAGTAGTTTGTGGTGTGAAATCCTGCTGACAGTCGCTTTAAAAAAAATGTATTATCCATTATAAATAGGTTGACTTTCAAAAAAGTCCCTTTCTTTATATGGGAATCTTAGGAACCCCGAATTATGAGAAAGAAAATCAACGCAGTATTAGCAAAACCAAAAGAAATGAACTGGAAGATAATATGGTATAAAGTGTAAAAGTCATCTCACCAGCGCCAAGGTGTACCCAATCGGGATGGTCACAAAGGACCTCAATGTTACTAAGGGCCGAGCAAACCTGAGGCCCAACCGTAGACACCCAGTAATGGGAAGCTATATATATGTGATGCCCACCTCAAAGAAAGGGAGGTCACAACCTTGTATGCACTGTGTGCAAAAAAACTAAAGCAAAACCAAAAGAAATGAACTGGAGTATAAGTTGGTATACATTCAATGTGTAGGAGCACGATCACACTGGCCATCAAACAGACAAAACCTAAGATGGATTCAAAATGAGCAAATATCCTGCTATAAGTAAGCAAAAAGCAGTAAAAAGTGTAAAAGTAAAAGTAATTTCATCAGCACCAAGGTGTACCCAGCCGGGAGAGTCAGAATTAACCTCAATGTTAATAAGGGTCGAGCAGAACTGAGGTACAATGGCTGACACCCAGCAATGGGAAGCTATATAAATGTGATGCCCAACTCAAAGAAAGGGATGTCACATTCTTGTGTGCAAAAACCTAAGTCAAAACCAAAAGAAACTAACTGGAGTATACGTTGGTATACATACAATGTGTAGGAGCATGTTCAAGATGGCCATCAAACAGACAGAGCCTAAGACAGAACCAAAAGGAACAAATACCCTGCTATAAGCAAGTAAAAAACAATAGAGCATATAAATAACCGTATTTAGTAAAGACTGATTTTGATTTACAAAAAGTGTAAAAGCCATCTCACCACGTCAAGGTGAACCCAGTTGGGACGGTTTTCATTTTATTTTTATCTAAAGTATTAGCTCCTCCCGCTCTGCTAATCTGTGTATTACATCGGTGGCTGTTGCAGAAGAATTGTTATAGCTACAACTTCTAAATTCCCTATTTCACGATTTCAAAATCTTTCCATTTTGAAACACATAAAACATATTTAAAAACATGTTATAAAATACGCTTGTCCTCATTTGTACCTACTAAAATCCACGCAACAGAGTAATTTGTGACCGACAATACAAAGACTTACATTTGAACCACGGGGTTCCGGCTTTATATAATAGTTACCGAGCACAAAAATAACAGATTAGTATGGATTTTTTTTCTACTTTTGAAATCTGTTATTTTGTTGAACAGTATCAGACAAGCAATTAACTTCAGCAACGGAAAATGTTGTTTTGTGAAGAAACCCCCCCTCAAGTCATTATTTCACTGCCATTATCGTACAGAACAGTAATAATGCCAGATTATCCAGTTAAATTGATTCATTCTGTTCAAATTATTTAAAAAAAAAAAGCAAAATAAAAGCTAATTTTTCCAACTAAAAACAAGAATTACACGCACTTACACACAGTTTAGAAATCATTAGCAAAGCTCATGGGTTATGAATAATTTTCTAAACCAGTAACTGTTTAACAGGGGAAAAAAAGAAAAAGCGAGTACGATATTGACATA
The DNA here is from genome assembly GCF_051348905.1 of Ranitomeya variabilis. Taxonomy (NCBI): domain Eukaryota; kingdom Metazoa; phylum Chordata; class Amphibia; order Anura; family Dendrobatidae; genus Ranitomeya; species Ranitomeya variabilis. Next base: position 203,559,327 of record NC_135233.1, read on the forward strand.
TTTGTCTCGGATTTCTTTGTCCTTGAATGGTTCCTGAAAAGTCCCAGGTGATGAAAACTGTCATCCCAACTATATAGGGACAAATAATCCATATGTCCAATGTTCATTGAGCGAAGACAATGGAAGTAAATAGGAGAATAACTATGGGCAAATCACCAAAGAAGTCACTGGAGGAAGTCTACAAATTGAGGAACATTTCACTGGTGGCCAAGACAAGGCTTCTACATACATTAGTCTGTTTTTTTCTATAGTAACATATTGATGTGAAACCAGGACGATAAAGAAACAAGGCAGAAGAAGAATCAATGTCTTGGAAATGTGGTGCTGGAGAAGGATGTAATCGAAACCATGGATGGTAAGAAGAACAAATAAATTAAAATTGAAACAAATCAACCCAGACATGTCACTCGAAGCAAGGATCACCAAGCTATGACTTGCCTAATTTTGACACATTATATGAAGAGAGAAATCTCTGGAGAAGGACATCATGGTCGGAAGAATAGAAGAAACATGGTGAAGAGGAAGACCAGCAACAAAGTGTCTTGTCTACTTTGGACACATCATACGAAGAGAGCTATCACTGGAGAAGGACATCATGGTCAGAAGAAAAGAAGAAACAAGGCAAAGGGGAAGACCAACAACCATTGGGTTGATACTATCAAGATAATGGTGGTGAAGACCCTGGTGGACCTATCTTGGCTTGCACAAGATTGAACTTCCTACAGAGGGTTCATCTATCAAGTCACCATTGCTCGAAATCGAGCTGAAGGCCATTAAACATTAACAATAATGGTCATTCAGTCCCCGTACAGATTGCATGTTGTCAGTATGAAATCTATGTTTTACATAGGAAGATAAAAAATGTGATCAGGACACATAAAAGGTATGATCACCCAACAAACAAGCTCGTCTGCTCATTTGTCAGGTGATCAATACCATTCAAGCAAATGATAGGAATAAGTAGAAATAAAACAATCAGTGTGTAGGACTCTGGCCAAACAGACAATCGCCTCCTACCTGCCAAGATCCTCTTTTTGTTAGCAGGGTCTATGTAATGTCATGTAGGCATCACGCCACAACAATAATATCAGACCAAGCCAACAAATCAAGACAGACACCATGAATTCTGGCATGTCTCAAAGGAGTCTGTATGTGTTTGTGTGGGTCTGAGGCTCCTTCTGGGCTGCCATGGGCCAAAGACATCACCCTTGGATCAGGGTTTTACAAACTTATTTGCTCATCTCCAGTAATAAGTCGGTTGAAACAATTATTGACCAGTGTAAAAGAAAAACCCTAAATTTAGCTTCCTTGGGGAATCAGCTGATAATAGTAGGGAAGCTGTCGGAGGATGCAAAATAATTAAAATTAAAATTGTTTTCCAGGATTAGGAAAAAATGTGTTTTGTTTTTATATAAACAGCGTCTCTCTGGCCGTCTTAGGTATTGCAAGTAAGCCCCAATTATTTTATTGGAATTGTGATGCAATACCAGACAAGACAAAAGTGCAAAAAAGGGGAGAGATAAAAGGCGTGAAAACTGTAATCCCCAACAACCCCTTGAAATGGTGGACGTGTTTCTTCATCGTGTCTTTAGAGTACAAGTGTTGCGTCATGGTACTAATGTAAAAATGTGTCGTTCATAGGCCTGGAAAACTTGCACAAAATTACATCCCAGGGGCAATATGAGTTGCGTGTGGATCTTAGAGATTTGGGTGAAACGGCTTTTGCTGTTTACGACAAGTTTGAAGTTGGCGACGCCCGGAGCCGGTACAGGCTGAAGGTTGATGGCTACTCCGGGACGGCAGGTAGGTGGTTATCAAACGGAGCAGAAATACTTTCTGTTTTCTAATGTCTATATAACATTTTATACAGTCATTATCTCTACCGCACATATTACGCCGCTGCATAAATGGCCGTGCCGGTGTACATGTTTTAGTTCGGTAGGCTATTAATCATATTTATTCATTATTTAGGCTGAGCTTCTACACGCTTATACCTTACCTACTGTAATTAGATATTTAATTACCTCCTTAATTACCATTAGGATGATATTGTTAAATGTGGACGTGAAGGGAATAGCAAATTGATTAAGTTGTCATCTTTCAAATAAATGATCAATGTGTGTATAATTAAAAGAGTACCTGCCTTTTCACACAAAACCTGTCGAAAAATATATTCTTGCTGCCCTTATCATAGAATTAAAGGTAAAACTGCTTTTGAACCAGTCTAATATGTGTAAGATCAGTCTCAATTCTCAAGTCTTGCAAGATTCTTTCTGTTTAGTGGGCAGTCGCTTTTTAACTGCATTCTTCCAGCACTATAAGTACTAGAACTTCCACTCACGTCCCAGCTCATGGCTTACCTGTCTTCAATTGAAAGTTTATCTGTCTGTTATGCCTGTTTGTAGTTTGACAGACAGGAGAGCAGGAGCGGAGAGACAAAAACCCTTGATTTTTGGAAGGGCGATTTGCAGATTGCTCATTTGCTTATTTGCTTTAGCCCACAATCTATCAAATGAGGTTAAGTTGACTGAACATACAGTATACTTGCTATACTCATGTATGTGGACAGTTACGGCATATTGTGCATAGACTATCAGTGATATTAACATACTGCGGGTTTTCTGACTTCTAGGAGATTCAATGACTTATCACAATGGACGTCCATTTTCCACATATGACAAGGACAATGACTCCGCCATCACCAACTGTGCTCTTTCCTATAAAGGAGCTTTCTGGTACAAGAATTGTCACAGAGTCAACCTCATGGGTAGATATGGAGACAAAAGCCACAGCCAGGTAAGAACAAAGTTTTTAATATTTCATTTTCCGCCATTACTATTATTATAGTTCCTTAAAGGGAATCTGTCACCAGGTTTTTGCTTCCTCATCTGAGAGCAGCATAATGTAGAAAAAGAGACCCTGATTCCAACGAGGTATCACTTTGTTCACTGAGTGCAGCAGTTGTGATACAATCAGAGTTTTTAGATGGTTGGACTAGTGCTCACGTGAGTTACAGTCTGGGCAGTGATAATCTGGTGATAAAACATTAATTGTATGAAAACAACAGCACACAGCCTGAAAAGTTACACATTCATGAAAACAGTGTCTGAATTGCTACCTCATGCTGTCCTCAGATTACATAACAAAACCGGCGGACATATTCCCTTTAAGTCATCTTCGATCTCTTTGAAAATCCTTAAACATGCAGCAGTAAATGCCTACTCCCAACACATGGCATCTCTGTGTGAAACCTTGCAAATCAGGACCCAACTAGAGATTAGGCAGAATTTAATTGGCCTCTTGCAAATTTTTTCGATACACAGAGAAATTATTCTCAGTGAATTTAATGTCTCTTATTATATCCATTGGTCTCTCCAAAGTCCAGAGAATAATAATAAACATAAGATGTAAAAGATAAAAAAATTCTTATACTCCGCTTCCGCTCACCTCTCCATCCCGAATCTTCACATCATCTGACCGATGCTCTTCACATCTTCCTATCACTGCTCGCTGTGAAATCCCCAAGACCTCTTCACGCCAGGCCAGAAATTCTGGCTCTAATGAGGCCCTAGATGGTTCAGCAGAAGTGTGCAGAAGGTCACGCTATCATCATGTCACCTTGTGTGCTGTGACCTTGTGCGCACATTGTTTTGCATGAGTGGCGGTGATAAGAACATGCTTTGAGGACCTGTAATCGTGAGAAGTGAAGGGGCCATAGAAGTGTGGAAAGCAAGCGAGTATTGTTTTTTTTTGTTGTTGTTTTTTTTTTATATTTTGATGATTCCTTACCATTTTTGCTGGATCTGTGCAGAACAGAATTTTGGCAAATTTAGATTTTTGGAACATTAGAGTGGAATTCGATTCCACTCAAATATCTTCCCTTATCTTTAGATACGAGAGGTATTTATGAACGTAGAGAGTGAACGTTATAAACTCTTAGTCTTCATAATTGAGGAACTTGGTAACTCTTACAAATGCAACGAGAATTTAGCATTACTAAGGACTGTATATTAATGACCAATTCTTTAGATGTGATCGGTGTAATTGGTGGGGGGCTGACACCCGGAACCTTTATATGAATGAGGTTAGGCTTCTGTACCAGGCACAGATTCCTCACTGTGCCTCCATAAACTTAGACGGGACTCTTCTTTCTGCTTATCTGTTGGGTCACAAAGGGCGAATCCCTACTAATCTCACGTTAGGCCACCAATGTGTATTCCGAAAAAACAAATGTTTTTGGTCCTCTTTTAGGACAACAGCTTCTCCATCTGAATGTTTTACATTGATAAATTAAAGCACTTATACTCACATCCGGCATTGGCGCCGTTGCATCAGTGTCTGCAGTCATGCTCCCGGGATTCACATGCAGTTGTTATGTTACGTGAGCCCTGCGCTCAAACAGCATTGGTGTCATTGTCCACGCCTTCGGACATATTGAACATCAGAGGAGGTCAGAGAGCAGCAGCAGACCTGACTTCCTGTTGCTGCTCAATACGTCCAAAAGCGGGGACCGTGACGCCAGTGTTGATAGGTCGCAGGACTCATGTGTCGTAAAACCTGCACAAGAGCCCTGAGAATGCGAGTCCCAACACCGCTGGAATGGGGCCAACATATAAGGCATCTTTTACACTTGCCGTGTTTTTGTGACCTGTTTTTGCAGCCCCAATAGATTTCTATGGAACTGCAAAAACAGGCCGCAAAAATTTGTAGAAGCGCAGTACACCATATGGCCGTGAGGGCCGTATTTATGGCCATGAAAAGATATTGAGCCTGCTCGATATTTTTCATTGCTTACAGACACGGCCCCCATTGAAAATCAATGGGGCCGCAAAAACAATGGAATCTAGTTTTTGCGGTGCACCGTCAAAAACGTATTTGGAGAACGCCGTTTTTTCCCCTACTTTTCCCCTACTATTCTAATCCAGAAAAACGGCGATCCACAAGATTTTTGCAGCCCATTTTTGCGGCAGACTATGAAAATGACGACAATACGGCCTGCAAAAAAGGGCCGCAAAAATCACGGAAAGTGTAAATGAAGCCTAAGTGTTTTTTCATCTGTAACAAGCATTCAGATTGCAAAGTTCTAATGAAAATTTTTGACCAATTTGGGCATAAGTAAATTTTTTGCATTTTACCATGGATAGTAAGGAACATATACATATAGATAACTTACCATTTTTGTTGGGTCCAACAATCTGTCTCCTATAATCTGTGCAAATGTGTGGGACAGTTTGATCACCAATGTTCCAGTATTGCGTTGTGTGCCACCACCTTGAACTTCTTCTACAGCAAAATGCTCTGGATGGTTTGTCAGCAGTAGTTTTATTAACTCATGTCCTTTATTTTTGTAGGGAGTCAATTGGTTCCATTGGAAGGGTCACGAACACTCTCTTGAGTATGCAGAAATGAAGATAAGACCAGTCAGTTTCAGAAATCTTGAAGGAAGAAGAAAGAGATCATAAAGACTAATATATTACCATAAAAGTCCATAGAAGAAAAGGTGGGAAGACTGACTCCAATAGCGAATGACACCAACCAGTCTATGCCCTCTACCATACAACCCCCCAAAAAGAAGTGTCTTACAGAAATACCGCAGTGTCTTAATTATGTCATTGCTTCAAGGTGTTTTGTGGCCCAAAACAACACCAAAGACTTTGTGTTGCAACTAAGCGTCCCCCTCTAATAATAAGGAAAGGGAAAAGAGGGATCGAACATTGACAGGAACAATGAAAAAAATGAAGTGTACAGCAGTAGATTTAGAAATTGTCATAAATGGAACAAAAAGCTATTGTTTAATATTTTGTCATAAGTGAATTGTTTTATTTGGTGGGTTTGGCGGCTTTTATATTAAAATAACACATGACGTTATAAAATGTATCAAGACAAAAAAAAATACTTGACATCATTTTTGGAAGAAAACTGTCGTCTGAAAAAAGTAATAAAGTCCATACTAGAAACTTTTGGTAATTGATTTGAACTAGGCCCCTGATGATGATGATTAGTATGGCATTTCAAAGAGTTTCAGCATGATTAGAAAACAGTGAATGTTTTTTATTCTTTATTTTTTTTTCAGAAACAGTGGCACAGCTAATTACAGGTTTTGAGTGGTATTGCAATCAACCCCATTCATTTGCAATAAATGACACAAACCATTGAAAGATGTGGCACTGTGTCTAAAAGAAAGGAGCCATGTATTTGTAATCCTGTGCAACTCGTTTAAGAGCATGTTTAAGAGGTTTGACGGCCATTTTGAACCGGAGTATGACCCTTCCTTTTCCTTAAATTTTAAGAAAATTGAACAAAGTAGCAGCTGCGACGATTAAGTAGATGTCCTGATGCTACTATCTATAAATGTAATAATATATATTAAGATGCAGATGGCCGGACAGATGACAAGGAAAGTAAGTATTTTGCCTGTGAATGTGCATATGATACTTGCTCGGACATAGGACACCTGCATCGATGTCACTAGATCTGGCAGAAGAAATGGGCTCTACACCACCTTTAAAAAGTAACTAAACTTGCATTTTTTTGTAAATTGTCTCTTAAGAGAGAAAGAGGGCTAGAACTCTAATGCCACCTTTAGGAAGTAGCAATCCTAAAAGTCAATATCGACCCTTTAACGAGCCTTGTCACATGACATAAGGATAAAAGCCAAAATATCAATTTGCAGACACTGTGTTTCAGGGTACTGCCCTTCATCAGTGTAAAGTATGAGATATGATTTGGCTGGGTGAGAGGCTTCTGACTGGGATCCAAGGGGTAATGTTTCTCCTTGCGGAGAGTGGCATGTCAAGCATGCCGAGATGAGGATGTGGCCTCCAATCCTCTGATTTTGCCCAGTCTATTTTCCTGCATCCATCTGCATTAATATAACAGATTTGGAGTACAGTTGATGGCAGTGATGGCCAGCACCTGTCTCCTACTCTGAGTGTTGTGCCTATCAGAACTATCTCTTTCAGCAGACTGTCCCAAGAGTTAATGAGATACATGGTCCGAGCTGACCCACTACTGCCATCAGCTGTACTCCAAGTGAGTATGTTTGGATATCACTGCAGCTGAAATGGGGAGAAAATAGATTGGGGATAGGTAGGGGTTTGGAAGCCACTTACTTGAATTTTTACAGGAAAAAGATAAATATAATAATAATAAAGTGATTGCAAAGTTTTATAGCTATCCATGCTAGAAAAAATTATTTAAAAAAATAACTAAAAGTTTGGTTATTCTTTAAAGTATGTGGATACACTTTATATATCTATTTTGCAAAAGTTTGTAGATATATTTCCCTACTGTTGGTAAAGTTCTTTAAAACAATAGGTAGCAGGTCCTCTGACCTACCAAATACCAAGTGCCATTTATTGTACTAGTGACCTAAGTGCTAACATTAACATGCAACTGTGGATGAGAAGAGCCTACTGCACATCAGTACAACATTAATAATGCAGTGTACATTGCTCAATGTTTTATGTTAATTATGCTTAACTTGAACCATAGTTTTTAGATTGTAGATTTTTGCATGGAATCCAAGCCCAATATTCATCACTTTCCAATCCTTTCCAAATATGATAGTGCCCAGTCAGTCCACAGAGAAAATATGCCTATGGTGTACTTGCACATTATATTTACTCATTTTTTTTTGCGGGTGGGAAAAACCAATTACATTATTTCTTGGCGCATGGAAAATGTGCAAAATTGACCACTAAGGCTAGATTCAAATAGCCGTATTTTGCGGTCCATAAATTGTCCTCAATGCTTGGATTCACTGCTGGTCTACAGACTTGAAATTACCGCCTCAGCCTATATTCATTTGAGGCTGTAAGTTTGGACCAAGAGTCCCCTGCTCAGTCCAGTTTCTACGATCTGTAAAATATGGCAATCTGAACCATGCCTAAACTGAAAAAGAACTGAAAAAAATTCCCCACACATAAAAAATAAAATAAAAATCTCCTAAAAAGATGACTTTCATTTTTTTATTTTCATATCAGATTTTTCTGCCCAAAAAAAATAAATGCAAAAATACGAACATACCCTAAATATTTCAGATCTCCATACAAAAAATCTAAAAAATGTAAATCGTAATAGAAAATTAGTAAAACAAGGGCAACATTTGACGGCACAAAAGAAGATATAATGCAAATTTTTTTGCCTTTAGTGTTCCTTAAATGTTTTTAATCTAGGTGCTTGCATAGAAAAACATAACTTTTTTTGTGTCACGGCCTAATGTTAAAATAATGAAGAATGTATTAAAATGTGATTTCATGTCATTTCTGCTATATTGGCAGATATATGTTGTCATTAGCCATGGACTGTACATACAGTACAAAATAGAAAAGTTTATCATTAAAATAATAAAAAAGAAAGTAAATGCATTGTCAATAATGTGAATATTTTAACGCAACAACTTTTTGTTAAGTTCTAAAGTCACTATTTGAAAAAGTTAAATATAAACTCTGGAAAACTGCTTGAGATTTGTGTGCCACCATAATGTACATTTTTGGAAAACAAAGGACAAGAATTTGTTTTTTCTTCAGCCCAATATATCTTTTTAATAGGATGCCTGAGACTGGAGAAAGGATCTGTTCTTTCCAGATACAGTGTCACTTTTGTCCAAAAGTTGTGCCTGATCCGACAAACAGAGTTTACCAGACACTATGGTGATACCCTTATATAAAGATAGAATATATCCAGGTATTATGCTCACCTGAGCAAGCTCTGTAGTCAAAACTCCTATAAAAGCTCAATATCGGTGGCTGGGGATGAACTCCACCAGGATGCTTGACAAGAAGATTTAAAATTCACGGTTGTAAGCTGAGCTACCGAAATAAAGATCCTTGATCCAGAGATATAATGACTGAGCGGATATTATTCCACAACACGTTTCGATGCCGCACTGGCATCTTTATAACGTGTACAATACAGCTAGTCTTTACACATCCTAACGATGCCAGTCCGGCATCAAAATGCATCGTTGGATAAAAAAAATGCTCATTATATCTCTAGATCAAGGATCTTTATTTTGGTAGCACAGCCTATAACTCTGAATGGTCTCTTCTTGTTAACTAACAAAATTGGTATTGCCTTGGTACTATATCTTCACCTTATTTCAAAAGATGACAATATACATCCTTTTACATTAAAAGTATTTAGGATGGCCAAATACCGGAAGAAGCCTTGTCAACGCCATCAGTTGGAGAGACACCTGCTACCTCACAACGATGAATACAACGCAAACTTTCTGAATGATTATCGAAGGATCGCGGTCAACAATAAGAGGTTTCCTTACAATTGCCCATACAAAGTCCACGTTCCAATACAATAGCACATATGACTGTGACCCAATATGGCTAGGCAAGATCAACTGAACTAGGGTTTGACTTAGGTAGATATCTTGACCTCTCTTTGCTATAACGATGATGTCCACCCATGTTTTTTAACTTCTATGGGCACATCCTCCATTGGTTATGGCTAGTCCATGCTCTGACCATCTAAAGTAGTGTCAAAGTTTTCTACCAGCACTTTCCAGTTCATTATAGTTCAACTAATATTGTTGAGATTCGATTCACAGGACCAGGTCCATCAGCCAGGTCAGTAATCAGTGGCCACTGGTTGGGATTGCTGAGAACTGCCTCCTGCCTGATTGCATCCACATCTCTCCTCTTGATTAGCCAGCTGTCAAGATACCATTATTGCGGTGTGACATATGTGTGATGTCATCCCCAGTCGGCTAATCAAAAGAAGAGCGGCAGATGCCACCAGATTAGAGTCAGTTCTCGTGGATCTTGTAAATCTGTGGCCGATGGACCAGGTCCTACGAATCAATTTGCACCAACTCTACTGTAGACCATTGTCAGTTTCCAGAATAAAAAGGCCATTTCACTCAGCAGGATATCCAAAATAGACAAAAATAAGTGGGCTTCAAAAACCTTTTATTAAATAAAAAAATTATTACAAAAAAATTCAGTGACTGTTAACTGATGATGTTTTTGTACTTTATGTATAGATATGTTACAAGGGCAATAATTCCGTCAAGCACAAGAACCTACAAATTCAAAGGATTCTATTGTTTCTCTCCGCAGCAGGATTGCGTGACAGCATGCTATGTTTTTTTATATATATATCTGAGTAATTTTATACAAATTGGTTGAATAATATATTGGTGTACATGTCGACACAACGTCAAATATACAATGTTTAACTCTTTTCAGGCCGTGGAAGCCTGTCTGCCTTTGAGTAATGATGCTGTGCAAACTCCTTCACTGTTACAAAATGTTCATTTGAGCAGCCATGTGCCATCCAGATGGTGCCAATTATTAGGTAAAATCTTTGGGAGGGAACAAAGTATCTCTCTGCATTATGTACCATAACCTTTAATTAAGAAAATAAAAAAATAAAAAAAAGATTGTACATTAAATCTGTAGTTTGTCTTTTATTTCAAGTGAAATGCAATGTAGTATAGGATTGAATACAGGCGCAGACAGGGGGTCTAACAAACATTGTACGAGCTATGGTGGCTGCTACCAGGCCTTGAAAATGCTTTGCTATCTTTTTATAACCTTCTCCTGCTTTGTGGGCCTCCACCATATTCAGAGTTCTAGGCAGCGGCTTAAAAAGAGGGATCAGATAGGTTGGTCTGAGCTGCCACGAAAGAATGGAGAATGCCAGTCCAGTAGTGGTTTATTCGTCAACGCTTTTCAAAACATTCAACTTCTTCATCAGGACAACCACGAACAGTGGCTTAGAAGACCTCATGGCTGTTGATTTTTGGTATAAGGTTAGAAGGCTTGGTTTTATAAAGCTGGGAAATTTTCATCATCTGCCTTTCCTAACGATGATAGTGAACAAGCCATAACCCTAACAGGCTAATTAAGGTCTGAAACCTTGGTCAAAGTTATCTGAGCACACAAGCTTCCAAGGGTGCCCAAACTTCGGTCCATTTTCCTTGTTGTAATTTTTAAGATGTAAAAAAAATCTAATATGTTTTTTTTTTTTGCCTAAAATACACAGGAAATGTGTCATCTTCAACTTTAGGCTTTTTAGAGATCATTTCATCATCAATTTGCTTAACTGTTCACAAAAACAGTAATTTTGACCAGGAGTGCCCAAACTTTTACATGCCACTGTAAGACCCCTTTCACATGTCCATGTTTGTAGTACAGTACATGTGGCTTCCATTTTTTTCACAGATTCCACATGTACCCATTATACAAAAAAATTAAGCATGAGCTTATGTTAGTATACATGTAGCAGATAAACGCATTTTTACATTGACCGATAAACAGACAAAACCTACAGAAAAAAAATGATCATAAACAATGATGTAATTAAATAAGTAAAAAAGCAAAATTGCATTTAAACAACATAGGGTTCTTAGTAAACACTGTTTTTAATCAAAAAAGCATAAAAGCCATCAGACCATCAGCAAGGTGACCCTGTTCAGGATGGTCCTACACTGTGTATTATTGAAACCTTACCATGTGTCAATGCGTATTGATGGGGTCCGAAACGGTGGACACCACCCATGTTCACATTGGTCACATTGGCCATTAAACAGACAAAACCTACAAGATTTTTAATATTAGACAGTGTAGGACCTTCCCAAACAAGGTCACCTTGTCGATGGTGGGATGGCTTTTGTGATTTGCTTATTTACAGTAGTTTCAGCAGGGTTTATGACCATTTTGTTTCATAACTGATGCTGCTGTTCACGTGTCCGAGTTTTTACATGGACCATGCCTCTGTATGAATCACACGGAGACATGTCCGTTTTATAAGGCAGCACGGATGACAAGGGCCAGTACAAGTTTGTGAAAAACATGTACAGCATAAGGATAGCTTCCAAGTTTCATCTGTGTGCTGTTTGTGTTTAACATTGCAAAGTATAAGAGAAGCGTTGTCGTTTCATGTTTTCTTTATCCACACCGGAAAACACCGAAGACAGATGACTCATTGATCCAAAACACTGATGACACCAGTACTGTTTTCTCCTGCACAGGTTTTATACTAGTTACCCCCTCCCACTGTGGGCTAGTCCCATACAATGACTGTATCTTATCCTTCTGACATCAACTAACTACTGTGCATGTACAATAAGCATCTTATCACTGTATAGCTTACCTGCTTAACACTACCTTACAAAGTCACACTACTCACATTGTACATTGACACTTTACAGTACTTATGCGCTTTATATTATCATAGCAGAATATAAAAGACACACATGACTATGCACATTACATGGCAATTCACATAGCATCACTTACTGCACAATATATGTAAAACCACATGACACAGTACACATGGCGCAGTTATCATCTTTAAGGACAGGAACGGGGCAATACAGTCCACACCCTTACACTACTACTACTTTTATTTTAATAAGCAGGAGAATATGTGTTAGACGGATTTTCTAGTATTAAAAAAAAATATGTATGCCTGCCTGCCATGCAAAAAAAAATCCACATGTGCATTCCAGACTTTCATGTATAAGAGACCTTTCAGAAGTTTTGCTATAGAGCCCAGGTTTTTCTCATTACACCTCTAAACGCAGTTATAAATCAAAATCAAAATGCAAAGGTGAAATGTGGAACAATGACCACCAGAACACACTTCATGTCAAGCCCGTAAGTCCCAAGTAGTCTTACTCATTTACAGATGCTGATGAAAGACTGAGCTCTGAATACAACAGAATGTTATAAGTGACTGACAAACTATATCATTGTTCATTAAGTTGATTTGTATTCCATAGAATAGCATATTTCCAGGCTATCTTACGATCCAGCGATGACACCAGAAGTCAATAGTCTATAGTCAATATCTATGGTCAAATGAAGTCACTGGACAAGGTCTTCAAATTCAAACATTCATTGGTGGTAAGACACGGCTTGTACATAGTTTGGTGTTTTCTGTGGAAAAATATGGATGCCCCCCTTAAGGAAGCCCATGCGAAACGTGCATTGGGGCTGATAGCATCTGGTCCCAATGGGTAAGGGCAGAATTTAGCTTTATCATCCCAGCTTTTGTTTCCTTAATGTGGTATACACACCCCTTATTATATAGCTAAATGAATGGTGTACTGGTGACCATGGGGGATCATATCTCCATTCAAACATGACAATTAAGAGCCCGATTATCAAAATTAGTGGAGATTCCAGTGGTGTGACCTCCAGCGATCAGAGTGGTAAAGCCTCACCTGTGGATAGATAATATGCTAAGTGTGAACAACCTGTTTTTTCACCGTCCAGAATCCAACTGCAAAGTTTGAGATTTTAGAAACTGCTCCAGGTATTACATTTATTTAAAAAAAAAATTTTTTTGAACTTAAGGAGGACTTTTCAGACCTTCCAAATTCTATGAAACAAATAGTAAACTAACCAAATGTTAGGGCTGGCGGAACGCACCAAGTAAATAGAGAGATGTTATTTGGTGCTTTCGTAGCCCGGGGTCCACCGTGCAGGAAAAGAACTTGCTGCTGGCAAACGGCGGCACTATAGAAGTGATCTCTGTTGCTTCACAGAGTCACTAAAAGAAAGGGCTGTGTCCTGTTAGACTCCACAGGAATACACAGTAACTGCTGAGAAGATAACAGCTTGTGGTCTGGCAGTCAAGGAGACAAACATACAATCTCCTCACCTGAGGAGCCGGTATTCTAGGTGGCTTATTTCAGCCGGGGCCCTGAAACCATACACACAATCTCCTCACCGGAGGTGCCGGTATTCTAAGTGACTTATTTCAGCCGTGTCCCTGAAACCACACAAGCGTGACCACATTGGCGCAAAACTCATAACATGCATTGATACTAGCGCATGGCCGTGCGGCCATGCAAACCTTATATAGCTGCAGCAAGTACAAGACCTTCCTAGAAGGACCAATGAGAGGCTGCCACAGAGCCTGAGCACCTTCAGGACCTTCCTGGAGAACCTATGGGCTTTGCTGCAGTATCCAAGCATGTGACCCTCGATCTCCAATGAGAGATCTTACCCTGGGCATGCTCAGAAGGAGAAAAGCAGGACTTAGTCCCAAAAGTGTCTGCTCGCCGCTGCCCAGCACTGGCTTCAATGGCAGAAGCTGGAAAAGCAGCAGTAACCCTTTGCACAGAGTCAGACTGAGCGAGACGCTGGGACCGACGTCTCCGCTGAGCAGGCTCCACTGCGGCAGGAGAAGAATGTGAGACCGCAGCGAAGATGGCCCGAGATTCCCCCTGTGCAGAGGCGGAAACTCGACCCCTAACATTACCCCCCCTCCTAGGGCCCCCCCCTTGGACCCCAATACGCTAGAAGGCAGCAATGAGCTACGGAGCCTGAATGTGCTCAGCAGGCTCCCATTACCTGTCCTCAGGACCATAACCCTTCCAGTCCACCAAATAAAATTTTTCGCCACGTACCACCTTGCACCCCAAAATAGCGTTCACCTCATAATCGTCCGTAGATGAACCCAATGTCCCGGCAGATGACTCGGAAAACTGGGACATGTATACGAGCTTCAAGAGGGACACATGAAAGGTGTCGGTGATACCCAGGCGTAGTGGAAGGGCTAAACGGTAGACCACAGGGTTAATGTTGTGAATTCTATTTTTGGGCTCCCTCTGGTGGTCACAAGCGGTACTGTGTAGTGTTGTCTTTCTGCAGGTTGGCTGCATCAGCTGGTTCGTTATCCTTGGTTGGTTTCCTATTAAGCTCACCTGGAGACTCAGTTCCTTGCCTGCTATCAATGTATTCAGTGCTCTTCAGATTCCTTGTGTGTACCTTGCTTCCAGTCTCTCCAAGACAAGCTAAGTTTTTGTTTGATCATTTTTTTGATTATCAGTGTTCATTATTTTTTTTGTCAAGCTCGCTAAAATGTGATTTCCTCGCTTGCTGGTTGCTCTAGGAAACTGAGTTTATCCCCCCACACCGTTAGGTGGTGTGGGGGTTCTTGAAATCTCAGAGTGGATATTTTGTAAGGGTTTTTTACTGACCGCATAGATTCTCTTTTCTATTTTCTGCTATCTAGTATTAGTGGGCCTCATTTGCTGAATCTGCTTTCACCCCTGTGTATGTACCTTCCTCTTACCTCACCGTTATTATCTGTTGTGGGCTTCTATATCTTTGGGGATTATTTCTCTGGAGGCAAGAGAGGTCTTTATTTCTCTCTAGGGGTAGTTAGTTCCTCAGGCTGGCTCGAGACGTCTAGGATTTTTAGGCACGTTCACCGGCTACTTCTAGTGTGTTTGGATAGGTTCAGATTTGCGGTCAGTCCAGTTTGCCACCTCCCTAGAGCTTGTACTAGGTTTGTTACTTAGCTGGAGTAATTTGTGATCCTCAACCACTAAGGATCATAACAGGTTAACCTGTGCGAGGACCTTGAAAGGGACCAAATAGCAAGGTGCAAACTTAGTGGACTCAACTCGCAGCCTGATGTTATGGGCGGAGAGCCACACCAAGTCGCCAGGAGCAAAGGTCGGAGCAGGGCACCAATGTGCATCGGTGGAGGACCTCATTCTCTCCTTGGAGGCCCGAATGGCATCCTGAGTGCGGTCCCAAATATCCCATGCCTCCACAGCCCAGTCTGCCACCCTGGAGTCAGCGGAAGACATAGCATAGGCACAGGTACCCGCGGATGCTGACCATAGTTAAGGAGGAATGGGGTTTGTCCAGTGGAGTCGGCTACAGCATTGTTCAGCGCTAACTCCACCCATGGTAGCAAGGATGCCCAGTCATCCTGCCTGGCTGAGACAAAATGTCACAGATATGTGACCAAGTTCTGGTTGGCCCTCTCTACCAACCCATTTGTCTCGGGATGATATGCGGAAGAGAGATTCAACTCAATGCTGAGAAGACGACAAAGCTCTCTCCAGAACCGAGACACAAACTGGGGACCACGGTCACTGACAATTTTGTCCGGCATACCGTGTAGACGGAAGATGTGTTTTATAAACAACGCTGCCAAGACCCGTGCAGAAGGTAGCCGTGGAAGCGGCACCAAATGCACCATTTTAGAAAAATGATCGGTGAGAACCCAAATGATGGTACAGCCATGAGACTTGGGCAAACCCACCAGAAAGTCCATCCCGACCATCTCCCAGGGCCTGTCTGCCACTGGCAAGGGATAGAGTAACCCAGCTGGCCGTTGTCGAGGAGAATTATTTTTGGAGCAGGAGACACACGCCCGAATATAATCTCCGACGTCACGGACCATATGTGGCCCCCAGTACGTCCTCGCCAGCAGCTCAGATGTCCTCTTTGTCCCAAAGTGTCCACCCACCCTGGACGAATGAGCCCAAGAGAGAACCTCCGGTCGCAAATTAATGGGTACAAAAGTCTTGCCCGGAGGCACAGACTCTAGTGAAACCGGAGCTACGGATCTCAAGCTCTCAGAAGGGACAATAAGCCGAGGCTCCCCTTCCTCCTCCTCAGACGACACAACGGAACGAGAGAGGGCATCTGCACGAATGTTCTTCTCCCCAGCGAGATAATGGAGGGTGAAGTGGAAGCGGGAGAAGAACAAGGACCATCTGGCCAGACGAGAATTTAACTGCTGGGCTGTTTGTAAATAAACCAAATTTTTGTGGTCCGCGAAGACCTGGAAGGGAAAGCGAGCCCCCTCCAAAAGATGTCTCCACTCCAAGAAGGCTAACTTCATTGCTAGCAACTCCCTGTCCCCGATGGAATAATTCCTCTCCGCTGGTGTGAAGGTCTTGGAGAAGAAGCAGCAAGGATGCTTCCAACCTTGAGCATCCTTTTGGAAGAGGACTGCTCCTGCACCAACAGATGAGGCATCCACCTACATTATAAATGGCTTATCAACATCGGGACGATGTAGGATGGGAGCGCTAGCAAAATGAGACTTAATAGAAGAAAAAGCCTTGGAAACCTCATCAGACCACAATTTGGGATTTGCTCCCTTCTTGGTGAGGACTACCAAGGAGCTACCAAAGTTGAGAAGTGGGGAATGAACTGACAATAGTAATTTATGAACCCCATAAAGCGCTGCACCGCTTTAAGAGAATGGGGTTCTTGCCAGTCCATCACAGCCTGTAGTTTGGCAGGATCCATAGCCAATGGGCGGAGATGATATAGCCCAGGAAAGGTAAAGACTCCTGCTCAAACATACACTTCTCCAACTTTGCATAGAGGGAGTTTGCTCGTAAGAGGTCGAAGACTCTGCCAACATCTCTCCGGTGGGAGTCAATATCTGGAGAGAAGATGAGAATATCATTCAGATAGACTACGACCGAGGTGGAGAGCATATCCCGGAAGATATCGTTGACAAAGTCTTGGAAAACGGCTGGGGCACTACAGAGCCCGAAGGGCATCACCAGATAATCATAGTGCCCATCCCTGGTATTAAACGCCGTCTTCCACTCATCCCCCTCACGGATGCAAATCAGGTTATAAGCACCCCGCAGATCTAATTTGGTAAATACCCTTGCTTCCCATAGCCTATCAAAGAGCTCAGAAATCAGGGGCAACGGGTATTTATTCTTAACGGTGATGGCGTTAAGACCCCTGTAATCAATGCAAGGACGTAATTCTCCATTCTTCTTCTGCACGAAGAAGAACCCCAACCCTGCAGGTGACACTGACTTCCTAATGAACCCTCTTGCCAAATTCTCCTGGATGTATTGGGACATAGCCTCTGTTTCCGGGAGAGAGAGGGGATAGACCTGTCCCCGAGGAGGTTCTGTTCCAGGCAAGAGATCAATAGGACAGTCATAGGGACGGTGAGATGGAAGGGTCTCCGCAGCCTTTTTGGAGAAGACGTCTGCATAGGACCAATAGCACTTGGGAAGGGAAGAGAGATCTGCGGGTATCTCAGTAGAGGAAACCTGAACGCACTCCCTCACACATCTGCCCTTACATGAATCTCTCCAACCCAATATCCTCTCAGAGGTCCACTCAATATGTGGGGAGTGGAAACGTAGCCAGGGTATTCCCAGCAGAATCTCGTCCATTCCCTCGGGAAGAACAATGTGGGAAATAATCTCCTGGTGGGAAGGAGACATAGATAACGTGAAAGGGACAGTCTGGTGTGTGATTTGTGAGGGAAGTGTCGACCCATTCACTACTCTAACAGACACCGGTTTGGTGAGCATCACCAGAGGTATTGCATGGCGCAGTGCAAAAGCAGAGGACATGAAATTCCCCTCTGCTCCAGAGTCCACACAACGCTCGACTGTTAGAGAGGATGAGCAAAACATGATTGTCCCTTTGAAGGACAGCTTGGAGGAAAACGCCGCTGTGTCTAGTGAACCTCCTCCAATGGTTACTAGATGCGATCGTTTACCCGACCGCCGTGGACATTTATTTGCATAATGTCCTTGTTGTTGGCAATTTCTACAAACCACGGGTACTCAAATGGTCCAAGTCCCGCTCGAGAAACCTCCATGGCCTCATGGGAGTCGGACGCCTGAACGGAAGATTCTAGAGGTCTGGCGAAGGTGGGAGCCAGCCGAAACCTCTGCTTACACTGGGTCCGCTCTAACCTCTGCTCGTTAAAACAGAGGTCGATGCGGGTAGATATAGTAATGAGCTCCTCCAGTGTGGCGGGAATCTCCCTGGTGGCCAAGGCGTCCTTCACATGGTCTGCCAGTCCTTTCCAGAACACCGGAATAAGGACTTTATCCGGCCACTCCAGTTCAGAGACCAGTGTCTGGAATTGGACGGCGAACTGGCTGACCATGGACGAACCCTGTGCTATTGCCAACAATTGGAGTGCAGTATCGTGGGTGACACGAGGTCCCAAAAAGACCTGTTTCAGAGCGTCCAGGAAGAGAGGAGCACTCTGCACCACACGATCATTACGCTCCCATAGCGGCGTTGCCCACTCCCAACGCCCTGCCCAACAAAAGGGATAAAATAAATCCCACTTTCACCCATTCCATAGGAAAACGTGGAGCCAGGAGCTCAAAGTGTATGGAGCACTGACTCACAAATCCCCGACATAGCTTACTGTCACCAGCAAACTTGTCTGGAAGCGGGAGACGGGATAAAGTCGGAGCAGGGGTGGCAGAGGACAAACTGGCTGCAGCTACACTGGCAGCCTGAGCAGCGACTGCGGTAACATCCACAGCTGAGGTTGTGCGCTCAAGAGCCGCCAACCTACCCTCCAGCTGCTGGATGTACCGCTGTAGACGCTGATCGTCCGCCATTTACCAGCCAGACCCTGGCGCTAGTATACTGTTAGGGCTGGCGGAACGCACCAAGTAAATAGAGAGATGTTATTTGGTGAGTTCGCAACCCGGGGTCCACCGTGCAGGAAAAGAACCTGCTGCTGGCAAACGGCGGCACTATATGGCGGTAGAAGCGATCTCTGTTGCTTCACAGAGTCGCTAAAAGAAAGGGCTGTGTCCTATTAGACGCCACAGGAATACACAGTAACTGCTGAGAAGATAGCAGCTTGTGGTCACACAGTCAAGGAGGCAAACATACAATCTCCTCACCGGAGGAGCCGGTATTCTAGGTGGCTTATTTCAGCCAGGGCCCTGAAACCATACACACAATCTCCTCACCGGAGGTGCCGGTATTCTAAGTGGCTTATTTCAGCCGGGTCCCTGAAACCACACAAGCGTGACCACATTGGCGCAAAACTGATAACATGCATTGATACTAGCGCATGGCCGTGCGGCCATGCAAACCTTATATAGCTGCAGCAAGTACAAAACCTTCCTAGAAGGACCAATGAGAGGCTTCCACAGAGCCTGAGCACCTTCAGAACCTTCCTTGAGAACCAATGGGCTTTGCTGCAGTATCCAAGCATGTGACCCTCGATCTCCAATGATATATCTTACCCTGGGCATGCTCAGAAGGAGAAAAGCAGGGCTTAGTCCCAAAAGCGTCTGCTCGCCGCTGCCCAGCACTGGCTTCAATGGCAGAAGCTGGAAAAGCAGCAGTAACCCTTTGCACAGAGCCAGACTGAATGAGACACTGGGACCGACATCTCTGCTGAGCAGGCTCCACTGTGGCAGGAGAAGGAATGGGAGACCACAGCAGAGATGGCCTGAGATTCCCCCCCCCGTGCAGAGGTGGGAGCTTGACCCCCAACACCAAATGCCACAAATTATGAGAAGTAGGATTAATATCCCTTCCCAGCAAAATTGGGTAGATGCAAGTCTCCACATCCCTGTTGGACATTCCAATGTCCAGAAAATTAATTGGAAATTAAAGGTCAACTAAACGTATACATTTTTTTATGTGATTGATATGTGATACCCTATGCTTATGCAGCGCCCCAGAGTCCTGGTCGTTGCAGTACTGATGCTCCGCCGCTAAGGGGGGCTATGGTACGTCTGATGGCACTGAAGGAGTTCACCTGACCAGGTATCACAGACACCAATACACTTCACAGTCTGGCCTCCAGGGGGAGCTAAGGGTGCTATGTATTAGGCCACTCCTCACAATCTGGTAAAACTGGGGGTTAGATAGGAAGTTAGTCAAAAGCTGACTGGGTTGGAACCAGGCAACATCCTGTGGCAGGGGGTGTTGCAGGGGAAGATTCAGGGGGGTCCCTGTCAGGGGTGGGATCCTGACAGAGGCATAGCGAACAGAAAGAACGTTACGGGACCGTGCCTGCACTTCATCGCGGCGGTACCCCAAGAAAGGACAAGAAGCGAGGTTTATTGTGCTGAGTGAGAAACGAGATCAACGCAACAAGGAGAAACACCAGTAGGAGTCGTGCTGTAAGACGAGGCAACATCCTACTGAGGCGCGTAGCCGGTGGCCGGAACGCCGAGGAAGTATTGAGCTCCAGGCCTTACTTCAAACCTACGGCAGGACAGTCAGTTATAGGCGGGCTGTCTCACCCAACATCACCTAAGCAGACACAGGGGGCAACATCTGGAGAGGGGCGACTCTAGGGTCCCGGAAGACCTCCGAGCCTACCCGTCATATGGGTGCGTCCTAGCCATATCATCTGGGGGACGAAACAAAACATCATAATCGAGTTGTGAGGGAACTTCAGAAACAGACACAACAGTTGTGAGGACTATCCCGTAAGCACAGCAGGGAAGGACTACAACACACAAGCGCTAGAAGGTAGGCACAGATTTCCACCTGCAAAGGGAACTCTGGAGGTGCCATCGGACCGGCTGGACTCACGCAGCCCGGTTAAACGTATTTCGGACTGAGGATCCGGAAGCCTTCAGTAAAGAGGTAAAGAGACTGCAATCTGGTGTCCTTGTTATTTACTGCGACCGACACCACACCACAACAGCATCACATTCTCAACTTTCACTGGACGCCCCTCAGCAGGGTCACGGACTGGGTCTAGCCACCGTGACAACCCCAGAGCTGAGACAGAGAGGCCCGGTACCCCTCGGCCCTGCGGCAGTGGGGGCGCTCCACTTACTATTGAAATAGTTTGGGTCCCTCGTGTTCTCCATCTATCAAGGTGCAGAAAAGATAAGCTTATCTCTGCAAGTAAGCAGAGCAATGTATGGATGCAGTGACTTTCTGCTGAGCTTTTACACTATGTTCTCACATCTGAAGACTTCGCACTCAGACCTCCACAGATGTTAAGCATCTAAGGTGGACAACCATAGAGCGGGTGGGAGGTTGTCCACCTTATCTCCACCCCAGGGTGTGGTCTGGGGCTTAAATAGCTGGACTTCAGAGGCAGTCAGGTTTTCAGTGTCTGGAGAGGAACACTCCAGACAAGTGTTGGTGGTTTATGCGAAAATGTGAACCGTGGGTCTTGCTAACCCTGAGCGAGATAATCACCAACCACTAACACAAGGACTATGCTTTGTGCTACTACTTTGTTTTATTTTGCTGTTTTTTTTTCTCAGAGGGCCATGTTTACTTTGCGCTTCACCTTTGTTTATGCTGCATCAAATAAACCAAGGACATTCTTAAAGAGACAGTGTTCCCGTGTCTACCTCTGTGTACAGCTGAGTGAGCCAATCTACCACAGATGGTGGTGGAGGTGTGGGCAGCATTCTCAGTGAACACGTGTGACAGCTACAAGGGGTACTGCATGTCCTGGGTGAAGGCGGCCATAAGTTAGCATATGATGTTGGGCAAAATGGAGGGCCTGCTTAAGCATCTGGTACTAGCACAGAAGCAACAGCACCAACAACATCAGCAGCAGTTACAGCAGCAACAGATGGCACAACACGAGACAAGTAAGCTGCTTTTACAACAGATGCAACAGCACCACCTGCAGCAGATTGACTTGCTCACAGAGGCGATTCATGGAAGGCCAGCAGCCCCTCTTCCAAGTCCAGGTGACGACACATATGTCCGGAAGGCAGTAAGGTGAGCAATGCAAAAAATTACTCCAGGTGATGATGTAGAAGCATTTCTGACTGTTTTGAGAAGGTAGCAGAATGTGAGAAGCTACTGCCAGAGCAGTGGGCCTAGGTACTGGGCCCCTATCTAACTCGCGGGGCCCAAAAGGTCTATTATGAGTTGGCGTTACAGGATACACAGCAGTATATGAAATTAAAAACTGAAATTTTGGCATGTGTGGGAGTGACTGCGTTGGTCAAAGCACAAAGGGTTCACCACTAGGCGTATTATGGTGACAAGCTGCCTTGATCACAATTGTTTGATTGACTGCATCTTGTACAGAAGTGGTTGCAGCTGGAGTCCTCTACTCCAGCCCAGATGGTTGAGCAGGTTTTCATGGACAAATTTGCTCACTCCCTTCTAGGCTGATGCAGACCTGGGTTGCCCAGCGAGATCCCCGGAATGCGGACAAACTGGTGGACCTAGAGGAATGGTTCCAGGTGGTCGAAAGGTTCCTAAGACAGCCAGGGGGTGGTGCCCCCACATACTGAGGTACCCAGTGGGAACCTGAGCCACAAAAGAGGGTAGTAGAGCCACCACTGATGGGGAGTCTCAGATCCCAAGGGGTAGCTGAGAGGTTGTCAATTGCCATTGGTAAAGACTTGCATTGCTGGAGATATTGTCATCCAGGACATATAGCCACCCATTGTCCTTTGTCCTCCGAAGGGTTGAACTGCAGCCTTGGGAGGTGTTGCTTGTACATTGCCTATCCCACCTGCAGTGTGCACTATCAACCCGGTGAGGGGCCACAGGCATGTACCATGGCAGTAAATGGGGTTCTGACATCAGCACTCTTGGACTCAGAGTGTTTGGTGACCTTGACAGAGGTCACACTTCCCAAACCAGTTGATCCCAGGGAAACACATGGGCATCCGCTGTATCGGCGGTGACGCGAAAAGACTTCCCCATTGCCAGAATAACAATAAAAATGAACCATGGTACTGAGTCCCATGAAGTCGGGGAAGTCAAAGACTTGATACATCTGGTAACTGGGATTTATGGGAAAAGGCGAGGGAGTCCACTAACTCAGACAGGAGCTGGTCCACCAATGAAGAATCCGCATCGCAGTTGGAGGCAAATGAGTTCCCTCTGTGTGTCCTTGCTGGTGATGAGGACAGGACAGTGACCGTTGTCAGTGACAGTGACCACTGATTCCTGAGTTAAGGGTTTCTGGGGGAAATTTTAGGACTGCCCAAATGCAGGATCTTTTTTGTGTTTGACAATGTGACTGTGATAAATGGGATTGCTCAAGAGCCAGGGGCCGACACCAGGTTTTCATATTTCACTTTAAATGAAGAATTGCTTTATTGGGTCGCTAAATCTAAATACAGAGCAGATGTTGGTGCAGGGTCCCTATAAGCATAGGGTATTAGATCTGGAACATTTTCATGTCTTAGGTGGGCATCTGGGAGTAGACAAAACTCAAGAGTGGGTCCTTTAGAGGTTCTACTGGCCTGAATGTCACCAAGACATTTTTAATTTCTGACACTCCTGCACTGCCTATCAGCTAACTGCCCTGTATCTGATTTCTGAAGTCCCCTAGTGCTGTTGCCCAAAATGGAATTCCCATTTGACTGCATTGCCATGGGCCTGGCCACTAGTCATGAATGCCGTACTGTTCTCCATTAGAAAAGTCCCACAGGCCTCTACAGGGGGCTGTTGTACAGACAGCACTCTCAGGGACTTCTGGACATTGCAAAGGAGACCTAGTAAACAGAGGTTTCACTCCACTCAAGCGTCATCGAACATATGGCCCAAATGCAGGACAGGATGACGAGGGTGATACAGATTTTCAGGGAGAGACTCCTTGAAGCACAGAAGGCCCAGGCAAACATCTACAATCGATCGCAAACGCTGAGATAATTTAGCCCTGGAGAATGCAGGTGTTGGTGTTGATCTTCAAGGTGGAAAGTAAGTTCCTGACCAAGTGGCAAGGTCCATACGAGGTGGTCGAAAAGTTGAATGATGTCAACTACAAGACTTACACCTGCAACTAGGCATCATCTAAATCTATGATGTTCTGAATGAACACTGAATTTACCATGTGCCTCCTGAGGAACTTTTATCATGGGAGGGAAATGCGTCGAGGCGATGCTGATCTAACATGTTCAAGCTAAGGTTCATATTGAAATTATCAGTTTGCTGATCTGTTTTGACATAGTGTAATAGAAGCATGATTTGCACAGATTGGGATAGCAAAAATGCAGTGGCAGTGACATTGAGTCAATGAATTCTAATTGTGTTGTTTTTTTTTTCTTTTCTTGACATCAACAGATTAACCGCCAGTAACTTAACCTTAAAACATTTGCCACTGGCTCACTGTGCTCTGTGAGTGGCAATGCAGCAGCAGTGAATATTATATTGTAGCTTTGCCATATCTAATCTATCATAATTGTACTATACTATACCATATGAAAAGGAATAATTTATAGTGGTTGTGTGTGAATAAAGGGGTTATCATCTAACAGTCCAGGAAGAAACATATATCCTGGATATACTGACTTGAACCCATATTTTTCCCTCCTTTATATTCCCATATCACAGGTAGTAAATAAAGGGAAAGTTTTAGGATATTAAAGGGTGAGTCTTCGTTGAGCGGGTGCACCACTTTGCGTATTGTAATAGGGTGCCAACCTCCACAGCCAGGAAGGGACTCTGAAAATAGGGATTGTGGAGGGTAAGAATTTACACATCCCCCTACCCCCTTCTTTGGTTCCCCCTAATAAACTTTAACAAATTCACCACTAATAAGACATTTATCTAGTTTTTGGTTTTCTTTGGTACCTATTGTCATTTCTGTCACAGTATCTTATCGTTATTTAGGCCCATATTTATATTCCCTGGACTGTACATTTAAAGGGCCACTGTCACCCCCCTCCAGCCGTTATAAACTAAAAGAGCCACCTTGTGCAGCAGTAATGCTGCATTCTAACAAGGTGGCTCTTTTAGTTTTAGGTTCAAGTATACCCCCCAAAAAAGCGATTTGATACTTAGCCATAATTGGTGTCTCTAGCCACGTAGGCTGGTCCTCCCTCCCCAGCTTGGCCAGCTCCTCTGCCGTCACTCACATCTACTTGGTCTTTCTGCGCCGCCCCCTCAGCGCTGTTTACATTTTCAAACCGGCGCCTGCGCTGTGTAGTACTGTTCTGGCCGTCTGCCGTCCAAGCCAGGCTTTCACACTGCGCCTGCGTGGGCAGTGCGGCCCCCACCTTTGGAATCCCAGCCCCGCACTGTGCATAATGCATAAGCCAGAGCTTACTGCGCCTGCGCAGAACAGTACTACACAGCGCAGGCGCCGGTTTGAAAACGTAAACAGCGCCGAGGGGGCGGCGCAGAAAGACCAAGAAGATGTGAGTGACGGCAGAGGAGCGTTTCGAGCTGGGGAGGGAGGACCAGCCTACGTGGCTAGAGACACCAATTATGGCTAAGTATCAAATCGCTTTTTTTGGGGGGTATACTTGAACCTAAAACTAAAAGAGCCACCTTGTTAGAATGCAGCATTACTGCTGCACAAGGTGGCTCTTTTAGTTTATAACGGCTGGAGGGGGGTGACAGTGGCCCTTTAATGTTTTAAAGGCACAGATATTTTTTGGCTGGGATTTTTATTGTGACGTGTTTATTGTGGTTCTCCTTACCATAGGGTTTTCTGGGGAATTTGGGGCAATATAGAATATTAAATACCGCGCTACAGGGGTGAAAAAACTAGTTTGGACCAAACTGCAAGTTGGTTACCAGTACACCTTAGCAACACCAACTAACACAATATAGTGAATGATCAGTACTAGTGTCCGATCAATCGTCGATTGCCAGTATTCCTACCTATATTAATATAGATCGCAATAGGTATGGAATACTGGCAATCGACGCTTGATCGGACACTAGTACTGATCATTCACTATATTGTGTTAGTTGGTGTTGCTAAGGTGTACTGGTAACCAACTTGCAGTTTGGTCCAAACTAGTTTTTTCACCCCTGTAGCGCGGTATTTAATATTCTATATTGATCTACTTGCTTCTTTGGCAGAGTGTGCACGGATCTGCTTAAATACCCGCAGCACTTGGGTTGTTTCCCTAGTAGCGCCAGTGTGTTTTATTGTTTTGTTTGAATTTAGGGCAAGCTGCCGGTGAGTGGGGGTGCCATTTGCGTTTCATGAGGGTGCCGACCTCCGCTGTTAGGCAGGGGTTCAGTTAGGGTGAATTAGGGTCATACAGGCCTATTGAGTACCCCTGCTGTTGTATCAACTAATGGTCACAGATCAGCAATAGATTTTTTAGTTTTTTTCTATTCGTTTCGTTTGTTTTTCACATTTTTGATATGTGTTTTTTTTCGTTTTTTTAAATACTTATCAATAAAAGGAATTTTTAAAGGTATTAGTTTTTTTGATGAGAGGCTAGGGTCAAACATATATATCAGCACCCTTGACCTAATGAAAGGGTACTGGCAAATTCTCCTGTCCCCAATTTCCTTCTCTACACCTGATGGGTGCTTTCAGTATACCAGGATATGATCGGACAACAAGGAGCCCCAGTTACCTTCCAGAGTGCCATGGACCAGATCCTAGCCTCTTACAAAAAGTAAATTATTTGGACCATATTGTGATATTCAGCCCGGATTGGGAAAGTCACCTGCAGAGGGTCCAGTTGGTACTGGATGCACTGAGGAAAGCAGTGTTTACCATAAACCCAAAGAAATGCCCCCTGGGGAAAGAAGAGACAAAATATTTAGCCTACATCATCGGAAGGGGTGAAATAAAGCCACAAATAGATGAGGTGGTCAATCCAAAAGTGGCCACAGCCGGTCTCCAAAAAGCAGGTACAGCATTTCTGGTAATTGTGGGATACTATCGGCGATTTATCCCGAATTTCGACATGATAGCCGCTCTCCTGACTGATCTTCTCAAAGGCGCAAAGACATCGATGGCTAATTGGTCCTTTGAAGCAAAGATGGAATTCCAGGGGTTGAAGCTCGCCCTATGCAATCAACCTGTCTTGGTCACACTTGACTTGACTAAGGAGTTCATGCTTCAAATGGATGCCTTCCCAGTCGGTTTGGGAGCTGTGTTGTCTCAGGAAATAGATGGGGATGAACATCTAGTCCTATGAATTCAGTCCTCCTGTGAAAATAACTATTCCATCGTAGAGAAAGAGTGCTTGGCCATCAAGTGTGCAATCGACACCTTGAGATAATACCTGTTAAACAGGAAGTTCAGGCAAGTGTCAGATCATGTGCCCCTGAGATGGATGAGGGAAAAGACAGGGAAGAATGCCTAGGGGACTAGGTGGTTTCTAGTGCTCCAGCACTTTCGTTTACATTTGGAGCACACGCCCAGAAACTTAGATGTTAACGCAGATGCCCTGTCCAGACTTCCCTGTTTCGCAAATGAAGGTACCAAAACCCCCGGCTTTGGGCAGAGGGGGAGATATGTGACAAAGTCCCTGGCAAGGTGCTGGAGAGGAGATATGTTTTGCTGAGGCTAATGGCTTTAGTGATTTAAAAATTCAGAAGTTTATTCTCCAGCACATTGTGTTGAAAGGGGTTAAGTAGCCAATTTTTTGGAAGAGCTGGGTTTTTGAGGACAACCATTGAGTGAGTGGGAGGTTGTCCACCTTATCTCCACCCCAGGGTGTGGTCTCGGGTTTAAATAGCTGGCCTCCAGAGGCAGTCAGGTGTTCAGTGTCAGGAGAGGAACACTCCAGAGAAGTGTTGATGTTTTGTGCTAAAGCCTGAACTGTGGGTCTTGCTAACCCTGAGTGGGCTGATCCTCACTATCATAAGGACTGTGCTTTTTGTTACCACTTTGTTTTGCTGTTTTTTCCAAAGCGGGCCATGTTTACTTTGTTCTCCACCATGGTTTATGCTGCATCTAATAAACAAAGGACGATCTTATAGAGACAGTGTTCCCATGTGTACCTCCATGTACAGCTGAGTGAGCCAATCTACCTCAGTACCTATAGCTCATTTTATTATGATTTGCATCAATAATGTCACTTTTTTGAAAAGTCCTCAATATTCTAAGCATTTTATGGTTACAGGCAATGAAAGGAATATTCTGGAGTCTCTTCTACAGCATGGGGTTTGTGTACATTTTTCAGCTGTGTAATCAAGGACAATACTTATCCTAACAATTTGTTATAAGATAGCAAATATTACAATTGGTCATGCACGATGCAAAATGGCTGACAAACAAAGACTGAGGAACAGCAGTGAGCAGAGCATTTCTGAGAAGGTCCTTTCTTCTTTTCTTCCCTGACCCTGCTGGGCTATTATTCTGCAGAAATAACACTGGTCCATTGAGTCCGCATTTTATCCTCTCCCATCCAATTTCCCCCAACCCAATTTTTAATTAAACAGCACACATAACAATGAAGCAGGGACTGGAATTAATAAGACCAGTGATCACACGGTGCTATAATTGCTTTTATTCGTGATTGCCAAGAAACAAGAATCATCAATGTAAATCAGTGTGCTAGCAAGAGAAGATTAGTAGTATGCAAACATCAAACCGAGCACTGAAGGGTACTGAGAAGCAGTGGGATGCGCTATTACATAACATCTGCCTTAAGGTCCGTCCTGCTCCAATCAGATAATGGAAAGCACAACAAAGCATCAAATTATCATCTAAAATGTCATGTCAGTCCATTTCCTACATTAATAGATATTTTATGCAAATATTAAAAACCATACTTGCCGAATGCTCATCTTTTAGTTGTATCTAGGCTTTCCTTACACAGGGCAAAGATTCACGCTGCAGCCTTAGGCATGTATCAAAATAGCCTGGTCAAAGCAAGGTGACTTGTTGTCCACCTAGAAAATGCCCCAATAGACCCTCACCCTTCCAGTGGCACATCAGTACTAACTAGGGATGAGTGAACGTGGTCGCCACTGCTCGTTACTCACCCGAGTATCACTATGCTCGGTGTACTCGCCGAGCACCGAGCATTTCCAGGATTACTCGGCGGGAACTGGTTTCTTCACCCAGCAGTTTTGGTGGAATTTAGAGACCCAATCACGATGCAGAGATTGTCTGCCAGGCCATGAAATGCTGCAGCCATCTTTGTTATGGTCGTGCAATGATTGGCTTGGTGGCACAGCATGATCACGAGTTTAAGAGACCTGGCGCCACCCTACTCGCCGCATTCAGCTCCGGACTTAGCGAGTATAGGGAGAGCTGCTGCCAAAATAGGGTCAGAATCGTGCTTTTAATAGTTAGTGCAGGTCTGCAACTAATCAGTCCGCAACTCCTGAGAAACCAACAGTCCGTTTTAGGGCTAATTCGTGGGTCCTGATATTGCAGCGCTAGGTAGGCAGGGCACAGCATATCCACGTCAGTGCAAGGCCTGCAGGCACTGTATGTGCATCCATTGCTCCCACTGCATCCCTCCCAAAGCTCCATAACTGCCTGCTGCTGCTGCTTATTTAATATATATCTAGCTGCAGTTTTCATTTGTTTTTTGTTTTTTTTGTTTTTCCGAAATTCACCCAACCCCCCCCCCCCCAAAAAAAAAAAAAAAATGTATAGTCTGTTATGTCAGACTGAGGCCTGGTGCATCTGTTTAAAAATCATAGTTTTGCAGGCATACGTAGCATACTTCTGTGTGCTATCCTTGTTCTATATTTTTTTTTTTAAATCAGCCGAAAGCAAAAAAAAAAAATGTAATACAGTCTGTTATGTCAGGCTGAGGGCTGGTGTTTCTGTTTTTGAAAAATCGTATTTCTGCAGGCATACGTGGCATAGTTCTGTTTGCTAGCCTTGTTACACTCTGTTTTTTTTATTTTAAAAATTCTACAAAACCCTAATAAAAATGTAATACAGTCTGTTATCTCAGGCTGAGGCCTGTTGTATCTGTGGTGGAAAAATTGTAGCTTTGCAGGCATCTAATATATAATTGCCTAGAATACTACTTCCTGCAATTTGTGCCAACTTCCGTGGCTTTGTCCGGAGCTAATGTCCGGAGATAATGTCCGGAGCTAATGTCCGGAGCTAATGTCCGGAGCTAATGTCCGGAGATAAGTGATGTCACCAGTGTCCTACACCCAGGCAGAGCACTGGGGCACCAGGCAGAGCACAGTGGCCCCAGGCAGAGCACAGGGGCCCCAGGCAGCATATGGGGCCCCAGGCAGAGCACAGTGGTCCCAGGCAGAGCACAGGGGCCCCAGGCAGCCTATGGGGCCCCAGGCAGAGCACAGTGGCCCCAGGCAGAGCACAGGGGCCCCAGGCAGCATATGGGGCCCCAGGCAGAGCACAGGGGCCCCAGGCAACATATGGGGCCCCAGGCAGAGCGCAGTGGCCCCAGGCAGAGCACAGGGGCCCCAGGCAGAGCACAGGGGCCCCAGGCAGCATATGGGGCCCCAGGCAGAGCACAGGGGCCCCAGGCAGCATATGGGGCCCCAGGCAGAGCACAGGGGCCCCAGGCAGCATATGGGGCCCAAGGCAGAGCACAGTGGCCCCAGGCAGAGCACAGGGGCCCCAGGCAGAACATGGGGCCCCAGGCAGAGCACAGGGGCCCCAGGCAGAGCACAGGGGCCCCAGGCAGCATATGGGGCCCCAGGCAGAGCACAGGGGCCCCAGGCAGCATATGGGGCCCCAGGCAGAGCACAGTGGCCCCAGGCAGCATATGGGGCCCCAGGCAGAGCACAGTGGCCCCAGGCAGAGCACAGGGGCCCCAGGCAGCATATGGGGCCCCAGGCAGAGCACAGTGATCCCAGGCAGAGCACAGGGGCCCCAGGCAGCTTATGGGGCCCCAGGCAGAGCACAGTGGCCCCAGGCAGAACATGGGGCCCCAGGCAGAGCACAGTGGCCCCAGGCACAGCACAGGGGCCCCAGGCAGAACATGGGGCCCCAGGCAGAGCCCAGGGGCCCCAGGCAGAGCACAGGGGCCCCAGGCAGCATATGGGGCCCCAGGCAGAGCACAGGGGCCCCAGGCAGCATATGGGGCCCCAGGCAGAGCACAGTGGCCCCAGGCAGAGCACAGGGGCCCCAGGCAGCATATGGGGCCCCAGGCAGAGCACAGTGGTCCCAGGCAGAGCACAGGGGCCCCAGGCAGCCTATGGGGCCCCAGGCAGAGCACAGTGGCCCCAGGCAGAGCACAGGGGCCCCAGGCAGAGCACAGGGGCCCCAGGCAGCATATGGGGCCTCAGGCAGAGCACAGTGGTCCCAGGTAGAGCACAGGGGCCCCAGGCAGCATATGGGGCCCCAGGCAGAGCACAGGGGCCCCAGGCAGCATATGGGGCCCCAGGCAGAGCACAGTGGCCCCAGGCAGAGCACAGGGGCCCCAGGCAGAACATGGGGCCCCAGGCAGAGCACAGGGGCCCCAGGCAGAACATGGGGCCCCAGGCAGAGCACAGGGGCCCCAGGCAGCATATGGGGCCCCAGGCAGAGCACAGGGGCCCCAGGCAGCATATGGGGCCCCAGGCAGAGCACAGCGATATTTTGGACCACTGTGCGGTGTTTCAGACCCCCTGTGTGATGTCTGGGGCCCTGTTCTTAAGTATATTAAAGATTAAAGTAACGTATATTAAAGTATATTATAGATCAAATTTGACACGTTTATGAGCACCATTGAGTGATATACTCAAGAATGACATAATTTTTCAACATTTTATGGTTTCAAACTGTAAACACTCAGAGTTTTTTTTACTTCAACCAGAAAACCTTAACGGTTCATAAAAAACTTGACTGTTCAGGATATGATAAAAGTCATAGTATTCTGAATCTTTAACTTATAAAGATACCTTTACATGGGGTGATTATTGGTTCCAGAGAGGCTTTCGGCCGATAATCGTACACATGGCTGGTGACAGGACAATACAATATAAACGTTCAAAGGTAAACACTGATAACATTAAAATCTAATATATAATTGCCTAGAATACTACTTCCGGCAATTTGTGCCAACTTCCGTGGCTTTGTCCGGAGATAATGTCCGGAGATAAGTGACGTCACCAGCGTCCTACACCCGCTCAGGGTGGACAAAGATATATGCCTTCGTGGTGCGCGGCACTTTTCTGATTGGTTGCCGCCTGCCGCGAGCGACCAATCAGAAATGTGCCGTACTGTCAAGAATTGTCAAGAGCTGGTGAGTGCAGCCATTTTTTGTTCTTTCTTACTATTATTTATTAATTGTATTATTCTTACATTTGAATAAATAAAGTATATATGGATTCTAGACTCCCGATTCTTTAGAATCAGGCTGCCATCTAGTAAGTTATATAGTTCTGTCTGCTAGCCTTGTTCTTTTTTTTTTATTTTTTTTTAATTCTACAAAACCCTAAAAAAAAATTAATACAGTCTGTTATCTCAGGCTGAGGCCTGTTGTATCTGTGGTGGAAAAATCATAGCTTGACAGGCATAAGTTTCATAGTTCCGTCTGCTAGCCTTGTTCCACTCTTTTTTTTTATTTTAAAAATTGTACAAAAACCTAAAAAAAAATGTAATACAGTCTGTTATGTCAGGCAGAGGCCTGGTGTTTGTGTTTGAAAAATCGTAGCTTTGCAGGCATACTGATCAGATATAATTTAGCTCCAATTAAATATATTTTGTTGAGCTTTTGAAATAGTGCTGTATTCCATTTAAAATGGGCAAGGTAAGGGGCAAGGGATGGGGAAGTGGACGTGATGCTGATGGTGCATGCAGAGGACGAGGCCGTGGCCAAGGTGAAAGTGGGCCAAAACAAAGAACCACATCTTCTTGCTTGAGCCAGAGCAGTGTGAAACGGTTGTTGGTTGGATAATGCTTCCAGTCACTTAGCCACCACCACCATGTCTTCCACACGGTCAAGTCTGACTACCTGTGAGTGTGGCCCGGATATTCCTCCTTCCTCCTACCATGCCGAGTGCCCTGAGACAACTGATCCCACAATTGGACACTCCGAAGAGCTGTTCAGTTTTCCCTTTCAAGATTCCGGACTTTTGGCCGGTCACCTTGAAGCGGGGACAGATGAGATCGCATGAAGCGATGCCCAAAGCTTTGACCAGCCACAGTCACACGTAGACAATGGTGGGAGTGTTACAAGAGGTGGATGATGATGAGACACAATTGCCAGAAAGTCAGGAGGAGGAGGAGCAGGGTGCTGATGTGGAAGATGAAGTGGTGGATGATATAGTGACTGACCAAACCTAGCAGTAGGACATACAGAGCAAGGACAGCAGCACAAATGGGGAAGGAGGCATATCCCCCCAACAGGCAGAAAGAAGCAGTGTGGTTATTCTACCTATATACAGCACTATTTTTCATTGAAAAAAAAAATACAGTTCACATATTTGGCAGTGTGGTGTTTCCGTGACAGGCCTCATATATCTGCCTGCTAAAAGTTTGGAAATTTTAGGCCGGTTTTCCACTGTTTTTGCTGTCTGTTACTCTAGTTATATACAGCACTATTTTGCAGACCCCCCAAAAAGTACAGGCCACATATTTGGCAGTGTGGTTTTCCGTGACAGGCCTCATATATCTGCGTGTTCCAAGTTTGGGCATTTTAGGCAGGTTTTCCACTGTTTTTGCTGTCTGTTACTCTACTTATATACAGCACTATTTTGCATAGAAAAAATACAGGCCACATATTTGGCAGTGTGGTATCGCAGTCAGACAACTGATGTATTGGTGGCCTACAACTTGTGGAAATTTAGGCCTACATTCTGCTGTATTTGCTGTCTGTTACCCTAATTCGGTGCACCATTTTAGTTTAAAAAATTTAAAAATACAGGCCACATGTCGAACAGTGTGGTATATCGGTAAAAATACTTCTCTTTCAATTTGCTATGGCTGCTTCATGACTGTGTTAAATGCTCCAACTTCAACTACCACCATCATCATCTTCTGCCTAGAGGCAGTCACTGCTCACATCGAAAGTCTGAGGATCAGAGTGTGAACGCTTGGGTGGTGTTGTACTCTGTCTCTGTAATACAAAGGCGTTTCCTCCTGCCAATAAAAGCGGTACTGCCAGAAAGCGAGGAGCCATGTTCACAGTGAGCACCAGAGAGTGAGGCACCGTGCACTCCATGACCGTGAGTACAGCGCACGTTCGCAGTAGAGAGAGACAGTTCATACTCTGTGTTCAGCTTTGCTAAACAATAATTAAAGGGTGCAGAGCAATGACAGAGGACGTTGGTACGGTCAGCAAGGTACTCCCTCAGCATTTTCCCAAACTTTGCACTCCTTGTGAGAGTCCCCCACGCCTCAGAGCCAGGGATGATGGGAGGGTCTGAGGAAACTCTCCACGAACTTTGTCAGTGTTCCACTGCCTCTGCTGGATTGGAGTTGTTTCCCTCTCACCTGTACTCCTTGCTTGACCAACAAACTGTGACCTCTTCTGCCAGCGTTTTCAGATGGGAATTTTTTTAATAATTCAGCAAGAAGAGCCCTATGGTCCTCCAACATTGTAGTACACCTGTCTGCCTCTGGAATAAGAGATATAAAGTTCTCCCTGTAGCGTGGGTCTAGAATTGTCAACAATCAGTATTCCCTGTCACCTAAAATTTTGAGAACGCGAGGGTGACGGGAAAGGCAGCATAACATAAACTCAACCATGCGTGCAAGACTGCTAGCAGACGAAACTTCCATGTCCTCACCAAGAGGACAACTGACCATGGTCTCCTCCTCAGGCCACCACAACTTTTGACAAACCTCAGTAATATCATTTTAAATACATCCTTATAAATACATTCCCCTGTAGTTTTTATCTCCCCCACCTCATTGTAGATTGTAGGTTCTCACATGCTGGATTGTTTTTTTGGGGTTTAATTATTGTTATCGTTCTTACTTAGTGTAGATTGTAAGCTGTCAAAAGCAGGGTCGTTTTTTTTCTGTTTAATTATTGCATTATTGTTATCGTTGTTACTTAGGACTGTTGTGTTTTAAACTGTAAATATGTTGACGCTATACAAATAACTATAAATATTAAGATTAGAACACAGAGAAGGAGGATGGAGATGTTAATTATGGCGTCATTGTCGATCACCATCTTGGTGAGTTCCTCAAATTTTTGGAGGATGGTATATATGTCTGACATCCATGTCGGCTCCTGAAATCTTATGTGTGAAGTCAGAACTGAATACCGAGGGCCTTGTTGATGCTGGTAGTCAACAACTGCCCTCTTCTGCTCCCAAATCTTTTCCAAAATATGCAGTGTACAGTTCCAATGCATGGGGAGGGCATCTCACACCAGTCGGTGAGCTAGAAGCTGCAAGTGCTGCAGAAGGACGGCAAGGGCAGATGAAGCTCTAACTGACTTTCTAAAATGGGTACGCAGAGCCTCGTAATTTTCCTAGCAGATCGGGCACCTCTGTGTCGCTTTTCTGAAAACGTTCAACAATGAGGTTAAGCACATGGGCCAGGCATGGCACGTGTGTGAGCTCGCCTCGACACAGAGCAGCCACCAGGTTCCAGCCATTGTTACAAATGACCATGCCTGGCTGTTGGTTGAGCGGTGTCAGCCACAGATCTGCCTGCTCTTTCATAGCTGTCCACAACTCTTCATCATTGTGCGGTTTGTCATTTCATATTAGCTTCAGCACAGCCAGTTGCTGCTTGGCTAGGGCAGTGCTGCAGTGCTTCCAGCTTGTGACTGATGTGTTACATTCGGAAATGGAGGCTGAAGAGGACACGAAGGAGGAGGAGGTGCAGGAGCTGTAGACTGTGGGGGCAACCCAGATTGACATAGGGCCTGCAATACTTGGGGTAGGAAGGACGTGCACCATACCAAGGTCGGACTGGGTCCCAGCTTCCACTATCTTAGCCCAGTGTGTCGTTATTGAGATGTACCGTCCCTGAACACAAGCATTTGTCCACGAGTCTGTGGTTAGGTGGACTTTCCCAATAACAGCATTGTGGAGGGCACGGGTAATGTTGTGGGACACGTGCTTGCTTGTGTAATGTCGTGACGGCAGACCGGGAAAAATTGTGGTGACTGGGTAACGAGTACTTTGTGATGGTCACCGCCATCAGGTTACGGAAAGCTTATGTCTTCCACTGGCCTAAAATGCAACATTTCCAGAGCAAGCAGACAACAAATGTGTGAATTTAGTACTGTGGCATTGGCTGCGTATTTCCGCTTGCGTTCCAAGGACTGGGGTATGGACAACTGAACGCTGTGCTGGGACAAGGACGTGGACGTACTTGTTGATGGTGCTAGTTGAGTTTGTGTGCAACTGCAGATGCAGGGCATGAGGCATCTTTGCATGCACCATGGACAGGGGATTGGCTTGCACGCACAACATCGGAAGAAGCAGCGGTATCATCCGCAGACACTGTTCATGGAATCATGGAGCCTTGTGTTCAACCATCAAAGTCAGGTGCTTTACTGCCATGTGCCTGATCATGCCTGTGGTGGTTGGATGGGAGTTTTGCTACCGGTGGTTCAAATGGCCTTTTGGGGTTTATCGGCACAGTCTTTAAAAAACAACCAGGCTGTTACGGGGACATTCAGTGTCTCCCTCTCCCACACCACCTCCTCACCTCAACCCCGATCTTTCAGTGTTCCCCAAGGCACAGTTCTAGGGCCCCTACTCTTCTCCATCTACACCTTCAGCCGGGGACAGCTGATGTAATGGCACGGTTTGCAATTTCATCAGTACGCCGATGACACGCAGAACTACTTATCTGTACCTGACATCACCTGCTCACTGACCAAAATCACACGTCTTCCCGCTATTTCATCATTCATTTCTGCTCGCTTTCAAAAAGTGGACGTAGACAAAACAGAATACATCATCTTTCAATCATCTCACGCTAAATAGACATAAGAGCTGTGTATGCATCATTCAGTATCACTTTAGTAAGAGGGAAAGTTTGCCCAAGAGAAAATGATTTTCCAGACATTCACGGCCTGTTTTGCACATTTTTGCAGCTGTGATCTTCATCTTCTTGGTGTGGATGTGGTAAATTTCAAAGTCGTCATCAATACCATCATCGTCCATGTCTTGTAAAGAGGAAATCTGGTGTTTCCCAGGGTCGTGGTCATCTACTTTTAGTGGCATTCCTTTAACAGTGTTTGTTACACCACCACAAATAATTTTCGGGTGTGACATTTGGATATTATTGCTAATATGTATGGGTGAAAATGAAGAAGCTTGTGCCACGGTCGTGTTTATAGTTACGGATGGTGCACTCCTCTTTAAACTTACCATATTTTCTGCTGTATAAGATGACTGGGCGTATAAGATGACCCCCAACTTTTCCATATAAAATATGGAATTTGGGTTATACTCGCCGTATAAGACGGGGGTCATCTTATATGCCCAGTCATCTTATACGGCTTGTGCGGTGCATATGGTTCCCAGGGTCTGGAGGAGAGGAGACTCTCCTTCAGGCCCTGGGATCTATATTCATGTAAAAAAAAGAGTAAAAATAAAAAATATGGATATACTCACCCTCCGACGGCCCCTGGCTCTCAGCAGTGCAAGCGGCAACCTCCGTTCCTAAGAATGCATTGAGCGTAGGACCTGCGATGACGTCGACTGACCGGTCGCATTTCACAGTCCATACACTTAGTGTATGGGCATTACAAGTCTAGGAGACCCGCACCTTTACATTGGGCCTACCTTTTAATGAGGCCTTCCTCCACCTCTCATCATTTTCCACCACTAGATCACCAGGGTTCACGCGTTCCGTGCTGCAACAGACAGTCAATTTTTTGGCAAGGGTGTCTATGATCCCCATGAAATATTTTTTAAAAATGTACCCCCCATTGGGGAATTGTTTGTCAGCTCATGCACTCCATTGCAAGTCTCAGAGTCGCACACCCCTACATTGGGCCTACTTCTTAACTCGGTTTCCTGCAATGTCTCTTCCTCACCTGCCACTAGATGACCTGGGTGAACGTGTTCTGTACTGTTATAGGCCACTGAATTTTGGGCAAGGGGGCTGTGATGGCAATAGTATATTTTAAAAAAATGTACCCCCATTGGTGAAACAACTTCCTTGTTGGCAAAGACTTCATAACATTTGTATACCTTAAAGAGCTCACTTGAAAAGCTCCTTTTTGTGTTGCCTGGTTGCTCACATTGGACACAATACACTTCATATCAATTTGATAAAGCAATGCTGTTAGTTTGGCTCAGTAGTTCATTACAAAAATAGCTTTGTCCTCTATATTACTTTCTCTCCTTGAGAGCCATAACTTTGATTGCATGAAATGGTAAGAGTTCAATACAAAAAAGGGACGGCTGAATGCTTGTAGATGCAGAGGACTTAATCAATTTTGGCTGAGATAACTTGCATGAGGGAGACTGCATGTTCCTTCTTTCTTTCTAGGATAATAAACAGGAATAACAATAAATGATATTTTTATCTGTAAAGTAATTATTTGAAAGGACGTCAGATCATCTATTGTGTCTCCAATATTTACTATATTTACTATACAGCCGAACGGAACAGTTATGGAAAATTGAGCATGGTCACAGTTATGATTTAGAACATTCTTTACATTCTTGTGGAATACATAGTAGCAGCTAGTTTTAACATTATTTACCTATAGATACTGGTCAAGAAGATTGTCATGATTATCCAGAGTACTCAATGAGTTAAGCTTAAGTTTTTCGTATATATGCTGAAAATAGATATGATTACTGTTAATAGTGTAGTGCGAATATACAAATGGCGATTTGGAATCCAGATTGAAAGATACTGTATTCATTCAGACAATCACATAGCTGCATTTCTTGTAAAACATTTACAGATGTGACAGACAATGCTCATAGTGACACAATCTTGAGAAATGTTTGTTTCTTGACTTCAAAAACAGTTCTAAGCTTCGATGTGTCTGTTGTTTGGCATTGTAAAACATTAAGATTTATTGAACCTCTGCCTGTGGTGGTTTTATCTAAATCCTTGTGGCTTTTATATTCTAAGGGTTTATGGCCCATCGGCTGATGACTCCATGATATCTCAGTTTCATCCGACCTTGAAAGCTGGCCATTTGAAGGGCTGGGTGAAACTAGAGTTACTATATAGTGTAAATCATTATATAAGACAAGAGAAACATGACTAAGACAGATGCCAAAACTGGGGTACCTGTACATGTACAGTGTGCTCAAACCTGCATAATTGGGGACGCACATGCAGTGTAAGTAATCTCCCAGGGGTTCTCTGTCTTGGTGTTGCTTCGCTGATATTCCAGACGGATGATGTTTAAAAGCCTCTTGGTGATGATGTAAGTATACTGTAAGTTGTTAATCTTTAGATATACTTAATCATTATATGTATTTAATCCAAATATGTACTTAACCTGTGTATGTTATCACATACAAAAGTGTACGCACTCACACTATTCAATCATACTATTCCTTGAATTTCGTACTTTGTAATAAAATTGCATTGTATTGCAATTATTAGCCTTCTTTAAAGCCATATCTGAACCTTAGTGTTAAAAAATTGGCAAATAAAATTGCCAAATTCTCCTGTAAATCATTCTGCAAAGAGGGAACCATCATACCATTAAAAAATACAAAAAAGTTTATCGTCCTTCAATGTAGTGCATCCTGCTCCCAACATATTGTCAGGATTCCATTACCATTTGAAATCCAAGAAAGGGTTTGACAGCTTGAGGTTTCATGGTACACAATTTTTAATTTTTTTTTCCAACTAACAGTCTCCTGTTGGGTGTTGAGTTCCCACCACTGCACAGGGGGAATCTCGAGCCATGTCTGCTGCGGTATCCCATTCTCCTCCAGCTGCAGTGGAACCTTCTCAGCGGAGACGTCGGTCCCAGTGTCTTACTCAGCCTGATACTGTGCAAATGGTTACTGT
The DNA here is from genome assembly GCF_051348905.1 of Ranitomeya variabilis. Taxonomy (NCBI): domain Eukaryota; kingdom Metazoa; phylum Chordata; class Amphibia; order Anura; family Dendrobatidae; genus Ranitomeya; species Ranitomeya variabilis. The sequence continues at coordinate 203,599,329 of NC_135233.1, forward strand.
TGCCTTTCCAGGCTCTGCCCTTGTAGCCAGCACTGGTCAGCGGCGAGCAGGCTTTTCTGGGACTAAGCTAACCTACAGCAGAATGTGGAGTACACAGTCCCATACACAACTATGAGGGATTTGTAACAAAATTTTATTAATAATAATATACTACATCATCATTTAGATAAATATATACAAACTGACAAAACAAGATACATAGATGGTGCAGATACAGGCAGACACAGACTACTGTAGTGGCACTGGGGGATGTAACGGTATAGTCACACAGTCCTCCCAAACAAAGTGCTAAGTGCAAGGGAAGGTGCCAATGAGTATAGGGCTGATTCCCTCTACTAATGTAGCTATATGATGTCCCACCAAACCGCTACTAGAAAAAGAGAGAGGAGGTGGGGAGGAGGAAAATGCCGCCAATCTTACCCATAGGTATGTGCCAGTATTGCGTCTCCAGCAGCCCCGACGCGCGTTTCGCGTTGGGCTTCCTCGGGGGGCTGTAAATGTGTGTGCTGTGAACGTTTATTTATATTGTGGGTGCACCTGAATTTGATTGTCAGCGCCATTGTTGGCGCATGCGCACCGTCATGCAGGTCCGCCATAGTGCATCATCTCCTGTGCCTCCTGTGACAGGGCGGAGAGAGGGAAATCCCTCGTGACGTCACTAACTCGCCGCGTCACATCCTGGAGGCAGGAGAAGATGCCCGACGGACTCCTGCCGCACTGCGCATGCGCGCGCGCCGCAAACTCCATTTTGGAAAAGGGAAAGCTTAGTTTCTGGTGAGTATATAATGCAAATATAGAATAAAGTTACGCTGCATATGAAAATAAGTGTGAACAAAGTGAACATGTGCAAAGTGAAAATATGAATGAGGGAAGAGGTGAGCCCATATCTTCCCCCTTACAATCATATATAAAATGTTAACCGCTCACAACAACCGTGTTTGTTATTTATATAGTAAACGGCTGCTCCAAGTGAATATTAAGTGCAATCATAAACTAAACATTTATGTACAACTATTTATGCAGATAAATTATCTAAAATGTGGTTTTAAAGTGCTATTAAGGATAAAGGACAGTCCTATCCTAAAAAGGAATTATATATATATGTAAACCAATACCTATATAAAACAGGGAACCCAAAAACCCAAATATATACATGGTAAAAAATACACTAAGATCAGGACATAGGCCCCATATATAATAGATAATAAATATAAACGCAAAACACAATATAAGAGCAGCAAACAGATATATGCAATAAAATACTATCATCTTCCAAATGGTCTTTAGCAGAGTTTTTCCGTTCCCTTATTTTCCTCCATATGGTGTCCTGCTTCAGGTGTCATCACGTACCACGACACAAACTCAAACGCTCCAACATTACTTGAATATGGACAATAAACCAATAAGACGAAATTACTACATAAAAAGGATAAAAACACACATAATTAAAATCCAGAAAAAGCACAGAGACTTAAAACTGACCCGACAAAGTCTATAGGAAAGAGGAGAAACTCAATTGTTCGTTTAAGCCATGTGGGGACATGGTACCTAAAATTGCTATCCAGCGGCATTCCAATTGTGCTAGACTCCGTTTCATATCGCCGCCTCTAATACCACACCTCACATGGTCAATGCCAAAGATTTTTAGATCCTTTGGGTTACATTCATGATGGAGCCTGAAGTGGCGTGGTATTGTTTTTAAAGTGGCAATGTCTTCCACCTTCTTTGCTGCCATCATATCTCTCAATATGCTCACGTGTCCTAATCCTAAGCTCCCGTGAGGTTAAACCCACGTAGAATAGGCCACATGAGCATTTAGCCAGGTATACCACAAATGTGGTGCTACAACTAATGTAGTTAGTGATTTTAAACTCTTTACTACCGTCAGCCGAGGTGAAGGATACTGCTCTTATATGGTTACGGCAAGCTAGACAATCTCCACATGGATAGAATCCCCACCTACGTTTGCCTGCTCCAAAAATGGTTGGGGCCTTGGTTGTATAATGACTCCTAACCAAAATGTCTCTCAGGTTCTTCCCCCTCCTTGCTGTCATGAGAGGTTCATCCGAGAGACATTTGGCGAGTGTGGGTTCGGTTTTCAAAATAGGCCAATGTCTACTCAAGATCTTTCTCATCACTCCCCATCGATGGTTAAAGGTGGATATGTATCTAATTTTACCCACCTCTTCCTTTTCAGGTTTTTGAAATTGGGAAAGTAGGTCACATCTCTTCTGCTTTTTAGCACGTGTCAGGCCACGTTTTATGCTCCTATTGCTATAACCGCGTGCACGAAAATCCAAGAAAGGGTTTGACAGCTTGAGGTTTCATGGTACACAATTTTTAATTTTTTTTTCCAACTAACAGTCTCCTGTTGGGTGTTGAGTTCCCACCACTACACAGGGGGAATCTCGAGCCATGTCTGCTGCGGTATCCCATTCTCCTCCAGCTGCAGTGGAACCTTCTCAGCGGAGACGTCGGTCCCAGTGTCTTACTCAGCCTGATACTGTGCAAATGGTTACTGTTGCCTTTCCAGGCTCTGCCCTTGTAGCCAGCACTGGTCAGCGGCGAGCAGGCTTTTCTGGGACTAAGTCCTGCTTTTCACGCACTGAGCATGCCCACAGGAGGTCCTCTCATTGGAGGTCGGGGTCACATGCTCACTCAGGCAGGCAGCTAGCGTCAGTGGGGGCAATTAGCCTTGGCTTAGCATCTGGTTCCTTCATGTGTGTGGTTAACACAGAAGAGTTCCAGAGCAAGCACAACCCTAGTTAGGGTAATAGTTTTGTGTACAGCGCGACTCTGTGAGGCAACAGAGATTGCTTCCAGTTCACACGGGGTGAAGCTTAACCCACGTGTGAGCTCAGAGGTTATCCGCCGTTACTTTGCAGCAGATATCTCTGCACGGTGGACCCCAGGCTGCGAAAGCACCTTGTAGCCACCTATCTATTCTCGGTGATTTCCGCTAGCCCTAACAGTCTCCTGTCTCCAATCACGTCATTCAGACTGCATTGTTGGGTATTCTCAAAAGCTTAACTGAAAACAGTCAGTTCTCCTTAACTCTGTGGTCTAAGGGGTAACGTTTCTCCTTATGGAGAGTGACATACCAGCTGGCTTGTCAAGGTAAGGAGGCTTATTCACCGTGCAATGCTCCTCTGGGAATTTAAATATGCAAATTGCCTCTGCTGAAAAAAAGAGGACTTAACTCTATAGCGCCACCTATTGGAAGTAGCGATCCTACAAGTCACAATGAACCCTTTAACGAGTCGTGCAATATGACTTAGATAAAAGCCAAATCAGTATCTCAATTCGCAGACACGGTGTTTCGGGCTGTTGGCCCTCGTCAGTGCGAAACGAGGGCCAACAGCCCGAAACACCGTGTCTGCGAATTGAGATACTGATTTGGCTTTTATCTAAGTCATATTGCACGACTCGTTAGAGGGTTGATTGTGACTTGTAGGATTGCTACTTCCAATAGGTGGCGCTATAGAGTTAAGTCCTCTTTTTTTCAGCAGAGGCAATTTGCCTTAAAGGGGTTGTCCACTACTTTCAATTACCCCCCCATTGTATCCCCCCGGGGCCCCTGATGAATTGTGTAATTACCTTGCATTGCTGTTTTCGCCTGTGAGCGGCGCTATTCCGGTGGCTGAGTCCGGGTCACGTGACCCCCAGGCTGCAGCCGCCGCTTATTTCCGCCGACGTCACGTCAATTTCCAGACTCTGGAAATTGACGTGACGTCAGCAGCAGGCGTGAGCCAGCCTTACAGTCAGCAGTCACTCATCAAGAGTGACTGGGCTGTGGGTGGGGCTGGTGGCTGCCTGCAGGGCTGTGCTGGGGGCGGGCGGGGCTAGGCTGTGAATCCACGATGTGATGTGCGGGGCTCTGTGTGCCGGCGCCAGTGTGTGCGGGCGGCGCCGGTCCGCACATACCGGCACCGGCACGCAGAGCCCCAGCCCGCACATACCGGCGCCCAGGGCCAGACTGAGCATTGGGCACTTCGGACAATTGCCAGAAGGGCCGGTGCTTGTAGTGGGCCGCTCGATCGGCGCATGCTGGCTGAGTGGCAAGTACCAGCGTCAGAGAACAGTGGCAGAGAACAGCAGCACGCATGCTGAAAGGTAATAACTGCCTGCGAAACTGCTTCCCTAGCTCTCACTGGAAGCACACAGTCAGCGCAGTGACATTATCTCCTGCTCTGATCTCTCTGCTTTCATTCCCGGCAGAGAAGGAGAGACCGGGGGAGGTGCCGGGACAGAGCTGCTGTGAGTGGGAGAACCTGAAGAGCTGTGCATGGACATCAGCCTGCTCTGCACCACAGAAGTGTGTGTGTGTGTGTAGTCTGTGTGTAATACATGAGTGTATGGTATCTGTAGTGTGTGTGTGTGTGTGCGGTATCTGTAGTGTAATACTTGTGTGTGCGGTATCTGTAGTGTGTGTGTAGTGTGTGTGTGTGTGTGTAATGTGTGTGCGGTATCTGTAGTGTGTGTGCGGTATCTGTAGTGTGTGTGTAATGTGTGTGAGTTATCTGTAGTGTGTGTGTAATGTGTGTGCGGTATCTGTAGTGTAATACTTGTGTGTGCGGTATCTGTAGTGTGTGTGTGTGTAATGTGTGTGCGGTATCTGTAGTGTGTGTGTAATGTGTGTGCGGTATCAGTAGTGTGTGTGTAATGTGTGTGCGGTATCTGTAGTGTGTGTGTGTGCGGTGTCTGTAGTGTGTGTAATGTGTGTGCGGTGTCTGTAGTGTGTGTAATGTGTGTGCGTATCTGTAGTGTGTGTGTGCGGTGTCTGTAGTGTGTGTAATGTGTGTGCGGTGTCTGTAGTGTGTGTAATGTGTGTGCGGTGTCTGTAGTGTGTGTAATGTGTGTGCGGTGTCTGTAGTGTGTGTGTGCGGTGTCTGTAGTGTGCGTAATGTGTGTGTGTTATCTGTAGTGTGTGTGTAATGTGTGTGATATCTGTAGTGTTTGCGTGTGTGTAATACTTGTGTGTGTAATAATGAGTAATGTGTGCGTAATGAGCCTGTGTTGTCCACCATGTGTGCTGTGTACATGTATGTGTGTGTCTGTGTGGCTATTTGATGTGTATGTAATGAGGTTGTGTTGTCCAGCATGTGTGCAGTGTACATCATATATGAAGTGTATGTAATTCATTGTATGTGGGCTGGTGAATTTTTTTGTGCCAGGGCTGCTTTTTGGTCCCAGTCCGGCTCTGCCGGCGCCGCCCGCACATATTGGCGCCGGCATACAGAGCCCCGGCCCGCACATACCGGCGCCGGCATACAGAGCCCCGGCCCGCACATACCGGCGCCGGCATACAGAGCCCCGGCCCACACATACCGGCGCCGCCCGCACATACCGGCCCGCACATACCGGTGCTCTGCGTGCCGGCATGTGCTGGGTCTGCTGCGGAGGTGGTCTTTGGGGTGTGTGTGTGTGTCTCTGTGTGCAGGCATTGTCCGATGGGACTACAAGTCCCATCAGGCTCTGCCTGCTACAGTGACAGTGAGTGACACATTAGCCACTGATGGGACAGTAGTAGTCCCATCATCCGGCTAATGTGTTGAATGTAAAAAAAAAAAATAAAAAAATACACCATGCGATATGCAAAAACATGCGACATGCATCATGCGACGACATGCACCATGCGGCGACATGCGACATGCACCATGCGACGACATGCATCATGCACCATGCCACGACATGCACCATGCCACGCCATACGACATGCGACATGCGCCATGCGACGACATGCGACGACATGCGCCATGCGACGACATGCACCATGCGCCATGCGACGACATGCACCATGCGACGACATGCACCATGCGACAACATGCACCATGTGACAATATGCGACATGCACCATGCGACGACATGCACCATGCACCATGCGACGACATGCACCATGCGACGACATGCACCATGCGACGACATGCGGCGACATGCACCATGCGACGACATGCATCATGCGACGACATGCACCATGCGATGACATGCAACATGTGACATGCCACATGAAACATGCCACATACAGTACGTACATACATACAACATACATACAGTACATACATACTACATACAGTACATACACACATACAGACATACAGTACATATAACATAGAGTGCATACTCACCATCACTTGTCACTTTGTTCCCCGAAGCCATTGTCATCTGTAAAAAATATTAAAATAATAAACAACCAATATGCTCCCTGATCCGCAGAAATCCAATTAAAACGATCTCTCGTGGAGAGCAGGAGCATCTGCTGATGCGACTGCTCTCCAGGGGCTCCAGGAACACAATGAGGGGAGGAAGGTATCCTTCCACAATGTTTTCCTCACAATGTATTCCTATGCCCCTCTGAGAAAGTAGTCCCTAGTCTCACTTTATGCCATTGCTGTTGAGAAATTTTCACAGGCAGCAATTGCCATAAAGTGAGATTTGTCCTAAGGTAAACTCTCAGTGATGCACTGCAGGAGCCATTGTCTCCTGTCAGTGTGTCACTGAGGGTCCTATAGAGCAGTGACATCACCCGATGTCACTGTTCTATAGGGGAGATCGTCGTGGGACACTCGTTATTAATTGGACTACGGCGAACAGGTAGTATATGGTTTATTATTTTACGTTTTTTGCAGGCTCTGAAATATGGTAAGTATGGTGAAATGAAGAATATTAAAATACTTTTTTCCTAATGTGTGCGTGTTTTATTAACCCTTTATTAGTATTGAATTAGTCATGGATAGGCGTCTTATTGACGCCTCTCAGTTCTTAACCCGGCTTAATGTCACCTTACAATAGCAAGGTGACATTAACCCCTTATTACCCCATATCCCACCGCTACACGGGAGTGGGAAGAGGGGGGCTAAGTGCCAGACTTGGCGCATCTTACAGATGCGCCATTTCTGGGGCGGCTGCGGACTGGTATTTGTAGCCGGGGGGGGGGACTAATATCCATGGCCCCTCTCTAGGCTATGAATATCAGCCCGCAGCTGTCTGCGTAGCCTTTCTGGCTATAAAATATAGGGGGACCCCATGTCATTTTTTAGGGGGGTCTCCCTATTCTAATAGCCAGTAAAGGCTACGCAGACAGCTGTGGGCTGATATTCCTAGCAGTCTACAAATATTGGCCCCCGGCCATCGGCTTTCCCCCTCTGGTGCAGAAAATTGCGTGGGAGCCCACGCCGTTATTTTCCGTTTTTTTATTAACTTAAAAGCTCATAAAGGTCTATTTCACCCTTGCGTCGGTACGGGTCCGTCGCTATGCGTCGGGCCTACGTACTGACGCACGTTGTGAAATTTGTGCACGTCGTGGGCAGCGGATGCAGTTTTTCAACGCATCCGCTGCCCATTCTGAAGTTCGGGGAGGAGGGGGCGGAGTTTTGGCCACGCATGCGCGGTAGAAAATGGCGGACGCGACAGACGAAAAAAAAATTTCACTTGAACGTGTTTTTGTCCCAATGGGCCGCCAAAACACGACGCATCCGTTGCACAACTGACGCGACGTGTGGCCATCCGTCGCGATCCATCACTAATACAAGTCTATGGGTAAAAAACGCATCCTGAGAGCACATTTGCAGGATCCGTTTTTTTCCCCAAAAGATGGATTGCTAAAAACGCAAGTGTGAAAGTAGCCTTAGGCAGCTTTCACACTAGCGTCGGCCCGACGTACCGACGCATACTGGTCCAGTCTTAAGACGCTTCCGCTGCCCCATTGCAAGGTCCGGGGAGGAGGGGGCTGCGTTTCGCCTGTGCATGCGCCGTTGAAAATGGCGGACTAGACGCACAAAAAAAGTTACATGTAACTTTTTTTGTGCCGGCTGTGCACCAAAACACGGCACAACCGTCACGCGACGGTTGTGACGTGTGGCAATGCGTCGCTAATAAAAGTCTATGGAGAAAAAACGCATCCTGCGGGCAACTTTGCAGGATGCATTTTTTCTCCAGAACGACGCATTGCGACGTGCAGTGCACGACGTTAGTGTGAAAGTAGCCTTAGAAACATCGGCCTTTCTATTATATATCTATGGATATATCTATCCATAGATATATTTATAGATAGATATATCTATAGATACATAGATGTATCTATCCATATATTTGGCTGCTTTCACATCAGGTTTTTGCCGTAAGGCACAATCCGGCGAGTTTTGAAAAAAACGGATCCATTTTTTTCCGCCAGATCCATTTTTTTCTCATAGTTGTATTAGCGCCGGATTGCGCCTGATGGCCACACGTCTTATCCGTTTTTTGCCGGATCCGTCAAAAAAGCTGTTTCCGCCGGACGGAAAACACATACAGAGGAACGTTTTTTCTGTCCGGCGAAAAAACGCACATCAACGGATCCGGCAAAAAAACGTATGAAACTGAGATGTGAAATGATGAATCCGGCCTTGGAATCCGTTTTTTCATGCATGTTTCCATTCAAATCATGCACATTTTCCGTTTATTTATTTATTTCCAAAAACGACATTAAAACCGTGCATAAACCGCACCAAAAAAAGCATCAAAACTGCACCAAAAACTGCATCAAAACTGCACCAAAAACTCCATCAAAACTGCACCAAAAACTGCATAAAAACTGCATCAAAACCTGGTGCAGTTTTGCAGTTTTGGTGCGGTTTTGATGGAGTTTTTGGTGTGGTTTTGATGCAGTTTTTGGTGCGGTTTTGATGGAGTTCTTGGTGCGGTTTTGATGCAGTTTTTGGTGCGGTTTTTGCGCAGTTTTGATGCAGTTTTTGGTGCAGTGTTGATGCAGTTTTTGGTGCGGTTTTGGTGCTATGTTGTTGCAATTTTGGTGCGGTTTTGATGCAGTTTTGATGCGTTTTTTTGTGCAGTTTTGATGCGTTTTTTATGCTGGTTTTTGCACAGTTTTGATGCATTTTTTAATTCGCTTTTGGTGCGTTTTTTATGCGTTTTGGAAAGCTAAATAAAGATGTATTATTGAACAAAAAAAAAAGATTTGTGATGTCATTATTGTCCAACCTCCTCTTTTACATTTGTCCAACCCACACTCCATTACACACACAGATAGATGATAGATGAAATGGATAGACAGATCTACATATAGATAAATCTATAGATGCATGCATCTATCTATTCATATATCTATAGATGTGTCTGGATAGATATATCTAGTGATAGATGTATGGATAGTGTAGGGTGCGTGTCCACTGTCCGGATTACATCCGAATGAGCTGCAGATTGGATGCTGCGTACTTGTAGTCCCATCGGATGATGCCTGCACAAACACCCCAAAAGACCCCAGCACACACCCGAACAGTCCTTCACAGCGCCGCACATCTGAACAGTCCCACACACACCTGAACAGTCCCGCACACACCCAAACAGTACCGCACAGCGCCGCACATATCCAAACTGTCCCGCACACATCCGAACAGCCCGCAGACCCCGCACACACCTGAACAGTCCTGCACACATCCGAACAGCCCGCAGACCCCGCACACACCTAAACAGTCCCGCACAGCGCCGCACACATCCGAACAGCCCGCAGACCCCGCCTGCACACACATACACGCACACCGTCATCGCCCACACACTTCCCTCCTCCCGGACTGCAGCGTTTCTCGGACCCACATCCGCATCTAAACTGCAGATCTTTTTTACATCTGCGGTTTTGCTGCGGATGTGCCCGACTCAAAAACGCTGCAGTTCCGCACAAAAGAGGTGGCATGCTGTGGGAAAAAAAGCTGCGTTTCAGTGCTGCTTTTTCCGCAACATGTGCACAACAAGTCTGCGGCTCCCATAGACTTACATTGGTTGTGCACTACACTGCGGATTTGATGCAATTCTGTGCAACAAAAAACCCTGCGGATCTGCAATCAGATCCGCAACGGGTGCACACAGCCTTAGCATTTAGTGAACCTAGCAAAAAAGCCAAGCAAAAAACAAGTGTGGGATTTGCACTTTTTTGCAATTTCATTGCACTTTGAATTTTTTTCACATTTTCTGTTACACGACATGGTAAAACCAATGGTGTCGTTCAAAAGTAGAACTTGTCCCGCAAAAGATAAGCCCTCACATGGCCATATTGACGGAAAAATTATGGCTCTGGATAGAAGGGGAGCGATAAACGAAAACAAAAAAGCTCCAGGGGTGAAGGGGTTTAGAAACATGGATATGGACATATCTATGGAAATAGACATAGATATATAGATATATCTGTATGTATTCATCTATCTATCTATCTTTTTGTTATCTATCTATCTATCTATCTATCTATCCGTGTGTAATGGAGTGTGGGTTGGGCAAATGTAAAAGAGGAGGTTGGACAGAAATGACATCACAAATCTTTTTGAAGATAGAGGAGGGAGGGATTGGGGTGTGTTTTGGAGTGGGTGTGCCAGGTGCAGAGTTACAGGCGAGTGCAAAGCATCATGGAACTTGTAGTATAAGGCTACTTTCACATTAGCATTTCCCTGATGTGCGGCAGGCTGCGGACTTCCTCCGTGAAGCCCCGCCCCCGGCCGCACCTCCGCTGCTAGCTCCGCCTACTTCTGCATGCGGCCCGCATGTGACCTCCGTACCTATCTTTAACATTAGGTATGCAGGTCGTGCGGCTGTTGTCATGATTCTCAATGGCGAGAGAACATAGCCCAGCATATATGAGAACTAGCTCTTGGAAGATGGAAACTATACTGACCATGAACTAAACCTGCCGCACAACTAGAAGTGGCCGGGTAGCATGCCTACGTTTTTTTATCCCTAGATGCCCAGCGCCAGCCGGAGAACTACCTAATCCTAGCAGAGGAAAAGACAGTCCTGGCTCACCTCTAGAGAAATTTTCCCAAAAGGCAGACAGAGGCCCCCACATATATTGGCGGTGATTTTAGATGAAACGACAAACGTAGTATGAAAATAGGTTTAGCAAAATCGAGGTCCGCTTACTAGATAGCAGGAAGACAGAAAGGGCACTTTCATGGTCAGCAGAAAACCCTATCAAAACACCATCCAGAAATTACTTTAAGACTCTAGCATTAACTCATAACACCAGAGTGGCAATTTCCGATCACAAGAGCTTTCCAGACACAGTAACGAAACAGCAGCTGTGAACAGGAACAAAATGCAAAAACACACAAGGACAAAAGTCCAACTTAGCTGGGAGTTGTCTAGTAGCAGGAACATGCACAGAAAGGCTTCTGATTACATTGTTGACCGGCAAGAAACTGACAGAGGAGCAAGGTTATATAGCGACTCCCACATCCTGATAGGAGCAGGTGAACAGAGGGGATGATGCACACAAGTTCAATTCCACAAGTGGCCACCGGGGGAGCCCAGAATCCAATTTCACAACAGTACCCCCCCCTCAAGGAGGGGGCACCGAACCCTCACCAGAACCACCAGGGCGATCAGGATGAGCCCTATGAAAGGCACGGACAAGATCGGAGGCATGAACATCAGAGGCAGTGACCCAAGAATTATCCTCCTGACCGTATCCCTTCCATTTGACCAGATACTGGAGTTTCCGTCTGGAAACACGAGAGTCTAAGATCTTTTCCACAACGTACTCCAACTCACCCTCAACCAACACCGGAGCAGGAGGCTCAACGGAAGGCACAACCGGTACCTCATACCTGCGCAACAATGACCGATGAAAAACATTATGAATCGAAAAGGATGCAGGGAGGTCCAAACGGAAGGACACAGGGTTAAGAATCTCCAATATCTTGTACGGGCCGATGAACCGAGGCTTAAACTTAGGAGAAGAAACCCTCATAGGGACAAAACGAGAAGACAACCGCACCAAGTCCCCAACACAAAGCCGAGGACCAACACGACGACGGCGGTTGGCAAAAAGCTGAGTCTTCTCCTGGGACAACTTCAAATTGTCCACCACCTGCCCCCAAATCTGATGCAACCTCTCCACCACAGCATCCACTCCAGGACAATCCGAAGATTCCACTTGACCGGAGGAAAATCGAGGATGAAACCCCGAATTACAGAAAAACGGGGACACCAAGGTGGCAGAGCTGGCCCGATTATTGAGGGCGAACTCCGCCAAAGGCAAAAAAGCAACCCAATCATCCTGATCCGCAGACACAAAACACCTCAAATATGTCTCCAAGGTCTGATTAGTCCGCTCGGTCTGGCCATTAGTCTGAGGATGGAAAGCAGACGAAAAAGACAAATCCATGCCCATCCTAGCACAAAATGCCCGCCAAAATCTAGACACGAATTGGGTCCCTCTGTCAGAAACGATATTCTCCGGAATACCATGCAAACGAACAACATTTTGAAAAAACAGAGGAACCAACTCGGAAGAAGAAGGCAACTTAGGCAGGGGAACCAGATGAACCATCTTAGAGAAACGGTCACACACCACCCAGATGACAGACATCCTCTGAGAAACAGGCAGATCCGAAATAAAATCCATCGAGATGTGCGTCCAAGGCCTCTTCGGGATAGGCAAGGGTAACAACAATCCACTAGCCCGAGAACAACAAGGCTTGGCCCGAGCACAAACGTCACAAGACTGCACAAAGCCTCGCACATCTCGTGACAGGGAAGGCCACCAGAAGGACCTTGCCACCAAATCCCTGGTACCAAAGATTCCAGGATGACCTGCCAACGCAGAAGAATGAACCTCAGAGATGACTCTACTGGTCCAATCATCAGGAACAAACAGTCTACCAGGTGGGCAACGATCAGGTCTATCCGCCTGAAACTCCTGCAAGGCCCGCCGCAGGTCTGGAGAAACGGCAGACAATATCACTCCATCTTTAAGGATACCTGTGGGCTCAGAATTACCAGGGGAGTCAGGCTCAAAACTCCTAGAAAGGGCATCCGCCTTAACATTATTAGAACCCGGTAGGTACGACACCACAAAATTAAACCGAGAGAAAAACAACGACCAGCGCGCCTGTCTAGGATTCAGGCGCCTGGCAGACTCAAGGTAAATTAAATTCTTGTGGTCAGTCAATACCACCACCTGATGTCTGGCCCCCTCAAGCCAGTGACGCCACTCCTCAAAAGCCCACTTCATGGCCAAAAGCTCCCGATTCCCAATATCATAATTCCGCTCGGCGGGCGAAAATTTACAGGAAAAAAAAGCACATGGTCTCATCACGGAGCAGTCGGAACTTCTCTGCGACAACACCGCCCCAGCTCCGATTTCAGAAGCGTCGACCTCAACCTGAAAAGGAAGAGCAACATCAGGCTGACGCAACACTGGGGCGGAAGAAAAGCGGCGCTTGAGCTCCCGAAAGGCCTCCACAGCATCAGGGGACCAATCAGCAACATCAGCACCCTTCTTAGTCAAATCAGTCAATGGTTTCACAACATCAGAAAAACCAGCAATAAATCGACGATAAAAGTTAGCAAAGCCCAAAAATTTCTGAAGACTCTTAAGAGAAGAGGGTTGCGTCCAATCACCAATAGCCTGAACCTTGACAGGATCCATCTCGATGGAAGAGGGGGAAAAAATGTATCCCAAGAAGGAAATCTTTTGAACCCCAAAAACACACTTAGAACCCTTCACACACAAGGAATTAGACCGCAAAACCTGAAAAACCCTCCTGACCTGCTGGACATGAGAGTCCCAGTCATCCGAAAAAATCAGAATATCATCCAGATACACAATCATAAATTTATCCAAATAATCGCGGAAAATGTCATGCATAAAGGACTGGAAGACTGAAGGGGCATTTGAAAGACCAAAAGGCATCACTAAATACTCAAAATGGCCCTCGGGCGTATTAAATGCGGTTTTCCACTCATCCCCCTGCTTGATTCGCACCAAATTATACGCCCCACGGAGATCAATCTTAGAGAACCACTTGGCCCCCTTTATACGAGCAAACAAATCAGTAAGCAGTGGTAACGGATATTGATATTTAACCGTGATTTTATTCAAAAGTCGATAATCAATACACGGCCTCAAAGAGCCGTCTTTCTTAGACACAAAGAAAAAACCTGCTCCTAAGGGAGATGACGAAGGACGAATATGTCCCTTTTCCAAGGACTCCTTTATATATTCTCGCATAGCAGCGTGTTCAGGCACAGACAGATTAAATAAACGACCCTTAGGGTATTTACTACCCGGAATCAAGTCTATGGCACAATCGCACTCCCGGTGCGGAGGTAGTGAACCAACCTTGGGTTCTTCAAAAACGTCACGAAAGTCAGACAAGAATTCAGGAATCTCAGAGGGAATAGATGATGAAATGGAAACCAAAGGTACGTCCCCATGAGTTCCTTTACATCCCCAGCTTAACACAGACATAGCTCTCCAGTCGAGGACTGGGTTATGAGATTGCAGCCATGGCAATCCCAGCACCAAAACATCATGTAGATTATACAGCACCAGAAAGCGAATAACCTCCTGGTGATCCGGATTAACACGCATAGTCACTTGTGTCCAGTATTGTGGTTTATTACTAGCCAATGGGGTGGAGTCAATCCCTTTCAGGGGTATCGGAGCCTCCAATGGCTCCAAATCATACCCACAGCGTTTGGCAAAGGACCAATCCATAAGACTCAAAGCAGCGCCAGAGTCGACATAGGCGTCCGCGGTAATAGATGACAAAGACAAAGTGCTAATTGAAACAGACTTGTCAGGCTTCTTAGTACGCTTAAAGCATGCTGATACAACATGAGTTGAATCACCACAATAGAAGCACAACCCATTTTTTCGTCTAAAATTCTGCCGCTCGCTTCTGGACAGAATTCTATCACATTGCATATTTTCTGGCGTTTTCTCAGTAGACACCGCCAAATGGTGCACAGGTTTGCGCTCCCGCAGACGCCTATCGATCTGAATAGCCATCGTCATGGACTCATTCAGACTCGCAGGCACAGGGAACCCCACCATAACATCCTTAATGGCATCAGAGAGACCTTCTCTGAAAATCGCCGCCAGGGCGCACTCATTCCACTGAGCAAGCACAGACCATTTGCGGAATTTTTGGCAGTATATTTCAGCTTCATCTTGCCCCTGAGACAAGGACATCAAGGCCTTTTCCGCCTGAAGCTCTAAATGAGGTTCCTCATAAAGCAACCCCAAGGCCAGAAAAAACGCATCCACATTGAGCAACGCAGGATCCCCTGGTGCCAATGCAAAAGCCCAGTCTTGAGGGTCGCCCCGGAGCAAGGAAATTACAATCCTGACCTGCTGTGCAGGGTCTCCGGCAGAGCGAGACTTCAGGGACAAAAACAATTTGCAATTATTTTTAAAATTTTGAGAGTGAGATCTATTCCCCGAGAAGAATTCAGGCAAAGGAATTCTAGGCTCAGACACAGGTGCATGAACAACAAAATCTTGCAAATTTTGTACCTTTGTGGCGAGATTATTCAAACCTGTGGCTACACTCTGAAGATCCATTTGAAACAGGTGAACACAGAGCCATTCAAGGATTAGAAGGAGAGAAAGAGAGGAAGGCTGCGGTATAGGCAGACTAGCAAGTGATTCAATTAAGAGCACACTTAGAACTAGAGGGAAAAAAAAAAAAAAATTGTAGCAGACTTCTTTTTTCTCTCCTTTCTCAGCCAGTAATTTAACCCTTTTTGGGCCGGTCAAACTGTCATGATTCTCAATGGCGAGAGAACATAGCCCAGCATATATGAGAACTAGCTCTTGGAAGATGGAAACTATACTGACCATGAACTAAACCTGCCGCACAACTAGAAGTGGCCGGGTAGCATGCCTACGTTTTTTTATCCCTAGATGCCCAGCGCCAGCCGGAGAACTACCTAATCCTAGCAGAGGAAAAGACAGTCCTGGCTCACCTCTAGAGAAATTTTCCCAAAAGGCAGACAGAGGCCCCCACATATATTGGCGGTGATTTTAGATGAAACGACAAACGTAGTATGAAAATAGGTTTAGCAAAATCGAGGTCCGCTTACTAGATAGCAGGAAGACAGAAAGGGCACTTTCATGGTCAGCAGAAAACCCTATCAAAACACCATCCAGAAATTACTTTAAGACTCTAGCATTAACTCATAACACCAGAGTGGCAATTTCCGATCACAAGAGCTTTCCAGACACAGTAACGAAACAGCAGCTGTGAACAGGAACAAAATGCAAAAACACACAAGGACAAAAGTCCAACTTAGCTGGGAGTTGTCTAGTAGCAGGAACATGCACAGAAAGGGTTCTGATTACATTGTTGACCGGCAAGAAACTGACAGAGGAGCAAGGTTATATAGCGACTCCCACATCCTGATAGGAGCAGGTGAACAGAGGGGATGATGCACACAAGTTCAATTCCACAAGTGGCCACCGGGGGAGCCCAGAATCCAATTTCACAACAGGCTGTATGCAGATGCTGCCGCATGCATCGTTTTGACGATGCGAAAAAAAAAAAATGCTACAGGCTGCGTCCTACGCTGGTCGCCACATCGTCAAAACGGCGCATGCGGCAGCATCTGCATACAGCCGCACGACCTGCGTACCTAATGTTAAAGATAGGTACGGAGGTCACATGCGGGCCGCATGCAGAAGTAGGCGGAGCTATAGGCGGAGGTGCGGCCGGGGGCGGGGCTTCACGGAGGAAGTCCGCAGCCTGCCGCACATCAGGGAAACGCTAATGTGAAAGTAGCCTTAGAGCACAATAACTCAGGAGAAAGGAAGTTGTCGATTAACCCCATGAGAGCTGGATCCGCACTAAAGATGTGCTGCTACAGCATGATAAAAGGTAATATTGCTAAAATAAACACAGTAGATGTTTTCAGTGGCCCATAATAGCAAGATTTATGAAAAAAAAAAAGGTTATAGTAGTGGACAACTTCTTTAAAGGGCCACTGTCACCCCCTCCAGCCGTTATAAACTAAAAGAGCCACCTTGTGCAGCAGTAATGCTGCAGTCTAACAAGGTGACTCTTTTAGTTTTTGCTTCAGCTATTCCCTCAATAAATCGTTTTAAAATTTGCCCTAAATACCTGTCTTTGTACCTGGAGGCGGTCCGAAGCCTCCTCTGTGAATCTCCCAACTGCCGTCACTCTTCTCTTCTGGGGATGTGGTCGCCGCCCCCTTCGCGCTGTTTTTAAATCCGGCGCCTGCGCTGTGCGTGCCTGCCTGTGACAGGCGCAGTCTTCATTGTCCGTCATAGGTCAGATGCAGGGTGCCTGACTGCGCCTGTGCATTATGCACAGTGCGGGGCTGGGTTTCCTGGGCATGCGCACTGCGCTGTTCAGACGCTCCCCCAGCTCCCCCGCCTTTTAGTTAATAACGGCTGGAGGGGGGTGACAGTGGCCCTTTAACTCTGTGTGATTTTATATGTGATTTTTTATTTGCATATTGAGAAATGGATTTGGTAGGGGAAGAACGCACTTTTCTGACATTTGAAAAAAAACTATTGGAACCATGCCTTGTTTAACGTCCACCATCTTGCAATGTACGATCTTTGCCTACAGTTTAACAGTTCACTGAATGCTTTTCTGTTCCATCAGAAGACGATTTCAGGGAAGCAACATTATTTTCTTTATCTGATACAATAACAGTCGAAAAAAATATCATGATCTTCAAGTGTTTCTGTGGAGAAAACGCACACTTTGCATGGAGGTGTAAATTCATTTCTATGGCATGGAAATGCCATTTACTTTAATATGTTGGAAATCTTGCACTGAAGCCCCATTAATAATCACTTGGATAGATTAAGTTAGATCTTTTATGTCTATCATTGGCGACTTATGGATGTACAAAATGCATACTGTGAAGTGGAGTTTCCTGGGCCCATCCACTATGTGGGTTCCAAGGCCTAATGGGGTGCATATGACAATGCAGCAGGGCTGGCATTGCTGCCAATGTATAAAACAAAAGAGTTCGGGAGTACAAAATGCATATTGTGAAGTGGATTTTCATGGGCCCTTCCAGTATGTGGGTTCCGAGGCTTATTGGGGTGCATATGAATTGGTAGCAGGGCAGGCCTTGAATTCAATGCAACACTTTTTCAGGAGTCCCCCCTGGACATCTTATGACAGGGGTATTGTGGTGCGTCGTAATTCTTGGCAGCCCATCCACTCACAGCATAGGCTACAACAGCTTAGGAGACCCACTGTTTCACAATGGCCCTTTAAGAAGATTAATGCCGCCTGATGCACCAGTAAAAATAGGCTCTGTGACTTTAAGAGTCCCTCCTTCATAAATGAAACAAGATGGGTCTGTGTATGTGTCACACACCACATGGCCAGCTAGGGGTGTTAAACGTTACAATGACATTTCCCAGTGAATGCATTTGTAGTGGTAGAAAGCAATGTTACAGTTGAAAGTCTGAACTAAGCCTAAAGGTACCTTCACACTAAACGATATCGCTAGGGATCCGTGATGTTGCAGCGTCCTGGATAGCGATATCGTTGAGTTTGACAGGCAGCAGCGATCAGGATCCTGCTGTGCCATCGTTGGTCGGAGCAGAAAAGCCAGAACTTTATTTCGTCGCTGGATCTCCCGCTGATATCGCTGAATCGGTGTGTGTGACACCAATCCAGCGATGTCTTCACTGGTAACCAGGGTAAACATCGGGTTACTAAGTGCAGGGCCGCGCTTAGTAACCCGATGTTTACCCTGGTTACCAGCGTAAACGTAAAAAAAACAAACACTACATACTTACATTCCGGTGTCTGTCCCCCGGCGCTGTGCTTCTCTGCACTGTGTAAGCGCCGGCCGGCCGGAAAGCAGAGCACAGCGGTGATGTCACCGCTGTGCTTTCCGGCTGGCGCTTACACAGTGCAGAGAAGCACAGCGCCGGGGGACAGACACCGGAATGTAAGTATGTAGTGTTTGGGTTTTTTTACGTTTACGCTGGTAACCAGGGTAAACATCGGGTTACTAAGCGCGGCCCTGCGCTTAGTAACCCGATGTTTACCCTGGTTACCAGGGGACTTCGCATAGTTGGTTGCTGGAGAGCCGTCTGTGTGACAGCTCTCCAGCGACCACACAACGACGCTGCAGCGATCGGGATCGTTGTATAGATCGCTACAGCGTCGCTAAATGTGACGGTACCTTAAGTGGGAGAGGAAATTTTCGGTCTGGGGTGAAATATTTGGACTTACAGGCAAGTCATTCACCTGCAAAGGATGTACCTTGACATATTTCCAAGCAAAACCCGTTTTGGTTTTGTTCTCATGTGTTTTTTGTGGCACCGGGAAAAATGGCATGAATCTCGAAAAAAAATGATTAAAGCTGTGAACTAGAAGTCAGGAATACTTCCAGGGGCGATGCCCATGAGGTTCCTGTGTCATTTGAGCAGTGTTTCCATCATTTTCAGACATTTTTAGACCTTAAAAGGATCCCCGGGGGGATCGCGGTAAAAATACTCGGGTCTCCCATAGACTTACATTGAGCTCGTTGTTCTGGCCGAGTACCCGAGTATTCCAATCTTCTCGACCCGAGCAACGAGAACCCGAGCATTTTAGTGCTCGCCCATCCCTAGTACTAACCTATGTTAACGAATTTACCGTAGACCTTGAAGATGCTTTACCATCATAGAAAGCGATGGCAAACGGTTAAGACATATCATCCATGACCTAATTGGATCCTGAGAATGAAGTGGCCCCAGTTCTGGTGTAGGACTGGTAACTGGAGATGATCAAATCTTTTGAAATTCGAATTTGTCAAGTTCGATGAATTTTTCCCAAAAAATGTTATATGTAGCAAATGGATTTGCTGTGAGTGACAATGCTACAAAGCCTCCAAAGGCCCTGAATGAAACACTCTGAGGTGTACTAGGACTGTATCCACAGAAACTAATATTTGTGAATGGCTTCTTCTAAAGAACTCTCTACTGTTGAGTCTGTTCTTGTAACACAATCTAAGCATTGTATATGAAAGTTTGTGCTTGATAGCTGTATAGTTTTCAACCACACTCAATATTTGTAACTAGGGTTGAGCGATACCGTCCGATACTTGAAAGTATCGGTATCGGAAAGTATCGGCCGATACCGGCAAAGTATCGGATCTAATCCGATACCGATACCCGATACCAATACAAGTGAATGGGACTCAAGTATCGGACGGTAAATCAGCCCTTTCTGTCCTTCTATATGGGGTTCTGGAGGGGGGGGAGAGTGTGGGCGGAGACTGCGTGTCTGTGCGGGCGGGGTCTGTGCGGGCGGGGTCTGTGCGGGCGGGGTCTGTGCGGGCCTGCCAGGGATCTCATTATTCTATGCGGCCGGCGCTGTATGCCCAGGCTTGATGCGGCGTGGGAGGGCTCTGCGGCGTGAGGGGGTCTAAGCGGCGTGCTGGGGGGTCTATGCGGCGTGAGGGGCTCTCTGCGGCGTTCTGGGGCGTCTATGCGGCGTGCTGGGGGGTCTATGCGGCGTGCTGGGGGGTCTATGCGGCGTGCTGGGGGGGTCTATGCGGCGTGCTGGGGGGTCTATGCGGCGTGCTGGGGGGTCTATGCGGCGTGCTGGGGGGGTCTATGCGGCGTGCGGGGGTCTCTGCGGCGTGCTGGGGGGTCTCTGCGGCGTGGGGGGGGGTCTCTGCGGCGTGGGGGGGGGTCTCTGCGGCGTGCGGGGGTCTCAGTGCGGGCATCGTCCGATGGGACTACAAGTCCCATCGGGCTATGCCTGCTACACTGACAGTGATTGACACATTAGCCAATGATGGGACAGTAGTAGTCCCATCATCCGGCTAATGTGTTGAATGAAAAAAAAAAAAAATACTCCATACATACATTCTACATACATACATACATATAGACATACAGTACATTCATACATTACATACATGACATACATTACATTAAACATAGATTACATACTCACCATTACTTGTCATTTTGATCCCCGAAGCCAGTGTCATCTATAAAAAATGTGAAAAAAACAAACAACCAATATACTCCCTGTCCGCAGAAATCCACGAGTGTCCCACGACGATCTCCCGTGGAGAGCAGCAGCATCAAATAATGCGACCGCTCTCTAGGGGCTCAGAAACACAATGACGGGAGGAAGGTATCCTTCCGCCACTGTATTCCTCCGCCGCTGTAAAAAAAAAAAGTCCCTAGTCTCACTTTATGGCATTGCTGTATGAGACATTTTCCCATGCAGCAATTGCCATAAAGTGACACTTTGAACTCAGGTAACCTCAGTGATGCACTGCAGGAGCCATTGTCTCCTGTCAGTGTGTCACTGAGGGTCCTATAGAGCAGTGACGTCACCCGATGTCACTGTTCTATAGGGGAGATCATCGTGGGACACTCGTTATTAAATGGACTACGGCGGACAGGTAGTATGCGGTTTATTATTTTACGTTTTTTGCAGGCGCTGAAGTATGGTAAGTATGGTGAAATGAAGAATATTAAAATACTTTTTCCTAATGTGTGCGTGTTTTATTAACCCTTTTCTTACTATTGGATTAATAACGGATAGGCGTCTTATTGACGCCTCTCCGTTATTAACCCGGCTTAATGTCACCTTACGATAGCAAGGTGACATTAACCCCTTATTACCCCATATCCCACCGCTACACGGGAGTGGGAAGAGAGGGGCTAAGTGCCGGAATTGGCGCATCTTACGGATGCGCCATTTTCGGGGCGGCTGCGGACTGGTATTTGTAGCCGGGGGGGGGGGCCAATATCCATGGCCCCTCTCTAGGCTATGAATATCAGCCCGCAGCTGTCTGCGTAGCCTTTCTGGCTATAAAATATAGGGGGACCCCACGTCATTTTTTTGGGGGGTCCCCCTATTTTAATAGCCAGTAAAGGTTACGCAGACAGCTGCGAGCTGATATTCATAGCAGGCTACAAATATTGGCCCCCGGCCGTCGGCTTTCCCCCTCTGGCGCAGAAAATTGCGCGGGAGCCCACACCGTTTTTTTCCATTTTTTTTTTTTTTTTAAATTCAACGCTCATAAAGGCCTCTTTCACCCTTGCGTCAGTACGGGTCCGTCGCTATGCGTCGAGCCGACGTACCGACGCACGTTGTGAAATTTGTACACGACGTGGGCAGCGGATGCAGTTTTTCAACGCATCCACTGCCCATTCTGAAGTGCGGGGAGGAGGGGGCAGAGTTTCTGCTGCGCATGCGCAGTAGAAAATGGCAGACGCGACGGACAAAAAAGTTCACTTGAACATTTTTTCGTGCCGACGGTCCGCCAAAACTCGACGGATCCGTTGCAGAACGGACGCGACGTGTGGCCATTCGTCGCGATCCGTCGCTAATACAAGTCTATGGGGAAAAAAATGCATCCTGCGAGCACATTTGCAGGATCCGTTTTTTTCCGCCAGATCCGTTTTTTCAGTCGGATCCGTTGTTTTCCGCCAGATCGGTTTTTTTCCACCGGATCCGTTTTTTTCCGCCAGATCCGTTTTTTTTACATTGGATCCGTTTTTTTCTGCCAGATCTGGTTTTTTCCACCGGATCCGTTTTTTTCCACCAGATCTGTTTTTTTTCCGCCAGATCCGTTTTTTCCTGAAGGATCCATTTTTTTCCGCCAGATCCGTTTTTTCTCATAGAGTAGTAATAGCGCCAGATTGCGCCTGATGGCCACACATTTCATCCGTTTTTTGCAGGATTCGTTAAAAAAAACTGTTTCCGCCGGACGGAAAACTCATAGGAACGTTTTTTGTCTGTTATTTTTCATGCATGTTTCCATTCAAATCATGCACATTTTCCGTTTATTTATTTTCCAAAAACCTCATCAAAACCTGCATCAAAACTGCATGAAAAACCGCACCAAAAACCTGCATCAAAAACCGCACCAAAAACCTGCATCAAAAACCGCACCAAAAACTGCATCAAAAACCGCACCAAAAACTGCATCAAAAACCGCACCAAAAACCTGCAGCAAAAAAGCACCAAAAACTGCATCAAAAACTGCATCAAAAACCGCACCAAAAAACTGCAGCAAAAAACTGCAGCAAAAAAAGCACCAAAAACTGCATCAAAAACCGCATCAAAAAGCTACATCAAAAACAGCACCAAAAACTGCACCAAAAACTGCATCAAAAACAGCACCAAAAAACTGCAGCAAAAAAAGCACCAAAAACTGCATCAAAAACCGCATCAAAAAGCTACATCAAAAACAGCACCAAAAACTGCATCAAAAACCGCACCAAAAACCTGCAGCAAAAAAGCACCAAAAACTGCATCAAAAACCGCATCAAAAACTGCACCAAAAACTGCATCAAAAACCGCATCAAAAAGCTGGAGCAAAAAAAGCACCAAAAACTGCATCAAATACTGCACCAAAAACTGCATCAAAAACCGCACCAAAAACCTGCAGCAAAAACTGCATCAAAAACCGCATCAAAACTG
The DNA here is from genome assembly GCF_051348905.1 of Ranitomeya variabilis. Classification (NCBI taxonomy): domain Eukaryota; kingdom Metazoa; phylum Chordata; class Amphibia; order Anura; family Dendrobatidae; genus Ranitomeya; species Ranitomeya variabilis. Next base: position 203,622,524 of record NC_135233.1, read on the forward strand.
CACCAGTTTTTTATGCAGGTTTTGATGCAGTTTTTGGTGCAGTTTTTGATGCAGGTTTTGGTGCTGTTTTTGATGTAGCTTTTTGATGCGGTTTTTGATGCAGTTTTTGGTGCTTTTTTGCTGCAGGTTTTTGGTGCTGTTTTTGATGCAGTTTTTGGTGCTTTTTTGCTGCAGGTTTTTGGTGCGGTTTTTGATGCAGTATTTGGTGCAATTTTTGATGCGGTTTTTGATGCAGTTTTTGGTGCTTTTTGCTGCAGGTTTTTGGTGCGGTTTTTGATGCAGTTTTTGGTGCAGTTTTTGATGCGTTTTTTGATGCAGTTTTTGGTGCTTTTTTGCTGCATGTTTTTGGTGCGGTTTTTGATGTAGTTTTTGGTTCAGTTTTTGATGCAGTTTTTGGTGCTTTTTTGCTGCAGGTTTTTGGTGCGGTTTTTGATGCAGTTTTTGGTGCTGTTTTTTATGTAGCTTTTTGTTGAGGTTTTTGATGCAGTTTTTGGTGCTTTTTTTGCTGCAGGTTTTTGATGCCGTTTTTGATGCAGTTTTTGGTGCTTTTTTGCTGCAGGTTTTTGGTGCAGTTTTTGATGCGGTTTTTGATGCAGTTTTTGGTGCTGTTTTTGATGTAGCTTTTTGATGCGGTTTTTGATGCAGTTTTTGGTGCTTTTTTGCTGCAGGTTTATGATGCCGTTTTTGATGCAGTTTTTGGTGCTTTTTTGCTGCAGGTTTTTGATGCAGTTTTTGGTGCAGTATTTGATGCAGTTTTTGGTGTTTTTTGCTGCAGGTTTTTGGTGCAGCAAAAAAGCACCAAAAACTGCATCAAAAACCGCATCAAAAACTGCACCAAAAACTACATCAAAAACCGCAGCAAAAAGCACCAAAAACTGCATCAAAAAACGCATCAAAAACTGCACCAAAAACTGCATCAAAAACCGCACCAAAAACCTGCAGCAAAAAAAGCACCAAAAACTGCATCAAAAACTGAACCAAAAACTACATCAAAAACCGCACCAAAAACATTGCAGCAAAAAAGCACCAAAAACTGCATCAAAAACCGCATGTTTTTGGTGCGGTTTTTGATGTAGTTTTTGGTTCAGTTTTTGATGCAGTTTTTGGTGCTTTTTTTGATGCAGGTTTTTGGTGCGGTTTTTGATGCAGTTTTTGGTGCAGTTTTTGATGTGGTTTTTGATGCAGTTTTTGGTGCTTTTTGCTGCAGGTTTTTGGTGCGGTTTTTGGTGCAGTTTTTGATGCGGTTTTTTATGCAGTTTTTGGTGCTTTTTTGCTGCATGTTTTTGGTGCGGTTTTTGATGTAGTTTTTGGTTCAGTTTTTGATGCAGTTTTTGGTGCTTTTTTTGCTGCAGGTTTTTGGTGCGGTTTTTGATGCTGTTTTTGATGCAGGTTTTTGGTGCGGTTTTTCATGCAGTTTAGTTTTGATGCAGGTTTTGATGAGGTTTTTGGAAAATAAATAAACGGAAAATGTGCATGATTTGAATGGAAACATGCATGAAACATAACGGACAAAAAACGTTCCTATGAGTTTTCCGTCCGGCGGAAAGTTTTTTTTTACGAATCCTGCAAAAAACAGATGAAATGTGTGGCCATCAGGCGCAATCCGGCGCTATTACAACTCTATGAGAAAAAACGGATCTGGCGGAAAAAAATGGATCCGGCAGGAAAAAACGGATCCGGCGGAAAAAAAACGGATCTAGCGGAAAAAAACGGATCCGGTGGAAAAAAAACGACCTGGCGGAAAACAACGGATCCGACTGAAAAAACGGATCTGGCGGAAAAAACGGATCCTGCAAATGTGCTCGCAGGATGCATTTTTTTCCCCATAGACTTGTATTAGCGACGGATCGCGACGAATGGCCACACGTCGCGTCCGTTCTGCAACGGATCCGTCGAGTTTTGGCGGACCGTCGGCACGAAAAAACGTTCAAGTGAACTTTTTTGTCCGTCGCGTCTGCCATTTTCTACTGCGCATGCGCAGCAGAAACTCTGCCCCCTCCTCCCCACACTTCAGAATGGGCAGTGGATGCGTTGAAAAACTGCATCCGCTGCCCACGTCGTGTACAAATTTCACAACGTGCGTCGGTACGTCGGCTCGACGCATAGCGACGGACCCGTACTGACGCAAGGGTGAAAGAGGCCTTTATGAGCATTGAATTTAAAAAAAAAAAAATGGAAAAAAACGGCGTGGGCTCCCGCGCAATTTTCTGCGCCAGAGGGGGAAAGCCGACGGCCGGGGGCCAATATTTGTAGCCTGCTATGAATATCAGCTCGCAGCTGTCTGCGTAGCCTTTACTGGCTATTAAAATAGGGGGACCCCCAAAAAAAATGACGTGGGGTCCCCCTATATTTTATAGCCAGAAAGGCTACGCAGACAGCTGCGGGCTGATATTCATAGCCTAGAGAGGGGCCATGGATATTGGCCCCCCCCCCGGCTACAAATACCAGTCCGCAGCCGCCCCGAAAATGGCGCATCCGTAAGATGCGCCAATTCCGGCACTTAGCCCCTCTCTTCCCACTCCCGTGTAGCGGTGGGATATGGGGTAATAAGGGGTTAATGTCACCTTGCTATCGTAAGGTGACATTAAGCCGGGTTAATAACGGAGAGGCGTCAATAAGACGCCTATCCGTTATTAATCCAATAGTAAGAAAAGGGTTAATAAAACACACACACATTAGGAAAAAGTATTTTAATATTCTTCATTTCACCATACTTACCATACTTCAGCGCCTGCAAAAAACGTAAAATAATAAACCGCATACTACCTGTCCGCTAGGGTTGAGCGACTTTCATTTTTTTAAGATCGAGTAGGGTTTTGGGAAACCCGATTTTGTCCAGAGTCGAGTCGAGTGCAGTCGGCCGATTATCGCTAAAAGTCGGGGATCGACCGAAACACGAAACCCAATGCAAGTCAATGGGGAAGCATAGTCGGCAGTGAGTGGAGGCCAGGAAAACACCTACAGTGCCCATTTTAATGCCAAAAACATCCATTCTTGTTTCTGAAGCTTGCCAATCTTAATTAACTGTATAATAATAGTTGGGCATAGGGAATTGGGGGAAAGTTGTGGGGGGAGTAGGGCTGGCTCAAGTTTTTCGTGGGCCCAGGAAATGCGGACTACGTCACGGCGGTGTTGCAGGGAAAGGTAAGTATTTAAACGTTGCAAGTGCTGTGATCCTGAGCAAGCAGGGGGGGGCCCACTCGTTCGCATTGGCACTGGCACAGGGCCCCTCAAAGTACGCGGTGTGTTTGCATGGCGGGGGCGCCTCCCACCAGCAGCGACACTTTTGCGTACTCTGAGGGGCCCTGTGCCAGTGACGTCGCCAACGAGTATGCCCCCCCACCTGATGAAGGAACCTGCACTTTCATCTGCACCTTCCTCTTTGTCCCTGTGTAAGGTGGTATAACATGCGGGAAGGGGAACCTTACTTTCAGCAGGGTCAGATTCTGGCTGTGTAGAGTACAAGGGGAATGTAGTGGTCTAGGTCAATGTACCAGCAGACTCATTTAGCAGTGGCTGGGCAATGGGCAGGATGAGGAGGAAACAGATATAGGGCCAAAGAATAAAGTAGGCTAAATGCAGTTCAAAATTGGTAACAGGACTAAACAGGCGGCATTGCTTTGTTCAGTGGAGTAGCAAACCCAAGAGCAGCAGACACTGTTTCAAGGGCCTAACCACACTAGTAGGCCAAATGCAGTTTAATATCTGATAGTATAGGGCGAAAGCCAGAATGTGGAAGCTCAGCTTTGTTCAGTTGAGGACAACACCAGGGAGGGGCAGACACCTTTAGTAGGCCGGAAAAGCCTATTGCATTTTTTAAAATGGTAATTTGGAGCAGAAGGTTGAAGCTCAGCTTTATTTAGTTGAGGGCAACACCAGGGAGGGGCAGAAGCCGTTAGTAGGCCCTAACCACCATTTTTTTTTTAAAAAACCACTTAATGAGAGCCGGAAGGTTGAAGCTCAGCTTTATTCAGTTGAGGACAACACCAGGCAGGGGCACACAGACAGACACCTTTAGTAGGCCGGAAAAGCCTATTGCATTTTTTAAAATGGTAATTTGGAGCAGAAGGTTGAAGCTCAGCTTTATTTAGTTGAGGGCAACACCAGGGAGGGGCAGAAGCCGTTAGTAGGCCCTAACCACCATTTTGTTTTTTAAAAACCACTTAATGAGAGCCGGAAGGTTGAAGCTCAGCTTTATTCAGTTGAGGACAACACCAGGCAGGGGCACACAGACAGACACCTTTAGTAGGCCGGAAAAGCCTATTGCATTTTTTAAAATGGTAATTTGGAGCAGAAGGTTGAAGCTCAGCTTTATTTAGTTGAGGGCAACACCAGGGAGGGGCAGAAGCCGTTAGTAGGCCCTAACCACCATTTTGTTTTTTAAAAACCACTTAATGAGAGCCGGAAGGTTGAAGCTCAGCTTTATTCAGTTGAGGACAACACCAGGCAGGGGCACACAGACAGACACCTTTAGTAGGCCGGAAAAGCCTATTGCACTTTTTAAAATGGTAATTTGGAGCAGAAGGTTGAAGCTCAGCTTTATTTAGTTGAGGGCAACACCAGGGAGGGGCAGAAGCCGTTAGTAGGCCCTAACCAAAGTTGAAGGCCAAATGCAGTTTAATTTCTGATACTATAGGCCGAAAGCCAGAAGGTGGAAGCTCCGATTTAGACAGTGGAGGACAATTTGAATTAGGGACTGCAGACAGACTTAGTAGGCTGTCCCCTGTGGACCATGCATCCAGCACATTAACCCATTGCGCCGTAATGGACACGTAATCTTCCGTGGCCATGCCTACAGGTCCATGCGTCTGTTGTCAGGTGCACCTTTGTACTCACAGATTGCCAGAGTGCATGGACAATGCGGTCTTCTACATGCTGGTGGAGGGTTGGGATGGCTTTTCTCGCAAAAGAAGTGTCGACTGGTTAGCTTGTAGCGTGGTACAGCGTAGTCCATCATGGCCTTATTAATAGTAAATAAAATATATAACTAGGCTCTATGAACTTTTAAATAGGTTCCAGGGGTACACGGGCAGCATTGGTGTGGTCAGTGGAGGAGTATTGCAAGTAGGGGCTGCAGACAGGCTATCAAAGGCCTAAAATAACAAACAGTAGGCACTCATGGCAGTTTTACATCGGTTACATGGATACACAGGCAGGCACTCCAGGCAGCATTGTGGTCAGTGGAGGAGTATTGCAAGTAGGGGCCGCAGACAGGCTTCAAAGGCCTAACATAAGAAAATGGGCTGGCTGTAGGCACTTTATAATTGGTTCCAGGGGTACACGGGCAGCAGTGGTCTGGCCAGTGGAGGACTAGTGGAAGGAGGGACCGCAGACAGGCTTCAAAGGCCTAACATAAAAAAATGGGCTGGCTGTAGGCACTTTATAATTGGTTCCAGGGGTACACGGGCAGCAGTGGTCTGGCCAGTGGAGGACTAGTGGAAGGAGGGACCGCAGACAGGCTTCAAAGGCCTAACATAAAAAAATGGGCTGGCTGTAGGCACTTTATAATTGGTTCCAGGGGTACACGGGCAGCAGTGGTCTGGTCAGTGGAGGACTAGTGGAAGGAGGGACCGCAGACAGGCTTCAAAGGCCTAACATAAAAAAATGGGCTGGCTGTAGGCACTTTATAATTGGTTCCAGGGGTACACGGGCAGCAGTGGTCTGGCCAGTGGAGGACTAGTGGAAGGAGGGACCGCAGACAGGCTTCAAAGGCCTAACATAAAAAAATGGGCTGGCTGTAGGCACTTTATAATTGGTTCCAGGGGTACACGGGCAGCAGTGGTCTGGCCAGTGGAGGACTAGTGGAAGGAGGGACCGCAGACAGGCTTCAAAGGCCTAACATAAAAAAATGGGCTGGCTGTAGGCACTTTATAATTGGTTCCAGGGGTACACGGGCAGCAGTGGTCTGGTCAGTGGAGGACTAGTGGAAGGAGGGACCGCAGACAGGCTTCAAAGGCCTAACATAAAAAAATGGGCTGGCTGTAGGCACTTTATAATTGGTTCCAGGGGTACACGGGCAGCAGTGGTCTGGCCAGTGGAGGACTAGTGGAAGGAGGGACCGCAGACAGGCTTCAAAGGCCTAACATAAAAAAATGGGCTGGCTGTAGGCACTTTATAATTGGTTCCAGGGGTACACGGGCAGCAGTGGTCTGGCCAGTGGAGGACTAGTGGAAGGAGGGACCGCAGACAGGCTTCAAAGGCCTAACATAAAAAAATGGGCTGGCTGTAGGCACTTTATAATTGGTTCCAGGGGTACACGGGCAGCAGTGGTCTGGTCAGTGGAGGACTAGTGGAAGGAGGGACCGCAGACAGGCTTCAAAGGCCTAACATAAAAAAATGGGCTGGCTGTAGGCACTTTATAATTGGTTCCAGGGGTACACGGGCAGCAGTGGTCTGGCCAGTGGAGGACTAGTGGAAGGAGGGACCGCAGACAGGCTTCAAAGGCCTAACATAAAAAAATGGGCTGGCTGTAGGCACTTTATAATTGGTTCCAGGGGTACACGGGCAGCAGTGGTCTGGCCAGTGGAGGACTAGTGGAAGGAGGGACCGCAGACAGGCTTCAAAGGCCTAACATAAAAAAATGGGCTGGCTGTAGGCACTTTATAATTGGTTCCAGGGGTACACGGGCAGCAGTGGTCTGGTCAGTGGAGGACTAGTGGAAGGAGGGACCGCAGACAGGCTTCAAAGGCCTAACATAAAAAAATGGGCTGGCTGTAGGCACTTTATAATTGGTTCCAGGGGTACACGGGCAGCAGTGGTCTGGCCAGTGGAGGACTAGTGGAAGGAGGGACCGCAGACAGGCTTCAAAGGCCTAACATAAAAAAATGGGCTGGCTGTAGGCACTTTATAATTGGTTCCAGGGGTACACGGGCAGCAGTGGTCTGGCCAGTGGAGGACTAGTGGAAGGAGGGACCGCAGACAGGCTTCAAAGGCCTAACATAAAAAAATGGGCTGGCTGTAGGCACTTTATAATTGGTTCCAGGGGTACACGGGCAGCAGTGGTCTGGTCAGTGGAGGACTAGTGGAAGGAGGGACCGCAGACAGGCTTCAAAGGCCTAACATAAAAAAATGGGCTGGCTGTAGGCACTTTATAATTGGTTCCAGGGGTACACGGGCAGCAGTGGTCTGGCCAGTGGAGGACTAGTGGAAGGAGGGACCGCAGACAGGCTTCAAAGGCCTAACATAAAAAAATGGGCTGGCTGTAGGCACTTTATAATTGGTTCCAGGGGTACACGGGCAGCAGTGGTCTGGTCAGTGGAGGACTAGTGGAAGGAGGGACCGCAGACAGGCTTCAAAGGCCTAACATAAAAAAATGGGCTGGCTGTAGGCACTTTATAATTGGTTCCAGGGGTACACGGGCAGCAGTGGTCTGGTCAGTGGAGGACTAGTGGAAGGAGGGACCGCAGACAGGCTTCAAAGGCCTAAAATAACAAACAATAGGCTCATGGCAGTTTTACAGCGGTTACATGGATACACGGGCAGCTTGGTGGTGAGTGGAGGAGTAGTGCAAGGAGTGTCTGTCCCAGTACTCCCAAAATATAAATAGATGTTAATGTCTCGCAAAACAACCAAAACAAAAAAAAAGGTGGCATACTTAGGTACAGGGGTGGGCTCATCTGCTGAGTTTCTGACATAGTAATTTGGCAGTAACTATTTAATGGTGCCAATATAGGACACAGACACAGACTACTTTAAGTTGCATCATAGATGTCTACAAATTTGTATTGTCAGTGCCAGACATTGAATGATGTCAGCGAATAGACTAAAGATTGGTGGAGCTGTGCGACATAATTTTGCATGTGGTAGAGCACATTTTGAGCTGGGGTAGGGGGGAACTCTCTAGAGGCCGGCGGGACCGCCCCAGGGCCTCTCATGTTACAACGGTGTGTCTGACGTTGGGTGCGCACCACCACCGCCAGAGACACTACATTGTACTATGAGGGACCCAGTAGCAATGCCGTCAACCAAAAGCGAGCACACCCACCTCTTCAGACAAACAGCAGTCTCACGGGTGCTTGCGCCAAGTCGCGATACCACGGCCCCGTGTGGGGAGTTTGGCCATTTAGGGAGGTGTAAACATGTCGTATGCTGTACAATCAGCTGCAGCAAATTAGACATTAGAAAAGTAATTCACAGGCAAGAGCCTTTCATAGGAAAGCTAGGTGTCAGCCGGGCAAGGTGGGGCAAAAGATTTCGAAATCCAGTTGTGGTTCATTTTAATGAATGTTAGATCGTCAACATTTTGGGTAGCCAGACGAGTCCTTTTTTCGGTTAATATTGAACCTGCAGCACTGAATACTCTTTCTGATAGGACACTTGCTGCCGGGCAAGCAAGCTCCTGCAATGCATATTCTGCCAATTCTGGCCAGGTGTCTAATTTGGAGGCCCAGTAATCAAATGGGAATGACGGTTGAGGGAGAACATCGATAAGGGATGAAAAATAGTTAGTAACCATACTGGACAAATGTTGTCTCCTGTCACTTTCAATTGATGCAGCAGTACCTGTCCTGTCTGCGGTCATAGCAAAATCACTCCACAACCTGGTCAGAAAACCCCTCTGTCCAACGCCACTTCTGATGTGTGCACCCCTAACACTCCTAGTCTGCTGCCCCCTGGAGCTCGTGTGAGAACGATCACATGCGCTGTGTGCTGGGAATGCCTGAAGCAAACGGTCAACAAGAGTTGATTGTTTGGTTGCTAATATTAGTTCCAAGTTCTCATGTGGCATAATATTTTGCAATTTGCCTTTATAGCGTGGATCAAGGAGGCAGGCCAACCAGTAATCGTCATCGTTCATCATTTTCGTAATGCGTGTGTCCCTTTTTAGGATACGTAAGGCATAATCCGCCATGTGGGCCAAAGTTCCAGTTGTCAAATCTCCGGTTGTGATTGGTTGAGGGGCAGTTGCAGGCAAATCTACGTCACTTGTGTCCCTCAAAAAACCAGAACCCGGCCGTGACACGCAACCAATTTCCTGTGCCCCCGGGAAAGGTTCGGCATTAAAAATATACTCATCCCCATCATCCTCCTCGTCCTCCACCTCCTCTTCGCCCGCTACCTCGTCCTGTACACTGCCCTGACCAGACAATGGCTGACTGTCATCAAGGCTTTCCTCTTCCTCTGGTGCAGACGCCTGCTCCTTTATGTGCGTCAAACTTTGCATCAGCAGACGCATTAGGGGGATGCTCATGCTTATTACGGCGTTGTCTGCACTAACCAGCCGTGTGCATTCCTCAAAACACTGAAGGACTTGACACATGTCTTGTATCTTAGACCACTGCACACCTGACAACTCCATGTCTGCCATCCTACTGCCTGCCCGTGTATCCTCCCACAAATAAATAACAGCACGCCTCTGTTCGCACAGTCTCTGAAGCATGTGCAGTGTTGAGTTCCACCTTGTTGCAACGTCTATGATTAGGCGATGCTGGGGAAGGTTCAAAGACCGCTGATAGGTCTGCATACGGCTGGCGTGTGCAGGCGAACGTCGGATATGTGAGCAAAGTGCACGCACTTTGAGGAGCAGGTCGGAGAACCCAGGATAAGTTTTCAATAAGCACTGCACCACCAGGTTTAAGGTGTGAGCCAGGCAAGGAATGTGTTTCAGTTGGGAAAGGGAGATGGCAGCCATGAAATTCCTTCCGTTATCACTCACTACCTTGCCTGCCTCAAGATCTACTGTGCCCAGCCACGACTGCGTTTCTTGTTGCAAGAACTCGGACAGAACTTCCGCGGTGTGTCTGTTGTCGCCCAAACACTTCATAGCCAATACAGCCTGCTGACGCTTGGCAGTAGCTGGCCCATAATGGGACAACTGGTGTGCAACAGTGTCATCTGCCGATGGAGTGGTTGGCAGACTGCGTTCTGTGGAAGAGCTGTAGCTTCTGCAGGAGGACGAGGAGGAGGAGGAGGAGGGGGTGCGAACGCCTACAGCCAACTGTTTCCTAGACCGTGGGCTAGGCACAACTGTCCCTAAATTGATGTCGCCTGTGGACCCTGCATCCACCACATTCACCCAGTGTGCCGTGATGGACACATAACGTCCCTGGCCATGCCTACTGGTCCATGCATCTGTAGTCAGGTGCACCTTTGTACTCACAGATTGCCTGAGTGCATGGACGATGCGCTGTTTAACATGCTGGTGCAGGGCTGGGATGGCTTTTCTGGAAAAAAAGTGTCGACTGGGTAGCTCGTATCGTGGTTCAGCGTACTCCATCAGGGCTTTGAAAGCTTCGCTTTCAACTAACCGGTAGGGCATCATCTCTAACGAGATTAGTCTAGCTATGTGGGCGTTAAAACACTGTGTACGCGGATGCGAGGATAAGTACTTCCTTTTTCTAACCAGAGTCTCATGTAGGGTGAGCTGGACTGGAGAGCTGGAGATCGTGGAACTTTCGGGTGTGCCGGTGTACATGGCAGACTGAGAGACGGTTGGAGACGGTATTGTTTCCGCCGGTGCCCTAGATGCAATATTTCCTCCTACAAAACTGGTGATTCCCTGACCCTGACTGCTTTTGGCTGGCAAAGAAGCCTGCACAGATACTGCCGGTGGTGCGGAAAATGGTGGCCTTACAGTGACGGAAGGGATGTTGCGTTGCTGACTAGCTTCATTGGCCGAGGGTGCTACAACCTTGAGGGACGTTTGGTAGTTAGTCCAGGCTTGAAAATGCATGGTGGTTAAGTGTCTATGCATGCAACTAGTATTTAGACTTTTCAGATTCTGACCTCTGCTTAAGCTAGTTGAACATTTTTGACAGATGACTTTGCGCTGATCAGTTGGATGTTGTTTAAAAAAATGCCAGACTGCACTCTTCCTAGACTCGGATCCCTTTTCAGGGATTGCAGACTGAGCTTTAACCGGATGGCAACGCTGTGCTCCAACAGGTTTTGGCTTTGACACGCGTTTTGGGCCAGATACGGGCCCGGCAGATGGAACCTGTTGCGATGTTGATGCCTGCTGCGGCCCCTCCTCCACCTCCGCTTCTGAACTACTGCCGCCTGCACCCTGTTCCCCCAATGGCTGCCAATCGGGGTCAATAACTGGGTCATCTATTACCTCCTCTTCGAGCTCGTGTGCAACTTCGTCTGTGTCACTGTGTCGGTCGGTGGTATAGCGTTCGTGGCGGGGCAACATAGTCTCATCAGGGTCTGATTGTGGATCTGTACCCTGAGAGGGCAATGTGGTGGTCTGAGTCAAAGGAGCAGCATAGTACTCTGGCTGTGGCTGTGCATCAGTGCACTCCATGTCAGAATCTACTTGTAATGGGCATGGCCTGTTAAATGTTTCACTTTCTAAGCCAGGGACGGTATGTGTAAAGAGCTCCATGGAGTGACCCGTTGTGTCGCCTGCTGCATCCTTCTCTCTTGTTGTAGTTTTTGCTGAGGAGGACAAGGAAGCGACTTGTCCCTGACCGTGAACATCCACAAGCGACGCGCTGCTTTTACATTTACCAGTTTCTGAAGAGGAGGCAAAAGAGCTAGAGGCTGAGTCTGCAATGTAAGCCAAAACTTGCTGTTGCTGCTCCGCCTTTAAAAGCGGTTTTCCTACTCCCAGAAAAGAGAGCGTTCGAGGCCTTGTGTAGCCTGACGACGAAACTGGCTCCACAGCTCCAGACTTAGGTGGAATATTTTTATCCCCACGACCACCTGATGCTCCACTACCACTACCATCATTACCAGCTGACAATGAACGCCCACGACGACCTCTTGCACCAGACTTCCTCATTGTTTTAAAATCTTAACCAAAGTAACTTTATTTGTTGCTGTCAAACAACTTACACGGTGAGCTATAACTTCAGTATGATTTCAATATCCCTTAACAGGTTGGTGAGACCACAAGGAAAATCAGGCACAATGTTACACACTCTGTTTTCTGTGGCACAAAATCACAGAGATGACACACACGCAGGACTGTCACTCAAGCACTAATGTCAATATTAATCTCCCACCTAATTTATTTTTTTTTTTTTCTCAGGGAGACTTTAGAAACCAAATAATATTAAAAAAAAAAAAAAAAAAAAAAAAAAAAGGCTTTCTATGGCCCACAATTAGAGAGAGAGAGGTGGCACACCCAGGAGTCAAGACTGGCGCACAAGCTGAAAGGGCAATATTACTCTCCCACTGTTTTTTTAAGTTTTTTTTTTATTTCAGGGAGACTTTAGAAACCAAATAATATTAAAAAAACCAAAAAAAAAAATAGCCTTTCTATGGCCCACTGAATGAGAGAGAGAGGTGGCACACCCAGGAGTCAAGACTGGCACACAAGCTGAAAGGGCAATATTACTCTCCCACTGTTTTTTTTTTTTTTTTTTTTTTTTTTTTTTCAGGGAGACTTTAGAAACCAAATAATATTAAAAAAACCAAAAAAAAAATGCTTTCTATGGCCCACTGAATGAGAGAGAGGTGGCACACCCAGGAGTCAAGACTGGCACACAAGCTGAAAGGGCAATATTACTCTCCCACTGTTTTTTTATTTTTTTATTTTTTTTTCAGGGAGACTTTAGAAACCAAATAATAAGAAAAAAAATAAATAAATAAATAGGCTTTCTATAGCCCACTGAATGAGAGATAGCACACACAGCAGTGGCACACAAGCCCTGACTGAGGCCAATATTTTTCTCCCACTGATTGATGTAGTGTTTTTGTGTTGAGGTAGATTTTAGAACACAAATCAAGGAAAAAAAAAAAATGCTTTCTATGGCCCACTGAATGAGAGAGAGGTGGCACACCCAGGAGTCAAGACTGGCACACAAGCTGAAAGGACAATATTACTCTCCCACTGTTTTTTTATGTATTTTTTGTTTTTTAAGGGAGACTTTAGAAACCCAATAATATTTAAAAAAAATAATAAATAGGCTTTCTATGGCCCACTGAATGAGAGGGAGAGAGGTGGCACACCCAGGAGTCAAGACTGGCACACAAGCTGAAAGGGCAATATTACTCTCCCACTGTTTTTTTATGTTTTTTTTTTTTTTTTCAGGGAGACTTTAGAAACCAAATAATATTAAAAAAACCCCAAAAAAAAAATAGCCTTTCTATGGCCCACTGAATGAGAGAGAGGTGGCACACCCAGGAGTCAAGACTGGCACACAAGCTGAAAGGGCAATATTACTCTCCCACTGTTTTTTTATGTATTTTTTGTTTTTTAAGGGAGACTTTAGAAACCCAATAATATTTAAAAAAAAAAAAAAAAAGTCTTTGTATGGCCCACAATTAGAGAGAGAGGTGGCACACCCAGGAGTCAAGACTGGCACACAAGCTGAAAGGGCAATATTACTCTCCCACTGTTTTTTTATGTATTTTTTGTTTTTTAAGGGAGACTTTAGAAACCCAATAATATTTAAAAAAAAAAAAAAAAAGGCTTTGTATGGCCCACAATTAGAGAGAGAGGTGGCACACCCAGGAGTCAAGACTGGCACACAAGCTGAAAGGGCAATATTACTCTCCCACTGTTTTTTTATGTATTTTTTGTTTTTTAAGGGAGACTTTAGAAACCCAATAATATTTAAAAAAAAAAAAAAAAAAGGCTTTGTATGGCCCACAATTAGAGAGAGAGGTGGCACACCCAGGAGTCAAGACTGGCACACAAGCTGAAAGGGCAATATTACTCTCCCACTGTTTTTTTATGTATTTTTTGTTTTTTAAGGGAGACTTTAGAAACCCAATAATATTAAAAAAAAAAAAAAAAAAAAAGGCTTTCTATGGCCCACTGAATGAGAGGGAGAGAGGTGGCACACCCAGGAGTCAAGACTGGCACACAAGCTGAAAGGGCAATATTACTCTCCCACTGTTTTTTTATTTATTTTATTTTTTTTTCAGGGAGACTTTAGAAACCAAATAATAAGAAAAAAAATAAATAAATAAATAGGCTTTCTATAGCCCACTGAATGAGAGATAGCACACACAGCAGTGGCACACAAGCCCTGACTGAGGCCAATATTTTTCTCCCACTGATTGATGTAGTGTTTTTGTGTTGAGGTAGAATTTAGAACACAAATCACGGAAAAAATAAATAGGCTTTCTATGGCCCACTCAGTGAGAGATGGCACACACAGGGATGGCACTGTAGCAGAAATGCCAATCTTAATCTCCCACAAAAAAAACAAAACAAAAACAGGGACTGTCCTACAATTACTATCTCCCTGCAGTAATCTAAGCCAGGTATGGCAGGCAGCAATAGGAGTGGACTGATGCACAAATTAAATAAAAAGTGTGGACAAACAAAAAAGATAGCTGTGCAGAAAGGAAGGAACAAGAGGATATGTGCTTTGAAAAAAGCAGTTGGTTTCCACAGTGGCGTACACACAGCAATACAGCTATCACGGAGCCTTCTAGGGCAGCCCAATGAGCTACAGCGCTGAGGGGAAAAAAAAAAAAATAGCTTCCACAGTCCCTGCACACCGAAGGTGGTGTTGGACAGTGGAAATCGCTGCAGCACAAGCGGTTTGGTGGTTAGTGGACCCTGCCTAACGCTCTCCCTGCTTCTGACGAAGCGGCAGCAACCTGTCCCTAAGCTCAGATCAGCAGCAGTAAGATGGCGGTCGGCGGGAACGCCCCTTTATAGCCCCTGTGACGCCGCAGACAGCAAGCCAATCACTGCAATGCCCTTCTCTAAGATGGTGGGGACCAGGATCTATGTCATCACGCTGCCCACACTCTGCGTTCACCTTCATTGGCTGAGAAATGGCGCTTTTCGCGTCATTGAAACGCGACTTTGGCGCGAAAGTCACGTACCGCATGGCCGACAAGCACAGGGGTCGGATCAGGTTTCATGAGACGCCGACTTAGCCAAAAGTCGGCGACTTTTGAAAATGATCGACCCGTTTCGCTCAACCCTACTGTCCGCCGTAGTCCAATTAATAACGAGTGTCCCACGACGATCTCCCCTATAGAACAGTGACATCGGGTGACGTCACTGCTCTATAGGACCCTCAGTGACACACTGACAGGAGACAATGGCTCCTGCAGTGCATCACTGAGGTTACCTGAGTTCAAAGTGTCACTTTATGGCAATTGCTGCATGGGAAAATGTCTCATACAGCAATGCCATAAAGTGAGACTAGGGACTTTTTTTTTTACAGCGGCGGAGGAATACAGTGGCGGAAGGATACCTTCCTCCCGTCATTGTGTTTCTGAGCCCCTAGAGAGCGGTCGCATTATTTGATGCTGCTGCTCTCCACGGGAGATCGTCGTGGGACACTCGTGGATTTCTGCGGACAGGGAGTATATTGGTTGTTTGTTTTTTTCACATTTTTTATAGATGACACTGGCTTCGGGGATCAAAATGACAAGTAATGGTGAGTATGTAATCTATGTTTAATGTAATGTATGTCATGTATGTAATGTATGAATGTACTGTATGTCTATATGTATGTATGTATGTAGAATGTATGTATGGAGTATTTTTTTTTTTTTTCATTCAACACATTAGCCGGATGATGGGACTACTACTGTCCCATCATTGGCTAATGTGTCAATCACTGTCAGTGTAGCAGGCATAGCCCGATGGGACTTGTAGTCCCATCGGACGATGCCCGCACTGAGACACCCGCACGCCGCAGAGACCCCCCCCACGCCGCAGAGAGCCCCCCACGCCGCAGAGACCCCCCCCACGCCGCAGAGACCCCCCCCCCCACGCCGCAGAGACCCCCCAGCACGCCGCAGAGACCCCCGCACGCCGCATAGACCCCCGCACGCCGCTGAGACCCCCCAGCACGCCGCTGAGACCCCCCAGCACGCCGCATAGACCCTCCAGCACGCCGCATAGACCCCCCAGCACGCCGCATAGACCCCCCAGCACGCCGCATAGACGCCCCAGAACGCCGCAGAGAGCCCCTCACGACGCATAGATCGCCCAGCACGCCGCATAGACGCCCCAGAACGCCGCAGAGAGCCCCTCACGCCACATAGACCCCCCCAGCACGCCGCATAGACCCCCCCAGCACGCCGCAGAGCCCTCCCACGCCGCATCAAGCCTGGGCATAGGCTACGTTCACATTTGCGGTCAGCGCCGCAGCGGCGCCGCATGCGTCATGCGCCCCTATATTTAACATGGGGACGCATGGACATGCGTTGTGCTGCGTTTTGCGCCGCATGGCCGCAAGCGTTGGACGCAAGAAACGCTTCAAGTTGCATTTTTTTTGCGTCCAACTTTTGGCCAAAAAGGACGCATGCGGCGCAAAACGCAGCGTTTTAGCGTGCGTTTTGCCGCGTTTTTGTTTGCGTTGTGCACTGCGGCGCCGACGCTGCGGCGCACAACGCAAATGTGAACGTAGCCTTACAGCGCCGGCCGCATAGAATAATGAGATCCCTGGCAGGCCCGCACAGACCCCGCCCGCACAGAGACACGCAGTCTCCGCCCACGCACCACCCACTTTACATTATAGTGATTTTAGCACTGTGGGGACTTCCGATTCCGATACCCGATACCACAAAAATATCGGATCTCGGTATCGGAATTCCGATACCGCAAGGATCGGCCGATACCCGATACTTGCGGTATCGCAATGCTCAACACTATTTGTAACTGATTAATCCTGGACCCCAGAAATGCATTTCTAAGAGTAATTTGGGATTTAAGTAGCAGAAAACATTGTAAATGCAGACATTATTTTGTCCGGTAGGTGGCAGTGTTACTTTCCAAACGTGTCCGCATTAAAGCCCATTTTGCTCTTTACTGCCGGTATGGGAGCACCACATGGATCAGCACATCACAAGATATACCGGGTGCTTTAAGTATATTAAACATGAATAATACTCAGAATATTAGTACGCCTGTTATCAAGTACACAGAATACGACAGAACCCTGATGTGTGAAGAAACAACTTGACACCTGCTGCATCTCTACATGAAATCTCATTTTAAGTAAAAGGAGAGAAGTTGCATTTACACATCTAACCCAGACTTGGCAAGTACAGGCTAGATTCCATCAGAAGCTGACATCACAAATGTATTTTTATGCTTTCACATAAGAGCCCGAAGCCGACACATAGCCACAGACTGACTTCATTTTTAATGACGGCGAAACCTATTGTGCGCAGCTTAGAAAATTAAAGATTATTCACAATATATGTACTAGATCCTGTAAATCCACAGATTAGGAGATGGCGTAGATAATTCCCAAGAAACGGTGAACTATTTTAAGATTTAAATTTTTTAAGCTTGGGTCATTACAATGGTGCCTATAAATTATCTATATATTTTTAAATGGAATCTACTCTGAGAGCAGCATAATGTAGAGAAATATACCCTGATTCCAGTGATGTGTCACTTACTAGGCTGCTTGGTGCAATTTTGATAAAAATAGTTTTATCAGCAGGAGATTATCATTAGAGGACTAGTGAGCCTGCTGCCAGGTAGTCCAACCATGCCCTTGTGCACAGAAAGCAGCCAATCAGTGGTGTGGGCGGGCTTAGAAGTAAGAGAACGGCTAGATCTGAAGCAGATAAAACAGTGATTTTTATCAAAACTGCAGTGAGCAGCCCAGTAAGTGATAAATCGCTGGAATCAGGGTCTCATCATGCTGCTCTCTGATTGGATAGCAAAGACCTAGTCACAGATTTCTTTGAATTAGTTTTTATATATGTTCTTTTGTATTTCTTTCATTTTCAAACATTTTGCTCAACTGTTTACATTTTTTTTTAAGTCCCAGCAGGGGACTTTCTGCAAGATTCCCGTGTTGCACTGCTTACAATGCCTTCTAGACTAAGGCTTTGATGCTGTAGTCTCTATTGACTTTTGCTTCTGAGGGGTTAAGTGGCCGATGAAGCAGAATGTCAACAGCCAATGTTAGCTGGAGCTGTTATGGACAATGCTACTGTACCAAAACACCATCTTTCGTCTTATATTTACACTTTTGACACCATGTCTGTCTTTTTACCATTTAGGCCGGGGTCACACATGCGAGTTTTACTGACGTAAGAGCGCAGAAACTACGTCCGTAAAACTCGCATAACATACGGCACAATTATTCTCAATGGGGCTGCTCCTATCAGCCGTATATTACGGTTCAGTATTATACGGCTTTCTACGGCCGTACAAAATCGCAGCATGCTGCGTTTGTCAGCGTATTGCGCAAAAAAATCGCCAATGAAAGTCTATGGGGGCGAGAAAAATACGGATTCCACACGGACCAGCAGTGTGACTTGCGAGAAATACGCAGCGGTGTTAGTGAAAAGTCGGTAATTCAATTGCCGGCTTTTCATTTCTCCTGCACAAACCCGACAGGATATGAGACATGGTTTACATACAGTAAACCATCTCATATCCCCTTTTTTTGCATATTCCACACTACTAATGTTAGTATTGTGTATGTGCAAAATTTCAGCGCTGTAGCTGCTGAAATAAAGGGTTAAATGGCGGAAAAAATTGGCGTGGGCTCCCGCGCAATTTTCTCCGCCAGAGTGGTAAAGCCAGTGACTGACGGCAGATATTAATAGCCAGGAGAGGGTCCATGGTTATTGCCCCCCCCCCCCCCCGTGGCTAAAAACATCTGCCCCCAGCCACCCCAGAAAAGGCACATCTGGAAGATGCGCCTATTCTGGCACTTGGCCACTCTCTTCCCACTCCCTGTAGCGGTGGGATATGGGGTAATGAAGGGTTAATGCCACCTTGCTATTGTAAGGTGACATTAAGCCAGATTAATAATGGAGAAGCGTCAATTATGACACCTATCCATTATTAATCCATTTGTCTGAAAGGGTTAAAAAACACACACACATGATTTAAAAGTATTTTAATGAAATAAACACAGCGGTTGTTGTAATAATTTATTGTTCTCTCAATCCATTTCCAGGCCCTCGCTTGGCAAAATAATAAACGCACAAGATACATACCTTCTGATGTCCGATCACTTCCCACGATGTAATCCATCTGAAGGGGTTAACTAATATTACAGGCACGAGCTGCGATAAACCACTCCCTCGTGTCTGTAATCCTCCGGTGAATGAATGAAATGTAGGTCATTGACCTACATTTCCTTCAGTCGCGGTGATGCGCCCCCTGGTGGATGTCCTCATATGACCTGGAGCGTGGGAAAAAGTTCCCAGGCTGCAGTTCATGAGGACATCCACCAGAGGGCGCATCACCGCGACTCAATGTAAGTACAGATCCAGCTTTCCTTTCAGCACCCGGGGGATTACAGACACGAGCGAGTGGTTTATCGCAGCTCGTGCCTGTAATATTAGTTAACCCCTTCAGATGGATTACCTCGTGGGACGTGACGTTTCAGCAGAAGGTATGTATCTTGTGCGTTTATTATTTTGCCAAGCGAGGGCCTGGAAATGGATTGAGAGAACAATAAATTATTACAACAACCGCTGTGTTTATTTCATTAAAATACTTTTTAATCATGTGTGTGTGTGTTTTTTAACCCTTTCAAACAATTGGATTAATAATGGATAGGTGTCATAATTGACGCCTCTCCATTATTAATCTGGCTTAATGTCACCTTACAATAGCAAGGTGGCATTAACCCTTCATTACCCCATATCCCACCGCTACAGGGAGTGGGAAGAGAGTGGCCAAGTGCCAGAATAGGGGCATCTTCCAGATGTGCCTTTTCTGGGGTGGCTGGGGGCAGATGTTTTTAGCCAGGGGGGGGCCAATAACCATGGACCCTCTCCTGGCTATTAATATCTGCCCTCAGTCACTGGCTTTACCATTCTGGCGCAGAAAATTGCGCGGGAGCCCACGCCAATTTTTTCCGCCATTTAACCCTTTATTTCAGCAGCTACAGCGCTGAAATTTTGCACATACACACTACTAACATTAGTAGTGTGGAATCTGCAAAAAAAAAGGGGATATGAGATGGTTTACTGTATGTAAACCATGTCTCATATCCTGTCGGGTTTGTGCAGGAGAAATGAAAAGCCGGCAATTGAATTACCGGCTGTTCACAGATATCGCGCTGAATGAAATCTAAATACAGACTATATATATATGTGTCTCAATGACATATATATATATATATATATATATATATATATATATATATATATATATATATATACTGTATATATGTTTTCCCGAACATTTGAGCACATAAATCCATTAGATGTCGGTTTTGCAAGCCTGCGCGAAAATCTCGCAGTACGGATGCCATACGGGTTACATACGGAGGATGCCATGCGCAAAATACGCTGAAACACCCTGACTACGGATCAATATTTTGGGAACATTTCTCCGTATTACGGCCGTAGTACGGACGTATAATACGTGGCGTATTGTCTTACGCCAAGTGTGACTCCAGCCTTAGTGTTACGGGTTTAGCCGGTGAGGTGGATTCTCTAAACTGTAGGCCAAGCTGAGCACCATGGACAGGAGGTGTTGATGCAACGGAGCTGGTGTTGCCATGTGGCACATGGAACGGTTAGAACCAGAAGACCTGTTTACGTAGAATAGCAGGTGGATCAATGGAGCTGGAAGTACAAGATCTAGCAGAGCCAAACGTTTGGCTGGCACAGGAACAGCAAACTTGTTTAGGCAATCTGTCACCTTGTTTCAGCAGTGCCGTTGAAATAAGTTACATCAGAGCTGAGGTTGCAAAAGCAGCAGGAATAGCCGAGACCATTGGTTATAAGGTGACTTGATACAGCAGAGTGGAAGATGCAGAAAGCGCAAGGATTAGCAAATATCAGGTTACTTGATAGCAGAGTTGAGGGTATAGATAGCATCATGAGTAGTAGAGATGAGTTAGTTATCTTGTACCTTGATAAAAAAGGCAGCATGTCGTGATCCGTTCCAGGGTTTAATCCTGTCTGCCCATTCCAAGGTTTAATCCTGTTAACCCTGATGTCAAGGGTTAACTTTGCTCTGCCTCATTCTGGGTTCAAGTCTGCTATTTAGCTCCTATGCATTCTGCTTGCGGTGTCAGCTATAGTTCTGCCTTCGGCGTGTGAACCTGACTCTGGTAACTCTTGATTTGTCCTGCTGTGATCCCTGACTTGGCTTGTATTCGGACTCGCTTCTGCCTTCTGTCTTTGTCTTATCCGCTTCTGACCATTGCTGAACCTCCTGGCTTTTTCCTGACCATGTGTACTGCTGATACCTTTGGTACTTCTGCCTCTGACTGTTTTTTGACTTGGCTTGTCCGACCACTCTCTCTCCCCTTGGTGGCGCCTGTGCTGCTGCTCTGTGTATGCAGTCTCACTTCCCTCTCAAGCTCCCTCTGGGGGAGGTTGCGCTATACTGCACTGCAGCAGCATGACAGCATATGAAAAAAGGACTGAGACTCTTAGTAGAATATGTTTGCTCAATCGTAGTCAGGAGCATCTGAAAAGATAATCAGGTACATGGCCGGAGCAGAGCAAAGTGGAGAGTAAAGCTTAATCCTGGAAAACACGCAGTAGTAGAGTAGAACACTACCTGAATAATCAGGTGGCGTGCAGCCACCTGAGCCAGACTTCAATAACCTTGGATGATGATAGGAGAGTTGCAGCTGTGTTACCTTAGCACACTACGGGCCAGTCTTAAGGGAAGGAAGCTGAATCTGGTGCTGGAGCCGGTACAGGTGTGCAGTGTTAGACTGGGGTGTCAAGGGCCCACCAGTAAGAACAACTGCAGGGCCCCACTTTTCAGCCACATGCAAATGACTTACATTTCTATAGCAATAAACTAGCATGATTGTTAAATGAATAAAATGCTGCCTTTGTCTGTATGTAGTGAATCAAGTGTACTGTGCCAAGTAAAAGTCATATAAGAGTGTGGTGGCCTATTCCTGCATGGCGGCCCACCGGAGGATTCTCCTGCTCTCCTGTGGGCCAGTCCAAGCCTGCAGATGTGTAACACTTAGTGCATCATAGGCATTTATCACAACTAACCCAAGCTTGTTTGTTTTTATTGCTATAATGCTAATTCAAAGATATAATTATGTTATATAAAAGAACACAACAAACATATAGCATCACATCCCGGATCTACCGGTATAGAGTCTGAGTCCTAATGGCTCACATCACATCAGTGGCTCCTTACTATTCAGCACCGTATGACCTTACATTCAATTACTACTACTCACACGCTTTATCTTAAACACCTTAGGAGCCGAGTTGCTTTTCACGGTGGGAAGGGTCATCATGGCTTTGACAGCAGAGGTCTCTTGGAATAGCTGCCACGCTAATATATTCATTAAATGCATAAGGCAAACACACCTGCATGACCGGAGCGGCAGGTGAAACCAGAGGGAGCACACGCTCGGAATAATTTGCCAACATGAGATATTAGAAAATGATACACTGTAAAGCAGTAAAGGAGTAAATACATTCAATATGATTATAAGGCGATGAGCAGACATAACCTGAATGAATGGATAGACTGGACTGATCTGCGGGTCTTTAGCGTTAGGCTTTTATAGCTCCATTGATGTGAGTTCGTTCATGCCGCTGCTTTGTGGTGCATAAACAGCCCCAGTATAAATGTCACGGGAATTGCAGTTTTCCAGTGGTGTGTGAAGCTGTCATTGAAGAGTAATGCAGGTGGGAACCTTCATCATATAATAGGATAAATGCATCGAAGGCTCCGATTATTACTCACACAGATCAAATTATGGATCACACAGGATCAGGTTCTTCTGGGGCGACCTGTGGCTTGGCAGCCGTTATAAAACTAATCCCTACGCTGCTCGGCTTTCCCATAGCAAATGTAATCTGAAATCCAATAGTACAGGGAAGCAGGGAGAAGTCTCTAGTGGCCAGGTAATAGTTTACCATGCAGAAACGAAGTCCAACAGCTCACCCGACAGCAATAATTCATCCTCGGCGCGGAGAAAGACGCACTCCTCTTGGCTCACAATATAATCATAAAGTATGAAAACTTTGCACCTCCCTCCCCATGGGGTATCATGCAGCTCCCTCCCCCATAGGGTATGATGCAGCTCCCCCATAGGGTATGTTGCAGCTCCCTCCCAATATGGTATGATGCAGCTCCCCCATAGGGTATGATGCAGCTCCACCTATAAGGTTTCATGCAGCTCCCCCATAGGGTATGTTGCAGCTCCCTCCCAATATGGTATGATGCAGCTCCCCCATAGGGTATGATGCAGCTCCACCTATAAGGTATCATGCAGCTCCCTCATAGGGTATGTTGCAGCTCTCTCCCAATATGGTATGATACAGCTCCCCCATAGGGTATCATGCAGCTTCCCTCCTAGAGGGTGTCATGCAGCCCCCTCATACAACCAGGACTCGCTGATATACTGTATATATATGAAAAACACACAATACTCACCTCTTCTCGCTCCCATGCTGATTCCGGCCGCGGCTCTGCTCCAATGTCAGGAGCTGCTCTGCAGTTGGCCTCGCACACAGCAGGTATGCGGTGAAGTGACGTCATCGTGCACCCACTGTGTGTCAGAGGTGAGGGGAATGATGGGAGAGGGAGCGTCATCTGACGCTCCCTCTTCCATTAGAATGCAGTGCGCACTGGGGGGCAGCGCTGATGTCGGGTCCCCCTGGCTTACGGCCCCATAGCGGCCGCGTGGGTTGGGGGGTACCTGGGGGTGTGGGGGCACTGATACCGGCCATGTTAGTGCAGCCTGCAGCAAACACTGCCCGCTATTAAAGTGAAATTAATTCACTCTCCATGCCCATGGGGGCGTGGGGAAGCATGAATATCCATTTCACTTTAGCAGCGAGAACAGGCTTAGGCTTCCTATCACCCGCTTCTGTTCCGCTAGCACCGGGGGCCCTATATCAGCTGCGTGGTATGCCGCTATTAGCAACATCCCACGGGCTGGGGGCCCCTGGAGCAGCGGGGGCACTAGGCAACTGCTGGCCCTGTATGCAAGCAGGTGTCAGGGCCTGGGCCCACCGGAGAATCCGCTGGTTCTCCGGTGACCCAGTCCAACCCTGGCTATATACTGTATACCGTGTTGTCACGCAATGTACATAGTTGTTACACAATTGGTGTTATAGTAAAGATTTGTTTGTTAAGGGCTGGTGGTGTCCTTTAATGAACTGGTAAACATCTAGTGATGGTTTGGGGAGCTATGTCATCTGCTGGTGTAGGTCCACTGTGTTTTATCAAGACCAAAGTCAGATGAGCCGTCTACCAGGAAATTTTGGAGCACTTCATGCTTCCTTCTGCCGACAAGCTTTTTGGAGATGGAGATTTCATTCTCCAGCAGGACTTGACACTAGTGATGAGTGAGTATACTCATTGCTCGGGTGATCTCCGAGTATTTGTGAGTGCTCGGAGATTTAGTTTTACCTGCTGCAGCTGCATAATTTGCGACTGTTAGACAGCTTGATTACATGTGGGGATTCCCTAGCATCCAGGCAACCCCCACATGT
This sequence comes from Ranitomeya variabilis, assembly GCF_051348905.1. Classification (NCBI taxonomy): domain Eukaryota; kingdom Metazoa; phylum Chordata; class Amphibia; order Anura; family Dendrobatidae; genus Ranitomeya; species Ranitomeya variabilis. The sequence goes on from NC_135233.1 coordinate 203,646,809, forward strand.
ACTCAGGCTGGCTAGCAGCCATAAATCATGCAGCTGCGTCAACAAAAACTAAATCTCCGAGCAGTCACAAATACTCGGAGATCACCTGAGCATGCTCGGGAAAACCCAAGCAACGAGCATACTCGCTCATCCCTGCTTGACACCTGTCCACACTGCCAAAAGTACCAATACCTGGTTTACAAACAACAGTATCACTGTGCCTTAACCCTATAGAGAATCTATGAGGTATTGTCAAGAGGAAGATGAGAGACACCAGACCCAACAATGCAGACGAGCTGAAGGCTGCTATCAAAGCAACCTGGGCTTCCATAACCCCTCAGCAGTGCCACAGACTGAACGCCTCCATGCCACGCCGCATTGGCCACGCCGCATACTGAGTGCATTTACAGAACATACATTTCAATAGGCCAACATAGCAGATTTTAAAATCATTTTTCAAGCTTGCGTTAAAAAGTATTCTAATTTACTGAGATAATGACTTTTGGGTTTTCATTTGCTGTAAGCCATAATAATCAATATTAACAGAAATAAACACATGAAATAGATCACTCTGTTTGTACTAATGACTCTATGTAATATATGAGTTTCACTTTTTGCATTGAAGAACTGAAAATAATGTATTTTTGATGATATTCTAATTTTGTGAGAAGCACCTGTATGTGGACATAAGAATGCTACATCACTCCAGAAAGCCACTAGGTGGCGAACCACGCAAGCACAAGTCTTTAGAAATCATGCACAAGCACTAAAATGCTATGTAATGTAGTACATATAAAACACTAGATAGAAAATGATATACACTTTATATATCCATACAGGTGAACCAGTGACAAAATGTACATGCCAGACACACATAAAAGGTGACAGTGAACCCACCTTCCCCAGCTGACTGGTATTGAAATTGCACATAAAAAAGGCTTGTATAAGGCGCCAGTCACACAGATGTAGTACAATAAATACACTAACTAAATATTATGGTTACTTAATAATGCCTCCTCTTCTCCTTGTACTGTATACTGCCCCTATTGGACAAACCATCAGTAGATTCAGTTTTCATTACCATCTCTATGCTGATGACCCCAATTATACACATCCTCTCCTGATATCACCCTTATGTTACTACAAATTACCAGTGATTGTCTTTCCGCTGTCTCCAACATCATGTCCTCCCTCTATCTGAAACTGAACCTGTCAAAAATTGAACTCCTTGTGTTTCCTCCCTCCACTAACCTACCTATGCCCAACATTGCCATTTCTGTGATAGTGGTTCTACCATTCCTCCCCAGTAGCACACCCGCTGTCTTGGGGTCATATTTGACTTAGACCTTTCCTTCATTCTCTTTTTCCAGTCACTCATTCATGTTATCTGCACCTCAAAAACAACTATAGAATTCAACTTTTTTCTTATCTTAGGCTAGGTTCGCATTGCGTCAAGTACATGGCGTTAAACGGATCCGTTAAACGCATGTACAGAAAAGGATCACATTTGTCGAAAAATCGGCTTCACGTTAACGCTTGCGTTAACGCTTTTGACAGCGTTTTTCTCATTTTGATGTCCGTTCGCGATGTATCCGTTTGTCTGCGTTTGTCACTGTCAATAAAGTTTTTTTTTTTTTTTTTTTCTCCTTTTGTCCTCGTCGGGGTGTGGGTGCAGACTCATTCTCCATTTTGAAAGCATTGAGTGAACTTCTGCTAGCAAGATATTTGTGTCTGAGCTGGTTCGATTTCGCTTGATGCGGTTGCAACTTCGGCAGAGAAAGTGTAGTTCGCGAAGGAGATATTGGATCCACGAAGTTAATTTCTTGCGGAGTACTTATGGTGCCTTTCAAACCCTGTATCTTCAGCTTCGGGATCACCCTTCAAAATTCCAACGCTATCTACGGATGTCCATTGAGACCTTTGATGTTCTGCTTTCACATGTGAAGGATGAGATACATCATCAGCGCAGCACTTTCCGTGAAAGCATCTGTGCGGAGGAACGATTAGTAGTGACTGTGAGGTAATTATAAAAATTTTTCTCATTCTATTGACAAAGACTAGATCTAGGCATCGTGGGGCATAATGTTCATTTAGCAATTGTATATTCTATTGTATGTAGCCTTTTAGTTGTCCTTTAAAATCCTAAACAATTTCCTTTTTTTTTTCTTTTTGAATGCCAACAGATATCTGGCTACTGGAGAATCTTTTGCGTCACTGCATTACCAATTTAGACTGGGGAAGTCAACAATTTGCCAACTGGTTCGGGAAACTTGTGATGCCATTTGGAACAACTTGCAACCACTTGTGCTACCAACCCCAACATCAGAAATGTGGCTAGCGATTTCCCAACAGTTCGAGGATGTGGCTAATTTCCCCAATTGTATTGGTGCCGTGGACGGCGGGCACATACGGATTCAGAAACCAGCACATAGTGGGTCCCTGTACTATAATTATAAAAAATACTTCTCGATAATCTTGATGGCTATTGCGGATGCAAGATACCGGTTTGTAGCTGTGGATATTGGTGCGTATGGCCGTACTAACGATTCAAGAGTCTTCAGAGACTCCAACATGGGGAGGTGTTTGTACAGCAACAATTTTAACTTACCCTTATCACGACCTCTACCGGGGACCGAAGACCCAAGTTTGCCCTTTGTTTTAGTTGGTGATGAGGCGTTCCAACTTGGGCAAAATCTCCTCAAACCGTACTCAAGCCACAGTCTGAACTCCACCAGGCGCATTTTTAATTATCGCTTGAGTCGGGCAAGACGTTATTTGGAGTGTGCCTTTGGTATTTTGACATTAAAATGGTGAATTCTACTAACGTGCATGCAACTGCAACCAGAAAATGTGGACCGTGTTGTGAAGGCGTGCATCTGTCTGCATAATTTTGTGGCCAGACATGAACCCCAGGTGGTTGACCCCGATGAATATGAGTTGAACCTCATGAGCATTGAATCTACTGCTGTTCGGTCTACAGCACAAATAATGAGGATTCGTGACCAATTTGCACAGTACTTCATACATGAGGGGCATGTTCCATGGCAAGACAGACACGTGTAACATTTATTTAAAGTCTGAAGCTGTGTCCTGATGTGTTTTTGTTTTTTGGTTTTTTTTTATTTCCCATATGTCTTGTAAAATATGTCTTGTAAAATGTTACATTACTGTTATGTTGTGTTCACAGTCATACAAGAATCAGATTTTAAACAGTTTACTTAAGTTTCCAAATTTTTATGAAAGAACAGTTGTGAACTTGTTACATATGATATCCCATAGGGATGTAAAAAAACACACACAAAATTGGGTGGGAAAAAAAACAATAAACCAAAAAACGTGAAACACAGTTTGCACCTGGCTGGGGACAGTGAGCTGTACTATAGACTCTGGTATTGCGCGGGCGTATTGTCTGCCCAGGTGTATGATGGACTGCTACTTTGTCTCTGATGTTCCATGCTCGGTTCACACCGGGCTCTATATTGAGGGTTGTAGGCCGGCATGTCTATGCTTCTGGTTCTCGATGGAGCTGGTTCCTGGGGGCCCACAAATTCCTCAAGAAGGTCACTCAGTCTTTGCCGAAACAAAAGGTTTCTGTGTGCTGGGATATTTTGTGCTACAGGAACATAGGACAAAAAAAGTAGCTTCTACTCATTTGCAGAATATACAGACTCGCGAGATTGCAAGTCGGTAATTTCCCGGCTCAGGTCTTTCAGTTCACTCCGACACATGTCCTCAACCCGCTGGAGTCCATCGACAATAATGGCATCAGCTTCATCTTTTTGTGAAGCTCGCTTGCGTCCATGCAGTGATTGCAACCGGGCACTCACACCTGAAGCCACAGTGCTTCTCTCCCCAGATCGTGGCTCGCTGATGACAGACACGTCTTCAGCGCCCGTCTGCTGACTTGGTTCCAGTGGAGATGGCTCCAGTTCTTCTGCCTGTCTAGGCGCGGCGGTACTGCATATCGTGCTGTAACCAAAAAAATATATATATATTTTGCTTACATTTTTAAACAATTTTGTCTCGCACACAGACCAATTTGTACTTACGAGCGTTGAGACACTGTTTTTTGAAGAAAGAGCAATTGCTCGTAATGCACATACGGGGTCACCCGTTTTGCACCTGCTCCGCTTGGTGCATTTTGACTATTCCGGTAGTCACGGACAAAGCGGTCCCTTATTGATTTCCAACGGGTATGGACCGCATCCGCTGTAAGTTTTAAAAAAAGGTAAAAAATATATACAGTATATATTAGTAGACAGTTCTTATATTGATAGTTTAAAAATTGTGTATAGTTAGTTAAGATAGTTGATATATAGCTAGTAGATAGATAGTTGATAGATAGTAATTATAGATGATAGAGAAATAGTTTAGTGTATAGGTAGTTGATAGTTCAGAGATAGATAGTAGACAATTTAACATCACCAATATTTACCAATTTTTTTCTTTGAGGTTGACGACTTCTCCATGTATCGGGGATCGAAGTGAGAGATAATTTGATCCCACAACTTGCGGTTCTTCACTATGTCATGGTGGGAGCTGTCGCTTTGGTCCCATATTGAGGGGTTGGCTTCCACAAGGTTGATCAGTGTCTCGTTGTGAATGGTCAACGGCTCTTCGTCAACCACAATCCTTTTCTTTTTTTGGCTCGCTGACTTGGACTATGTAAACACAAAACGTTATGTTGAAAGGTTCAATTTCAGTTTATTGGTAGACTAATAGATAGATACAGAGATAGATAGATACATAGATAGATAGATACATAGATAGATAGATACATAGATAGATAGATACATAGATAGATAGATAGATAGATAAAGAGATAGACAGATACAGAGATAGATAGATAGATAGATAGATAGATAGATAGATAATAGATAGATACAGAGATAGATAGATACATAGATAGATACAGCGAAAGATAGAGAGAGAGAGAGAGAGAGAGAGAGAGAGAGAGAGAGATAGTGGATAGATAGATTGTAGATAAATATTGGATAGAAAATGTCAAGTTTTATATTTACCACTGGCAGTTGTGGAGATGACAGACGGCGAGGAACCTTCTTCCTCTTGTGTCCTCCGTGTGCCACAACCTATTGCGTATGTAAATGGAAAAAAAAAATTACATTTCTTTGATCAATAAATTTATGTTTGCAAAACTTAAAAATGTCTGCCATGTACCTTTGTTGGTTTTGCCTGTTTTTTTGGGGGGGCCTAGCAGCCTTGGGCTCCGAAGACTCCTATTTGCAATAAAAACATGATTATACACGTGCTTAGCTTAATACACTGAATTTTCACACAAATTTTAGTGGTTTTTTAAAGTGCAAGCCTACCGACTGAGAAGAAAAAAATGCAGACACGCTGCTGCTGCTGCTGCTTCCCTCACTATCCGACATCTGCAACAAAGCAATACATTTTTAGTACACACACATCCGTCGTACAATACAGACTCCCATGATGTATACAGAGATATCTACTATATAATTGTCTAGGGTACTTCCGTCTTTCTGTCCTTCTGTCACGGTATAAATTCGCTGATTGGTCTCGGCAGCTGCCTGTCATGGCTGCCGCGACCAATCAGCGACGCGCACAGTCAGAAAAAAAAGGGCCACCCCGCACTCACTGCCCGGCGCCCGCATACACCCCTCTGCTCACCGCTCACACAGGGTACTGTGACAAACGTCGCTGTGCAATATACTACGTGACTGGGTTCTGTATACTACGTCGCTGGGTGCTGTATACTACTTCACTGTGCAATACACTACGTGGCTCTGTGATGTATACTACGTCACTGGGCAATATACTACGTCGCTGGGCAATATACTACATACTACATGGCTGGGCAATATACTACGTGGCTGGGCAATATACTACGTGGACATGCATATTCTAGAATACACGATGCGTTATCGGGCCACCATCTAGTATATATATATACAAATGTACTTACATTTCCTGTGATCTTTTGCAAGACACTTTTTCTCTGGTGTGGAGCAGGCCTCAGGATGTGTGCTGGGGACATTAATGGCCGAAATCCTGTTTCCTGTCACATGACCACATGGACCTCCCTCAAACGCTATTAAAACGTATGGTTCCATTTGGAAATTTATCAAGATTTGCGTCTGGCTGCGTTTGCCATAGACATCAATGGCAGAATTCACGCTTCCGTTAGTATTGCGTTAGCTTGGCCGGACCCGAAAACGCTGCAAGCCGCGTTCCAAGGTCCGTCAGAAAAAAATGTTATGTGACTAACGTATGCCAAATTTGGCATGCGTCACGAGGCGTCAGACAATGCAAGTCTATGGGCGCGTTAGTATGTGCGTTATATTGCGTTTTCACTACTTAAAAACGTGTCCGTTAGACGGACTCACCTAGCACAATGTGAACCTAGCCTTAGTCATTCTTGTCTGGACTATTGTAACTCTCTACTAATCGTTCTCCTTCTCACTAAACTCTCCCTGCTCCAATCTGTCCTGAACGCAGCAGCCAGAATCACATTCCTTTCCAACCATTACACTGATGCCTCCACCCTGTGCCACACATTGCACTGGTTGCCCATCCACTGCAAAGTCCAATATAAACTTATCACTCTCACCCACAAAACTCTCCACGCTTCAGCACCACCCTACATCTCCTTCTTCATCTCTATCACCCTACTAGTGCCCTCTGTTCTGCTAATGACCTTAGATTAGCATCCTCAGTGATCAGAACCTCCCACTCCCATCGCCAAGATAGGAACTAAATTACACCATCATATTATTTCTGAAAAAAAATATTTAAAAAAACACCTTAACCCCTTCATGACCTTGGGATTTTCCATTTTCCGTGTTCGTTTTTCGCTCCCCTCCTTCCCAGAGCCATAACTTTTTTATTTTTCCGTCAATTTGGCCATGTGAGGGCTTATTTTTTGTGGGACGAGATGTACTTTTGAACGACATCATTGGTTTTACCATGTCATGTACTAGAAAACGGGAAAAAAATTCCAAGTGCGGTGAAATTGCAAAAAAAGTGCAATCCCACACTTGTTTTTTGCTTGGCTTTTTTGCTAGGTTCACAAAATGCTAAAACTGACCTGCCATTATGATTTTCCAGGTCAGTACGAGTTCATAGACACCTAACATGACTAGGTTATTTTTTATCTAAGTGGTGAAAAAAAATTCCAAACTTTGCTAGAAAAAAAGAATTGCGCCATATTCCGATACTCGTAGCGTCTCCAATTTTCATGATCTGGGGTCAGGTGAGGGCTTATTTTTTGCGTGCTGAGCTGACGTTTTTAATGATACCATTTCGGTGCAGATACGTTCTTTTGATCGCCCGTTATTGCATTTTAATGCAATGTCGCAGCAACCAAAAAAACGTAATTCTGGCGTTTCGAATTTTTTTCCCACTACGCCGTTTAGCGATCAGGTTAATGCTTTTATTTTATTGATAGATCGGGCAATTCTGAATGCGGCAATACCAAATATGTGTAGGTTTGAGGTTTTTTTTATTGATTTATTTTGATTGGGGCGAAAGGGGGGTGATTTAAACTTTTATATATTTTTTATTTTTTTCACATTTTTTTTTACTTTTTTTTTTTACTTTTGCCATGCTTCAATAGCCTCCATAGGAGCCTAGAAGCAGGCACCACTCGATCGGCTCTGCTACATAGCATCGATCTGATGTTCGCTGCTATGTAGCAAAATTGCAGGTGTGCTGTGAGCGCCGACCACAGGGTGGCGCTCACAGCTGCCGGGCATCAGTAACCATAGAGGTCTCAAGGACCTCTATGGTTACTATTCTAAAGCCTCGCCGACCTCCGATCATGTGACGGGGGTCGGCGATGCGATCATTTCTGGCCGCCCGGCCGGAAGCGGTAGTTAAATGCCGCTGTCTGCGTTTGACAGCGGCATTTAACTAGTTAATAGGCGCAGGCAGATCGCGATTCTGCCCGCGCCTATTACGGGCACATGTCAGCTGTTCAAAACAGCTGACATGTCCTGGCTTTGATGCGGGCTCACTGCCGGAGCCCGCATCAAAGCGGGGCTTCTGATCTCGGACGTACTATCCCGTTCGAGGTCAGAAAGAGGTTAAAGACGTGGTCCAAAGTGAAAGCACTTTTCCCTATTTAATCCCATAATCTAAGCTATTTTCTAAATACTTACATTAAAAATTCCCTACTGCTCCCTAACTACACTATCTGACTGCTTTTGTATTTTTTTCTCTACTTCCTGTCTGATCACGATTCATTTCAATATCTCCAGTGCATGCTGGGATACTCAAACAAAGGCAGACACTCTGTCTTTTTCACAGCCTCTGCCCCTCCCTGAAACAAAGCATCATCAGTGATGCAGGTCTCAGGGGCTGGTCCCTGCTCTGTCCCTGATTGTCTCCCCCCCCGTGCACAGTCTCCCTCAGTGCTTGGTGCGATGAGTCCAGCTTCCGGTCTGTTGTCTGATTAGCTGAATTGTAATAAGCCGGCAGCAGATCAGTGTCACTATACATGGTGGAGATTGGGGACGTCTCATGCGTTGGTGGCGCTAGTCCTCCTGGACTCCAGGTATAGTGACAGCGCTCTGTTGCAGGTTTATTACTATTAAGCTAAGCAGGCAACAGACCGGAGGCCGGGCTCATCACCCACGGCACTGGAGGAGACTGCGCATGGGGGGAGACTTTGTGCAAGGGAGGTGACACTGCATAAAGGGGACACTCAGGAATTCATGAATTACAACACAGTCACTGATGACACTGATGCGACTAAATAGACATTGAACATTAGTTTGCCTTTGGACCACCTCTTCATTACGTACTGTCAGCCAATATTGTCACCATTCTGAGTCTGAATATCAGCCCTGTGAAGACGGGAAACATTGATAAGGTGAAGTCCCATAAAGTGAGGCTACTCAGTGGCAGCTTCAGAAAAGTCACAGCGACTTTCAGCTGCATAATTAAAAATTAACTGCAAGTTGATTGCTTGTGGTTGATGGTTGTATAATTTCTGCTATCCACACAGTCAATAATAATATGCAATTTGAAATGATTTTCTGAAAGACCCTTTGATTTTAATGAAGCTGCAGTTCAGCCACCTAGTAGCCATGCTCCAGTTGATTTCACCAGCCATAGAAAAAAACTGTTATATCCCGCGAGTTATAGTTCACATTTTTACTTTTTGGAATCAAATCACACTGTCCAAAAGTTGAAAGTAAGGCTATAACTAGATGTCCACTTATCACTGTCCAAGCATTGACTGGTCTTTATGTTCTGAACTAAATTTGACAGGATCATTTATGCCTGTGAGCAGGGCTGTATTTAGAGTTTCTGCTGCCCTAGGCACTTTTAGTGCTGCCTCCCCCATTGTTGAGTATGACACTATCGGCAGTGACTTTTCCATAAATCGCTGATGTGAAAGTCGCCTTTTGCAGCAGATCCGGCAGTTTTTCCACATCTGTCGTGTAACGGATCACTTACAGCAACACTGCGTTCGGCCTCATTCATTCCCTATGGGACTTGCGGACATGTGCGGCACTTGCGGTTTTGCCACAATCCGGCAAATGCGGTTCTTGCAGCAATGGAAAAAAAACACTGCTAGCAGTGTCATTGGATCACCACAAGTGCAAAACCACAAGTGCCGCACATGTCCACAAGTAGCCATCACTACCTGTCCCTGCACCTTCCTAGCTCATCCCTAACCATCCCTCCCTGACCTAAAACTACACTATGAAGCTATAGAAAAACAATTTATTAACAGCTATATTCCTATGATAATGAGGGCTCCAGGCTACGGCGTAGACAGGGAAGGGCAGTCTCCGGGTCTCCATTCTCTCTGTGCACACCCTCAGTCCCTGCCTCACTGCCTGTGCACAGACCTCCCTCCACCGAACCCGGTAATCACCGCTCGCAGTGGCATACCGGCAGAGGTGTATCTAAGGTTTCTGGCACCCAGGGAAAGAATTCATTTTGGTGCCCTCCCCCCCACAGGACATATGTGATTTGCACACTCAGTCATGTACCCACGAGCTCCTCTCCTTAATGCTCTCAATGTTCAGTGAAAAACTGAGAGAAGCAGAAGAGAAGCTCGTTGTCACAGGACCATAAGTGTGAAAATCGCATATGAGTGAAGTGTCCATGTGACGACTACTGGAACCTGCAGAGCTGAATCCTGACATCGCAGCTTCTGAATTCTCACAACTAATGCACTGCACACTTTTAGGATTCTCCCTTGCCGGTGGACGGTCATGTCAGCACAAGTATGTGATTTGTATACTTCTGACCACATTCTGACTAGAAGTGCCTGGCCTCACTCAGTTCATTTTCATTGACGGAGGCCACATATGTCTAGTCAGCATGTGACCGCATTAATGTAAATCACCAGCACGAGAGAATCCTGACAGCATGCAGTGCGCACTGTGAGAATTCAGAAGTCTGCAGTCACAAAGAATGACTGCAGACTCATCACAAACCTGGACATCCCCTTTAATGCTCCTAACATAAATCTAAACATGAGAGTTAGTCAGTATCACAAATAACATTTACATCCAGGTACCTTATAGATGACGTCACTTCTGGAGCCATTCTTCTTTTCTTCATCTTGTCCAGACCCCATGATGAGTTTTCTCATCCACGGCTCGTCTCTGCAGACTTCCATCTTCTCCGCTCTTTTGCAGAAAATCTCCACATGACGCCCTTAAAGATATGTGTCATTATAATGCTCCTGAATAAAAAATTGCCCCTCACTATATTGTCTGCACAAAATATGACCCCCACACTGTCCCTTTTATGGTACACGCCCTTCAGACTGACCTCTCCTTTCCATACTGACCCCCCTCTTCACATTGTCCTCTCACACTGTGTCCCCCTGTAGGGCTCAGTATTTATACTGTACTCTCTCATCACACTCCCCCTCCTTGTTATACTGTCCCCTCCTGGCTGTGCCCTTACACTGTCCCTCCATGCTAAGCCCCACTACTCAGTTTCTATTTTGTGCCCACTCACTTTTCTGCCCCCATACTGTCTCCTCACACTATTCCCCTCCCTCCTCATACTGTTTCCTCTCACATCCCCCCTGTTCACCATCCTGCCTCCTCATATATTTACCCCCTCACTTTCTTTACTGCCTGCTCACCTGGCTCCCCATACTTTGCACACATCCGATCACCCTCACTCCCTGTACTCTGTCCACATCCATTTTTCACATCGCTACTCATACTCCACACACATTCCCTCGTTCGCTCCTCATACTGTCTGCACCCATCCCCCCATATTGTTTCCTCACATATGCCCCCCATTACCCCATACTGTTTCCTCAAAAATGCCTCCCATTCCCCAGTACTGTTTTCTCATACATGTCCCCCATCCTCCCATCCTGTATGCATGGCTCAACTCCCCCATCTTGTATGCATGGCTCGGCTCCCCCATCCTCCCATCTTGTATGCATGGCTCGACTCCCCCATACTCCCATCTTGTATGCATGGCTCGGCTCCCTCATACTCCCATCCTGTATGCATGGCTCGGCTCCCCCATCCTCCCACCCTCTATGCATGGTTCTCCCATCCTGTATGCACGGCTCCCCCATCCTCCCATCCTGTATGCATGGCTCAGCTCCCCCATCATCCCATCCTGTATGCATGGTTCCCCCATCCTGTATGCATGGCTCCCCCATCCTTCCATCCTGTATGCATGGCTCAGCTCCCCCATCCTCCCACCTGTATGCATGGTTTCCCCATCCTGTATGCATGGCTCCCCCATACTCCCACCCTGTATGCAAGGCTCCCCCATCCTACCATCTTGTATGCATGGCTCAGCTCCTCCATCCTCCCATCTTGTATGCATGGCTCAGCTCCCCCATCCTCCCACCCTGTATGCATGGTTCCCCCATTCTCCCATCCTGTATGCATGGCTCGGCTCCCCCATCCTCCCACCCTGTGTGCACGGCTCCCCCATCCTCCCACCCTGTATGCATGGCTCCCCCATCCTCCCACCCTCTATGCATGGCTCCCTCATCCTCCCACCCTGTATGCACGGCTCCCCCATCCTCCCACCCTGTATGCACGGCTCCCCCATCCTCCCACCCTGTATGCACGGCTCCCCCATCCTCTCACCCTGTATGCACGGCTCCCTCATCCTCCCACCCTGTATGCACGGCTCCCTCATCCTCCCACCCTGTATGCACGGCTCCCTCATCCTCCCACCCTGTATGCACGGCTCCCTCATCCTCCCACCCTGTATGCATGGCTCTCCCATCCTCCCAACCTGTATGCATGGCTCCCCCATCCTCCGACCCAGTATGCACGGCTCCCCCATCCTCCCACCCTGTATGCACGGCTCCCCCATCCTCCCACCCTGTATACACGGCTCCCCCATCCTCCCACCCTGTAAACATGCCCTAGGCACGTACCCTCAAGTGCCTAGTGGCAAATAAGGCCCTGCTTGTGAGGCTATCAAGGTCAGGTCAGTGGTCTTGCAGCCAGTTCGTTTATCGTTGTCAATACTCAGACCATGATATACAGAGGTCTGAATTTACCTTAAGGAGTTGTCCAGGCTTGAGATTCAAGTCTGCAATTACTCTTTATGACTGCAGACTTGTGATTCCTGAGAGTGCAATGTACACTATGTAAGAATTCTCCAATTTCGGGAGCGGGCAGTCACATGACATATACATAACTGGAGAATCCTGACAGTGCACACTGTGTGCGCCATAAGGATTCACAATCCTGCTTTCACGTAGAGTGATTACAGACTTATGCCCCAAGCACGGACAACCCTTTTAACCCCAAAATAATAATAATAAAAAACAACAGTTCTCCCTACAAAAACAAATCTGCAGAGTACCATTAATGGAACTGCAAAAAAAGTTCAAGATCTTAATATATAGCAATACAAGCCTTTTTTTTTTTTTTTTTAAATAAAAAAAATTGTAAAAATAATTCAGATTTGATAATGAGTATGTCCTAAAGAATCTTGACTAGGCAGAGAATAATGTTTATCACAAGGAGGCCAAGGTATTTTTTTTTTTTAATACTTCATATCTAAGAATTTTTTCACGTTTTAGAACATTGAAAATCACAACTTGCTTACTTATGAAGTAAGGTTATCAACCTGTGAATAGTCACTGGGGATGTCACAGTTTCAGGAAAAAGTCAGATAGTACTAACTTACAAGCTCCATTGCTCAGAGATATGATGGACATACCATTGGTGCAACTTGTAAAGCCGTGTAGGTGCTCAACAGGTTCGGGGGTTCATACTACATTCGATGGTGGAATTGTGCTTTGTGATGACGAGTAGTGTTGAGCATTCCGATGCTGCAAGTATCGGGTATCGGCCGATACTTGCTGTATCGGAATTCCGATACCGGGATTCCGATACTCTTGTGGTATCGGGTATCGGGTATCGCAACAACATTAATGTTAAAATGTGTAAAAGAGAGAATTAAAATAAAAAATATCGCTATACTCACCTCTCCGACGCAGCCGGGACTTCAGCGAGGGAACCGGCAGCGTTGTTTGTTTAAAATTCGCGCTATTACTTGGTTACGTGAATTCCCGGCTTGTGATTGGTCAGGTCGGCCACGTTGCCGGGACGCGGACCAATCACAGCAAGCCGTGACGAAATTACGTCACGGCTTGCTGTGATTGGTCCGCGTCCCGGCAATATGGCCGCCCTGACCAATCACAAGCCGTGACGTCACGGGAGGCTGGACACGCGCCCATTTTAAAATGAGCGCGTCCAGCCTCCCGGCTTGTGATTGGTTGACCGCGGCGCAACCAATCACAAGCCGTGACGTCACGGGAGGCTGGACACGCGCCCATTTTAAAATGAGCGCGTCCAGCCTCCCGGCTTGTGATTGGTTGACCGCGGCGCAACCAATCACAAGCCGTGACGTCACGGGAGGCTGGACACGCGCCCATTTTAAAATGAGCGCGTCCAGCCTCCCGGCTTGTGATTGGTTGACCGCGGCGCAACCAATCACAAGCCGTGACGTCACGGGAGGCTGGACACGCGCCCATTTTAAAATGAGCGCGTCCAGCCTCCCGGCTTGTGATTGGTTGACCGCGGCGCAACCAATCACAAGCCGTGACGTCACGGGAGGCTGGACACGCGCCCATTTTAAAATGAGCGCGTCCAGCCTCCCGGCTTGTGATTGGTTGCGCCGCGGTCAACCAATCACAAGCCGTGACGTCACGGGAGGCTGGACACGCGCCCATTTTAAAATGAGCGCGTCCAGCCTCCCGGCTTGTGATTGGTTGACCGCGGCGCAACCAATCACAAGCCGTGACGTCACGGGAGGCTGGACACGCGACCATTTTAAAATGAGCGCGTGTCCAGCCTCCCGTGACGTCACGGCTTGTGATTGGTCAGGGCGGCCATATTGCCGGGACGCGGACCAATCACAGCAAGCCGTGACGTAATTTCGTCACGGCTTGCTGTGATTGGTCCGCGTCCCGGCAACATGGCCGACCTGACCAATCACAAGCCGGGAATTCACGTAACCAAGTAATAGCGCGAATTTTAAACAAACAACGCTGCCGGTTCCCTCGCTGAAGTCCCGGCTGCGTCGGACAGGTGAGTATAGCGATATTTTTTATTTTAATTCTTTCTTTTACACATTTATATGGTTCCCAGGGCCTGAAGGAGAGTTTCCTCTCCTTCAGACCCTGGGAACCATCAGGAATACCGTCCGATACATGAATCCCATTGACTTGTATTGGTATCGGGTATCGGTATCGGATTGGATCCGATATTTTGCCGGTATCGGCCGATACTTTCCGATACCGATACTTTCAAGTATCGGACGGTATCGCTCAACACTAGTGATGAGCAAATGAAATGTAAAGGGTCCATATTCCTATGGTGTAGGAAGGGGGAGCCAGGGAGCTTGTCTTGGCCGATAGCAATCCTTGGATCACTCCCTGGTCCCTTCCAAGCAAAAGTTCACATTTCTCTGCTGTGTTACCTCTGTGCTGACTCTCTGCGCCATTTGAACTTGCCCAATACGGGGATGTATTCCTCACAGATGGTTCCAAAATAAAGGAGACACACTACAGCTTAACTTCAATAGGAACTTATTTACTCAGCACTGCTTGCTCAAATACAGGCACTTTGGGTTTCACAGTCAGTACTTTTTTTTCTGTACCTGCTTTGTCCTCTCCTCCTCTATGTTCAGCCCCAGGTCGGACTGCATCTTCCGGTCCCATAGAGTCTGTGTCCTCCAGAATCCTTGCCTCAAATGGGGGATTCCTACACCGTTTCGCCCCAGTTCTAAGAACTGCTGCCCAGGCAAAGATCTGCCACATCTTGCTTGCACTGCCCATGCTGATCATACTTTTCTCATTTTGGGGGGACAGATTCCCTTCAGCTGCATCCGCAGCACTGCTGCACTTCTTCCTCCTAGAGGAACCTTGAACGTTGTGGGGCACGATGACTCCTGGCCAGGCAGCCCAGTGAGCTGCATGGGCGCCCAGGCCCCGACTATCCTAACTAGGAAGCTTTCACTAACTTATTCCTACCGTGCCCCTCCTATTCTAACTGTATCCTATAGTGCCCCCCTCTAGTGGCCAACTATGGATACTACACCCCTAACACTAAACTGGGCTCGATGACAAACTTTCCCTATCAACAGTGTGCAAATTGTGCCAAATTTGTAAAACATATATATATATATATATATATATATATATATATATATATATATATATACATATATATATATATATAATCATAGCAATACACTTGCAATGTGCAGCAGTACTCTTTTACACGGTGATAATACACTTTATGTGTAGCAGTACCACCATGTATGAACGCATCAATAACATACAGTATTTACACTAACATGGGTTGGGGAGAAGAAGAGACAATAAACATTTCACATCCCCTACAATGGCACAGGGACCCTCATCTGTCTGTGTCCCCTACTGTAGAGCATTAGAAAGGTGCAAAACAAGCCTATACACCATTGCATAAGTCCCGAATGCTACTGGAGCTTGCTTGTATTCTAGGAGTGCACGACTACACCTGAGACCAGGACCAACCGAATGACTATTCACATGTAGCACACAATATTTTATAATAGTCACAATCTCACAAAAACTATTCTGATAGGATCCCTGCCAAGGCCATTATGGAGCCAAACACTTGAATGAAGCCAATGGAGTCACAGTGGTCACTGTCTGGCCTTGTCCTAGCCGTATTCGTCTTTTTCAGACATTTACAAAAAAGAAATGAACTAAGTTTTGTGCATATCTGAAATATCAAATACTGCAAGAATGGAGACCAGACAATGTCCACAGTGTCTACGTCGGATCAATTCTAGTGAGTGGCTATATCAGGGTTCTGACACGGTTCCCATCAGAATAGTTTTTCAGGATTCCTATTGGAAATTCGATGTAGTGCTCAGTGGAGAGAACACTATTAATGTGAACCTAGCCTTATTTTTGCATCAGGCGTTGAAGGGTGCTTCAGTACGTTGGATGGCTCCTTTGCTGATCAAACAATCAGATGCCAGATTGTGAGACCCACTGGATACGGAGCAGCGATGCAGAATGTCATTGGCACGAAGGTTGGACTGCACAATCACGGTACAAGATCCAGACTCAGGATCCAACATGATTAAGGGCCCAGCCACAACTCAAGCCATGAGTTCTAGTAATAGTTACAATGCAGTAAAGAGACATGAATCTGAATGGTGGGCTCCCCATAACTTCTCTTCTAGTGGTCTCAAAGTAGACCAAGCTGATCCTGGTTGGCCTGACATAAATCACTACAAAGAAATTTTAAACATACAAAATAATAGTAAAAAAGAAAATGACTTTAATGGAAAAAAGTAGGGGCTATTGAAAAATAAATCATTGATACCTCACTTTACAGTCCTGAGTTTGCAGTGCAGTTTTGTAGGTTATGATGTCCGCTACTCACTCATAATACCTGACTTTATCACTGGTAGCAGACAGTCAACACTATTATGCAGAACTTTATCTGCAGTCATTTTTATAGCTCAATGAAGCAAGAAGACAAGTGGTTTTGAGTAAGTATCTGTCATTTGAATTACATTTATATGTGCTGTGATTATGATCGCTTTCTCGGATAATAAATTATTCCTCAAAATATTGCAAATTACCTTGAAAAGCGATAAGGCTACACTTATATTACACCAGGTGAGGTAGGGATGTTGTAAGGCTGCATGTGTGTGTGTGACAGGGTCTATTTTACTACAGTGAAAAATAAAAAATTGTAATTAAAAAAAAAAAGAATAGCAATGATAACTATTAATACTATTAATATTAGTAGTAATAATATTCTGCCCAAATATAATCATATATATTCAGTCAGGGTTAAAAGAATGAATGTTATGTCTCATGACATCCATTCTTCGCGTACGAGTCCTATATGTGTTTTTCTTGGATATCATTCGTACCTGTGATTACCATCATAGTCTATGGGGCCATTCACATGTCTGTGATTTTCCATGGACCTATTGGTCAGTGCAAAATCGCAGAGATGTCCAATTTTGATTCAACCGTTGGTTCAGAATAGACAATAGAAGTTGTGGAGACACAGGAGCTCAGTGGGTGCTTTAGTTCGCTGGCACAAGATCGCATGGACCAGGGCTCATGCCACTGAATGTCCACTCTCCTTTTCCCGTGGGCATAATGCTATTCAGACAACACATGGTGAGGGTAAAACAGCATGGCAACCACCAAACAGACAATAACATATAGAACAGTCTTAGCAAAATACCCAAGATGGAGTCTCACCCTTCAGCTGACTTACCGGGATTAGAGCAGCTGCAACTTCAGGGCTTCCAGGTCACTCCGCTTTTGTCAGGAACTCACAGAGAGCAGGTAATGACATGCTTAGGAATCTATCAGACCATTGAGGCACAGGGTCAGGTGACCTGAAGGTTACAACCTGGCATCTCTGAACGTCTCCATGGGGCCAGTTGACTGGTGGGTCCAAATCCTGGCTCCCCCAAAGTTTCCATGGGTTCAGTGATAGTTAATGAAACAGATCTGTATTTTTCCAGCTTGGGCCATGGTCCTTAAGCTATCATCCTGTAGAATGTAAAATCTGTGTCACTCTTGATGGAGCCATCGTGTCCGGGCAACTGTCCTGTAGAGTGTTCCCTCTTGATGGAGCCATTGTGTGCATCTAATAGATGTGTCTTCTCTTGGGCAGCTGTAGGCTGCTATTTTAGGCTGGGGGCAATATCCATGGCCCCTTACCAGCCTGAGAAGACCATCCTCCAGCTGTCTGCTTTAGCTTGGCTGGTTGTCAAAAATGGGAGGATCCCATGCAGTTTTTTTAAATAATTTATTTAAATAATAAAAAAACGGCATGGTGACACCTCTATTCTTGATTCTTTACTAAAGCTGACAACTAAGGGTTGCATCAGGCAGCTGTCAGTTTTGCCTGACAGGTTACCAAAAATATAGGGGAACCCACACTGTTTTTTTTTTTTTAATTATTTATTTAAAGCGCAGGCACCGGCTGATGAATACTCCCATCAACCGTGCTTGCTCTCGCTGTTATTAGTGGCAGCAGGCATAGGCTGATGGGAGTAGTAGTCCCATTAGCAGACGCCAGTGACCAGAGAACTTTTTACTTCCGATCGCAGCTGCGGGTTCATGCTGTCATTTGACAGCATGGGAACCTCGGCTGTCTGGTGGTAATGATTTTACTGACGATCAGAGGCAGTGTTTGTCATGCTGTCATATACATGAAAGCATGGAAAACGCTGGATGTTTGGGCCCTCCATTCAAGTCAGGTTTGGGCGGAACCCCAAACATCCAGGGGTCCGCCGATCTCTGCTCAAGAGTCAATATTCAAACAATAGTCTATGATTCATATGACAACAGTCTATGTTTCTTGATCAACTGAAGAATAACACATAAATTCAATAGTTAACATTCACACAGTAGCCTATTTCTTCTGGCCTACTGAAAATAAACATCTGGATCTTTAAGATTAAACGCTGTGTTGTCACCCACGTTTACGTGTCTGTGAAAAAATTCAACATCACTCGGATGATATCCAAGTGCGTTCCAATTTTCACAGAAAGTCACATTGGAGAAGGTGGAGAAATGTATTTTTCTTCTCCACATGCGAGAAAAACTGATAACACTAAGACCAAGCTCTGTTCAAGTGAGTATGTGAAAAAAATAGATGTCTTAATGAGGACTTGCACATTTTTACCTTTAACCTTATTAGTTGCAGCATTAAAGTTGTTTTTTTCCAGCTTATTGAAATGTGAATATTGTGGTAAAATGTAAAGTGTTACCACTATGTATATGATGAAGAATTTAAAAATGCTGTTGCCTTTAAACACTGCAGTCCAGAAGGAGACACTCTAAGTCAGAGGTGAATATAGAGATCATAGAGTCCCATAGGAAAAGTTCAAATTGGGCTCCCGTTAACACACCCCCCAAATAAGCAAATATTCAACAGGGTCATACTGCATAATCACAATCACAGATGGGTAGACATCCCGCCTGTATTTCTTGAACATGGGTAAGTGCAGTGGACAACACAGCATGCAAATATGATGGGATGGAAAAGGGAGAGGAAGTCCCTAAGAGTAGGGAGCGAGGGATAAGACACCTCTTGACACCAACCTGTGCCTGTCCCTAAGCTCCCCGAACGCCCCATGCGGGTCCTTCCCCTTGCCGTTGTCACATGCCTAGACCCATATTGTCATCTCAATATACCCTGGCTAGCGCACTGGTCAACAAGGATGCTAGCCTCGACCCTGTAGATGGTAAAAACACAGTGAAAGTGATAAAAACGGAACATACAAAGATAAAGGAAGAAATACTCAGCTTCAGGCTCTGTTGCTAAATTCCAAAGCAGCATAAAAAAGTATCAGAAATCTGAACTCCCAAAGCACCAGCAACACCACTGACACAAGAGGGCTCTGTACTCCAAACTCGTCTGCATAGAATAACTTTATTACTGACAATCAGCTGATGGGTCATGTGAATATTCAAAGAATGGTGAGAGTGGTTACCAACCAACTTCAGCTGACAAAACTAAAAGAAACTGCCAGCAAGAGATTAACTAACTGTTGCTGGCCCAAAAGGAAAAAACAACATTTAAATTACAGCAGAACCAGAGCTGCCACGAATCCTATAATGAATCATGACAGTACTCCACTTTCAACGAGGTCCTCTGGACACTTAAAACCGGACTTCATTGGAAATAAAGTACGGCAAGGACGCATCAACTTACTAGTATACACCTCCATAATCATGTGATCTGCATGGTCATGGCAAACACAGCCCAATGGTGATGGCAGTAACATAGGCTCTGGAGGCGCAACAAATCTGTGTAATATGTTATGTACATGCATTACTGGGGGTAACTCTAACTGGAACATCACAGGGCTGAGAATGGCCACCACTCTATACAACCTGATCACGCTAAAACTCCAAGTTCCAGATACGTACTTCCACCTGATATTTTTAGTGGTCATGTACTCATTCATATACAGGAAGGACGGTAGAGATCGTAACTCCTAGTCAACAGTTTTTACAAAACTTGCCCCAATTGACTACTTCTCTGGACTGCCAGTCAAGTACCGGATTGTGTCTTTTCAGCCAGTGAAGGCCTAAGACGATGGGAGTAGGCATACCCTCCAAGACGTAGCACGACAGGAGCTCTTCATGAAGAGACCCTATGGCCAAGTTCACATTATGTATGACTTGGGTCAAACTCTTCTGGCTGAGAGGAACAGAATCAATTGCACAATTAAGAATGGGTCTCACCAGTGTCCTACTGATCAGACCACGGGTCTGAGCAAAGCGAGAATCCACCATACTGACTTCAGCTCTACTATCCACAGTAAGACCACAATAAAAACATGCCTCCGTTCTACGGTGAACCACAGGCAACTTAGTATGAGAGGAGACTCCCCCCCAACTGCATGGGTTCAGCTCTCTGTTGTGTCAAAAAGACAGGTCTTTGAAGATCTAGAGATAGATGTTCAAAATGCCCGAAAAATAGTGGACCAGTCTGGATTCTAGGCACGATGTTCTAATATGATATTTCTTAGCAATTCGCCCATCTCCACATATTGCCAGCTGTATGTGATCTGGAAAAATGTGATGTCCAGGCCGGGCTATTAACCTAGAGTTAACCCAGAGCTGGGTTTCAGTCCTTCTCAACCCTTATCCACATGCACATCACTTGATACATGGTAAGATTTTAATATTAGAGGTTAGAAACATCCAAATTTTATGAAATCACAATCTGAAAAAACTTTACCTGAATGAATAGCCAACCTGTTTAATTAATGTTGATGACAAGCAACACTGTTCTCTGGTGGAATGTCATGTAATTTTCTAAAAAGCAAAATCAGCTAGTAAAAAAAGGAAACAAGCAGCACAGCTATTATTATTGGGGTTAATCCAGTCGATCCACTAAAGGGAGCAGAGCTCACAGTAAAAGACCTGATTCCACCAGCCTTGATGAAAACAAAAAAATAGATAGGATTTGCAGAGCTCAATGTAAAAGATAATTTCAAAGGAACATCTTCTTTATCACAGAATACAAAAAAAAAATCAATGTTTCAACTCACATCTAAGTCTTTATTAAGCTCATTGGAGTGAGTCAAACTTTATGTAGTTTACAGGAAGGTTAAACCTCAATTAGCTGTATACTTATATTAACTTGCTTATACAGGAGAGAGGATTTCAGCTGTAAGACCTATCTTCGAATAATAATACAACCCCTGGCAAAAATGATGGAATCACTGGTAGTGTTGAGCATTCCGATACCGCAAGTATCGGGTATCGGCCGATACTTGCGGGTATCGGAATTCCGATACCGAGATCCGATACTTTTGTGGTATCGGGTATCGGTATCGAAACAACATTAATGTGTAAAATTAAGAATTAAAATAAAAAATATTGCTATACTCACCTCTCCGACGCAGCCTGGACCTCACCGAGGGAACCGGCAGCGTTCTTTGCTTAAAATGCGCGCTTTTACTTCCTTCCGTGACGTCACGGCTTGTGATTGGTCGCGTGCCGCCCATGTGGCCGCGACGCGACCAATCACAGCAAGCCGTGACGTAATTTCAGGTCCTCAATGCAGAAATAGGCATCAGGACCTAAAATTACGTCACGGCTTGCTGTGATTGGTCGCGTCGCGGTCACATGGGCGGCACGCAACCAATCACAAGCCGTGACGTAATTTTAAAAATGCGCGCGTCTCCTGCCTCCCGTGACGTCACGGCTTGTGATTGGTCGCGTCGCCCATGTGACCGCGACGCGACCAATCACAAGCCGGAACGTAATTTTAAATTCCTGAATGCCTAGAATTAGGCATTGAGGACCTGAAAATTACGTCACGGCTTGCTGTGATTGGTCGCGTCGCGGCCACATGGGCGGCACGCGACCAATCACAAGCCATGACGTCACGGAAGGAAGTAAAAGCGCGCATTTTAAGCAAAGAACGCTGCCGGTTCCCTCGGTGAGGTCCAGGCTGCGTCGGAGAGGTGAGTATAGCAATATTTTTTATTTTAATTCTTTATTTTACACATTAATATGGATCCCAGGGCCTGAAGGAGAGTTTCCTCTCCTTCAGACCCTGGGAACCATCAGGAATACCGTCCGATACTTGAGTCCCATTGACTTGTATTGGTATCGGGTATCGGTATCGGATTAGATCCGATACTTTGCCGGTATCGGCCGATACTTTCCGATACCGATACTTTCAAGTATCGGACGGTATCACTCAACACTAATCACCGGCCTTGGAGGATGTTCATTCAGTTGTTTAATTTTGTAGAAAAAAAGCACATCACAGACATGGCCCAAAACTAAAGTCATTTCAAATGGCAACTTTCTGGCTTTAAGAAACACTAAAAGAAATCAAGAACAAAAAATGTGGTAGTCAGAAATGGTTACTTTTTTTAACCAAGCATAGGGGAAAAATTATAGAATCACTCAATTCTGAGGAAACAATTATGGAATCATGAAAAACAAGCAAACAAAAAAACACTCCAACACATCCCTAGTATTTTGTTGCACCACCTCTGGCTTTTATATCAGCTTGCAGTCTCTGAGGCATGGACTTAATGAGTGTTACACAGGACTTTTCATCAATCTGGCTCCAACTTTCTCTGATTGCTGTTGCCAGATCAGCTTTGCAGGTTGGAGCCTTGTCATGGACCATTTTCTTCAACTTCCACCAAAGATTTTCAGCTGGATTGAGATCCGTACTATTTGCAGGCCATGACATTGACCTTATGTGTCTTTTTACAAGAAATGTTTTCACAGTTTTTGCTCTATGGCAGGATGCATTATCATCTTGAAAAATGATTTCATCATCCCCAAACATCCTTTCAATTGATGGGATAAGAAAAGTGTCCAAAAAATCAACATAAACTTGTGCATTTATTGAAGATGTAATGACAGCCATCTCCCCAGTGCCTTTACCTGACATGCAGCCCCATGTCATCAATGGCTGTGGAAATTTGCATGTTCTCTTCAGACAGTCATCTTTATAAATCTCTTTGGAACGGCACCAAACAAAAGTTCCAGCATCATCACCTTGCCCAATGCAGATTCGCGATTCATCACTGAATATGACTTTCATCCAGTCATCCACAGTCCACGATTGCTTTTCCTTAGCCCGTTGTAACTTTGTTTTTTTCTGTTTACGTGCTAATGATGGCTGTCATTTAGCTTTTCTGTATGTAAATCCCATTTCCTTTAGGCGGTTTCTTACAGTTCCACCAGTTTCCACCCATTCATTCCTCATTTGTTTTGTTGTGCATTTTCTGTTTTGGAGACATATTGCTTTAAGTTTCCAGTCTTGATGCTTTGATGTCTTCCTTGGTCTACCAGTATGTTTGCCTTTAACATCCTTCCCATGTTGTTTTTATTTGGTCCAGAATTTATACACAGCTGACTGAACAACCAACATCTTTTGCAACATTGTGTGATGATTTACCCTCTTTTATGAGTTTGATAATCCTCTCCTTTGTTGCAATTGACATCTCTCGTGTTGGAGCCATGATTCATGTCAGTCCACCTGGTGCAACAGCTCTCCAAGGTGTGATCACTCCTTTTTAGATGCAGACTAACGAGCAGATCTAATTTGATGCAGGTGTTAGTTTTGGGTATGAAAATTTACAGGGTGATTCCATAATTTTTTTTTCAGAATTGAGTGAGTCCATAATTTTTCCCCTATTCTTGGTTAAAAAAAGTAACCATTACTGACTACCACATTTCTTGTTCTTGATTTCTTTTAGTGTTTCTTAAAGCCAGAAAGTTGCCATTTGAAATGACTTTAGTTTTGGGCCATGTCTGTGATCTGCTTTTTTCCTTCAAAATTAAACAAATGAATGAAAATCCTCCAAGGCCGGTGATTCCATAATGTTTGCCAGGGGTTGTATATAATTGCAGTTTATTGAGAAAAATGAAAAATACTTAATGGAAAGCAATTGCAGAGAAATTAAGAGGTCCATTTGTCCAAATCTTCTTGAACTGCAAATAGTGCATGTTTCCAGCTTGCTAGCTCCTCAAGCCTATACATTTGATGTACAGGGTGGGCCATTTATATGGATGCACCTAAATAAAATGGGAATGGTTGGTGATATCAACTTCCTGTTTGTGGCACATTAGTATATGGGAGGGGGGAAACTTTCCAAAATGCGTTGTGACCATGGCGGCCATTTTGGATCCAACTTTATTTTTTTCAATGGGAAGAGGGTCATGTGGCGCATCAAACTCATTTTAAAATTTCACAAGAAATACAAAGGTGTGCTTGGTTTTAACGTAACTTTATTCTTTCATGAGTTATTTACAAGTCTATGACCACTTATAAAATGTGTTCAAAGTGCTGCCCATTGTGTTGTATTGTCAATGCAACCCTCTTCTCCCACTCTTGACACACTGATAGCAACACCGCAGAAGAAATGCTAGCACAGGCTTCCGGTGTCATGATCTCAATGGCAAGAGAACATAGCATAAGCATATATAGGAACTAGCTCTTGGAAGATGGGAACTGAGCTGACCATGAACTAAACCTAACGCACAACTAGCAGTGGCCGGGTAGCATGCCTACGTTGATTCTAGATGCCCAGCACCAGCCGGAGGACTAAATAAAACTAGCAGAGGAAAATATTAGTCCTAGCTCACCTCTAGAGAAATACCCCGAAAGGAGACAGAGGCCCCCCACATGTATTGGCGGTGAGTTGAGATGAAATAACAAACGTAGTATGAAAATAGGTTTAGCAAATTTGAGGTCCACTTACTACATAGCAGAAGACAGAAAGGACACTTTCATGGTCAGCTGAAAAGCCTATCAAAAACACCATCCAGAAATTACTTTAAAACTCTGGCATTAACTCATAACACCAGAGTGGCAATTCCTGTTCACAAGAGCTTTCCAGACACAGTAACGAAACTTCAGCTGTGAACTGGAACAAAAATGCAAAAACAAACATGGACAAGAGTCCAACTTATCTAGTAGTTGTCTAGGAGCAGGAACAAGCACAGAGAGGCTTCTGATAACATTGTTGACCGGCAAGCAACTAACAGAGCAGCAAGGTTATATAGCGACTCCCACATCTTGATGGGAACAGGTGAACAGAGAAGATGAAGACACCAGTTCAATTCCACCAGTAGCCACCGGGGGAGCCCAGAATCCAAATTCACAACAGTACCCCCCCCTCAAGGAGGGGGCACCGAACCCTCACCAGAACCACCAGGGCGATCAGGATGGGCCCTATGAAAGGCACGAACCAGATCGGAGGCATGAACATCAGATGCATTCACCCAAGAATTATCCTCCTGGCCGTATCCCTTCCACTTGACCAGATACTGGAGTCTCCGTCTGGAAACACGAGAGTCCAAGACCTTCTCCACAACGTACTCCAACTCACCCTCAACCAACACCGGAGCAGGAGGCTCAACGGAAGGCACAACCGGTACCTCATACCTGCGCAATAATGACCGATGAAAAACGTTATGAATAGAAAAGGATGCAGGGAGGTCCAAACGGAAGGAAACAGGGTTAAGAATCTCCAATATCTTATACGGGCCGATAAACCGAGGCTTAAACTTAGGAGAAGAGACCCTCATAGGGACAAAACGAGAAGACAACCACACCAAATCCCCAACAGAAAGCCGAGGACCAACACGACGGTGGCGGTTGGCAAAAAGCTGAGTCTTCTCCTGGGACAACCTCAAATTGTCCACCACCTGCCCCCAGATCTGATGCAATCTCTCCACCACAGCATCCACTCCAGGACAATCCGAAGATTCCACCTGACCAGAGGAAAATCGAGGAT
The DNA here is from genome assembly GCF_051348905.1 of Ranitomeya variabilis. NCBI lineage: Eukaryota > Metazoa > Chordata > Amphibia > Anura > Dendrobatidae > Ranitomeya > Ranitomeya variabilis. The sequence continues at coordinate 203,673,059 of NC_135233.1, forward strand.
GAAACCCCGAATTACAGAAAAACGGGGACACCAAAGTGGCAGAGCTGGCCCGATTATTAAGAGCGAACTCCGCCAATGGCAAAAAAGCAACCCAATCATCCTGGTCAGCAGACACAAAACACCTCAGATATGTCTCCAGGGTCTGATTAATCCGCTCGGTCTGGCCATTCGTCTGAGGATGGAAAGCGGACGAAAAAGATAAATCTATGCCCATCCTAGCACAGAATGCCCGCCAAAATCTAGACACGAATTGGGTCCCTCTGTCAGAAACGATATTCTCAGGAATACCATGCAAACGAACAACATTTTGAAAAAACAGAGGAACCAACTCGGAAGAAGAAGGTAACTTGGGCAGAGGAACCAAATGGACCATCTTAGAAAAACGGTCACACACCACCCAGATGACAGACATCTTCTGAGAAACAGGCAGATCTGAAATAAAATCCATCGAGATGTGCGTCCAAGGCCTCTTAGGAATAGGCAAGGGCAACAATAATCCACTAGCCCGAGAACAACAAGGCTTGGCCCGAGCACAAACGTCACAAGACTGCACAAAGCCTCGCACATCTCGTGACAGGGAAGGCCACCAGAATGACCTTGCCACCAAATCCCTGGTACCAAAAATGCCAGGATGACCTGCCAACGCAGAAGAATGAACCTCAGAGATGACTCTACTGGTCCAATCATCAGGAACAAACAGTTTATCAGGTGGGCAACGATCAGGTCTATCCGCCTGAAACTCCTGCAAGGCCCGCCGCAGGTCTGGAGAAACGGCTGACAATACCACTCCATCCTTAAGGATACCTGTGGGCTCAGAGTTACCAGGCGAGTCAGGCTCAAAACTCCTAGAAAGGGCATCCGCCTTAACATTCTTAGAACCCGGTAGGTACGACACCACAAAATTAAACCGAGAGAAAAATAATGACCAGCGCGCCTGTCTAGGATTCAGGCGCCTGGCGGTCTCAAGATAAATCAAATTTTTGTGGTCAGTCAATACCACCACCTGATGTCTGGCCCCCTCAAGCCAATGGCGCCACTCCTCAAAAGCCCACTTCATGGCCAAAAGCTCCCGATTCCCAACATCATAATTCCGCTCAGCGGGCGAAAATTTACGGGAAAAGAAGGCACAAGGCCTCATCACGGAGCAGTCAGAACTTTTCTGCGACAACACTGCCCCAGCTCCGATCTCAGAAGCGTCGACCTCAACCTGAAAAGGTAGAGCAACATCAGGCTGACGCAACACAGGGGCAGAGGAAAAACGGCGCTTAAGCTCCCGAAAGGCCTCCACAGCATCAGGGGACCAATCAGCAACATCAGCACCCTTCTTAGTCAAATCGGTCAATGGTTTAGCAATATCCGAAAAACCAGCAATAAATCGACGATAAAAGTTAGCAAAGCCCAAAAATTTCTGAAGACTCTTAAGAGAAGAGGGCTGCGTCCAATCACAAATAGCTTGAACCTTGACAGGATCCATTTCAATGGAAGAGGGGGAAAAAATATATCCCAAAAAGGAAATCCTCTGTACCCCAAAAACACACTTAGAACCCTTCACACACAAAGAATTAGACCGCAAAACCTGAAAAACCCTCCTGACTTGCTGGACATGAGAGTCCCAGTCATCCGAAAAAATCAGAATATCATCCAGATACACAATCATAAATTTATCCAAATAATCGCGAAAAATATCATGCATAAAGGACTGGAAAACTGACGGAGCATTAGAAAGACCAAAAGGCATCACTAAATACTCAAAGTGGCCCTCGGGCGTATTAAATGCGGTTTTCCACTCATCCCCCTGCCTGATTCGCACCAAATTATACGCCCCACGAAGGTCAATCTTAGAGAACCACTTGACCCCCTTTATGCGAGCAAACAAATCAGTCAGCAACGGCAATGGGTATTGATATTTAACAGTGATTTTATTCAAAAGCCGATAATCAATACATGGTCTCAAAGAACCGTCTTTTTTTGACACAAAGAAAAAACCGGCTCCTAAGGGAGATGACGATGGACGAATATGTCCCTTTTCCAAGGACTCCTTTATATATTCTCGCATAGCAGCATGTTCAGGCACAGACAGATTAAATAAACGACCCTTTGGGTATTTACTACCCGGGATTAAATCTATGGCACAATCGCACTCTCGGTGCGGAGGTAACGAACCAAGCTTGGATTCTTCAAAGACGTCACGATAGTCAGACAGGAACTCAGGAATTTCAGAGGGAATGGATGATGAAATGGAAACCACAGGTACATCCCCATGAGCCCCCTTACATCCCCAGCTCAACACAGACATAGCTCTCCAGTCGAGGACTGGGTTGTGAGATTGCAGCCAAGGCAATCCTAGTACCAAATCATCATGTAGATTATACAGCACCAGAAAGCGAATAATCTCCTGGTGATCCAGATTAATACGCATAGTTACTTGTGTCCAGTATTGTGGTTTATTATTAGCCAATGGGGTGGAGTCAATCCCCTTCAGAGGAATAGGAGTCTCCAAAGGCTCTAAATCATACCCACAGCGTTTGGCAAAGGACCAATCCATAAGACTCAAAGCGGCGCCAGAGTCGACATAGGCGTCCGTGGTAATAGATGACAAAGAGCAAATCAGGGTCACAGATAGAATAAATTTAGACGGTAAGGTGCAAATGGAAACAGATTTACCAAGCTTTTTAGTGCGCTTAGAGCATGCTGATATAACATGAGTAGAATCACCACAATAGAAACACAACCCATTTTTCCGTCTAAAATTCTGCCGCTCGCTTCGGGACAGAATTCTATCACACTGCATACTCTCTGGCGACTTCTCAGTGGACACCGCCAGATGGTGCACTGGTTTGCGCTCCCGCAAACGCCTATCGATCTGAATAGCCATTGTCATGGACTCATTCAGACCCGCAGGCACAGGGAACCCCACCATAACATCCTTAATGGCATCAGAGAGACCCTCTCTGAAAGTCGCCGCCAGGGCGCACTCATTCCACTGAGTAAGCACAGACCATTTACGGAATCTTTGGCAGTAAATTTCCGCTTCATCTTGCCCCTGAGATAGGGACATCAAAGTTTTTTCTGCCTGAAGCTCCAAATGAGGTTCGTCATAAAGCAACCCCAAGGCCAGAAAAAACGCATCCACATTGAGCAACGCAGGATCCCCTGGTGTCAATGAAAAAGCCCAGTCTTGAGGGTCGCCCCGGAGCAAGGAAATCACAATCCTGACCTGCTGTGCAGGGTCTCCGGCAGAGCGAGATTTCAGGGACAAAAATAATTTGCAATTATTTCGAAAATTCTGAAACCCGGATCTATTCCCCGAGAAAAATTCCGGCAAAGGAATTCTCGGCTCAGATACAGGTGCATGACAAACAAAATCTTGCAAATTTTGTACCTTCGTGGCGAGATTATTCAAACCTGCAGTTACACTCTGAAGATCCATTACAAACAGGTGGACACAGAGCCATTCAAGGGTTAAGAGGAGGTAAGAAGCAGCTAGACAGCAATTAAGGGCTAGGCAGCAAAACTCTGAGGGGGGAAAAAAAAAAAAAAAAATTTCCCTTCAACACTTCTTTTTCTCCTGCTTCAGCCCAAACAATTAACACTTTGAAGGCCGGTCAAACTGTCATGATCTCAATGGCAAGAGAACATAGCATAAGCATATATAGGAACTAGCTCTTGGAAGATGGGAACTGAGCTGACCATGAACTAAACCTAACGCACAACTAGCAGTGGCCGGGTAGCATGCCTACGTTGATTCTAGATGCCCAGCACCAGCCGGAGGACTAAATAAAACTAGCAGAGGAAAATATTAGTCCTAGCTCACCTCTAGAGAAATACCCCGAAAGGAGACAGAGGCCCCCCACATGTATTGGCGGTGAGTTGAGATGAAATAACAAACGTAGTATGAAAATAGGTTTAGCAAATTTGAGGTCCACTTACTACATAGCAGAAGACAGAAAGGACACTTTCATGGTCAGCTGAAAAGCCTATCAAAAACACCATCCAGAAATTACTTTAAAACTCTGGCATTAACTCATAACACCAGAGTGGCAATTCCCGTTCACAAGAGCTTTCCAGACACAGTAACGAAACTTCAGCTGTGAACTGGAACAAAAATGCAAAAACAAACATGGACAAGAGTCCAACTTATCTAGTAGTTGTCTAGGAGCAGGAACAAGCACAGAGAGGCTTCTGATAACATTGTTGACCGGCAAGCAACTAACAGAGCAGCAAGGTTATATAGCGACTCCCACATCTTGATGGGAACAGGTGAACAGAGAAGATGAAGACACCAGTTCAATTCCACCAGTAGCCACCGGGGGAGCCCAGAATCCAAATTCACAACATTCCGGTATCCGTTGTTTCAGATGCTGCACCTCTCGTATCTTCACAGCATAGACAATTGCCTTCAGATGACCCCTAAGATAAAAGTCTAAGGGGGTCAGATCAAAATGGCCACCATGGTCACCACCCATCTTGAAAAGTTTCCCCCCCATATACTAATGTGCCACAATCAGGAAGTTGATATCACCAACCATTCCCATTTTATATAGATGTACACATATAAATGGCCCACCCTATACTTTATTGTACCATTGCATGATGGAAAGAAGTGTATGATTTCCAGAATGTCAGGATCAAGATTCATATCAACCCTATAACGAGCCTTGCCACACAAATCAGATACCCTATTTGCAGACAATAATTTGGGGGTGCTTGCTTTTTTGACTTTTAGGATTGGTATTTCCAGTATGTGGAACTAGAGTACAAATACCTTTGATCTATGAAAATGAAAATTACATATTTATTTTCCCAGGGGAGCATTGCATGGCCCATATGTCTCTTTACACCAACATGTCAAGCATGTCACACTCCATATGGAGAGACGTTACCCCTTAGAACCCACTCAGAGGACTTTCATACAACCAAATCACATCTCTTGCTTTGCACTGATGAGGGGCAAACATTTCTAACCACCATGTCTGCAAATGGAGTGCCTGGTTTGACTTTAATCCCAAATCATGTGGCAAATGGTGGATATTTTAGGATTACTATTTCTAATAGGTAATGTTGAAGTTCTAGTCCTCTGAAGAGGCAATTTGCACAGTCAGTATCCCAGTTGAGTGTTGCATGGCCTACAAAGTCTTCTTACACCAGCCTGACACTCTCCACAAGGAGATATCCCTTAAACCCCAAGCCTATTGCTTTAAAACCTTGCACAAATTACTTGGTTTAAAACATTGTTGGCTCAGTTGAAACCTCAGAAGAAAACAATTGCACATAAACAGATAATGCCCTTCAGAAAATTCTTTTTCTTAAAGCTTTAAATCAAGAAGACCTAAAAAAAAATATTTGCATTGATTGATAGGATGCTTTGTCCCCTATAACTGGCCTTTAAATGTGTTTGAATGCAAGAAAGTGGTTAAAAATTCTTCCCAGCTGGCATATTACTTCTTTATAGCTCATAAGAAACAATAGCACATATATAGTAACCCGACATGCTGGAGGTGCCACTGGTAGTTGTGCCCCAGGATTCAACATCATTAAACTGAAGTTCTTAAAGGGCATCTGTCATTAGGACCGACCCTCCGAGCCGTCCATACGGGCATTGGGGTAATAGAAAACGGAACACAATGATAAATTCATATCTGAGATCGGATGTCTTATTCCAGAAAAATCCACATTTTTATTATACGAAGACGAGCTGTTCAAGGCAATCGACTGGAAAAAGATCTGCAAAAGGAGGCATAACCAGCCCAAAGAATAACGGCAGTGTTGATTTAGTTTCACCATTTTACCACATTTGGATTTATTTTCCAGTTTTATGGTAAAATGAATGTTGTCATTCAAAACTACTATGTATCTCGTCAAAATGCCTTAAAATGTCATTTTTCCTTCTTCACAACTTTTAGGCTGTGTGCACACGTACTGGATTTTTCACTTTTTTTAGCATTTTTTCCGCTATAAAAACGCGATAAAAATGCTTAAGAAACGCATTCATATGCATCCCATCATTTATAATGCATTCCGCAATTTTTGTACATATGTTGCATTTTTTTCCGCGAAAAAAAACACATCGTTGTAAAAAACGCAGCATGTTCATTAATTTTATGGATTTTTTGCATTTTTACCGCTATTTAATTGCATTGGGAAAGCTCCGAAAAAACACGCAAAAAAGCGGTAAAAACACAAAAAAAAACCACATGCGGATTTCCTGCAGAAAAAGTCCGTTTTTGTTCAGGAAAATTCTGCAGAAAAACCTGATGTGTGCACATAGCATTAAAGTATTATTTCATTTTCAACATACATATAATTGCCATTCCATTCATACTATTGCGGATCACTAGTGCGCATGCTACGTCAGAACTCTGGTTGTCCTTTCGTGCGGTATGAGCATACTGTGATGTGGCGCGCAGACGCTCTGGCTACTGTTAACATGGCGCCTGGGCCTTGCGCACATTCCACTGCCCGGAAACAGGAATAGAACGTGGGTGGGTGTCGTGCGATGAGCCGCCAAGGTAAGGTAGCCGCATGTTCTGTCAAGCACGCGTTTACGTTTAATTTCTTCAAGCTGCATACACGTTTTGGTAACTCAGGGACTCTATATCAACTTTAAACCTTCCACCTCTTTTAACACATGTCATCTAAGGAAACGGGGTGAAACACGCGTTGGGGCCTGGGCACAAGTGGATCCATATCATTCTGTAAATAGGGAGCTTTTATTTGTTATTTTCTCAAGTCTCTCCCTATTTACTTTATTCATTTTATAGGATCTATTATCTCACTGCTTTATATAGGGGTATTTAGCACTATACATATTATTCTTTACCTCGTTTACTCACTGTGTAATAATTGAGATATCTGTATGTCGCCACACGTATTGTGTTAATACACTGAGATATATTTTGCACTAAGCACTTTATATTCTGTTCATTTTGCATTTATAGTGTTTTTTGTTATTGCAAGGTGCTTGATATCATACTGCCACCTCACAAATATTACTAGTGTTTGACCCTTAATGATAGTCTCATTCTTGATATGAGTTTATTATCCTGCATATGGTTAAGGCGCTCTACTATTAATGCTTACCATGCACATATGCATGATCATAAATTTGGAGGACATTCTAATATCCTAAATTTTTATAAACCATTGCGGTTATTACTAGAATTATTTTCGTCGCACTCATATTGTTCCCATAGTATACTTTATTGGTCTATGGATACCACTGTGCCCCAACTTTATGATGACATTTTTGGCTTTTTTACTATTTGTATGTATTCATATTTTTAGATTATTTAAAAAATTTGCGATTTTAATATTGGAGTTGTATTGAGCTTCTCTTGGTCTTCTTGGGATTCATCTGTCTCCCTAAGAGCCTATTTTTTGCTGGATTCTTAAGTATTTAGTGCATCTACATTTTAGTGAATAAATGTAGATCGGTACAAGAATCAGTTTAAATACTTGTACTCAAATTAGCACATTGCACTTTTTTAACTGTAGTCGCACTAGCACATTGCAATTTCTTACCTGTACTCACATTAGCATACTGTATTTTCTTACTTGTACTTGCGCTAGTACATTGTATTTATAACCTGTAGTCACACTAGCAAATTGTACCTTCTTGCCTATACTCTCACTAGTACATTGTACCTTTTTACCTGCACTCGCACTAGCACATTGTCCTTTTTACTTTTACTAGCACATTGTACTTTCTTATCTATACTTGCACTAGTACATTGTACCTTCTTACCTGTACTTGCAGTAGCATATTATACTTTCTTACCTGTACTCGCACTAGCACATTGAACTTTCTTACCTGTACTCGCACAAGCACATTGAACTTTCTTACCTGTACTCACACTAGCACATTGAACTTTCTTACCTGTACTCGCACTAGCACATTGAACTTTCTTACCTGTACTCGCACTAGCACATTGGACTTTCTTACCTGTACTCGCACTAGCACTTTGAACTTTCTTACCTGTACTCGCAGTAGCATATTGTACCTTCTTACCTGTACTCGCGCTAGCACATTGAACTTTCTTACCTATACTCACAGTAGCATATTGTACCTCCTTACCTGTACTCGCACTAACACATTGAACTTTCTTACCTGTACTCACACTAGCCCTTTGAACTTTCTTACCTGTACTCGCACTTGCACTTTGAACTTTCTTACCTGTACTTGCACTAGCACATTGAACTTTCTTACCTGTCCTCACAATAGCATATTGTACCTCCTTACCTGTACTCGCACTAGCACATTGAACTTTCTTACCTGTACTTGCACTAAAACATTATATTCACTTTTTTCTCCAGATGTGCACTGGAGATGAGCAGAATGCACCTGTGACATGGGACTGGTGCTTTAATTATCACCAATCAACAGGCATTAGATTAGTCCCCTTCAGGAAATGAAAGGGATGCAGGAGAGGAAATCTTAACTCTGTAGTAGACTCCATACTACATATGCTATGGGTAAACATTAAATATTTTTCTTTCAGATACAATTTTTTACTTCTCAGGCCCTCTAAAAGCACTAAGACCTTGCGTTAACTGTATATGGGAATATGATGAATTTATGTGTTTCTGAGGTTAATGCTTTCTATGTTGTCCATTTCATATTTCACTTGATACTCTTTATACTATTTTTGCATTAAAATATTTTAATATTGCTTAATAAAATTATTATATTTCAATTTTAATATTTTGTTGGTGGTTTTGTGCAGGGCCATATTTGCCACTAGGCACTTGAGGGCACGTGCCTAGGGCTGGGACAATGCAGGGGGCGGCACCTGAGCAAGTTTTTTTTTTTGTAATAAGTCCTGGGTCACCTCCCGACCGAACAATAGGAATATGAGCCATCCATTGAGGGGGGAATATGAGCCATGCATACAGGGGGGGAATATGAGCCATGCATACAGGAGGGGGAATATGAGCCATGCATTCAGGGGGAATATGAGCCATGCATACAGGGGGGAATATGAGCCATGCATACAGGGGGGAATATGAGCCATGCATACAGGAGGGGGAATATGAACCATGCATACAGAAGGGGGAATATGAGCCATGCATACAGGGGGGGAATATGAGCCATGCATACAGGAGGGAGGGGGAATATGAGCCATAGATACAGGAGGGGGAATATGAGCCATGCATACAGGAGGGGGAATATGAGCCATGTATATGGGATGGGAGGGAGATGAGCCATGCATTCAGGAGGGGGAATATGAGCCATGCATACAGGGGGGGGATATGAGCCATGCATACAGGAGGGAGCGGGAATATGAGCCATGCATACATGAGGGAGGGGGAATATGAGCCATGCATACAGGAGGGGGAATATGAGCCATGCATACAGGAGGGGGAATATGAGCCATGCATTCAGGGGGAATATGAGCCATGCATACAGGGGGAATATGAGCCATGCATACAGGAGGGGGAATATGAGCCATGCATTCAGGGGGAATATGAGCCATGCATACAGGGGGGAATATGAGCCATGCATACAGGGGGGAATATGAGCCATGAATACAGGAGGGGGAATATGAGCCATGCATACAGGAGGGGGAATATGAGCCATGCATACAGGGGGGGAATATGAGCCATGCATACAGGAGGGAGGGGGAATATGAGCCATAGATACAGGAGGGGGAATATGAGCCATGTATATGGGATGGGAGGGAGATGAGCCATGCATTCAGGAGGGGGAATATGAGCCATGCATACAGGGGGGGGGGAATATGAGCCATGCATACAGGAGGGAGGGGGAATATGAGCCATGCATACAGGAGGGAGGGGGAATATGAGCCATGCATACAGGAGGGGGAATATGAGCCATGTATATGGGATGGGAGGGAGATGAGCCATGCATACAGGAAGGGGAATATGAGCCATGCATACAGGAGGGGGAATATGAGCCATGCATACGGGGGGGATATGATCCATGCATACAGGGGGGAATATGAGCCATGCATACAGGAGGGGGAATATGAGCCATGCATACAAGAGGGGGAATATGAGTCATGCATACAGGAGGGGGGATATGAGCCATGTATATGGGATGGGAGGGAGATGAGCCATGCATACAGGAGGGGGAATATGAGCCATGCATACAGGAGGGGGAATATGAGCCATGCATAAAGGAGGGGGAATATGAGCCATGCATACAGGAGGGGGGATATGAGCCATGTATATGGGATGGGAGGGAGATGAGCCACGCATACAGGAGGGGGGGTCATTATACAGTATTGAGCATCATGTGGGATCATAATACAGTATGGAGAACTGTGTGTGGCCGTTATACAGTATGGATCACTATGTGTGGCCATTATACATTATGGAGCACTATGTGTGGCCATTATACAGTATGGAGCACTGTGTGGCCATTATACAGTATGGAGCACTGTGTGGCCATTATACATTATGGAGCATCATGTGTGGCCATTATACACTATGGAGCATCATGTGTGGCCGTTATACAGTATGGAGCACTGTGTGGCCATTATACAGTATGGAGAACTGTGTGTGGCCATTATACAGTATGAAGCATCATGTGTGGCCATTATACAGTATGGAGCACTGTGTGGCCATATTTTTTTTTTGTTTATAATTATTGTATATAAAACAGTGTGATCAGCAGTGCTAAATGGCTGTGGTTAGGACGTGGCTATGGGTGTGACTAGTTGTGAAATGGGTGTGGTCAGAGGCGTGGCCTAAAATTTGCCGCGGCGCACTGTGTGGCCATTATACATTATGGAGCATCATGTGTGGCCATTATACACTATGGAGCATCATGTGTGGCCATTATACAGTATTGAGCATCATGTGTGGCCGTTATACAGTATGGAGCACTGTGTGGCCATTATACAGTATGGAGAACTGTGTGTGGCCATTATACAGTATGAAGCATCATGTGTGGCCATTATACAGTATGGAGCACTGTGTGGCCATATTTTTTTTTTGTTTATAATTATTGTATATAAAACAGTGTGATCAGCAGTGCTAAATGGCTGTGGTTAGGACGTGGCTATGGGTGTGACTAGTTGTGAAATGGGTGTGGTCAGAGGCGTGGCCTAAAATTTGCCGCGGCGCACTACACGTGCCACAAACTTTATACCTCCTTCCCTTCAAAAGTTGGGAGGTATGGTACCGCATTTGCCAGATCATGGCAAGTGCCGCAAATCCCATAGGGAATGAATGAGGCCGAACGCAGTGTTGCTTTAAGTGATCCTTTAAGCGGCACATGCAGAAAAACTGCTCGATCTGCTGCAAAAGGCTACTTTCACATCAGCGATTCTTGCCAAAGTCATTGCCGATAGTGTCATACTCACCAAAGGGGGAGGCAGCACTAAAAGTGCCTAGGGCAGCAGAAACTCTAAGTACGGCCCTGGTTTTGTGAATACCTTCTTATTTTTGATGTTCATGTGTTGGCATTATAATTTTTTTTCTTGCTTCATCGGAGAATTCTACAAAATCTTCATGTACTGTGTGACATGATCCCTTTAAAAGAAAACACTTTCCATGACACTTGGCAATTTGGATTGTAACTAATTTCTAAAATGACTAAACTTTAGAAGAAAAATCCAATACATTCATTAGAATCTCCCATGTAAAGCGCCATGGAATAAATGGCGCTATAACAATAAATAATAATAATAATAATAATAATAATAATAATAATAATTATACACTACAGGAAATGCGCCGATCTAAACAAGTGCACAGAAAATTGAGATCACAGAAGAGTTCTATCTAAGCAACAATAAAAATAATTTGCATCAAAACAAGGTAGAGACAGATGATAAAGTGGTTTCCTCCGACCAATAATTATCATAGTGCGGTCATTTTATGCTGATGTACTAGATAAAACTTTCCCGTATGAGTCACCCTGTATCCATAATCACCTACATAAGTTAGCTGAAGGTAGCTTGGGAAATACCCAGGTATGATGCATATGACAAGGGTTTTTTTTACAAGTAGGAAAGATCTTAATATTTAACAGAATCAGGCTATCTGGTAATTCCAGATACAGTAAATTTCAAATTACAGAGAAAACTTTGTTAGTGGGATACAGAAAAGAAACATATCTTTGTACCGTGTTAGCCAGTAGATAGAAAAATATTTAGAATTGTGAGTCCTCAGTGGTTGATACCTTTTAATGGCTAACTGAAAAGATGGTAACTAGTGTTGAGCATTCCGATACCGCAAGTATCGGGTATCGGCCGATATTTGCTGTATCGGAATTCCGATACCGAGTTCTGATATTTTTGTGATATCGGAATTGGAAGTTCCCAGTGTATGGTTCCCAGGGTCTGGAGGAGAGGAGACTCTCCTTCAGGCCCTGGGATCCATATTCATGTAAAAAATAAGGAATTAAAATAAAAAATATGGATATACTCACCCCTCCGGCGGCCCCTGGACCTTACCGATGTAACCAGCAGCCTCCGTTCCTAAGAATGAGGAGTTTAGGACCTGTGATGACGTCGCGGCTTGTGATTGGTCGCGTGAGCGGTCACATGAGCGGTCACACGACCAATCACAAGCCGCAACGTCATCGAAGGTCCTAAACTCCTCATTCTTAGGAACGGAGGCTGCCGGTTACATCGGTAAGGTCCAGGGGCCGCCGGAGGGGTGAGTATATCCATATTTTTTATTTTAATTCTTTATTTTTTACATGAATATGGATCCCAGGGCTGAAGGAGAGTTTCCTCTCCTTCAGACCCTGGGAACCATCCAGGATAGCTTCCGATACTTGTGTCCCATTGACTTGCATTGGTATCGGGTATCGGTATCGGCGATATCCGATATTTTTTGGATATCGGCCGATCCCATCCGATACCGATACCTTTTAGTATCGGAAGGTATCGCTCAACACTAATGGTAACAAATTGGAATAAATTGTGCATAAATATATGATTCTTCAGATTTTGTATTAGTCTATCCCTGATGAAGAGACCTGAGTAGTCTCGAAAGCTTCCAATTTATTACAATCTTTTTAGTGGGATACAGTAATGGCAAGAGTTCCAGAGGTACTACTTGTGTGGCACTATTCTTTTTGAGTCACTATGTGTGGGGTACTATGGCAGTACGATACAAATAAGTATAGTCTTTTTATACTCTCTATTTTATCAATATTTTATTATTTATTATCATTTATTATGACTTCTAAATGTTCCTATGTCTATTTGTTCAAGGAGGTGGAATACTTGCTTTTCTCCTCCCAGCAAATAGTGTAAATATTTTTTCTGTTATGTGTGCCTTGTTCTACATGAAGGCTCATTCATTAGAGTCAAAAAGTGCTGCATATTTGTTTTTCAATAAAGTGACCAATATTTTACTCACATTTGGAATCCTTCTTCATGTAGAGCATCACCCAAGAAAATAGTCAAAACTCTGACATCAAGTAGAATTTTTAAGATATGGTCTGTTGTTTTAGGGACCCTCTTGTGAAAGTGAGAAAAATGACCACTTCTGGAGTGGCTGCAGGCTGATATTTTTTAGGCTGGGAAGGGACCAATAACCATGGACCTTCCCAGCCTGATACTATCAGCACACTGCTGTCTGCTTTACCTTTGCTAGTTATCAAAAAACAGGGGGAATCCCTTGTTGTTGTTTTTCAATTATTTTTATATTTATTGGGTTAATACATGCACAATATGCTACACACGCAACGTACCAATTATATATCTTACGGATATCAATCTAAGGAGAACTGCACTGGGAAGACAACTAAAAGCATCTCTGACTCCCAGATAGCTACTGAGAGCAATGGTGTCATACTTTAACTCCATTTAAAGGACTGACAATAAAACATTCAAAATCAAGAAATTGGAGTTTACAGGAAAAAATGTTAAGAAACATTCTTTCCTCTATAATGACTTATATAAAAAGCAAAATTTAAAAGAATGAAAAGAAAAGGAATTTAAGTAAACCAAAACTGAAATTGTTACTTAAAAATTGGAAATATTAATTCATAAAAGAAGAAAGAACTGCCAAAATTTTGATGGAAGAGGAACTCAGATATACCTTGTAATGGACATAAAGGAGGGCCTCATACACATTCTGTTCAAATTGTCATGTAGTTGTACTCCTAGACTCATAAGTGCAAAAGCTGCCAAAAATTAGAAGCAGGGTAATCCATGCAACCTTGGAGGCACCAACTGTAGTACTTCATTCAAATTTTGTGAACAAATTATAGTTATGGTACTTCCAGACTAACAAAAAGCTCTGCAGACAGTGCAAAGTTTGCCAAAAATTACAAGTAAGGTTATCCATACACTCGTCTAGGCACCAACTGTAATTTCTCATTTAGATATTGGGAGAAATGTGTAGGTGTTGCACTCACACACTCATAGAAGCTTTGCAAAGCCTGCCAAAATTACAAACAGCGTCATCCACTCTTCAAGGCACCAACTGTAGCATCTCATTCAAATATTGTGGACAAAGTGTAGTTGTGGTACTCACACGCTCATAGAAAGATCTGCATACAGTGCAAAGCCTTTGAAAAATTACAAGCAGGGTCATCCATACACCCTTGAAGGCACCAAACTGGCATGCTTCATAAAAAATAAGAAAGTGTGGTTGTTGAACTTCTGTACTCAGAAAGACTTTGCACACAATCCAAAACCAGGATAAAAAATATAAGAAGGGTCATCTAGTCATCCATAGACCTACAACTGGTGGGCCTCATTCAAATATACTGAAAGTGTAGCTGATGTACTTCTATACTCTTAAAGTCTTTCCACAAAGTGCAAAGTCAGGACAAAATGTTAAAGAGGGTAATACAGTTATCCTTAGACCTTTGAAGCCAACAACTTGCATGCCTCATTAAAATATATTGAAAGTGTAGGTGATGTACTTCTACACTCATAAAGACTTTGCACAAAGTGCAAAGATAGGAAGAAATTATAAAGGAGGGTAATACAGTCATTCATAGACCCTTGAAGGCAACAACTGGAAGGCCTCATTAAAATATTCTGAAAGTGTAGTTTATGTACTCCTATGCTCATAAAAGTTTTGCACAAAGTGCAAAGCCAGGAAAAAAATATAAGTATTTTCATCTTGTCATGCATAGACCCTTGAAGGCAACAACTGGTGAGCCTCATTCAAATATTGAAGATTAAAAACACTGTATGTGCTGCTGTCATCTGGTGATGTGAGAAATTCATGGCTAATCCAGGGCTTTGTTCAGTTTTATCAGAGTGAGCCTGTCAGAATTTTCTGTTGACAGCGGAAAGCTCCTAACTGTTATGATTCCCTCCGTGGAACTAAACCTGTTCAGACAAGATGTTAGTGACAGGGCAACACAACACCTCCAAGGCATAGAGGGATAGCTGATGCCAGGTGTCCAGCTTTGAGACCCAATAGTTGAAGGTAACAGAGGAATTAGGTAATACATAGGTTTTGTCAGCCAGGTATTGCTTGACCATCTTTAAAAACTTTTCACATCTTATCAAAAATAGCCTGTCATCAGGGCATGAACACTGGGAGGGTGTCATAAAATTGGCCTAGACCTTTGACAGTGTACACCTGCCCTTGCTGTACCTAGTGTGTGTCTTCCTTGCCTCTCTTCCTTGGTTGGGTAAGGAGGCTTGCCCCCTGCCTGTAGCATTGTCTGATGAGAATTTCTTCAACATACTTTCTACAATGGCCCACTGGTATAACACCATTTTAGTAGACCTCTCTGCCTCTGGAGTGAGCAATGCAAGATTCTCTTTGTAGCATGGGTCTAACAGAGTGAACAGTTAGTACTCTTTTTTGGCCAGGATGAATGTAACATGAGGGTCATGGGAAAAGCAGTGGCACGCAAAGTAGGCTATATGTGCCAACCTCTTTCCTGCCAGCACTTCCCTATCACCAGCATGATGACTACTCTCCATCTCTTCTTCCTCTGTCTCTTGTCCCTCATTTCCCTCCTCTGCTCATCTATGTAGGAGAGACAGGATGAAGCTTGTGTTGGTACTAGCCTCTGTTGCGCTAACAACCAACTCCTGTTCCTGCTCCTCAGCCTCCACCTCCTCATTGCTACCCATGCTGAGCATATGAGATGAGGCTGTGTTTTGTAGTAGCTCACTATTTCATGTGCTCCTCCATCTCTACCTGGTCTGCATGCAAAGCTTCATGTTTATATTTTGGAGTCCTCACAGTCTTGGAGAACCACATAGAGATGTTTACAGCCTCCACCAGGTTACGGCCATTATCACACACAAACATGCCTGGTTGAAGGTTCAGCAGCAAGAGCCACAGATTTGTCTGGTCTGTTATTCCTTTCAACAACTCTGCCGCAGTGTGTGGTTTGTCTATTGGCACGTCGCTGAGACAGCACTGCAGAGGTTTCAGCTTCCGATTGATATGGACGACATGCCTTGAGATACCAAATCAGAAGTGGAGAATGAGGAAGAGCAGGATGGGTTGTAGAAACTGGTTTAGGATTTGGAGGAAAACCAGATAGAAGTAGGACCAGCAATCCTCGGCACCGGTACCACATGTGCCGTAAAATGGTGAGACTCGGCCCTAGCCTCCACAATTTTCACCCAGTGTGCCATCAGGGAAGTGTAGGGTCCCTGGCCACAAGCGCTTGTTGACATGTCAGTCACTAAGTGAACAATCTCAGTAACTGCATTTGTAAGGGAATCTGTGATATTCCTGGTACAAGACATGGATGCCACACAGGGAGAAATAGGGGTGACTGGGGACTAAGTACAGAGAGATGCCTGCGGCCATGAGTTGGTGGAAATTCTGAGTGTCTGCAAGCCTAAATGGCAACATTTCCACTGCCTTTTACTGCCTGTTTCGGTGCTGCTAATCCCTTCACCTCAGCACTCACTCTACATGCTAGCTTCCCAAGTTTGGTCAGTGACTTCATCATCCACCACCTTGTCTTCCACCGCCACACCTTGGTCCTCCTGAATTTGTGACTTAACGACAATATGATTTATTGGCAATTCTGTCTCCTCTTCATCTACCTCCTTAGACAATATTTGCAGCTCCCCACCGTCATCTTCTCATGACCTAGGGTGCTCTAGGTTTTGTGCATCACTACATAACATCTCCTCCTGTCCCTGTTGGAACATGCAAGGTGAGAGGTCACTGCGAGCTGCTCGTAGTGGAATCACCAGTCTCCTGGGACTGAACATGGTGGAAGGAAGGAGGATCAGGGTGTGGATTAAGTTATCCAGAATCTTGGCTGCTGAGACTGGACCATGTGGAAGACAGGTTGGTGCTGGTAAGCATGCTGGAAGCGTTAACTGCTATCCAACCAACTATCTGTTTGCACTGGTGTGATTTGAGAAGTGAAAAAAAAATTGTAGTCAGCTCACTAGTTCTGCAGTGTTTCCCTTTGTTCACAGCTTGCACAGAAAGGGTTGAGTAGCCAATCTTGAAGCAAACAAAGGGAAAATTGAATCCAGCGAGCAGTAGTACCCACTTAAAATATAGCTTTTAATGAGCCATTTAAAAAAAAAACATGAAAAATTCAATACAATGGTGTTCCACAAAAAAATCTATACAAACAGCACAATACAGCAGTATACACATTATGCAGCGTTATAACCAACGAATTTCAACTATTGTCTTACTCAAGGTACCATGAACGCTGTCATTACCAGGGCCGGCAGAACAGGGCTCCCGCTCCCCAAGGGGCCCCCAGCCCATGCGGCTCCTATGGTCATAGAGGCCAATACAGTGTCAATACAGTTGAAAGCAATAATGGAGGAGAGAGCATCAGCATCTGCGCCTGACACTGACATCAGTTCATTGCATACCCACTGTATGTCAGGCAGACAACAGTGCAGCAGAGCCGGAATCAGCGTGGGAACGAGCGATGAGGAGAGGTGAGTATTGTGTTTATATATACAGTATATATATATATATATATATATATATATATATATATATATATATATATACAGTATATCAGTGAGTGACTCCTGGTGGCCATAAGGCAGCGGGGCTGGATTATATTCTAAGGGGGGGTGGGCTATATTATATCCTTTGAAAGGCGCTGCATTATACCATATGAGAGTGCTGCATTATACCCTATGATGGGGGCTGCATTATATTCCATGAGGGGGGCTACATTTTATTCTGTGGCGGCTGCATTATACCCTATGAGGGGCTGCTGCATTATAGCCTATGAGAGGGCTGCATTATGCCCTATGAGGGGGGCAGCATTATACTCCAAGAAGGTGCTGCAATATACCCAATGAGGGTATACTCGCTTTTAGAGTTCAGTAGCTGCATTTTTGTTGCAGTTTTTTATTTATTATGTTTTTACTTTTTACATCACGAGACATGTACCGTATATTTCACTTTGTAAGACGCTCCGGATTATAAGACGCACCCCAAATTTTGAGGAGAAAAATAGGATTTTTTTTTAAGAAATTGGTGGGGCGTCTTATAATCCATGCGTCTTATTACTTACCAGGAGTTATGGCTGTGGTGGATCAGGGTCCCAGGGTCGTTGCTGGAGGCAGGAGTGGAGCATTGCTGCAGGCTGGGATGAGGGGGTCTGCAGGGGGCTCCTGTGCTGCAGGGGGGCTCCTGGGCTGCAGGCTGGGATGAGGGGGTCTGCAGGGGGGCTCCTGTGCTGCAGGCTGGGATGAGGGGCTCTGCAGGGGGGCTCCGGTGCTGCAGGGCTGTCTCTGGTGCTGCAGGGCTGTCTCCGGTGCTTCAGGGCTGTCTCCAGTGCTGCGGGGCGCTCTGCCAACATTTTGTGAAAGGCCAGAGCCCCCGGCAGTTCGTCCATGATTTCCTGTGCGGTGGACTTTGGGAAAATGGCCGCTGGAAGGCGGCACATGCATGCATCCATTTTCCCGGAGTCAGTCATACAGGAAAGCATGGACTAACTGCCGGGGGGCTCTGGTCTTTCACAAAATGTCGCCAGAGCCCCCCGCAGCATCAGAGCCTCCAGCATCACCCGCGGCAGCAGCGGACAACCGCGGCAGCAGTGGCGGGCGACAGCGGTGGCGGGCAGCAGCGGCGGCGGACACCCCCTCATCCCAGCCTGTAACGCACCCTCATTTCCCCCAAAAATTTGGGGGAAATAAAGTGTGTCTTACAAAGCGGAAAATACGGTATATTGGTGTTTCAGTAATGTTATTTTATTGAGAAACTGTTCTCTGGAAGTAAGAATTATAGGTGAGAAACCTTACAGAAACCAGAAGTAATAGGACTAGCTAAATATTTTTTTCTGTTCTACTTGTCTCTGTTGTTCCTGAATCTCAATACTGAGCAAGATTTAATATATCCATGTCTATCTATAAATTTAAAAACAATATATCGAATGTCCAGGAGGCTTCTGGGAAAAAAAAATCATTGACGCTCGTGAACCCTAGCCAAAACTTTCCATAAATCAAGGAAGGAAGGTTTCTTCAGAGGTGGAGAAGAACAACGTAGATTGTGGAAGAGTGGAAAAAAGCAGTTGAAGAGTGAAGTAACTAAAAGAGTGAAAGGGGGCATGGTTGTAGCCCTATTACCTACCTGATACCAACCTCCAAATTGTTTAAATGTAAAGAGAAAAAATGTAAGTAGCGCCAACAGAAAAAGTGAATCTATTTTGGCATTGTCCGTCTTCTGCATCAGTTTCATTAACACAACTTTTGCTATTCATTAATCCATTTTGGCTCCTTGCCTTCCATATCTAGCACCTATCAAAGTAATGCCAGAACAGTTTACAGAACTTCAAAGGAAGTAGACAGATTCAGGAGACCACTGAACAAGTTTCCCCCCAGTATCTGTATCACCACTTCTTCTGATATTGCTAATCTTCTTCTATGCTCTGTCATTACCTCCCACGTTGAGTTGGGTTTTTATTTCGAAGGTTCACTTTCTCAGTCATTAATATGATTAAAAAAAAGTAAAATAAAACCTCTAAGCAAAGCAGCGTACAAGAGAAGTAAATAATTGCCTATCCAATTTTTTGGTGAAACCCTTTGAGCATCATGTTGCGCATGTTTTAGAGATAGAACAATGAAGTAGAATAAAAAATTACATTGTGGCACTGTGTTAGCCAGAAAAAAAGATGTAAATACTTTTATGCCCAAAAATTACAAAAGCATTCTAGGAGTGATACCTTCATTGCCTAATCTGAAAAATTGAATTTGCAGCTTTCAGGGCTCAGAGGCTCCTTCATCAGGCAGGTTTACCAATGAATGACTGAGACAAGAGCACAACATATGAGATGTTACAATGTGAAGAGGTTGGATGGGGCGATGCCTCCTAAAGATAAGCCAAGGTAATCAAATTAAGATTTTTGCCAGTGGTAAGTGTTAATTTTTCTTTCTTTTTACATCTTACATTTATTACACTCTGGTGTTTGGAGAGCATAAGGGGGACCTGGAGACCTCAGAGTATAATAAGGAACATTCAATTTATTGAGAGTGACTTCACTGCAAATCAAATTTCCTCGTAAACTACACATAATTTGGCATTGGTCAAAATGTTTGCAACTTTTCAAAGCTGTTTACACCAAAATTCTTTCCTTTGATGAATCGGGGCTTCAGTCTAATTTTTTCAGATGCAAATTGTCTCTTGAGAGATCACAATGGACAACATGCCATTGTGGGCAGTAGAAATTTGCGACATGTTAATTAATGTTTTCATGGAGGGTACATAACTATGCAGAGACTTAAACATCTGGAGCAGCAAGGAATCTGGGACATGATTGCAAAAAATACTAAGAAAATTGCAAAAGCACTTTCTTAGTAAGTATCTACGCCAGGGACTTCACCTCCCATTTTATCGCATCCTGACTACTCCAGTCTGATGCTTTTATTACATAAATGTGGAGTATCATATAATCACATGTTCCTTCATAAAACAGCCATTACATAACAAAGAATAACAGATATCAGTTCTTAACAGGAATATTTTGTTTCCATTCAATATATGAGAGAGAATGCCGCAGATTATCTCTATATCAGCCGTGTGGTGGTTTCACTACTTCTCTGACATTATGCAGCCCTGGAATAAGTTCTACCAAGTCATTCTGTACATCATGAATGACAATTATCTTCACAAATGCTTATAATTATGTATAGTTTCCATTTCCCTACAGTTAGTTGTGGAGTCCCAGAAACAGAATAAAATGCAACATCAGCATGTAGAGCTTTATCATCGCAAATAGGTTATCAGCAAGGTTATTCCATATCATAATAAGCCTAAACATACTGTGGTTGATAGCTGGGTCCAAGAAAAGGGAACCAATAGCGATCACTAGAATGTGACTTCTAAACAAGATAAGAGGTTTGCAGTCTCAACTTCCACTTCAGTATCTAAGACACAGAGAAAGTCGAGTACAGTGCAACCCGTAGAGTACACACAGAGATCCTGGTCTTGTGTCCAAACAGAGAGAGGGTCAGTATCGGACTGGGGTGCCAAGGGCCCACCAGTAACATTGACTTTGGGGGCCCACTTTTCACTTGCATACAAATATTACACTTTCCTTGTTCACACATTTACCTATCTCTATATAATAATAAACTGGGTAATTTGGTTAATGAATGATGAGATGCTGCTTTTTTCTGTACAGAGTGAATTAAGTGAATTATGCAAATACTGTCCATACAGTGGTGTTGGGGACCCAGATCTGCACAGGGGCCCACCGGGGAATTCCCCTGCTACCCTGTGGGCCAGTCCGTGCCTGGAGAGGGTAATTAAAAGTCCATAAACGATCACAAATCACAAATGTAAACAGCCTTGTCTCGGCACAAAGATGTGACAAAATAAAGAAAACAGCTCACTAAGCAAATACCAGTTTATAATAAAGTCCACTCTCCCTCTGATTGGTAGAGATTGACTAGCACAACAAGGTCCTTTTCTCCTCCCACACACAATCAGCCTTGAGTATGCTCGGCTGCTTTATAAAGCGCCTAAAAAGCCTGGACTCAAGATATGGGAGCAACCATTTCCACCCAAGCTCTTCTGGTTGCTCATAAAACCCAGAACTCAAATCCGGTCCCATTAAAGGGACTCTGTCACCTGAATTTGGAGGGAACAATTTTCAGCCATAGGGGTGGGGTTTTCGGGTGTTTGATTCACCCTTTCCTTACCCGCTGGCTGCATGATGGCTGCAATATTGGATTGAAGTTCATTCTCTGTCCTCCGTAGTACATGCCTGCACAAGGCAATCTTGCCTTACGCAGGCGTGTACTATGGAGGACAGAGAATGAACTTCAATCCAATATTGCAGCCAGCATGCAGCTGCAGCCAGCGGGTAAGGAAAGGGTGAATCAAACACCCGAAAACCCCTATGGCTGAAAATTGTTCCCTCCAAATTCAGATTCAGGTGACAGAGTCCCTTTAAATACTTCTCAACAACTTACTGTTGATGGATCCTCTCCAGTAATCACATCACTAAGGTTAGCCAACTTGATGACACATACCTCCCATCCAGGACCTTACCACCTGCATTTGAATATCATTATAAGTTAATGTATTTCAGTTCTTTAATACAAAATGTGAAACTCATATATTATGTGAGTAATTACAAACAGAGTGATCTATTTCAATTGTTACTGCTGATGATTATGGCTTACAGCCAATGAAAACCCAAAAGTCATTATCTCAGTAAATTAGAATAATTAACAAAAAACACCTGCAAAGGCTTCCTAAGTGTTCATAAAGGTCCCTTAGTCTGTTTCAGTATGCTCCACAATAAAGGGGAAGACTGCTGACTTGACAGATGTCCAGAAGGCAGTCAGTGACACACTCCACAAGGAGGGTAATGTTATGATCCTTAGTGGTTGAGGATCACAAATTACTCCAGCTAAGTAACAAACATAGGACAAGCTCTAGGGAGGTGGCAAACTGGACTGACCGCAAATCTGAACCTATCCAAACACACTAGAAGTAGCCGGTGAACGTGCCTAAAAATCCTAGACGTCTCGAGCCAGCCTGAGGAACTAACTACCCCTAGAGAGAAAGAAAAGACCTCTCTTGCCTCCAGAGAAATAATCCCCAAAGATATAGAAGCCCCCAACAGATAATAATGGTGAGGTAAGAGGAAGGCACATACACAGGGGTGAAAGCAGATTCAGCAAATGAGGCCCACTAATACTAGATAGCAGAAAATAGAAAAGGGAATATATGCGGTCAGTAAAAAAACCCTTACAAAATATCCACTCTGAGATTTCAAGAACCCCCACACCAACTAACGGTGTGGGGGGAGAACCTCAGTCCCCTAGAGCAACCAGCAAGCGAGGAAATCACATTTTAGCGAGCTGGACTAAAAACATAATGAACACTGATAATCAAAAAATGATCAAACAAAAACTTAGCTTGTCTTGGAGAGACTGGGAGCAAGGTAGACACAAGGAATCTGAAGAGCACTGAATACATTGATAGCAGGCAAGGAACTGAGTATCCAGGTGAGCTAAATAGGAAACCAACCAAGGATAACGAACCAGCTGATGCTGCAACCTGCAGAAAGACAACACTACACAGTACCGCTTGTGACCACTAGAGGGAGCCCAAAAATAGAGTTCACAACAGTGCCCCCCCCCTTGAGGAGGGGTCACCGAACCCTCATCAAGACCCCCAGGGCGATCAGGATGAGCCGCGTGGAAGGCACGAACCAAATCGGCCACATGAACATCAGAGGCGACAACCCAGGAATTATCCTCCTGACCATAGCCCTTCCACTTAACCAAATACTGAAGCCTCCGTCTAGAGATATGAGAATCCAAAATCTTCTCCACCACGTACTCCAATTCGCCCTCGACCAGCACCGGAGCAGGAGGCTCAACAGAAGGAACCACAGGTACCACATACCTCCGCAACAAAGACCTATGGAACACATTATGAATGGCAAACGATGCTGGGAGATCCAAACGAAAAGACACCGGGTTAAGGATTTCCAAGATCTTATAAGGACCGATGAAGCGAGGCTTGAATTTAGGAGAGGAGACCTTCATAGGAACATACCGAGAAGACAGCCACACCAAATCCCCAACACGAAGTCGGGGACCCACACCGCGGCGGCGGTTGGCAAAGCGCTGAGCCTTCTCCTGTGACAACCTCAAATTGTCCACCACATGGTTCCAAATCTGCTGCAACCTAACCACCACAGAATCCACCCCAGGACAGTCAGAAGACTCAACCTGACCCGAGGAAAAACGAGGATGGAAACCAGAATTGCAGAAAAAAGGTGAAACCAAAGTAGCAGAACTAGCCCGATTATTAAGGGCAAACTCGGCCAAAGGCAAAAAAGTCACCCAATCATCCTGATCAGCAGAAACAAAACATCTCAAATAAGTTTCCAACGTCTGATTAGTTCGCTCGGTTTGGCCATTAGTCTGAGGATGGAAGGCTGACGAAAAAGACAAATCAATGCCCATCTTGGCACAAAAAGTCCGCCAAAACCTGGACACAAACTGGGATCCTCTATCAGACACAATATTTTCAGGAATGCCGTGCAAGCGAACCACATTCTGAAAAAATAGAGGAACCAAATCGGAGGAAGAAGGCAACTTAGGCAAGGGCACCAAATGGACCATCTTGGAAAAACGATCACACACCACCCAGATGACAGACATTTTCTGAGATACTGGAAGATCCGAAATAAAATCCATGGAAATGTGCGTCCAAGGCCTTTTCGGAACAGGTAAAAGCAAAAGCAAACTGCTGGCATGAGAACAGCAAGGCTTAGCCCGAGCACAAATCCCACAAGACTGCACAAAGGAACCCACATCCCGCGACAAGGAAGGCCACCAGAAGGACCTAGCCACCAAATCTCTGGTACCAAAAATCCCAGGATGACCCGCCAACACCGAAGAATGAACCTCGGAAATAACTCTGCTGGTCCATATATCCGGGACAAACAGTCTCTCTGGTGGACAATGGTCAGGTCTATCCGCCTGAAATTTCTGCAGCACTCATCGCAAATCTGGGGAAATGGCAGACAAAATCACTCCCTCTCTGAGAATACCAGCCGGCTCAGAAACTCCCGGAGAGTCAGGCACAAAACTCCTAGAAAGTGCATCAGCTTTCACGTTCTTCGAACCAGGCAGGTATGAGACCATGAAGTTGAAACGGGAGAAAAACAACGACCAACGAGCCTGTCTAGGATTCAGGCGCTTGGCAGATTCAAGGTAAATCAGATTTTTGTGATCAGTCAAGACCACCACACGATGTTTAGCTCCTTCGAGCCAATGTCGCCACTCCTCAAATGCCCACTTCATAGCCAACAACTCCCGATTACCAACATCATAATTCCGCTTGGCAGGCGAAAACTTTCTTGAAAAGAAAGCACATGGCTTCATCACAGAGCCAAAAACAAAATAGATCAATGGCCAAACTTATCTGTGCTAAAAAACAAGGAAATGTGAAATATGTGAAATGTGAATAGCATACTGGCTTATGAACTTTATGAACAAACACATGAGATTTTTAGCACAAGATTTGCAAACGTTGTGAGCCCATTCACCAAAACGTCAAGGCAATCTCAGATCGAATGGGTAACTACACTGACTATCTGGTGTGAACACTTACCTATGGTATCTGAGCTGAATGCCTAATGTGAACACTTACTTATGGTTAATGACAGGGTAAAGCCTACTTATATAGGAGGCTCAGAACCAATTGTGTTGAGATGTAATTAAAACCTGGAGAAGGGCAGGGCGTTCAAGTCAGAAAATAATATATAACAAAATAGATCAACTGACCGAACAATATATATATATATATATATATATATATATATATATATATATATATATATATATATATATATATATATATATATATATATAAATAGTTTGTAGCCAAAAAAAGTCAAATACAAAATAGATCAATGGCCAAACTTATCTGTGCTAAAAAACAAGGAAATGTGAAATATGTGAAATGTGAATAGCATACTGGCTTATGAACTTTATGAACAAACACATGAGATTTTTAGCACAAGATTTGCAAACGTTGTGAGTCCATTCACCAAAACGTCAAGGTAATCTCAGATCGAATGGGTAACTACACTGACTATCTGGTGTGAACACTTACCTATGGTATCTGAGCTGAATGCCTAATGTGAACACTTACTTATGGCTAATGACAGGGTAAAGCCTACTTATATAGGAGGCTCAGAACCAATTGTGTTGAGATGTAATTAAAACCTGGAGAAGGGCAGGGCGTTCAAGTCAGAAAATAATATATAATAAAATAGATCAACTGACCGAACAATATATATATATATATATATATATATATATATATATATATATATATATATATATATATATATATATAAATAGTTTGTAGCCAAAAAAAGTCAAATACAAAATAGATCAATGGCCAAACTTATTTGTGCTAAAAAACAAGGAAATGTGAAATATGTGAAATGTGAATAGCATACTATAATAGTATGCTATTCACATTTCACATATTTCACATTTCCTTGTTTTTTAGCACAGATAAGTTTGGCCATTGATCTATTTTGTATTTGACTTTTTTTGGCTACAAACTATTTATATATATATATATATATATATATATATATATATATATATATATATATTGTTCGGTCAGTTGATCTATTTTATTATATATTATTTTCTGACTTGAACGCCCTGCCCTTCTCCAGGTTTTAATTACATCTCAACACAATTGGTTCTGAGCCTCCTATATAAGTAGGCTTTATTATTATTATTATTATTGTTTATTTATATAGCACCATTAATTCCATGGTGCTGTACATGAGAAGGGGTTACATCAAAATACAAATATCACTTACAGTAAACAAAACTAACAATGACAGACTGGTACAGCGGGAAGAGGACCCTGCCCTTGTGGGCTTACAATCTACAGGATTGTGGGGAAGGAGACAGTAGGTCAAGGGTTGCAGTAGCTCCAGTGGTGTTGAGGTGGCCGTGTAGTCTTTACAGGCTGTAAGCTTCTTTGAAGAGATGGGTTTTCAGGTTTCTTTTGAAGGATCCAAAAGTAGTGGATAACCGGATGTGTTGGGGCACTGAATTCCAGAGGATGGGTGATATTCGGGAGAAGTCTTGGATGCGATTGGGTGAGGAGCGAATAAGCGTGGAGGAAAGGAGGAGGTCTTGGGAGGACCGGAGATTACGTGAGGGAAGATATTGAGAGATTAGTGTGGAAATATACGGAGGAGAAAGATTATGGATGGCTTTGTAGGTCAGTGTTAGTAATTTAAACTGGATACGCTGAGAAATTGGGAGCCAGTGAAGGGATTTGCAAAGAGGGGAAGCAGGAGTGTAGCGAGGAGAGAGATTAATTAGACGGGCAGCAGAGTTAATGATGGACTGGAGGGGTGCGAGAGTGTTAGAAGGTAGGCCACAGAGGAGTATGTTGCAGTAGTCGAGGCGGGAGATCATTAGGGCATGCACGAGCATTTTGGTAGAGTGTGGGTTGAGGAAAGGACGGATTCTGGAAATATTTTTGAGCTGGAGGCGACAGGAGGTGGCGAGAGCTTGGATGTGCGGTTTGAAGGACAGGGCAGAGTCAAGGGTTACTCCGAGGCAGCGGATTTTGGGGACAGGGGAAAGTGTGATTTCATTTATTTTGATAGATAGATCAGGTAGGCAAGATATGCGAGAGTGAGGAAAGATAATTAGTTCAGATTTGTCCACATTGAGCTTGAGGAAGCGAGAGGAGAAGAAGGAGGATATGGCTGATAGACACTTTGGGATTCTGGAGAGCAGGGAGGTGACATCTGGACCAGAGAGGTAGATCTGAGTGTCATCGGCATATAAATGGTACTGGAAGCCATAGGACTTTATGAGTTGTCCCAGGCCGAGTGTATAGATTGAGAAGAGTAAGGGTCCTAGGACAGAGCCTTGAGGGACACCAACAGAGAGGGGGCGAGATGAAGAGGTAGTATGGGAGTAGGAAACGCTAAATGTGCGGTTGGCAAGGTATGAGGAGATCCAAGATAGGGCGAGGTCTTTGACCCCAAAGGAAGAGAGGATCTGTAGTAGGAGGCAGTGGTCAACTGTGTCAAAGGCAGAGGACAGGTCTAGGAGGAGGAGAATAGAGAACTGTCTGTTAGCTTTGGCTGTAAGTAAGTCGTTAGTAATTTTGGTCAGGGCAGTCTCAGTGGAATGGTGGGGACGGAAGCCAGATTGTAGGTTGTCGAAGAGAGAGTTAGATGCAAAGTGAGAGGAAAGTTCAGCATGGACGTGCTGCTCAATGAGTTTGGATGCAAATGGGAGCAAAGATATGGGGCGATAGCTGGACATGGCGCTTGGGTCAAGGGATGGCTTTTTGAGGATAGGTGTGATTGTGGCATGTTTGAAGGCAGAGGGGAAGGTACCAGAAGTTAGTGAAAGGTTGAAGAGATGGGTTAGGGATGGGATTAGTGTGGTGGTGAGGTTGGGGAGGAGGTGGGATGGGATGGGGTCAAGTGCACAAGTGGTGAGGTGTGATTTGGAGAGAAGATGAGCAAGCTCCCCTTCAGAGATTTTGGAGAGTGAAGTTATGGGGTTTGGGCATTGATCTCTCATACAAAGGGGTAGTGGTGGTTGGACAACAAAGACTTGCCTTGTTTGGTCTATCTTATTTTTGAAGTGCGTGGCAAAGTCCTCGGCAATGATTAGGGAAGTTGGAGGGGGCAGTGGTGGGCGGAGGAGGGAGTTAAAAGTGTTGAACAACTGTTTGGGGTTGTGGGATAAGGAAGATACGAGGGTTGTGAAATAGGCCTGTTTAGCAGAGGTGAGAGCTGATTTGAATGCCAGTGTTGCTTGTTTGAGTGCAGTGAAATCATCTTGTGAATGCGTTTTCTTCCAACGCCGTTCTGCAATTCTGGACACTTGCCGAAGCTTTTTAGTGATGTTATTGTGCCAGGGTTGTCTATTGGTTCGTCGCGCTCTGCTATGCATGACAGGGGCAACCGTGTCAATAGCTGATGCAAGAGTGGCATTGTAGAAAGCAGTGGCAGTGTCTGTGTCTTGTAGTGAGGATATAGAGGACAGTGGTAGGATAGAGTCAGAGAGTGTGTGGGTGTCTAGGTGTGCGAGGTTCCTGCGTGGGTGCGCATGGTGCTGGACATGGGTGACAGGTGAGGAGGGCAGGGATGAGAAAGTGAGTAGATGGTGGTCGGATAGAGGAAGAGGGGAGGTTGTGACGTTAGATAGTGGGCATAAACGGGTGAAGACCAGGTCTAATGTGTGTCCATCTGTGTGGGTGGCTGAGGAGGACCACTGAGTAAGTCCAAAGGATGAAGTAAGGGACAGGAGTTTGGAGGCTGCTGACTGGTGGGTGTCAATGGGGATATTGAAGTCACCCATGATGATGGTGGGAATGTCAGCAGAGAGAAAGTGAAGGAGCCAGGTGGAGAATTGGTCAATAAAGGCAGTGGCCGGGCCCGGAGGTCGGTATATGATGGCCATTTGGAGGTTGTAGGGGGAGTAGATGCGGACAGAGTGGACTTCAAAAGAGGGGAGGATAAGGGAGGGTAGAGGTGGGATTGCGTTAAAGGTACAGTTGGAAGAAAGGCGAAGGCCCACTCCTCCACCATGTTTGTTGCCAGGGCGAGGAGTGTGGGTGAAGTGGAGGCCACCGTAACATAGTGCAGCAGGGGAGGCTGTGTCAGAGGGTGTCAGCCATGTTTCAGTGATGCCCAGAAAGAAAAGATTACGAGAGGTAAAGAGGTCGTGAATCACATGGAGTTTATTGCAGATGGAGCGGGCATTCCATAGTGATCCAGAGAGAGGTTGCAGGGGGGTGGGTGTCATGGGCACGGATTTGAGGTTGGCAAGATTACGGGTATTTATAGTGGGTTGGGAGCGATAAGAGGGGGTAGTAATGGTTGGTATGAGCTGTGGGGGTCCAGGATTGGGAGATATGTCACCAGCAGTGAGGAGAAGCAGAGAGAGACAGAGCAGGTGAGGCTTTACCCTGTCATTAGCCATAAGTAAGTGTTCACATTAGGCATTCAGCTCAGATACCATAGGTAAGTGTTCACACCAGATAGTCAGTGTAGTTACCCATTCGATCTGAGATTACCTTGACATTTTGGTGAATGGGCTCACAACGTTTGCAAATCTTGTGCTAAAAATCTCATGTGTTTGTTCATAAAGTTCATAAGCCAGTATGCTATTCACATTTCACATATTTCACATTTCCTTGTTTTTTAGCACAGATAAGTTTGGCCATTGATCTATTTTGTATTTGACTTTTTTTGGCTACAAACTATTTATATATATATATATATATATATATATATATATATATATATATATATTGTTCGGTCGATTCATCACAGAGCCATCAGAGCTTCTCTGTGACAAGACAGCCCCTGCTCCAATCTCAGAAGCATCAACCTCGACCTGGAAGGGAAGAGAGACATCTGGCTGACATGAGACTGGAGCTGAAGAAAACCGGTGCTTCAGCTCCCGAAAGGCCTCCACGGCCGCAGGAGACCAATTAGTCACATCAGAACCCTTCTTGGTCAAATCCGTCAAAGGTTTAACCACGCTAGAAAAATTAGCGATGAAACGACGGTAAAAATTAGCAAAACCCAAGAACTTCTGAATACTCTTAACAGACGTGGGCTGAGTCCAGTCATGAATAGCCTGGACCTTGACTGGGTCCATCTCCACAGTAGAAGGAGAAAAAATAAAACCCAAAAAGGAGACCTTCTGTACTCCGAAGAGGCATTTTGAGCCCTTCACAAATAAAGCATTAGCACACAGGACCTGAAACACCATCCTGACCTGCTTCACATGGGACTCCCAATCATCAGAAAAAAACAAAATGTCATCCAAATAAACAATCATAAATTTATCCAGATATTCTCGGAAGATGTCATGCATGAAGGACTGAAACACAGAAGGAGCATTAGAGAGTCCAAAAGGCATCACTAAGTACTCAAAATGGCCTTCGGGCGTATTAAATGCTGTTTTCCATTCATCTCCCTGCTTAATGCGCACAAGGTTATACGCACCACGGAGATCTATCTTGGTGAACCAACTGGCACCCTTAATCCGAACAAACAAATCAGACAATAGTGGCAAAGGATACTGAAATTTGACTGTAATTTTATTCAGAAGACGATAATCTACACAAGGTCTCAAAGAACCGTCTTTCTTGGCCACAAAAAAAAATCCTGCACCAAGAGGGGAAGAGGATGGGCGAATATGTCCCTTCTCCAAAGACTCCTTTATATAACTCCGCATCGTGGCATGCTCTGGTATAGACAAATTAAAAAGTCGTCCCTTAGGGAATTTACTACCAGGAATTAAATTTATAGCACAGTCACAATCCCTATGAGGGGGCAGGGCACTGGACCTGGGCTCATCAAATACCTCCTGGTAGTCAGACAAAAACTCAGGGACCTCAGAAGGAGTGGAAGAAGCAATAGACACCAACGGAGTATCGCCATGAATTCCCTGACAACCCCAACTTGACACAGACATAGCTTTCCAATCTAAAACTGGATTATGAGCTTGCAGCCATGGCAGACCCAAAATGACAACATCATGCAAATTATGCAGAACGAGAAAGCGAATCACCTCCTGATGTACGGGAGTCATGCACATGGTCATTTGCGTCCAATACTGAGGCTTATTCTCAGCCAATGGCGTAGCATCAATTCCCCTCAGAGGAATAGGAAATTCCAAAGGCTCCAGGACAAAACCACAGCGCCTGGCAAACGACAAATCCATCAGATTCAGGGCAGCACCCGAATCCACAAAAGCCATAACCGGGTAGGACGACAAAGAACAAATCAAAGTAACAGACAAAATAAATTTAGGCTGTATAGTACCAATGGTGACAGGTTTAGCGATTTTTTTTTAAGCATTTAGAGCATGCTGAGATAACATGAGTAGAATCACCACAGTAAAAGCACAACCCATTTTGACATCTATGACTTTGTCGCTCAATTCTGGTCAGAGTTCGGTCACATTGCATAGACTCAGGTCTCTGTCCAGAAAATACCACCAAAGGATGAGCAGATTTGCGCTCCCGCAAACGCCGATCAACCTGAATGGCTAAAGCCATAGAATCACTCAGACTTGTAGGGGTGGGAAACCCCACCATAACATTCTTAACGGCCTCAGAAAGACCTTCTCTGAAATTTGCAGCCAGGGCACACTCATTCCATTGAGTAAGCACCGACCATTTCCGAAATTTTTGACAATACACCTCTGCTTCATCCTGACCTTGAGAGATAGCCAGCAACGCTTTTTCTGCCTGATTCTCAAGATTAGGCTCCTCATAAAGCAGTCCAAGAGCCAGAAAAAATGCATCTACATTAAGCAATGCAGGATCTCCTGGCGCCAGAGAGAAAGCCCAATCTTGAGGGTCGCCACGCAACAAGGAGATAACAATTTTAACTTGCTGAGCGGAATCACCAGAGGAATGAGGTCTCAGAGATAGAAATAACTTACAATTATTCTTAAAATTTTGAAACCTAGATCTATCTCCAGAAAACAACTCAGGAATGGGGGTATCTTAGGTTCTGACATAGGGCTACGAATAACAAAATCCTGAATACTTTGCACCCGTGCAGTAAGATGATCCACACTAGAAGTCAGAGTCTGAACATTCATGTCTGCAGCTGAGCTCAAAACCACCCAGAGTTCAAGGGGATGAAAGAAGCTAAACAGACTGCAGCAAAGGAAAAGCGGGAGGAAAAAAAAAATGTACTCAGGTCTTCTTTTTATCCCACTTCTGCGATGCATTAAACACTTTTTGGCCTGCTATACTGTTATGATTCTTAGTGGTTGAGGATCACAAATTACTCCAGCTAAGTAACAAACATAGGACAAGCTCTAGGGAGGTGGCAAACTGGACTGACCGCAAATCTGAACCTATCCAAACACACTAGAAGTAGCCGGTGAACGTGCCTAAAAATCCTAGACGTCTCGAGCCAGCCTGAGGAACTAACTACCCCTAGAGAGAAAGAAAAGACCTCTCTTGCCTCCAGAGAAATAATCCCCAAAGATATAGAAGCCCCCAACAGATAATAACGGTGAGGTAAGAGGAAGGCACATACACAGGGGTGAAAGCAGATTCAGCAAATGAGGCCCACTAATACTAGATAGCAGAAAATAGAAAAGGGAATCTATGCGGTCAGTAAAAAAACCCTTACAAAATATCCACTCTGAGATTTCAAGAACCCCCACACCAACTAACGGTGTGGGGGGAGAACCTCAGTCCCCTAGAGCAACCAGCAAGCGAGGAAATCACATTTTAGTGAGCTGGACTAAAAACATAATGAACACTGATAATCAAAAAAAGATCAAACAAAAACTTAGCCTGTCTTGGAGAGACTGGGAGCAAGGTAGACACAAGGAATCTGAAGAGCACTGAATACATTGATAGCAGGCAAGGAACTGAGTATCCAGGTGAGCTAAATAAGAAACCAACCAAGGATAACGAACCAGCTGATGCTGCAACCTGCAGAAAGACAACACTACACAGTACCGCTTGTGACCACTAGAGGGAGCCCAAAAATAGAGTTCACAACAGGGTAAGACACAAAAGGTCATTGCTAAAGAAGCTGACTGTTCAGAGTCAGGGCCGTACTGGCCATCGGGCACTTCTGGCAAATGCCAGAAGAGCCGGTGCCAGGAGTGGGCTGCTGCCGCTATCAGCGGTGCCAGGGCCGACTCCTCCCGCCAGCGCCAACTCACCGACTTGATCGCCCGCCCCGCATTCAACTATACCGGTGTTTATGATTCAGGTACGGTTGAATGCAATGATAGAGGAGAAAGCGTCTGCTGTTTCTCCCTCTCCCATCATTCCCCGCTTTGCCTCGCGCTGACACTGTGGGTGAGCAATGACTTCATATCATCACGCACCTGCTGTGTGGCCGGGCAGACAGCAGCTGCTGAGACCAGAGCCGGGAGCAGCACGGGGCATGAGGAGAGGTGAGGAGAGTGTTTTTTTTAATATATCAGTGAGTGATAACTGGACTGTGGGGCAATTGGGGGGCTGTATTACATTCTATGGGGGCTGTGCTGTATTACATTCTATGGGGGCTGGCTGCATTACATTCTATGGGGGCTGTGCTGTATTACATTCTATGGGGGCTGTGCTGAATTACATT
This sequence comes from Ranitomeya variabilis, assembly GCF_051348905.1. Lineage (NCBI taxonomy): Eukaryota > Metazoa > Chordata > Amphibia > Anura > Dendrobatidae > Ranitomeya > Ranitomeya variabilis. Next base: position 203,707,068 of record NC_135233.1, read on the forward strand.
CTATGGGGGCTGTTATGGATCCCAATGGCTAGGGGATCGCACTGGACAAGCAAAAAATAACTCAAATAACGGACGAGCTCTAGGGTGATGGAACCTGGGCTGACCGCTGCCCTACTCCTGACAAACACAACTAGAAATAGCCAGGGAGCGTGCTGTTGTGAAATTGGATTCTGGGCTCCCCCGGTGGCCACTTGTGGAATTGTACTTGTGTGCATCATCCCCTCTGTTCACCTGCTCCTATCAGGATGTGGGAGTCGCTATATAACCTTGCTCCTCTGTCAGTTTCATGCCGGTCAACAATGTAATCAGAAGCCTTTCTGTGCATGTTCCTGCTACTAGACAACTCCCAGCTAAGTTGGACTTTTGTCCTTGTGTTTTTGCATTTTGTTCCTGTTCACAGCTGCTGTTTCGTTACTGTGTCTGGAAAGCTCTTGTGAGCGGAAATTGCCACTCTGGTGTTATGAGTTAATGCTAGAGTCTTAAAGTAATTTCTGGATGGTGTTTTGATAGGGTTTTCTGCTGACCATGAAAGTGCCCTTTCTGTCTTCTTGCTATCTAGTAAGCGGACCTCGATTTTTGCTAAACCTATTTTCATACTACGTTTGTCATTTCATCTAAAATCACCGCCAATATATGTGGGGGCCTCTGTCTGCCTTTTGGGAAAATTTCTCTAGAGGTGAGCCAGGACTGTCTTTTCCTCTGCTAGGATTAGGTAGTTCTCCGGCTGGCGCTGGGCATCTAGGGATAAAAAAACGTAGGCATGCTACCCGGCCACTTCTAGTTGTGCGGCAGGTTTAGTTCATGGTCAGTATAGTTTCCATCTTCCAAGAGCTAGTTCTCATATATGCTGGGCTATGTTCTCTCGCCATTGAGAATCATGACAGTTTGACCGGCCCAAAAAAAAAGGGTTAAATTACTGGCTGAGAAAGGAGAGAAAATAGAAGTCTGCTACAATTTTTTTTTTTTTTTTTTTTCCTCTAGTTCTGAGTGTGCTCTTAATTGAATCACTTGCTAGTCTGCCTATACTGCAGCCTTCCTCTCTTTCTCTCCTTCTTATCCTTGAATGGCTCTGTGTTCACCTGTTTCAAATGGATCTTCAGAGTGTAGCTACAGGTTTGAATAATCTCGCCACAAAGGTACAAAATTTGCAAGATTTTGTTGTTCATGCACCTATGTCTGAGCCTAGAATTCCTTTGCCTGAATTCTTCTCGGGGAATAGATCTCACTTTCAAAATTTTAAAAATAATTGCAAATTGTTTTTGTCCCTGAAGTCTCGCTCTGCCGGAGACCCTGCACAGCAGGTCAGGATTGTAATTTCCTTGCTCCGGGGCGACCCTCAAGACTGGGCTTTTGCATTGGCACCAGGGGATCCTGCGTTGCTCAATGTGGATGCGTTTTTTCTGGCCTTGGGGTTGCTTTATGAGGAACCTCATTTAGAGCTTCAGGCGGAAAAGGCCTTGATGTCCTTGTCTCAGGGGCAAGATGAAGCTGAAATATACTGCCAAAAATTCCGCAAATGGTCTGTGCTTACTCAGTGGAATGAGTGCGCCCTGGCGGCGATTTTCAGAGAAGGTCTCTCTGATGCCATTAAGGATGTTATGGTGGGGTTCCCTGTGCCTGCGAGTCTGAATGAGTCCATGACGATGGCTATTCAGATCGATAGGCGTCTGCGGGAGCGCAAACCTGTGCACCATTTGGCGGTGTCTACTGAGAAAACGCCAGAAAATATGCAATGTGATAGAATTCTGTCCAGAAGCGAGCGGCAGAATTTTAGACGAAAAAATGGGTTGTGCTTCTATTGTGGTGATTCAACTCATGTTATATCAGCATGCTTTAAGCGTACTAAGAAGCCTGACAAGTCTGTTTCAATTAGCACTTTACAGTCTAAGTTTATTCTATCTGTGACCCTGATTTGTTCTTTGTCATCTATTACCGCGGACGCCTATGTCGACTCTGGCGCTGCTTTGAGTCTTATGGATTGGTCCTTTGCCAAATGCTGTGGGTATGATTTGGAGCCATTGGAGGCTCCGATACCTCTGAAAGGGATTGACTCCACCCCATTGGCTAGTAATAAACCACAATACTGGACACAAGTGACTATGCGTGTTAATCCGGATCACCAGGAGGTTATTCGCTTTCTGGTGCTGTATAATCTACATGATGTTTTGGTGCTGGGATTGCCATGGCTGCAATCTCATAACCCAGTCCTCGACTGGAGAGCTATGTCTGTGTTAAGCTGGGGATGTAAAGGAACTCATGGGGACGTACCTTTGGTTTCCATTTCATCATCTATTCCCTCTGAGATTCCTGAATTCTTGTCTGACTTTCGTGACGTTTTTGAAGAACCCAAGGTTGGTTCACTACCTCCGCACCGGGAGTGCGATTGTGCCATAGACTTGATCCCGGGTAGTAAATACCCTAAGGGTCGTTTATTTAATCTGTCTGTGCCTGAACACGCGGCTATGCGAGAATATATAAAGGAGTCCTTGGAAAAGGGACATATTCGTCCTTCGTCATCTCCCTTAGGAGCCGGTTTTTTCTTTGTGTCTAAGAAAGACGGCTCTTTGAGGCCGTGTATTGATTATCGACTTTTGAATAAAATCACGGTTAAATATCAATATCCGTTACCACTGCTTACTGATTTGTTTGCTCGTATAAGGGGGGCCAAGTGGTTCTCTAAGATTGATCTCCGTGGGGCGTATAATTTGGTGCGAATCAAGCAGGGGGATGAGTGGAAAACCGCATTTAATATGCCCGAGGGCCATTTTGAGTATTTGGTGATGCCTTTTGGTCTTTCAAATGCCCCTTCAGTCTTCCAGTCCTTTATGCATGACATTTTCCGCGATTATTTGGACAAATTTATGATTGTGTATCTGGATGATATTCTGATTTTTTCGGATGACTGGGACTCTCATGTCCAGCAGGTCAGGAGGGTTTTTCAGGTTTTGCGGTCTAATTCCTTGTGTGTGAAGGGTTCTAAGTGTGTTTTTGGGGTTCAAAAGATTTCCTTCTTGGGATACATTTTTTCCCCCTCTTCCATCGAGATGGATCCTGTCAAGGTTCAGGCTATTGGTGATTGGACGCAACCCTCTTCTCTTAAGAGTCTTCAGAAATTTTTGGGCTTTGCTAACTTTTATCGTCGATTTATTGCTGGTTTTTCTGATGTTGTAAAACCATTGACTGATTTGACTAAGAAGGGTGCTGATGTTGCTGATTGGTCCCCTGATGCTGTGGAGGCCTTTCGGGAGCTCAAGCGCCGCTTTTCTTCCGCCCCAGTGTTGCGTCAGCCTGATGTTGCTCTTCCTTTTCAGGTTGAGGTCGACGCTTCTGAAATCGGAGCTGGGGCGGTGTTGTCGCAGAGAAGTTCCGACTGCTCCGTGATGAGACCTTGTGCTTTTTTTTCCCGTAAATTTTCGCCCGCCGAGCGGAATTATGATATTGGGAATCGGGAGCTTTTGGCCATGAAGTGGGCTTTTGAGGAGTGGCGTCACTGGCTTGAGGGGGCCAGACATCAGGTGGTGGTATTGACTGACCACAAAAATTTAATTTACCTTGAGTCTGCCAGGCGCCTGAATCCTAGACAGGCGCGCTGGTCGTTGTTTTTCTCTCGGTTTAATTTTGTGGTGTCTTACCTACCGGGTTCTAAGAATGTTAAGGCGGATGCCCTTTCTAGGAGTTTTGAGCCTGACTCCCCTGGTAATTCTGAGCCCACAGGTATCCTTAAAGATGGAGTGATATTGTCTGCCGTTTCTCCAGACCTGCGGCGGGCCTTGCAGGAGTTTCAGGCGGATAGACCTGATCGTTGCCCACCTGGTAGACTGTTTGTTCCTGATGATTGGACCAGTAGAGTCATCTCTGAGGTTCATTCTTCTGCGTTGGCAGGTCATCCTGGAATCTTTGGTACCAGGGATTTGGTGGCAAGGTCCTTCTGGTGGCCTTCCCTGTCACGAGATGTGCGAGGCTTTGTGCAGTCTTGTGACGTTTGTGCTCGGGCCAAGCCTTGTTGTTCTCGGGCTAGTGGATTGTTGTTACCCTTGCCTATCCCGAAGAGGCCTTGGACGCACATCTCGATGGATTTTATTTCGGATCTGCCTGTTTCTCATAAGATGTCTGTCATCTGGGTGGTGTGTGACCGTTTCTCTAAGATGGTCCATCTGGTTCCCTTGCCTAAGTTGCCTTCTTCTTCCGAGTTGGTTCCTCTGTTTTTTCAAAATGTTGTTCGTTTGCATGGTATTCCGGAGAATATCGTTTCTGACAGAGGGACCCAATTCGTGTCTAGATTTTGGCGGGCATTCTGTGCTAGGATGGGCATAGATTTGTCTTTTTCGTCTGCTTTCCATCCTCAGACTAATGGCCAGACCGAGCGGACTAATCAGACCTTGGAGACATATTTGAGGTGTTTTGTGTCTGCGGATCAGGATGATTGGGTTGCTTTTTTGCCTTTGGCGGAGTTCGCCCTCAATAATCGGGCCAGCTCTGCCACCTTGGTGTCCCCGTTTTTCTGTAATTCGGGGTTTCATCCTCGATTTTCCTCCGGTCAAGTGGAATCTTCGGATTGTCCTGGAGTGGATGCTGTGGTGGAGAGGTTGCATCAGATTTGGGGGCAGGTGGTGGACAATTTGAAGTTGTCCCAGGAGAAGACTCAGCTTTTTGCCAACCGCCGTCGTCGTGTTGGTCCTCGGCTTTGTGTTGGGGACTTGGTGTGGTTGTCTTCTCGTTTTGTCCCTATGAGGGTTTCTTCTCCTAAGTTTAAGCCTCGGTTCATCGGCCCGTACAAGATATTGGAGATTCTTAACCCTGTGTCCTTCCGTTTGGACCTCCCTGCATCCTTTTCGATTCATAATGTTTTTCATCGGTCATTGTTGCGCAGGTATGAGGTACCGGCTGTGCCTTCCGTTGAGCCTCCTGCTCCGGTGTTGGTTGAGGGTGAGTTGGAGTACGTTGTGGAAAAGATCTTGGACTCTCGTGTTTCCAGACGGAAACTCCAGTATCTGGTCAAATGGAAGGGATACGGTCAGGAGGATAATTCTTGGGTCACTGCCTCTGATGTTCATGCCTCCGATCTTGTCCGTGCCTTTCATAGGGCTCATCCTGATCGCCCTGGTGGTTCTGGTGAGGGTTCGGTGCCCCCTCCTTGAGGGGGGGGTACTGTTGTGAAATTGGATTCTGGGCTCCCCCGGTGGCCACTTGTGGAATTGTACTTGTGTGCATCATCCCCTCTGTTCACCTGCTCCTATCAGGATGTGGGAGTCGCTATATAACCTTGCTCCTCTGTCAGTTTCATGCCGGTCAACAATGTAATCAGAAGCCTTTCTGTGCATGTTCCTGCTACTAGACAACTCCCAGCTAAGTTGGACTTTTGTCCTTGTGTTTTTGCATTTTGTTCCTGTTCACAGCTGCTGTTTCGTTACTGTGTCTGGAAAGCTCTTGTGAGCGGAAATTGCCACTCTGGTGTTATGAGTTAATGCTAGAGTCTTAAAGTAATTTCTGGATGGTGTTTTGATAGGGTTTTCTGCTGACCATGAAAGTGCCCTTTCTGTCTTCTTGCTATCTAGTAAGCGGACCTCGATTTTTGCTAAACCTATTTTCATACTACGTTTGTCATTTCATCTAAAATCACCGCCAATATATGTGGGGGCCTCTGTCTGCCTTTTGGGAAAATTTCTCTAGAGGTGAGCCAGGACTGTCTTTTCCTCTGCTAGGATTAGGTAGTTCTCCGGCTGGCGCTGGGCATCTAGGGATAAAAAAAACGTAGGCATGCTACCCGGCCACTTCTAGTTGTGCGGCAGGTTTAGTTCATGGTCAGTATAGTTTCCATCTTCCAAGAGCTAGTTCTCATATATGCTGGGCTATGTTCTCTCGCCATTGAGAATCATTACAGCGTGCCTACGTTGATTCTAGACGCCTCGCGCCAGCCTAAGAGCTAACTAGCACTGCAGAGAAAATAAAGACCTAACTTGCCTCCAGAGAAATAAACCCCAAAGGTATAGTTGCCCCCCACATGTATTGACGGTGAAAATGAGAGGAAGGCACGCACATAGATATGAAAATAGAGTTAGCAAAACGAGGCCCGCTATAACTAGAAAGCAGAAAGATACAAAAGGGGTCTGAGCGCTCAGCAAAAAACCCTAATCAAAAACCATCCTGAGATTACAAGCACCCATGTGCCAACTCATGGCACATGGGGAGCACCTCAGCCCACTAGAGCTTCCAACTAGCATAGAGTAATATTTAGCAAGCTGGACAAAAAGCAAAACAACTGAAAAGCATAACTTAGCTTATCCTGAGAGATCTGGAAGCAGGTAGTCAGAATCAAACTGAGCACATCTGAGTACATTGATAGCCGGCAAGGGAATGACAGGAAAGCCAGGTTAAATAGGAAACACCCAGCCTCAGATGGACAGGTGGAAACCAGAGACCGCAACCCACCAAAGTCACCCAGTACCAGTTGTAACCACCAGAGGGAGCCCAAAAACAGAATCCACAACAGGGGGCTGTGCTGTATTACATTCTATGGGGGCTGTGCTGTATTACATTCTATAGGGGCTGTGCTGTATTACATTCTATGGGGGGCTGTATTACATTCTATGGGGCTGGCTGCATTACATTCTATCGGGGCTGGCTGCATTACATTCTATGGGGGATGGTTGCATTACATTATATGGGAGCTGGCTGTATTACATTCTATGGGGGCTGGCTGCATTACGTTCTATGCGGGCTGGCTGCATTACATTCTATGGGGGCTGGCTTGCTTACATTCTATGGGGGCTGTGCTGTATTACATTCTATGGGGGATGACTGCATTACATTCTATGGGGGCTGTGCTGCATTACATTCTATGGGGGCTGTGCTGCATTACATTCTATGGGGGCTGGCTGCATTACATTCTATGGGGGCTGGCTGCATTACATTCTATAGCGGCTGGCTGCATTACATTCTATGTGGCTGGCTGCATTACATTCAATGGGGGCTGTGCTGTATTACATTCAAGGAGGGGGCTGAATTACATTCTGTGGGGGCTGTTCTGTATTACATTCTATGGGGGCTGGGCTGCTTTACATTCTATAGAGGCTGTGCTGTATTACATTCTATTGGGGGCTTTATTACATTCTATGGGGGCTGGCTGCATTACATTCTATTGGTTTTTTTTATTACATTCTATGGGGCTGGCTGCATTACATTCTATGAGGGATGTGCTGTATTACATTCTATGGGGGCTGTGCTGTATTACATTCTATGGGGGCTGGGCTGTATTAGATTCTATGGGGGCTGGCTGCATTACATTGTATGAGGGCTGTGCTGTATTACATTCTATGGGGGCTGTGCTGTATTACATTCTATGGGGGCTGTGCTGAATTACATTCTATGGGGGCTGTGCTGTATTACATTCTATGGGGGCTGTGCTGTATTACATTCTATAGGGGCTGTGCTGTATTACATTCTATGGGTGGCTGTATTACATTCTATGGGGCTGGCTGCATTACATTCTATCGGGGCTGGCTGCATTACATTCTATGGGGATGGTTGCATTACATTATATGGGAGCTGGCTGTATTACATTCTATGGGGGCTGGCTGCATTACATTCTATGCGGGCTGGCTGCATTACATTCTATGGGGGCTGGCTTGCTTACATTCTATGGGGGCTGTGCTGTATTACATTCTATGGGGGCTGACTGCATTACATTCTATGGGGGCTGTGCTGCATTACATTCTATGGGGGCTGTGCTGCATTACATTGTATGGGGGCTGTGCTGCATTACATTCTATGGGGGCTGGCTGCATTACATTCTATAGCGTCTGGCTGCATTACAATATATGTGGCTGGCTGCATTATATTCAATGGGGGCTGTGCTGTATTACATTCAAGGAGGGGGCTGTATTACATTCTGTGGGGGCTGTGCTGTATTACATTCTATGGGGGCTGGCTGCATTACATTCTATAGAGGCTGTGCTGTATTACTTTCTATTGGGGGCTTTATTACATTCTATGGGGGCTGGCTGCATTACATTCTATTGGGGTTTTTTATTACATTCTATGGGGCTGGCTGCATTACATTCTATGAGGGATGTGCTGTATTACATTCTATGGGGGCTGTGCTGTATTACATTCTATGGGGGCTGGGCTGTATTAGATTCTATGGGGGCTGGCTGCATTACATTTTATGGGGACTGGCTGTATTACATTATATGGGGCTGGCTGCATTGCATTGCTGCATTGCATTCTATGGGGGGGCTTTATTACATTCTATGGGGCTGGCTGCATTACATTCTATTGGGGGGCTTTATTGCATTCTATGGGGGCTGTGCTGTTTTACATTCTATGGGGGCTGGCTGCATTACATTCTATGGAGGCTGGCTGCATTACATTCTATGGGGCTGTGCTGTATTACATTCTATTGGGGCTGAGCTGTATTACATTCCATGGGGGGGGCTGTATTACATTCTATGGGGGCTGTGCTGTATTACATTCTATGGGGGCTGGCTGCATTACATTCTATTGGGGCTGGGCTGCATTATATTCTATGGGGGCTGTGCTGTATTACATTCTATTGGGGGGGCTTTATTACATTCTATGGGGCTGGCTGCATTACATTCTATTGGGGGGCTTTATTGCATTCTATGTGGCTGGCTGTATTACATTCTATGGGGGCTGTGCTGTATTACATACTATGGAGGCTGGCTGCATTACATTCTATGGGGTCTGGCTGCATTACATTCTATGGGGCTGGCTGTATTTCATTGCTGCATTACATTCTATGGGGGGCTTTATTCCATTCTATGGGGCTGGCTGCATTACATTCTAAGGGGGCTGGCTGCATTACATTCTATGGGGCTAGCTGCATTATATTCTATGGGGGCTGGCTGCATTACATTCTATGGGGGCTGGCTGCATTACATTCTATGGGGGCTGGCTGCATTACATTGCTGTATTACATTCTATGGGGGGGGGCTTTATTACATTCTATGGGGGCTGGCTGCATTACATTCTATGGGGGCTGGCTGCATTACATTCTATGGGGCTGGCTGCATTACATTCTATAGGGCTGGCTGCATTACATTCTATGGGAGCTGGCTGCATTACACTGCTGCATTACATTCTATTGCCGGGGCTTTATTACATTCTATGGAGGCTGGCTGCATTATATTCTATGGGGGCTGGCTGCATTACATTCTATGGGGCTGGCTGCATTGCATTGCTGCATTGCATTCTATGGGGGGGCTTTATTACATTCTATGGGGCTGGCTGCATTACATTCTATTGGGGCTGGCTGCATTACATTCTATGGGGCTGGCTGCATTACATTCTATGGGGGCTGGCTGCATTACATTCTATGGGGGCTGGCTGCATTACATTCTATGGGGCTGACTGCATTACATTCTACAGGGCTGGGTGAATTATATTCTATGGGGCTGGCTGCATTACATTGCTGTATTGCATTCTATTGGCGGGGGCTTTATTACATTCTATGGAGGCTGGCTGCATTATATTCTATGGGGGCTGGCTGCATTAGATTCTATTGGGGCTGTGCTGTATTACATTCTATGGGGGCTGGCTGCATTACATTCTATGGGGGGCTGTATTACATTCTGTGGGGGCTGCCTGCATTACGTTCTATCAGGGCTAGCTGCATTAAATTCTATAGGAACTTTATTACATTCTATGGGGGATGGCGGAATTACATTCTATTGGGGGGCTTTACTGCATTCTATGGGGGCTGTGCTGTATTACATTCTATGGGGGCTAAGCTGTATTACACTCTATGGGGGTTGTGCTGTATTACATTCTATGGGGGGCTTTATTACATTCTATGGGGGGCTGTATTACATTCTATGGGGGCTGACTGCATTACATTCTATGGGGGCTGACTGCATTACATTCTATGGGGGCTGTGCTGTATTACATTCTATGGGGGCTGGCTGCATTACATTCTATGGGGGCTGACTGCATTACATTCTATGGGGGCTGTGCTGTTTTACATGCTATGGGGGCTGGCTGCATTACATTCTATGGAGGCTGGCTGCATTACATTCTATGGGGCTGTGCTGTATTACATTCTATGGGGGCTGTGCTGTATTACATTCCATGGGGGGGCTGTATTACATTCTATGGGGGCTGTGCTGTATTACATTCTATGGGGGCTGGCTGCATTACATTCTATTGGGGCTGGGCTGCATTATATTCTATGGGGGCTGTGCTGTATTACATTCTATTGGGGGGGCTTTATTACATTCTATGGGGGCTGGCTGCATTACATTCTATTGGGGGGCTTTATTACATTCTATGTGGCTGGCTGTATTACATTCTATGGGGGCTGTGCTGTATTACATTCTATGGAGGCTGGCTGCATTACATTCTATGGGGGCTGGCTGCATTACATTCTATGGGGCTGGCTGTATTTCATTGCTGCATTACATTCTATGGGGGGCTTTATTACATTCTATGGGGCTGGCTGCATTACATTCTAAGGGGGCTGGCTGCATTACAATCTATGGGGCTAGCTGCATTACATTCTATGGGTCTGGCTGCATTACATTCTATGGGGGCTGGCTGCATTACATTCTATGGGGGCTGGCTGCATTACATTGCTGTATTACATTCTATGGGGGCTGGCTGCATTACATTCTATGGGGCTGGCTGCATTACATTCTATAGGGCTGGCTGCGTTACATTCTATGGGAGCTGGCTGCATTACATTGCTGCATTACATTCTATTGGCGGGGCTTTATTACATTCTATGGAGGCTGGCTGCATTATATTCTATGGGGGCTGGCTGCATTACATTCTATTGGGGCTGTGCTGTATTACATTCTATGGGGGCTGGCTGCATTACATTCTATGGGGGTTGTATTACATTCTATGGGGTGCTGTGTTATATTCTATGGGGGCTGTATTACATTCTGTGTGGGGCTGTATTACATTCTATGGGGGGCTGTATTATATTGTATGAGGGGTAATTGCATTATACTCTATGAGGGGGCTACATTATATTCTATGGGGAGCTGCATTATACTATATGAGGAGGACTGCATTTTATTCTATGGAGGGGCGACATTATATTCTATGGGGGCTGCATTATGCTCTATGAGGGGGCTACCATGTATATGCAGGGGCTGCATTATACTATATGAGGGGGCTGCATTATATTCTTTGGGGGTTACATTATACTCAGGGGGCTACAATATATTCTGTGGGGTGGCTGCATTATACTCTGGAGTGGCAGCATTATACTATATGTGGGCTGCATTATACTGTATCGAGGACTATGGGGAATACATTTACTATAGGAAGAACTATGGGGTGCATTATACTATGGAAAGTGAATTGTACTACATGGATGATGGGGTGCATAATACTATATGGAGCACTATGAGTAGTGTATTATGCTATTTGGAGGACTCTGGCAGTACATTATACTATATGGAGGACTGAGGAGTGTATTACGCTATATGGAGGACTGAGCAGTGTATTTTAATATATGGAGGACTATGAGTAGTGTATTATACTATATGGAGGACTGAGGAGTGTATTATACTATATGGAGGATTGAGGAGTGTATTATACTAAATGGAGGACTATGAGGAGTGTATTATACTATATGGAGGACTGAGGAGTGTATTATACTATATGGAGGACTATGAGCAGTGTATTATACTATATGGAGGACTATGAGGAGTGTATTATACTAAACAAGCAAAATGTTGCCTATTCATCGAGTGATTGGATTGATTATGTGGGAACAGAAATCCTTGTTCTCAGCAGCACATGGCCAGTGTAAACTGTAGTTGTGCTGCTGATAACATAATACTGTATGGGGACAGATTGATCTAATTATGATTGTTCTGTCCCCATCATTCTTTCTCAGATGCTGTAAAGAGTAGTGTTGAGCATTCCGATACCACAAGTATCGGGTATCGGCCGATATTTGCTGTATCGGAATTCCGATACCGAGTTGTGATATCGGAAATCGGAATCGGAAGTTCCCAGTGTATGGTTCCCAGAGTCTGGAGGAGAGGAGACTCTCCTTCAGGCCCTGGGATCCATATTCATGTAAAAAATAAAGAATAAAAATAAAAAATATGGATATACTCACCCCTCCGGCGGACCCTGGACCTTAGCGGTGTAACCGGCAGCCTCCGTTCCTAAGAATGCAGTGAGTGTAGGACCTGCGATGACATCGCGGCTTGTGATTGGTCGCGTGAGCGGTCACATGAGCAGTCACGTGACCAATCACAAGCCGCGATGTCATTGAAGGTCCTTCACTCTGCATTCTTAGGAACGGAGGCTGCTGGTTACATCGCTAAGGTCCAGGGGCCGCCGGAGGGGTGAGTATATCCATATTTTTTATTTTTATTCTTTATTTTTTACATGAATATGGATCCCAGGGCCTGAAGGAGAGTTTCCTCTCCTTCAGACCCTGGGAACCATCCAGGATAGCTTCCAATATTTGTGTCCCATTGACTTGTATTGGTATCGGGTATCGGTATCGGCGAGATCCGATATTTTGCCGGTATCGGCCGATCCAATCCGATACCGATACTTTCGAATATCGGAAGGTATCGCTCAACACTAGTAAAGAGGAAACAAGCGATTGACTTCAGTATTGTCGATCACGCTCATTTAGTGGCCTGAAATCAGCGCATGTAAATACAACAGAAATGCTTTGCAGTGAGACCAGGCAAGGATGATGACAGTTGTAGTTAGCACCCGGTGCCTGGGAATAGCGCTAACTCTACTGCTTTTCCCAGCCGTCAAAGCATTTAATTCTGGTATGTGTAATGATTTTTAGGGTTGATGTCAGCTGCATAATGTCAGCTGCTGTCAATCCCTGGTGAAAATAATGGAGAGGTGTCTATCAGACACCCCCACTACTAGCCCAGACCTGGCGAGACCCAGTGACTCTGAAGAGCGGTGACTGTAGTAACAGTACCGCTCTTCACAGTCACCAAGCTCAGCGCAAGACCCGGAATATCTGTGAGTGGTGACGTTACTGATGTCATTGCTCTTCAGAGTCACCGGTTCTCGTGCTGCTCAGCGGAACCAAAAGTGGCTGTAGGCAAAGTTTATGGAGCATCAGAATGAGGTTCCATAGCCTTTGGTTGTCTCATCCATTCATTATCTACGAGATCCAGTTATGTAGGTAAAGTAGCGGCTTTTCTTGGTACTGCAACTAAAAGCAATAAAAAGGATCGAGCTGTAATGCTGGATACAGCAGTGATTATATTTTATATAGTCGTTAGTGTTGAGCGATACCGTCCGATACTTGAAAGTATCGGTATCGGAAAGTATCGGCCGATACCGGCAAAGTATCGGATCTAATCCGATACCGATACCCGATACCAATACAAGTCAATGGGACTCATGTATCGGACGGTATTCCTGATGGTTCCCAGGGTCTGAAGGAGAGGAAACTCTCCTTCAGGCCCTGGGAACCATATTAATGTGTAAAATAAAGAATTAAAATAAAAAATATTGCTATACTCACCTCTCCGACGCAGCCTGCACCTTACCGAGGGAACCGGCAGCGTTGTTTGCTTAAAATTCGCGCTTTAACTTCCTTACGTGAAGTCCCGGCTTGTGATTGGTCGCGCGCCGCCCATGTAGCCGGGACGCAACCAATCACAGCAAGCCGTGACGTAATTTCAGGTCCTTCAGGATTTTAAAATTACGTTCCGGCGTTGTGATTGGTTGCGTCGTGGTCACATGGGCGACGCGACCAATCACAAGCCGTGACGTCACGGGAGGCAGGAGACGCGCGCATTTTAAAATGCGCGCGTGTCCAGCCTCCCGTGACGTCACGGCTTGTGATTGGTCGCGTCGCCCATGTGACCGCGACGCAACCAATCACAACGCCGGAACGTAATTTTAAAATCCTGAAGGACCTGAAATTACGTCACGGCTTGCTGTGATTGGTTGCGTCCCGGCCACATGGGCGGCGCGCGACCAATCACAAGCCGGGACTTCGCGTAAGGAAGTTAAAGCGCGTATTTTAAGCAAACAACGCTGCCGGTTTCCTTGGTAAGGTGCAGGCTGCGTCGGAGAGGTGAGTATAGCAATATTTTTTATTTTAATTCTTTATTTTACACATTAATGTTGTTTCGATACCGATACCCGATACCACAAAAGTATCGGATCTCGGTATCAGAATTCCGATACAGCAAATATCGGCCGATACCCGATACTTGCGGTATCGGAATGCTCAACACTAATAGTCGTCTTACACTCCCCTCACTTCTTGTAACCTACAAGTGTACAAAGATATTATACAGTCACCATGTGACAAGTGGGCCTGTGTAACTTCAAATGCCAGGGCTGAATTTTTGTCCCAGCCCGGCCCTGCACAGAATGCTGTATCTAAGCATATTAATGGAAAGTTGAGTGGAAGGAAAAAGTGTGGTAGAAAAAGGTGCATAAGCAAACGGGATAACAGCAGCCTTGAAAGGATTGTTAAGAAAAGGCCGTTCAAAAATTGGGGGGAAATTCACAAGGAGTGGACTGTGCTGCTGGAGTCATTGCTTCAAGAGCCACCACACACAGACGTATCCAGGACATGGGCTACAAGTGTCGCATTCCTTATGTCAAGCCACTCATGACCAATAGACAACGCCAGAAGCGTCTTACCTGGGCCAAGGGAAAAAAACTGGACTGTTGCTCAGTGGTCCAAAGTGTTGTTTTTAGATGAAAGTTTATGTTGCATTTCATTTGGAAATCAAGGTACCAAGGTCTTGAGGAAGAGTTTAGAGGCCACAATCCAAGCTGCCTGATGTCTAGTGTGAAGTTTCCACAATCAGTGATGGTTTGGGGAACCATGTCATCTGCTGGTGTAGGTCCACTGTGTTTTATCAAGACCAAAGTCAGCGCAGCTGCCTACCAGGAAAATTTAGAGAACTTCATGTTTCCCTGTGCTGACAAGCTTTTTGGAGATGGAAATTTAATTCTCCAGCAGGACTTAGCACCTGTCCACGCTGACAAAAGTACCAATATCTTGTTTACAAACAACAGAATCACTGAGCTTGATTGGCCAGCAAACTCGCCTGACCTTAACCCCATAGAGTATCTATGGAGTATTTTCAAGAGGAAGATGAGAGACACAAGACCCAACAATGCAGACGAGCTGAAGGCTGCTCTCAAAGCAACCAGTGCTTCCATAACCCCTTAGCAGTGCCACAGGCTGATCGCCTCCATGCCACACCGCATTGATGCAGTAATTGATGCAAAAGGTGCCCTGACCAAATATTGAGTGCATTTACTGAACATAAATTTCAGTGGGCAAACATTTTGGATTTTAAAATCATTTTTCAAGCTTGTGTTATAAAGTATTCTAATTTACTGATAAAATGACTTTTTAGCTTTCATTGGCTGTAAGCCATAATAATCAACATTAACAGAAATAAACACTTGAAATAGATCACTCTGGTTGTAATGATTATGTAATATATGAGTTTTCACTTTTTGTATTGAAGAACTGAAATAAATTAACTTTTTGATGAAATTCTAATTTAATGAGAAGCATCTCTGTGTGTGTGTGTGTGTGTGTGTATACACTGCTCAGAAAAATAAACGGAACACTAAAATCCCACATCCTAGATATCACTGAATGAAATATTCCAGTTGTAAATCTTTATTCATTATATAGTGGAATGCGTTGAGAACAGTAAAACCTAAAACTTATGAATGTAGATCACAACTAACATCCCATGGAGGTCTGGATTTGGAATGATGCTCAAAATCAAAGTGGAAAATCAAATTGCAGGCTGATCCAACTTCAGTGGAAATGCCTCAAGACAAGGAAATGATGCTCGGTAGTGTGTGTGGCCTCTACGTGCCTGTATGACCTCCATACAACACCTGGGCATGCTCCTGATGAGGCAGCGGATGGTCTCCTGAGGGATCTCCTCCCAGACCTGGAATAAAGCATCTGCCAACTCCTGGACAGTCTGTGGTGAACGTTATGTTGGTGGATGGAGCGATACATGATGTCCCAGATGTGTTCAATCGGATTCAGGTCTGGGAAACTGGCGGGCCAGTCCATAGCTTCAATGCCTTCATCTTGCAGGAACTGCTGACACACTCCAGCCACATGAGGTCTGGCATTTTCCTGCATTAGGAGGAACCTTGGGCCAATCGCACCAGTATATGGTCTCTCAAGGGATCTGAGGATCTCAGTGCCTAATGGCAGTCAAGCTACCTCTGGCAAGCACATGGAAGGCTGTGCCACCCTCCAAAGAAATGCCACCCCACACCATTACTGACCCACTGCCAAACCAGTCATGCTGAAGGATGTTGCAGGCAGCAGATCACTCACCATGGCGTCTCCAGACTCTATCACATCTGTCACATGTGCTCAGTGTGAACCTGCTTTTATCTGTGAAGAGCACAGGGCGCCTGTGGCAAATTGGCCAATCCTGGTGTTCTGTGGCAAATGCCAAGCGTCCTGCACGGTGTTGGGCTGTGAGCACAACCCCCATCTGTGGACGTCGGGCACTCAGACCATCCTCATGGAGTCGGTTTCTAACCATTTGTGCAGACACATGCACATTTTTGGCCTGCTGGAGGTCATTTTGGGGGCTCTGGCAGTGCTCCTCCTGTTCCTCCTCGCACAAAGGCTGAGGTAGCATTCCTGCTGCTGGGTCGTTGCCCTCCTATGGCCCCCTCCACGTCTCCTGGTAAACTGGCCTTTCTCCTGGTAGCACCTCCATCCTCTGAGCACTACGCTGACAGACACAGCAAACTTTCTTGCCACAGCACGCATTGATGTGCCATCCTGGATGAGCTGCACTACCTGAGCCACTTGTGTGGGTTGTAGAGTCCGTCTCATGCTACCACGAGTGTGAAAGCACAACCAACATTCAAAAGTGACCAAAACATCAGCCAGAAAGCATTGGTACTGAGATGTGGTCTGTGATCCCCACCTGCAGAACTACTCCTTTATTGAGTGTGTCTTGATAATTGCCAATAATTTACATCTGTTGCCTATTCCATTTACACAACAGCATGTGAAATTGATTGTCAATAAGCGTTGCTTCCTAAGTGGACAGTTTGATTTCACAGAAGTTTGATTTACTTTGAGTTATATTCTGTTGTTTAAGTGTTCCCTTTAAATTTTTTGAGCAGTGTATATACACGTGTTCTGATATTGATATCCAACTGAAGTTTAAAGGTACCTTCACACGAAACGACATCGCTAGCGATCCGTGACGTTGCAGCGTCCTGGCTAGCGATATAGTTTCGTTTGACACGCAGCAGCGATCAGGATCCTGATGTGATGTCGCTGGTCGCTGAATAAAGTCCAGTACTTTATTTGGTCGTCCGATCGCTGTGTATCGTTGTGTTTGAAAGCAAAAGCAACGATATCAGCGATGTTTTACACTGGTAACCAGGGTAAACATCGGGTTACCAAGCGCAGGGCCGCGCTTAGTAACCCGATGTTTACCCTGGTTACCAGCGTAAAAGTAAAAAAAACAAACAGTACATGCTCACCTGCGCGTCCCCCAGCGTCTGCTTCCTGACACTTACTGAGCGCCGGCCCTAAAGTGAAAGTGAAAGCACAGCGGTGACGTCACCGCTGTGCTGTTAGGGCCGGAGCTCAGTCAGTGTCAGGAAGCAGACGCTGGGGGACGCGCAGGTGAGCATGTACTGTTTGTTTTTTTTACTTTTACGCTGGTAACCAGGGTAAACATCGGGTTACTAAGCGCGGCCCTGCGCTTAGCAACCCGATGTTTACCCTGGTTACCCGGGGACCTCGGCATCGTTGGTCGCTGGAGAGCGGTCTGTGTGACAGCTCTCCAGCGATCAAACAGCGACGCTGCAGCGATCGGCATCGTTGTCGCTATCGCTGCAGCGTCGCTTCGTGTGAAGGTACCTTAACTCTCTTCTTAGGTCACTCATTGGATAAAAGTGAAGGTGTACTGATGAAAAGATAATGCAGCTGATAATGCAAGCGCTTGTGACCGTTTTGTGGTGTTGTGTGACAGACAGAAAATTTAATACTAACAGTCTTTACTTGTATAACAAGGAGATTTGACTTAATTGTTACAATCAATATAAGGCACAAAGCTGAATGGTCAGCAGAGGAACAAACTCAGCTACTGCAAAGAACAAACAAATGGAATACTTACCATCTGCAGAAATATCAGTCTTGGTTTCTGTCTTGTAGATCTGTGGGTCACTTTCTTGGATCATGGCTGGGTCTTTCTGCTACTAGTCTGCTTGGTCCACCCGCTCTCCTCTCTCTTGAAAGTCAGATGCTCCTCTATTACAACTCTGCAGGTCAGATATAGACCATGTGTATCTCTTGCTGGAGCTAGGCTATTGGATGCTCGCAATTCACTACAGTGCACAGTCTGTATAGGTGACTCTTACCATTCCCCATGCTTCTGTCCGAAACCCAACTCCGCAGGGCCCCCACTTTACTTGTCTGTCCAGATTTTGTATGTCAGACTGTTTCTATCTGCACTACCTGAATGCGTCTTGAAGGACCCTCAATATCTGCTCATTACTTGGCATGCACCTAATGGCCTCGTCTTAAATCCTGTCACCTCCTTTTAAAACAGAAACCCCAAATAATAAATTTGACATACACACAATCCCACATCTAGCTCTGCATACCAACACTGTAAAAGATTGTATCTGCATTGGCATTTATTAAGCAACTGTTCTCCAACATAATCCCTTATATTCTGAGAGTTACAACTAAAATGAACTACTTTAAGAAATACAGTTATTCTCAGCTTGCTTTAAGATAGATAGCAGTCTGTCTTAGGGTCCCTTTCCACTTGCGAGATAAAAAACGGTCCGTAATCTGGACCGAAAAAACGGATGGAACGTATGCGATTTTCATGCGAGTGTCATGCGAGTACAATGCGATTTTTAATCGCATCATCCGTTTTTTATAATCGCATCATCCGTATGACATCCGTATTACTGTCCGATTTGTACGCACCGGTGTCCTTTGAAAAGCCGGCAATTCAGCGCAGTGTACAGTAAAATCACACTGACAGGTTAGAATAGACTAGATATATACACATAGAATAGGTATATATACATATATATATGTCAGTGAGACACCTATATATGTATATTTATATTTAATGCAGCGCAAGATAGCATAAAAGCCGCTAATTCAATTGCCGGCTTTTAATTTCTCCTTCCCAAACCCGACAGGATATGAGACATGGTTTACATACAGTAAACCATCTCATATCCCCCTTTTTTTTGCATATTCCACACTACTAATGTTAGTAGTGTGTATGTGCAAAATTTCAGCGCTGTAGCTATTAAATTTAAGGGTTAACTCGCGGAAAAAATTGGCGTGGGCTCCCGCGCAATTTTCTCCGCCAGAGCGGTAAAGCCAGTGACTGAGGGCAGATATTAATAGCCAGGAGAGGGTCCATGGTTATTGGCCCCCCCGTGGCTAAAAACATCTGCCCCCAGCCACCCCAGAAAAGGCACATCTGGAAGATGCGCCTATTCTGGCACTTGGCCACTCTCTTCCCACTCCCTGTAGCGGTGGGATATGGGGTAATGAAGGGTTAATGCCACCTTGCTATTGGAAGGTGACATTAAGCCAGATTAATAATGGAGAGGCGTCAATTATGACACCTATCCATTATTAATCCAATTGTAGGAAAGGGTTAAAAAACACACACACACATGATTACAAAGTAGTTTAATGAAATAAAGACAGCGGTTGTTGTAATAATTTATTGCTCTCTCAATCCATCAGGAACACCCTCGCTTGGCAACATAATAAACGCACAAGATACATACCCTCAGATGTCAGATCACGTCCCACGAGGTAATCCATCTGAAGGGGTTAACTAATATTACAGGCAGGAGCCCTGCTAAATGCAGCTGTGCTCCGTGCTTGTAATTCCCCTGCGAATGAATGAAATGTAGGTCATTGACCTACATTTCCCTCAGTCGCGGTGATGCGCCCCCTGGTGGATGTCCTCATATGACCTGGAGCGTGGGAAAAAGTTCCCAGGCTGCAGTTTATGAGAACATCCACCAGAGGGCGCCTCACCGCGACTCAATGTAAGTACAGATCCAGCTTTCCTTTCAGCACCCGGGGGATTACAGGCACCAGTGAGTGGTTTATCGCAGCTCGTGCCTGTAATATTAGTTAACCCCTTCAGATGGATTACCTCGTGGGACATGATCGGACATCAGAAGGTATGTATCTTGTGCGGTTATTATTTTGCCAAGCGAGGGTGTTCCTGATGGATTTGAGAGAACAATAAATTATTACAACAACCGCTGTGTTTATTTAATTAAACTACTTTTAAATCATGTGTGTGTGTGTTTTTTAACCCTTTCCTACAATTGGATTAATAATGGATAGGTGTCATAATTGACGCCTCTCCATTATTAATCTGGCTTAATGTCACCTTCCAATAGCAAGGTGGCATTAACCCTTCATTACCCCATATCCCACGGCTACAGGGAGTGGGAAGAGAGTGGCCAAGTGCCAGAATAGGCGCATCTTCCAGATGTGCCTTTTCTGGGGTGGCTGGGGGCAGATGTTTTTAGCCACGGGGGGGCCAATAACCATGGACCCTCTCCTGGCTATTAATATCTGCCCTCAGTCACTGGCTTTACCGCTCTGGCGGAGAAAATTGCGCGGGAGCCCACGCCAATTTTTTCCGCCATTTAACCCTTTCTTTCAGCAGCTACAGCGCTGAAATTTTGCACATACACACTACTAACATTAGTAATGTGGAATATGCAAAAAAAAGGGGGATATGAGATGGTTTACTGTATGTAAACCATGTCTCATATCATGTCGGGTTTGTGCAGGAGAAATGAGAAGCCGGCAATTGAATTAGCGGCTTTAATGCTATCTAGCGCTGCATTAAATATAAATATACATATATAGGTGTCTCACTGACATATATATATGTATATATACACATTCTATGTGTATATATCTACTCTATTCTAACCTGTCAGTGTGATTTTACTGTACACCGCGCTGAATTACCGGCTTTTCAAAGGACACCGGTGCGTAAAAATCGGACAGAACTCGCATGGTGCGAGTGCTGTGCGATTTTTTTCTCGCACCCATTGACTTGCATTGGCGAGTCTCGTCCGAGAATCGCAGCAATACGCAGCATGCTGCGATTTTTTTCTCAGCCGATCCAGATTTTTCTCAGTCCGATTTCGGCTGAGAAAAAAATCGCAAATCAAAAGACACCTATTAACTAACATTGGTCCGAGTGCAATCCGATTTTTTATCGGATTGCACGCGTCCGTTTTCCTCGCAAGTGGAAAGGGACCCTTAGAGTAAATAAATCACTTTAATTGAATGTTTATGGCCGAAGAGATTAGAAAAAATATCCAGGTATATTTACAACAATCTCCCAAACTTTTCCAGAGTGTCCGTATATTTATAGGATTCATGAATATAGGCTTTACATAAATAAATTTAAGTGGCTCATACATGATAACAAGCAGAAAAACTCATAGATGCATGATAAGTAAAAGACATTCTATGTATCTAAATAACTTACGCTTGGGACACACGACAGTATAAAAAAAATCAGTTTGATTTTCATCTAGTAAAGTGGGACAATTTTTCTTTCTCTTGTCATGTGTGTGCAATCCATATTTTACAGCAGCTATTAATCATTTATAGGACAATTTGCAGTTTTCGATGTCACAGAATTGCAATGTGTCCATACCAATCAGATGCTATTATACTGTGGCATCCGATTTATTTTTTACACCCGTAGGAATGTATGAGTCTCATCTAATTTTAGAGTCAAATTTAAGAACGCTGCGATTTTTTTTCACAGATTCTGTAAGTGAAAAATAATTGGCCATCTGCACTTTTTATTAAATAAACATGGGTCAGTTGTGCTATTCAATAATAAATCAGATAGCACTCTTCCAATGTATACGCAGGTGTGGTCGAGCCCTAAGTCACACCACTCAACAGTTCTTTGTTCCAGTGTTCTGGAGTAAAATGGCCAAATTCTAGTGGCTCTTTCAGACTTCATTGATTTTCTCATGTTAGAAAATCGATCTGAGTTTTTTCTGCGTTTTCATTAGAGTTTGATCAGAGTTTGTCAAGTGTCAGTTTTTGCCATCAGAGCTTGATCAACCTTCTCCTTCCAACAGCTGTAAAAAATGGACAGCTCTCAAAGTTTCAAGGACGCATAGACTTGCTTTGCTGGTTTTGATCCAACGTTGCCGATTTTGATCGTACAATATGGTCCATAAAAAAATGTACATGTGAATTACCACATAAGCTATATTAGGTACGAGTTCTATCCTTGAAAAACACATACAAGTATAAAGCTGCTACATGAAAAATGGACGACTGAATGAGCCCTAAGTTTGATATTCTGCAGACCTGAACACATCAACCTCTTTCTTACTCTAACACCTGTTAGGTATCATCAGCTGCTTTACCTAATGTGGTACACTGCTATTTATTGTAATAGATAAGGGTGCTGTGGTATTCGGTCAGTGGGGACCGACGCTGCTTAAAGGGGTCCTCTGGGGTGATGTTATGGCAGCTAAGATGGTATAACTTCCCACAGGCGAAGTTGGGTCCTCAGGGTTCCCGGAGTGTAGGTGAAGATGGTGGGTGGTGCAGTATGAAATGGAGGACACAGGTTTGCAGACTCTTTATCTGGTTTTCTGAAGGCTCCAGTCAACCACAGTCCAGGGCACCAGATCACAGGTACAGGCAAGGTCTGGCCGGCTTGAAAGCAAGTTCAGAGTCCCCTTTACCAGGTGAAGTTAGAAGCCTTCCTACCAGCGCTTTGGTGTAGTCCCTTGCTGCCTGTGGCTTCTATCAAGGTCCTCACAGTTCCCTCTGTCCTCCTTGAAGGTGGGACACAAACCCATATGACAGGTGACTTGAGCCTTTTCACAGGGTCTCTATCACGACCCAGGCTCTATGTGCCATTGTGCCTCCTAGGTATTAGGGCAGACAGGTTACGTGTAGTCCAGCTGTCCTGCTGGTTTCTGATGTGCCTCTTAGAGTCCGACACAACCTCGGTCTTCCGGTTACCGAAATCTGCGCTCTACAGGGTGGTAGCCCAATCGTTGCTGTCCTCCCCAGGTGTCACTCTCCTGCGCTTCGCTGTCATGCACGCTCTCTACAAATCTGTTCATCTTTTTATGCTCTCTTTCTCCAGGAGCTGCAGCACCTTCGTGGCTGCACGGCCCCTCCAGTCCTTCTGACTGCTCTCTTCTCTTCTTGCCAGGAGCTGCAGACTCCCACGTCTGTTCAGCTGCATTCCTTTCTTACCAGCTCTACCTAAGCTGAAGTTCCTTGACCAGCACCTCTCTGGCAATCTCTGACTCACTCAGTTCCTGTCTCTGGCAGACTGTCCCAGTCTGCTGCCTGGCACTCACTGACTTTCCCTCCAGACCAGAATATATATATATATATATATATATATATATATATATATATATATATATATATATATATAATATATAGAAGTTCCCCTTAAACCAGGTTTAGAGCTCCACTTCTGGCCTGGAGTGTGAACATGTTGTATGTTAGTGGTTACCTGATAGAAGAGATCTTCCCTTGCTTCCAAGCGTGACATCACTCTCCCCATGAGGAAAGCAATGCCACTGTAACAACCAGGACCCTGGGGTGTTACACATAAGCCTTCAGGACTTGCAGTAGACTGTGTCTAAATGTCTGCCTCTTGTAAGTGTATATGCCCGAAAATGATGCATGATAGAACTCATGTTGACTCTGCTGACACCATTATAGTCTATGGCCCCATCAGCGCATGAGCCTGAATCCCATTTTGTGGGATAGTTCAGAAGCAAGCACCGGCAGGACCAACGAACGTGGGCAAAAACATTGTGCAAAAGCTCCCTAGCAGTGTCAAACAAGGTAATACAGAAAGTTGCCCAAATAACTGACAAACATGAAAAAACCAATGTAATAATAATAATAATAATAATTTTATTTATATAGCGCCAACATATTCCGCAGCGCTTTACAACTTATAGAGGGGACTTATACAGACAACAGACATTACAGCATAACAGAAATCACAGTTCAAAACAGATACCAGGAGGAATGAGGGCCCTGCTGCTTGCAAGCTTACAATCTATGAGGAAAAGGGGAGACACAAGAGGTGGATGGTAACAATTGCTTTAGTTATTTGGACCAGCCATAGTGTAAGGCTCGGGTGTTCATGTAAAGCTGCATGAACCAGTTAACAGCCTAAGTATGTAACAGTACAGACACAGAGGCTATTAACTGCATAAAGTGTATGAGAACATGATGGAGGAACGTGATTATGTTGTTGTTTTTTATTAATAGGCCACACAGGGATAATTAGGTTAATGCGTTGAGGCGGTAGGCCAATCTGAACAATTATGTACAAAAATGTAAATTTATATTCTTAAACAGATATATTATACTATGCATTGCCCAGAAAGCAGTTCCATGCAACATCATACGAAATACCGAACAACCCAAAATGCCAAAAAAATCCCCATAAAAAATACTTTAACCCCTTTCTGACATTGGACGTACTATCCCGTCGAGGTGGGGTGGGCCCGTATGACCACCGACGGGATAGTACGTCCAGCGCGATCGGCTGCGCTCTCGGGGGGAGCGCGGCCGATCGCGGCCGGGTGTCAGCTGACTATCGCAGCTGACATCCGGTACTATGTGCCAGGAGCGGTCACGGACCGCCCCCGGCACATTAACCCCCGGCACACCGCGATCAAACATGATCGCGGTGTGCCGGCGGTACAGGGAAGCATTGCGCAGGGTGGGGGCTCCCTGCGTGCTTCCCTGAGACCCCCAGAGCAACACGATGTGATCGCGTTGCTCCGAGGGTCTCTTACCTCCTCTCCCTGCAGTCCCCAGATCCAAAATGGCCACGGCATCCGGCTCCTGCAGGGAGGGAGGTGGCTTACCGAGTGCCTGCTCAGAGCAAGTGCTTGGTAAGCCTGCAGCACTGTAAGTCAGATCGCCGATCTGACAGAGTGCTGTGCAAACTGTCAGATCAGCGATCTGTGATGTCCCCCCCTGGGACAAAGTAAAAATGTAAAAAAAAATTTCCACATGTGTAAAAAAAAAAATAAAAAAAAAATCCTAAATAAAGAAAAAAAAAATATATTATTCCCATAAATACATTTCTTTATCTAAATAATAAAAAAAAACAATAAAAGTACACATATTTAGTATCGCCGTGTCCGTAACGACCCAACCTATAAAACTATCCCACTAGTTAGAAAAAAAAAACGAGGCAAAAAACAACGCTTTATTATCATACCGCCGAACAAAAAGTGGAATAACACGCGATCAAAAAGATGGATATAAATAACCATGGTACCGCTGAAAACGTCATCTTGTCCCGCAATACGGCATCATCAAAGAAAAAATAAAAAAGTTATAGTCCTCATAATAAAGCGATGCCACAATAATTATTTATTCTATAAAATAGTTTTTATCGTATAAAAGCGCCTAAACATAAAAAAATGATATAAATGAGGTATCACTGTAATCGTACTGACCCGAAGAATAAACTGCTTTATCAATTTTACCAAACCTGGAACGGTATAAATGCCTCCCCCAAAAGAAATTCATGAATAGCTGTTTTTTTGTCATTCTGCCTCATCCAAAACTGTCACGTGTCCAAAAATGTTACCAATAAAAACGTCAACTCGTCCCGCAAAAAACAAGACCACACATGACTCTGTGGACCAAAATATGGAAAAATTATAGGTCTCAAAATGTGGAGACACAAAAACTTTTTTGCTATAAAAAGCGTCTTTTAGTGTGTGACGGCTGCCAATCATAAAAATCCGCTATAAAAAATGCTATAAAAGTAAATCAAACCCCCCCTCTTCATCACCCCCTTAGTTAGGGAAAAATAATAAATTAAAAAAAATGTATTTATTTCCATTTTCCCGTTAGGGTTAGGGCTAGGGTTAGGGTTAGGGCTAGGGCTAGGGTTAGGGTTAGGGTTAGGGCTAGGGCTAGGTTTAGGGCTAGGGTTAGGGCTAGGGTTAGGGCTAGGATTAGGGTTAGGGCTAGGGTTAGGGCTAGGGTTAGGGTTAGGGTTGGGGCTAAAGTTAGGGTTAGGGTTGGGGCTAAAGTTAGGGTTAGGGTTTGGATTACATTTACGGTTGGGATTAGGGTTTGGATTAGAGTTAGGGGTGTGTCAGGTCAGGGTTAGGGGTGTGGTTAGGGTTACCATTGGGATTAGGGTTAGGGGTGTGTTTGGATTAGGGTTTCAGTTAGAATTGGAGAGTTTCCACTGTTTAGGCACATCAGGGGCTCTCCAAACGCGACATGGCGTCCGATCTCAATTCCAGCCAATTCTGCATTGAAAAAGTAAAACAGTGCTCCTTCCCTTCCGAGCTTTCCCGTGCACCCAAACAGGGGTTTACCCCAACATATGGGGCATCAGCGTACCTGGGACAAATTGGACAACAACTTTTGGGGTCCAAGTTCTCTTGTTACCCTTGGGAAAATATAAATTTGGGGGGCTAAAAATCATTTTTGTGGGAAAAAAAAGATTTTTTATTTTCACGGCTCTGCGTTGTAAACTGTAGTGAAACACTTGGGGGTTCAAAGTTCTCACAACACATCTAGATAAGTTCCTTGGGAGGTCTAGTTTCCAATATGGGGTCACTTATGGGGGGTTTCTACTGTTTGGGTACATCAGGGGCTCTACAAATGCAACGTGATGCCTGCAGACCAATCCATCTAAGTCTGCATTCCAAATGGCGCTCCTTCCCTTCCGAGCTCTGCCATGTGCCCAAACAGTGGTTCCCTCCCACATATGGAGTATCAGCATACTTAGGACAAATTGGACAACAACTTTTGGGGTCCAATTTCTCCTGTTACCCTTGGGAAAATACAAAACTGGGGGCTAAAAATCATTTTTGTGAAAAAAAAGAATTTTTATTTTCATGGCTCTGCGTTATAAACTGTAGTGAAACACTTTGGGGATCAAAGCTCTCAAAACACATCTAGATAAGTTCCTTAGGGGGTCTACTTTCCAAAATGCTGTCACTTGTGGGGGGTTTTAATGTTTAGGCACATCAGGGGCTCTCCAAACGCGACATGATGTCCCATCTCAATTCCAGTCAATTTTGCATTGAAAAGTCAAACGGCGCTCCTTCCCTTCCGAGCTCTTCTATGCGCCCAAACAGTGGTTTACCCACACATATGGGGTATCAGCGTACTCAGGACAAATTGCACAACAACTTTTGGGGTCCAATTTCTTCTCTTACCCTTGGGAAAATAAAAAATTGGGGGCAAAAAGATCATTTTTGTGAAAAAATATGATTTTTTATTTTTACGGCTCTGCATTATAAACTTCTGTGAAGCACTTGGTGGGTCAAAGTGCGCACCACACATCTAGATAAGTTCCTTAGAGGGTCTAATTTCCAAAATGGTGTCAATTGTGGGGGGTTTCAATGTTTAGGCACATCAGGGGCTCTCCAAACGCAACATGGCGTTCCATCTCAATTCCAGTCAGTTTTGCATTGAAAAGTCAAATGGCGCTCCTTCCCTTCTGAGCTCTGCCATGCGCCCAAACAGTGGTTTACCCCCACATATGGGGTATCAGCGTACTCAGCACAAATTGTACAACAACTTTTGGGGTCCATTTTCTCCTGTTGCTCTTTGTAAAATAAAACAAATTGGAGCTGAAGTAAATTTTTTCTGTAAAAAAGTTAAATGTTCATTTTTATTTAAACATTCCAAAAATACATGTGAAACACCTAAAGGGTTAATAAACTTCTTAAATGTGGTTTTGAGCACCATGTGGGGTGCAGTTTTTAGAATGGTGTCACACTTGGGTATTTTCTATCATATAGACCCCTCAAAATGACTTCAAATGAGATGTGGTCCCTAAAAAAAAAATGGTGTTGTAAAAATGAGAAATTGCTGGTCAACTTTTAACCCTTATAACTCCCTAGCAAAAAAATATTTTGGTTCCTAAATTGTGCTGATGTAAAGTAGACATGTGGGAAATGTTACCTATTAAGTATTTTGTGTGACATATCTCTGTGATTTAAGGGCATAAAAATTCAAATTTGGAAAATTGTGAAATTTTCAAAATTTTCGCCAAATTTCCATTTTTTTCACAAATAAATGCAAGTTATATCAAAGAAATTTTACCACTATCATGAAGTACAATATGTCTCGAGAAAACAATGTCAGAATCGCCAAGATCCGTTGAAGCGTTCCAGAGTTATAACCTCATAAAGGGACAGTGGTCAGAATTGTAAAAATTGGCCCGGTCATTAACGTGCAAACCACACTTGGGGGTAAAGGGGTTAAAGGGATGTCATTGTATGTGTTTTTGATGATATCCTATTCCAGTCACTTGACTGCTGCAGCTAATTGCAGACCTCCGTGGTCTGGTGACCCAAGAAAGGGACATCATTGCTTTCTTCTGGAGACCTCCGGAGTATTTTGCACTAAAGCCAAAGAGGTTAGAGCCGGTGAGCATAAAATCTTTTATTATTTTTTAAGCATTACTTTTTTTAAATTTTCAAATGACCCATTAAAAATCAGTGCTATCCAATGGGTTAATAATAACAATAATAATACTTTACAATTTATAAATCATTTGTAGTAATGACAGTTCTTGGCTAGCAGGCAATCATACTGCGGGTGTATTCTTCAGAATTAAGAACTGATGTGTCTGGTAACACTGTACAGGTCCCACACTCAGAAAACCTCACTGATGGATGAAATTAGCATTTTGTGTACCCCAAACCTTAAATTGTTCCTTAGATTAAAGCACTGTAAAATATATTGTTACAAAAAAAGAAATTGAGAAAAAAAAAAATATATATATATATATTTCATTGTAATAAAAAAAGCATGCATGAATATTTCTTGGAACTGCAGCATGTTTCTTAGTGATAGAGAGCTTTTCCACTGTTGACTGGGCAATGCTTTTAAGTGACATTTTTACAGAAGAAACAGGAAGTTTAAATGTTAATGAAACCAAATGATGCAGTTTGGAAAGCCGAAAAGAGTGAAAGTTTCCACCCTACACATACAACAAATATTGACAGCGTAGGAAGAGTAACTCAGCCGGCAATGATAAAAGCTAGATCAGCAAGAACATTTTCCAGACCAATTATTTATTTCTGACCAGCAAAAACACACTTGTTTTCTATCTGTCATGAACTGAATTATTGTCAGGAGTTAAAGTGCGATATGGTTCTCCATTGTAAAGTTCAATATTTGCATAAAATGTCCCAAACTGTTCAGATTAGCATTTGTGAACTGTACAAGCTATTGAATGTCAAACCAATGTAAGAGTGAGAAACATCTGTGTAGCGGAGAAGAAGTAGATCTAGAGCGGGGGCAAAGAAGTATTCCAATTATCAAGTTGTGTAAGAAGTGTAGATGCATGGTGCTATACATATATTTGTACAGTTGTGGAGCAGATGTTGTCATGCCATTGGATTAATTCATAATTGGGAGGTCACATAATACAGTCTACACTTTTTTGCAAGCCCTTTCAAAACTACAATCAAAGTAGTTCATTACCCAGTATGACCTCAGGTAGCAGTAAGATACACAACAGTGATATCTGGACTTTCTTGGCTGGTGTCTTCATTGAGGAAAGTAAAGTAAAACATTGTCAGACACCTCTGGTGGTGAATTATCTCATGAGAGAACAGAAGGATCTGCCCTAATCATCTGGAAAGCCACCAAACACATCATATGGTTTTCCAGATGGGGGTTGGAATGGGCACAGCTTGCTGGAGGCCCCCATGACTGCGTTGCCATGGGAGGGTTTTCCCATATTGTTTTTTAAATACTGTGCATGGGATTGGCTGTAAGGGGGCGGAGTTTGGGGGTTGGGGACGGGCGACAAGGGGTGGAAAAGTGCGGGAAAAGCCATTCACAGGAAAGAACCCAACGTGAAAAGCCCACCCACCCTCCCTCTGTTTTCTGGGTTGTTTAGTAGTTGTTTTGGTGGTCATTTAACAATTCCCGGGGGAAGGGTGATGTTGGTTTGTTGTATTTTCATGATATTTCCATTGTCACAGTGGCAGGTGGGGCGGGGTTCTTGGAGTTGGTGAGGCTTTATTGGAGGAAGGTCAATTGGATGGGGTTGATCTGGCTTGTGGTTATTGGCTCTGGACGGGGATTGTCCTCGGGAGCTTTGGGGCTTTTTGGTCTGCCCTGAAAAGGGGTTACATGGTGCCCTGGTGGTCACAGCTGAGGGTAAAAAGTTTTGGTTAAAAATTTTGGGGGCATTTTTTGCCTATTTATATGATGTCAGATCTTTTAGCTCCAAGAACCCTCCCCCTCAAGTTTTTCAGATGTTTTTTGTTATAATTATATAATGTTTTCCTTTATTGGATGCTGCCCTTCCCGTGGTTGTTCCTTCCCAGGGAAAGTCCTGGCTATTCACTGCTTGCGTTGAGAAACACGTGATGGTGTCTCCGCAGCTATCCTACATGCATTTGCATATTTCCCATAAGGGATGGGGGCAGTGTTCTGGATCACTGCGTTGAGAAACACGTGATGGTGTCTCCGCAGTGTTGGATGTTTTGGTCTCCCCAAGGCCAATCATCTGTTCCTTTACAGCCTTTTACTAGGCACTGCTCCTAATAGCCAGATTCCTACTCCACACTAATGAGGGGCAAACACCCCGAAACAGCTGTCTGTGGATGGATACCATGCTTGGCATAGGTGGTTTTCCTGTATTGGATGTTTTCCTTTATTGGATGCTGCCCTTCCCATGGTTGTTCCTTCCCGGGGAAAGGCCTGGCTATTCACTGCTTGCGTTGAGAAACACGTGATGGTGTCTCCGCAGCTATCCTACATGCATTTGCATATTTCCCATAAGGGATGGGGGCAGTGTTCTGGATCACTGCGTTGAGAAACACGTGATGGTGTCTCCGCGGTGTTGGATGTTTTGGTCTCCCCGAGGCCAATCATCTGTTCCTTTACAGTGAGGGCAATTAGTCTAGGCTTAGCATCTGGTTCCTTCATGTGTGTGGTTAGCACAGAAGAGTTCCAGAGCAAGCACAACCCTTAGTTAGGGTAATAGTTTGTTTACATCGCGACTCTTTGAGTCAACAGAGATCACTTCCAGTTCACACGAGATGAAGCTTAACCAACGTGTGAGCTCAGAGGTTATCCGCTGATACTTTGCAGCAGATATCTCTGCACGACCCCGGGCTGCGAGTGCACCTTGTAGCTACCTATCTATACTTGGTGCATTCCGCAAGCCCTAACAGGCTGCGCCCAATTAGTCAGCATGTGACCAAATGTATGCAAATCGCATCATTGTGGTCATGAGTCTGCCATTCACGGCACTGGCACAAAGAATCCTCACAGATTGTACACCACTTAGAACCTAGTCAGAGGCCTCTCATATAGTCAAATCAGATTTCATGCTTTGCACTGAGTAGGGGCAAATTTCCCGAAACATGTGTTTGCAAATTAAGAATATGGTTTGGCATTCGTCATAAGTCATGTATAAGGCTCGTTAAAGGGTCAATATTGACTTTTATAATTTCTACTTTCAATCGATGGAACCGGAGTTCAAGTCCTCTTTTTCTCTGGAGAGGCAATTTGCATATTTATATTCTCAGAGGAACATTGCATGGCCTATAAGTACAAGAAGAACGTTACACTCTTAGACGTCTGGTCATGATCAAAATACTTCTAAACACTCTGCCTCTCCAGATATATTCCCTATCAAACCCCTTGTTTTTCTGTTTGATTGACAGCTCACAAGTTAGACTACAGAGCCATCGAGCTGTCAATTACGTGGGCCTGGGCAGGGAGCAGAACTGCGAAGCTCCTATAGGAGCAGAATGCTTTGACAAGCTAGTGACCATCGTATTGATAAATCCATATGGAGGAGAATTGCAAAAAAATTGCGTCTTGATGAATTTTTGTAAAATCTGAGTAGAATTCAATTTCACTTGAATTGATTTGCTAAACTCTAGTTATAATTCCATTTTTCCATTAACTCTCATTCGTTGCAGCTACAATAAAGTACAAACATCCTGCTCTATTGGGTAGACAGACAAGTAGGGTGGAGGTGTGTGTTTTAACAATATGGCCATCTCATTGAAAAAAGATACATCATTTTTAATTATCTTCTATAGCTTAAATTCAATTAATAGATTGAAATATATTTTCTCTAGTTAAGTTTGGCGGAAGTTCTAAATAAAAAATCTGTATTGTGACTCTAATCATATCAATATTACATTTGATTCAAGCTAATCCTAAATCCTGCATTAAATTACTAAAAATTTCACAAAAATGCAGAAACGTAGAGTTTTATTATAAAATAGAAATTGAAATATTGGACTGAAACATGGCAAATAAAGATTTATGGAAATTAATGTAAAATTGTGAAACAAACACATTGTATCAATTCTTGATAACAATAGGGAGAAGTGACAAGTCTTTCTTGTTACCATAAAAGTGTATTTGATTACTGAGTGCCAGGCTTATGCTGAAAGGACAAAACAAAGAGTTAGCAAGGTCTTTAGAGTAAAAAAGATGTAACAGTGTATTAGATGACGCTGAGTGAGTGAGGTAATGAAAATGTAGAAACGTTTAGATAATTAACCTGAGGGTAAAGACTAGGGTTGAGCGAAACGGATCGTTCATTTTCATAAGTCGCCGACTTTTGGCAAAGTCGGCGTCTCATGAAACCGAGCCGATCCCTGTGTGGGGTCGGCCATGCGGTACGCGACTTTCGCGCCAAAGTCGCGTTTCAATGATGCTAAAAGCGCCATTTCTCAGCCAATGAAGGTGGACGCAGAGTGTGGGCAGCGTGATGACATAGATCTCAGTCCCCACCATCTTAGAGAAGGGCATTGCAGTGATTGGCTTGCTTTCTGCGGCGTCACAGGGGCTATAAAGGGGTGTTCCCGCCGACCGCCATCTTACTGCTGCTGCTCTGAGTGTAGGGAGAGGTTGCTGCAGCTTCTTCGGAAGCAGGGATAGTGATAGGCAGGGTACATAAAGCCACAAACCGCTTGTGCTGTAGCGATTTCCACTGTCCAATACCACCTTTTGTTTGCAGGACAGTGTAAGCTACATTTTTTTTTCCTCAGCGCTGTAGCTCATTGGGCTGCCCTAGAAGGCTCCCTGATAGCTGCGTTGCTTTGTGTGTACGCCGCTGTGTAAAGCAACTGCTTTTTTCAAAGCACAAATCCTGTTTTTCCTTCCTTTCTGCACAGCTATCTTGTGTGTTTG
The DNA here is from genome assembly GCF_051348905.1 of Ranitomeya variabilis. NCBI lineage: Eukaryota > Metazoa > Chordata > Amphibia > Anura > Dendrobatidae > Ranitomeya > Ranitomeya variabilis. Next base: position 203,740,273 of record NC_135233.1, read on the forward strand.
TCCACACTTTTGTGTGCAGCAGTCATTTTACAGCTGCCTGACCTACTTTTCTGAGATAACTGCAGGGAGATAAATATTGGCAAGTCTGCCTCCGTGCCATTGCTGTGTGTGGCATCTCTCTCTCATTGTGTGCCACTGAAAACACTGTGTAATAGTTGGCCATTTTTTTTGGGGGGGGTACATTCTCCCTTTTCAAAAAAAAAAAAAAATATTGGGAGATAAATATTGTCAAGTCTGCCTCCGTGCCATTGCTGTGTGTGGCATCTCTCTCTCATTGTGTGCCACTGAAAACACTGTGTAATACTTGTCCTTTTTTTTTTTTTTCTAAATTCTCCCTTTTCCAAAAAAAAAATTAGTGGGAGATAAATATTGTCAAGTCTGACTCCGTGCCATTGCTGTGTGTGGCATCTCTCTCTCATTGTGTGGCACCGAAAACACTGTGTAATACTTGTCCTTTTTTTTTTCTTCTAAATTCTCCCTTTTCCCAAAAAAAAATTAGTGGGAGATAAATATTGTCAAGTCTGACTCCGTGCCATTGCTGTGTGTGGCATCTCTCTCTCATTGTGTGGCACTGAAAACACTGTGTAATACTTGTCCTTTTTTTTTTTTTTTTCTAAATTCTCCCTTTTCCAAAAAAAAAATTAGTGGGAGATAAATATTGTCAAGTCTGCCTCCGTGCCATTGCTGTGTGTGGCATCTCTCTCTCATTGTGTGCCACTGAAAACACTGTGTAATAGTTGGCCTTTTTTTTTGGGGGGGGGTACATTCTCCCTTTTCAAAAAAAAAAAAAAATATTGGGAGATAAATATTGTCAAGTCTGACTCCGTGACATTGCTGTGTGTGGCATCTCTCTCTCATTGTGTGGCACCGAAAACACTGTGTAATATTTGTCCTTTTTTTTTTTTTTTCTAAATTCTCCCTTTTCCAAAAAAAAAATTAGTGGGAGATAAATATTGTCAAGTCTGACTCCGTGCCATTGCTGTGTGTGGCATCTCTCTCTCATTGTGTGCCACTGAAAACACTGTGTAATACTTGGCCATTTTTTTGGGGGGGGTACATTCTCCCTTTTCAAAAAAAAAAATTATTGGGAGATAAATATTGGCAAGTCTGCCTCGTGCCATTGCTGTGTGTGGCATCTCTCTCTCATTGTGTGCCACTGAAAACACTGTGTAATACTGGGCCTTTTTTTTTGGGGGGGGGGGAATTCTCCCAGAAAAAAAAAAATAGTGGGAGATTAAGATTGGCATTTCTGCTTGAGTGCTGGGCCTGTGTGTGCCATCTGTCTCAAATTATTGGGCCACAGAAAACCTAGTGTGTAACATTGGGCCTGATTTTCCTTTCAGTGTCAGGCACCTATAAAGGTATATATAAATCCTACAGAAGTTTGAGTTCACCTTATAAGTTGTTTTACAGTAACAAATAGTGTTACTTTGGTTACGTTTTGCAAGCAATGAGGAAGTCTAGTGGAAGAGGTCGTGGCCATGGGCGGTCATTGTCAGCTGGTAATGATGGTAGTGGTGGTGGAGCATCAGGTGGTCGTGGTAAAAGCAGTACAGCACCTAAGTCTCGAGTTGTTGAGCCAGGTTCCTTGTCTGGCTACACAAGGCCTCGAACGCTCTCTTTTCTGGGAGTAGGAAAAACACTTTTGAAGCCGGAGCAGCAGGAACAAGTATTGGCTTTCATTGCTGACTCTGCCTCTAGCTCTTTCGCCTCCTCCTCGGAAAGTGCCAAATGTCAGAGCAGTGCATCGTCAGTGGATGCTCCCAGTCAGGGACAAGTCGCTTCCTTGTCTTCTTCACCCAGAACAAGAGAGAAGGATGCGTCAGGAGACACAACGGGTTACTCCATGGAGCTCTTTACACATACCGTTCCTGGGTTAGACAGTGAAACAGTTAACAGGCCATGTCCATTAGAAGTTGAATCGGACATGGAGTGCACAGATGCACAGCCACAGCCAGATTACTATGCTGTTCCTTTGACTCAGACCAGAACATTGCCCTCGCAGTGTACTGAGGCAGAATCAAACCCAGCGGAGACTATGGTGCCCCGTCACGGACGCTATACCACCGGCTTACACCGTGACACAGACGAAATCGCACATGACATAGAAGAGGAGGTCATAGATGACCCAGTTGTGGACCCCGATTGGCAGCCATTGGGGGAACAGGGTGCAGGCGGCAGTAGTTCTGAAGCGGAGGAGGAGGAGCCGCAGCAGGCATCAACATCACAATAGGTTCCATCTACCGGGCCCGTATCTGGCCAAAAACGCGTGGCAAAACCAAAACCAGTTGGAGGACAGCGTGGCTATCCGGTTAAAGAAGCTCAGTCTGCAATGCCTGAAAAGGTATCCGATAGTAGAAAGAGTGCAGTCTGGCATTTTTATAAACAACATCCAAATGATCAGTGCAAAGTCATCTGTCAAAAATGTTCAACAACCTTAAGCAGAGGTCAGAATCTTAAAAGTCTAAATACAAGTTGCATGCATAGACATTTATCCACCATGCATTTGCAAGCCTGGACTAACTACCAAACGTCCCTAAAGGTTGCAGCACCCTCGGCCAATGAAGCTAGTCAGCAACGCTACATCCCTTCCCTCCCTGTAAGCCGACCATTTCCCACACCACCTGCAGTATCTGTGCAGCTTTCGTCGCCAGGCCAAAGCAGTCAGGGAATCACCAGGTTAGTAGTAGGAAACACTGCATGTAGGGCACCGGCAAGAATACCATCTCCAACCCTCTCTCAGTCACCCATGTCCACCAGCACCACCGCTAGTTCCACGATCTCCAGCTCTCCAGTCCAGCTCACCCTACATGAGACTCTTGTTAGGAAAAGGAAGTACTCATCCTCGCATCCACGTACACAGGGTTTGAACGCCCACATTGCTAGACTAATCTCATTAGAGAGAAAGCGAAGCTTTCAAAGCGCTGATGGACTACGCTGTACCACGCTACGAGCTACCCAGTCGGCACTTCTTTTCTAGAAAAGCCATCCCAGCCCTCCAACAGCATGTTAAAGACCGCATCGTCCATGCACTCAGGCAGTCTGTGACTACAAAGGTGCACCTGACAACAGATGCATGGACCAGTAGGCATGGCCAGGGACGTTACGTGTCCATCACGGCACACTGGGTGAATGTGGTGAATGCAGGGTCCACAGGGGACAGCAATATTGGGACAGTTTTGCCTAGTCCACGGTCAAGGAAAGAGTTGGCTGTAGGCGTTCGCCCCCCTCCTCCTCTTCCTCCTCCTCATGCAGAAGCGAGAGCTCGTCCACACACCCCAGTCGCACATCCACTCCATCCGCAGCTGCCACTGTTGCACACCAGGTGTGCCATTATGGGACAGCTAGTGGCAAGCGTCAGCAGGCTGTATTGGCAATGAAGTGTTTGGGCGACAACAGACACACCGCAGAAGTTCTGTCCGAGTTCTTGCAGAATGAAACTCAGTCATGGCTGGGCACTGTACATCTTGAGGCAGGCAAGGTTGTGAGTGATAACGGAAGGAATTTCATGGCTGCCATAGCCCTTTCCCAACTGAAACACATTCCTTGCCTGGCTCACACCTTAAACCTGGTGGTGCAGTGCTTCCTGAAAAGTTATCCGGGGTTACCGGACCTGCTCCTCAAAGTGCGCAGACTTTGCTCGCATATCCGCCGTTCGCCCGTACACTCCAGCCGTATGCAGAACTATCAGCGGTCTTTGAACCTTCCCCAGCATTGCCTAATCATCGACATTTCAACAAGGTGGAACTCCACACTACACATGCTTCAGAGACTGTGCGAACAGAAGCGTGCTGTTATGTTTTTGTGGGAGGATACACATACACGGGCAGGCAGTTGGATGGCAGACATGGAGTTGTCAGGTGTGCAGTGGTCGAAGCTACAAGACCTGTGTCAAGTCCTTCAGTGTTTTGAGGAATGCACACGGCTGGTTAGTGCAGACAACGCCATAATAAGCATGAGCATCCCCCTAATGCGTCTGCTGATGCAAAGTTTGACGCACATAAAGGAGGAGGCGTCTGCAGCCGAGGAAGAGGAAAGCCTTGATGACAGTCAGCCATTGTCTGGTCAGGGCCGTGTAGAGGACGCGGTAGCGGGCGAAGAGGAGGTGGAGGACGAGGAGGATGATGGGGATGAGTACTTTTTTAATGAGGAAGCTTCTCCTGGGCCAACAGAAATTAGTGGCGTTGCAAGGCCGGGTTCTGTTTTTTTAAGAGAGACAAGTGACGTAGATTTGCCTGTAACTGCCCCTCAAACCAGCACAACCGCAGATTTGCCAACAGGAACTTTGGCCCACATGGCGGATTATGCCTTACGTATCTCAAAAAGGACCCACGCATTACTAAAATGATGAGCGATGACGATTACTGGTTGGCCTGCATCCTTGACCCTCACTATAAAGGCAAATTGCTAAATATTATGCCACATGAGAACCTCGAACAAATCTTAGCAACCAAACAAGCTACTCTTGTAGACCGTTTGATTCAGGCATTCCCAGCACACAGCGCCAGTGATGGTTCTCACACAAGCTGCAGGGGGCTACATGGCAGAGGTGTTAGGGGTGCACAGATCAGAAGTGGCGTTGGACAGAGGGGTTTTCTGACCAGGTTGTGGAGTGATTTCGCAATGACCGCAGACAGGACAGGTACTGCAGCATCTATTCAAAGTGACAGGAGACAACATTTGTCCAGTATGGTTACTAACTATTTTTCTTCCCTTATCGATGTTCTCCCTCAACCGTCATTCCCATTTGATTACTGGGCATCAAAATTAGACACCTGGCCTGAATTGGCAGAATATGCGTTGCAGGAGCTTGCTTGCCCAGCAGCTAGTGTGCTATCAGAAAGAGTATTCAGTGCTGCTGGTTCAATATTAACCGAAAAAAGGACTCGTCTGGCTACCCAAAATGTGGATGATCTCACCTTCATTAAAATGAACCACTCCTGGATTTCAAATTATTTTGCCCCACCTTTCCCGGCTGACACCTAGCTTTCCTATAAAAAGGTCTTGCTTGTGGACTGGTCTTACTGAGTGTTCCAATCTGTTAATTTGCAGCAGCTGTTTGTCCAGCATACGACATGTTTACACCTCCCCCAATGGGAAAAATCCCCCCACGGGGCCGTTGTCTCGCCACTTGGCGCAAGCACTCGTTACAGTGCTGATTGTCTGAAGAGGCGGGTGTGCCCGCTTTTGGTCGACGGCATTGCCACTGGGTCCCTCATAGTACAATGTAGTGTCTCTGGCGGTGGTGGTGCGCACCCAACGTCAGACATGCCGTTGTAACATGAGGGGCCCTGGGGCGGTACCGCCGGCCACAAGAGAGTTCCCCCCCCCCCCAGATCAAACTGTGCTGTACCACGTGCAAAATTATCTTGCACAGCTCCACCAATGTTTAGTCTATGCACTGACATCATTCAATGCCTGGCACTGACAAACAATACCAATTTGTTTGCATCTATGATGCTAGTTAAAGTAGTCTGGGTCAGTGTCCTATATTGACACCAGTAAATACTAATTTACTGCCAAATTACTTTGTCATAAACTCTGCAGATGAGCCCACCCCTGTACTTAAGCATGCCACCCTTTTTTTACTTATAGTTGTTTTGCGAGACATTAACATCTATTTATTTTTTTGGAGTACTAACTGTGTCAGACACTCCTTGCAATACTCCTCCACTGACCACAATGCTGCCTGCCCGTGTATCCATGTAACCGATATAAAACTGCCATGAGCCTATTGTTTGTTATTTTAGGCCTTTGATAGCCTGTCTGCCGTCCCTACTTGCATTACTCCTCCACTGACCACAATGCTGCCTGCCTGTGTATCCATGTAACCGATATAAAACTGCCATGACTGCTTACTGTTTGTTATGTTAGGCCTTTGTGAGCCTGTCTGCGGCCCCTACTTGCAATAATCCTCCACTGACCACAATGCTGCCTGCCCGTGTATCCATGTAACCGATATAAAACTGCCATGAGCCTATCGTTTGTTATTTTAGGCCTTTGATAGCCTGTCTGCGGCCCCTACTTGCAATACTCCTCCACTGACCACAATGCTACCTGCCCGTGTATCCATGTAACCGATATAAAACTGCCATGAGCCTATTGTTTGTTATTTTAGGCCTTTGATAGCCTGTCTGCGGCCCCTACTTGCAATACTCCTCCACTGACCACAATGCTGCCTGGAGTGCCTGCCTGTGTATCCATGTAACCGATGTAAAACTGCCATGACTGCCTACTGTTTGTTATTTTAGGCCTTTGTGAGCCTGTCTGCGGCCCCTACTTGCAATACTCCTCCACTGACCACAATGCTGCCTGCCCGTGTATCCATGTAACCGATATAAAACTGCCATGAGCCTATTGCTTGTTATTTTAGGCCTTTGATAGCCTGTCTGCGGCCCCTACTTGCAATACTCCTCCACTGACCACAATGCTGCCTGGAGTGCTTGCCTGTGTATCCATGTAACCGATGTAAATCTGCCATGACTGCCTACTGTTTGTTATTTTAGGCCTTTGTGAGCCTGTCTGCGGCCCCTACTTGCAATACTCCTCCACTGACCACAATGCTGCCTGCCTGTGTATCCATGTAACCGATGTAAAACTGCCATGACTGCCTACTGTTTGTTATTTTAGGCCTTTGTGAGCCTGTCTGCGGCCCCTACTTGCAATACTCCTCCACTGACCACAATGCTGCCTGCCCGTGTATCCATGTAACCGATATAAAACTGCCATGAGCCTATTGTTTGTTATTTTAGGCCTTTGATAGCCTGTCTGCAGCCCATACTTGCAATACTCCTCCACTGACCACAATGCTGCCTGGAGTGCCTGCCTGTGTATCCATGTAACCGATGTAAAACTGCCATGACTGCCTACTGTTTGTTATTTTAGGCCTTTGTGAGCCTGTCTGCGGCCCCTACTTGCAATACTCCTCCACTGACCACAATGCTGCCTGCCCGTGTATCCATGTAACCGATATAAAACTGCCATGAGCCTATTGTTTGTTATTTTAGGCCTTTGATAGCCTGTCTGCGGCCCCTACTTGCAATACTCCTCCACTGACCACAATGCTGCCTGGAGTGCCTGCCTGTGTATCCATGTAACCGATGTAAAACTGCCATGACTGCCTACTGTTTGTTATTTTAGGCCTTTGTGAGCCTGTCTGCGGCCCCTACTTGCAATACTCCACCACTGACCACAATGCTGCCTGCCTGTGTATCCATGTAACCGATGTAAAACTGCCATGACTGCCTACTGTTTGTTATTTTAGGCCTTTGTGAGCCTGTCTGCGGCCCCTACTTGCAATACTCCTCCACTGACCACAATGCTGCCTGCCCGTGTATCCATGTAACCGATATAAAACTGCCATGAGCCTATTGTTTGTTATTTTAGGCCTTTGATAGCCTGTCTGCAGCCCCTACTTGCAATACTCCTCCACTGACCACAATGCTGCCTGGAGTGCCTGCCTGTGTATCCATGTAACCGATGTAAAACTGCCATGACTGCCTATTGTTTGTTATTTTAGGCCTTTGATAGCCTGTCTGCAGCCCCTACTTGCAATACTCCTCCACTGATCACAATGCTGCCTGGAGTGCTTGCCTGTGTATCCATGTAACCGATGTAAATCTGCCATGACTGCCTACTGTTTGTTATTTTAGGCCTTTGTGAGCCTGTCTGCGTACCCTACTTGCAATACTCCTCCACTGACCACACCAATGCTGCCCGTGTACCCCTGGAACCTATTTAAAAGTTCATAGAGCCTAGTTATATATTTTATTTACTATTAATAAGGCCATGATGGACTACGCTGTACCACGCTACAAGCTAACCAGTCGACACTAGGGTTGAGCGACTTTCATTTTTTTAAGATCGAGTAGGGTTTTGGGAAACCCGATTTTGTCCAGAGTCGAGTCGAGTGCAGTCGGCCGATTATCGCTAAAAGTCGGGGATCGACCGAAACACGAAACCCAATGCAAGTCAATGGGGAAGCATAGTCGGCAGTGAGTGGAGGCCAGGAAAACACCTACAGTGCCCATTTTAATGCCAAAAACATCCATTCTTGTTTCTGAAGCTTGCCAATCTTAATTAACTGTATAATAATAGTTGGGCATAGGGAATTGGGGGAAAGTTGTGGGGGGAGTAGGGCTGGCTCAAGTTTTTCTTGGGCCCAGGAAATGCGGACTACGTCACGGCGGTGTTGCAGGGAAAGGTAAGTATTTAAAAGTTGCAAGTGCTGTGATCCTGAGCAAGCAGGGGGGGGCCCACTCGTTCGCATTGCCACTGGCACAGGGCCCCTCAAAGTACGGCGGTGTGTTTGCATGGCGGGGGCGCCTCCCACCAGCAGCGACACTTTTGCGTACTCTGAGGGGCCCTGTGCCAGTGACGTCGCCAACGAGTATGCCCCCCCACCTGATGAAGGAACCTGCACTTTCATCTGCACCTTCCTCTTTGTCCCTGTGTAAGGTGGTATAACATGCGGGAAGGGGAACCTTACTTTCAGCAGGGTCAGATTCTGGCTGTGTAGAGTACAAGGGGAATGTAGTGGTCTAGGTCAATGTACCAGCAGACTCATTTAGCAGTGGCTGGGCAATGGGCAGGATGAGGAGGAAACAGATATAGGGCCAAAGAATAAAGTAGGCTACATGCAGTTCAAAATTGGTAACAGGACTAAACAGGCGGCATTGCTTTGTTCAGTGGAGTAGCAAACCCAAGAGCAGCAGACACTGTTTCAAGGGCCTAACCACACTAGTAGGCCAAATGCAGTTTAATATCTGATAGTATAGGGCGAAAGCCAGAATGTGGAAGCTCAGCTTTGTTCAGTTGAGGACAACACCAGGGAGGGGCAGACACCTTTAGTAGGCCGGAAAAGCCTATTGCATTTTTTAAAATGGTAATTTGGAGCAGAAGGTTGAAGCTCAGCTTTATTTAGTTGAGGGCAACACCAGGGAGGGGCAGAAGCCGTTAGTAGGCCCTAACCACCATTTTTTTTTTTTTTAAAACCACTTAATGAGAGCCGGAAGGTTGAAGCTCAGCTTTATTTAGTTGAGGACAACACCAGGCAGGGGCACACAGACAGACACCTTTAGTAGGCCGGAAAAGCCTATTGCATTTTTTAAAATGGTAATTTGGAGCAGAAGGTTGAAGCTCAGCTTTATTTAGTTGAGGACAACACCAGGCAGGGGCACACAGACAGACACCTTTAGTAGGCCGGAAAAGCCTATTGCATTTTTTAAAATGGTTAATTGGAGCAGAAGGTTGAAGCTCAGCTTTATTTAGTTGAGGGCAACACCAGGGAGGGGCAGAAGCCGTTAGTAGGCCCTAACCACCATTTTTTTTTTTAAAACCACTTAATGAGAGCCGGAAGGTTGAAGCTCAGCTTTATTTAGTTGAGGACAACACCAGGCAGGGGCACACAGACAGACACCTTTAGTAGGCCGGAAAAGCCTATTGCATTTTTTAAAATGGTAATTTGGAGCAGAAGGTTGAAGCTCAGCTTTATTTAGTTGAGGACAACACCAGGCAGGGGCACACAGACAGACACCTTTAGTAGGCCGGAAAAGCCTATTGCATTTTTTAAAATGGTAATTTGGAGCAGAAGGTTGAAGCTCAGCTTTATTTAGTTGAGGGCAACACCAGGGAGGGGCAGAAGCCGTTAGTAGGCCCTAACCACCATTTTTTTTTTTTAAAACCACTTAATGAGAGCCGGAAGGTTGAAGCTCAGCTTTATTTAGTTGAGGACAACACCAGGCAGGGGCACACAGACAGACACCTTTAGTAGGCCGGAAAAGCCTATTGCATTTTTTAAAATGGTAATTTGGAGCAGAAGGTTGAAGCTCAGCTTTATTTAGTTGAGGACAACACCAGGCAGGGGCACACAGACAGACACCTTTAGTAGGCCGGAAAAGCCTATTGCATTTTTTAAAATGGTAATTTGGAGCAGAAGGTTGAAGCTCAGCTTTATTTAGTTGAGGGCAACACCAGGGAGGGGCAGAAGCCGTTAGTAGGCCCTAACCACCATTTTTTTTTTTTAAAACCACTTAATGAGAGCCGGAAGGTTGAAGCTCAGCTTTATTTAGTTGAGGACAACACCAGGCAGGGGCACACAGACAGACACCTTTAGTAGGCCGGAAAAGCCTATTGCATTTTTTAAAATGGTAATTTGGAGCAGAAGGTTGAAGCTCAGCTTTATTTAGTTGAGGACAACACCAGGCAGGGGCACACAGACAGACACCTTTAGTAGGCCGGAAAAGCCTATTGCATTTTTTAAAATGGTAATTTGGAGCAGAAGGTTGAAGCTCAGCTTTATTTAGTTGAGGGCAACACCAGGGAGGGGCAGAAGCCGTTAGTAGGCCCTAACCACCATTTTTTTTTTTTAAAACCACTTAATGAGAGCCGGAAGGTTGAAGCTCAGCTTTATTTAGTTGAGGACAACACCAGGCAGGGGCACACAGACAGACACCTTTAGTAGGCCGGAAAAGCCTATTGCATTTTTTAAAATGGTAATTTGGAGCAGAAGGTTGAAGCTCAGCTTTATTTAGTTGAGGGCAACACCAGGGAGGGGCAGAAGCCGTTAGTAGGCCCTAACCACCATTTTTTTTTTTTAAAACCACTTAATGAGAGCCGGAAGGTTGAAGCTCAGCTTTATTTAGTTGAGGACAACACCAGGCAGGGGCACACAGACAGACACCTTTAGTAGGCCGGAAAAGCCTATTGCATTTTTTAAAATGGTAATTTGGAGCAGAAGGTTGAAGCTCAGCTTTATTTAGTTGAGGGCAACACCAGGCAGGGGCACACAGACAGACACCTTTAGTAGGCCGGAAAAGCCTATTGCATTTTTTAAAATGGTAATTTGGAGCAGAAGGTTGAAGCTCAGCTTTATTTAGTTGAGGGCAACACCAGGGAGGGGCAGAAGCCGTTAGTAGGCCCTAACCACCATTTTTTTTTTTTTAAACCACTTAATGAGAGCCGGAAGGTTGAAGCTCAGCTTTATTTAGTTGAGGGCAACACCAGGGAGGGGCAGAAGCCGTTAGTAGGCCCTTACCAAAGTTGAAGGCCAAATGCAGTTTAATTTCTGATACTATAGGCCGAAAGCCAGAAGGTGGAAGCTCCGATTTAGACAGTGGAGGACAATTTGAATTAGGGACTGCAGACAGACTTAGTAGGCTGTCCCCTGTGGACCATGCATCCACCACATTAACCCATTGCGCCGTAATGGACACGTAATCTTCCGTGGCCATGCCTACAGGTCCATGCGTCTGTTGTCAGGTGCACCTTTGTACTCACAGATTGCCAGAGTGCATGGACAATGCGGTCTTCTACATGCTGGTGGAGGGTTGGGATGGCTTTTCTCGCAAAAGAAGTGTCGACTGGTTAGCTTGTAGCGTGGTACAGCGTAGTCCATCATGGCCTTATTAATAGTAAATAAAATATATAACTAGGCTCTATGAACTTTTAAATAGGTTCCAGGGGTACACGGGCAGCATTGGTGTGGTCAGTGGAGGAGTATTGCAAGTAGGGGCCGCAGACAGGCTATCAAAGGCCTAAAATAACAAACAGTAGGCAGTCATGGCAGTTTTACATCGGTTACATGGATACACAGGCAGGCACTCCAGGCAGCATTGTGGTCAGTGGAGGAGTATTGCAAGTAGGGGCCGCAGACAGGCTATCAAAGGCCTAAAATAACAAACAGTAGGCAGTCATGGCAGTTTTACATCGGTTACATGGATACACAGGCAGGCACTCCAGGCAGCATTGTGGTCAGTGGAGGAGTATTGCAAGTAGGGGCCGCAGACAGGCTATCAAAGGCCTAAAATAACAAACAATAGGCTCATTGCAGTTTTACAGCGGTTACATGGATAGACGGGCAGGCAGCTTGGTGGTGAGTGGAGGAGTATTTAAAGTAGGGACCGCAGACAGGCTATCAAAGGCCTAACATAACAAACAATAGGCTCATGGCAGTTTTACAGCGGTTACATGGATACACGGGCAGGCAGCTTGGTGGTCAGTGGAGGAGTATTTAAAGTAGGGACCGCAGACAGGCTTCAAAGGCCTAACATAAGAAAATGGGCTGGCTGTAGGCACTTTATAATTGGTTCCAGGGGTACACGGGCAGCAGTGGTCTGGTCAGTGGAGGACTAGTGGAAGGAGGGACCGCAGACAGGCTTCAAAGGCCTAACATAAGAAAATGGGCTGGCTGTAGGCACTTTATAATTGGTTCCAGGGGTACACGGGCAGCAGTGGTCTGGTCAGTGGAGGACTAGTGGAAGGAGGGACCGCAGACAGGCTTCAAAGGCCTAACATAAAAAAATGGGCTGGCTGTAGGCACTTTATAATTGGTTCCAGGGGTACACGGGCAGCAGTGGTCTGGCCAGTGGAGGACTAGTGGAAGGAGGGACCGCAGACAGGCTTCAAAGGCCTAAAATAACAAACAATAGGCTCATGGCAGTTTTACAGCGGTTACATGGATACACGGGCAGGCAGCTTGGTGGTCAGTGGAGGAGTATTTAAAGTAGGGACCGCAGACAGGCTTCAAAGGCCTAACATAAGAAAATGGGCTGGCTGTAGGCACTTTATAATTGGTTCCAGGGGTACACGGGCAGCAGTGGTCTGGTCAGTGGAGGACTAGTGGAAGGAGGGACCGCAGACAGGCTTCAAAGGCCTAACATAAAAAAATGGGCTGGCTGTAGGCACTTTATAATTGGTTCCAGGGGTACACGGGCAGCAGTGGTCTGGTCAGTGGAGGACTAGTGGAAGGAGGGACCGCAGACAGGCTTCAAAGGCCTAAAATAACAAACAATAGGCTCATGGCAGTTTTACAGCGGTTACATGGATACACGGGCAGGCAGCTTGGTGGTCAGTGGAGGAGTATTTAAAGTAGGGACCGCAGACAGGCTTCAAAGGCCTAACATAAGAAAATGGGCTGGCTGTAGGCACTTTATAATTGGTTCCAGGGGTACACGGGCAGCAGTGGTCTGGTCAGTGGAGGACTAGTGGAAGGAGGGACCGCAGACAGGCTTCAAAGGCCTAACATAAAAAAATGGGTTGGCTGTAGGCACTTTATAATTGGTTCCAGGGGTACACGGGCAGCAGTGGTCTGGTCAGTGGAGGACTAGTGGAAGGAGGGACCGCAGACAGGCTTCAAAGGCCTAACATAAGAAAATGGGCTGGCTGTAGGCACTTTATAATTGGTTCCAGGGGTACACGGGCAGCAGTGGTCTGGTCAGTGGAGGACTAGTGGAAGGAGGGACCGCAGACAGGCTTCAAAGGCCTAACATAAAAAAATGGGCTGGCTGTAGGCACTTTATAATTGGTTCCAGGGGTACACGGGCAGCAGTGGTCTGGCCAGTGGAGGACTAGTGGAAGGAGGGACCGCAGACAGGCTTCAAAGGCCTAACATAAAAAAATGGGCTGGCTGTAGGCACTTTATAATTGGTTCCAGGGGTACACGGGCAGCAGTGGTCTGGTCAGTGGAGGACTAGTGGAAGGAGGGACCGCAGACAGGCTTCAAAGGCCTAAAATAACAAACAATAGGCTCATGGCAGTTTTACAGCGGTTACATGGATACACGGGCAGGCAGCTTGGTGGTCAGTGGAGGAGTATTTAAAGTAGGGACCGCAGACAGGCTTCAAAGGCCTAACATAAGAAAATGGGCTGGCTGTAGGCACTTTATAATTGGTTCCAGGGGTACACGGGCAGCAGTGGTCTGGTCAGTGGAGGACTAGTGGAAGGAGGGACCGCAGACAGGCTTCAAAGGCCTAAAATAACAAACAATAGGCTCATGGCAGTTTTACAGCGGTTACATGGATACACGGGCAGGCAGCTTGGTGGTCAGTGGAGGAGTATTTAAAGTAGGGACCGCAGACAGGCTTCAAAGGCCTAACATAACAAACAATAGGCTCATGGCAGTTTTACAGCGGTTACATGGATACACGGGCAGGCAGCTTGGTGGTCAGTGGAGGAGTATTTAAAGTAGGGACCGCAGACAGGCTTCAAAGGCCTAACATAAGAAAATGGGCTGGCTGTAGGCACTTTATAATTGGTTCCAGGGGTACACGGGCAGCAGTGGTCTGGCCAGTGGAGGACTAGTGGAAGGAGGGACCGCAGACAGGCTTCAAAGGCCTAACATAAAAAAATGGGCTGGCTGTAGGCACTTTATAATTGGTTCCAGGGGTACACGGGCAGCAGTGGTCTGGTCAGTGGAGGACTAGTGGAAGGAGGGACCGCAGACAGGCTTCAAAGGCCTAAAATAACAAACAATAGGCTCATGGCAGTTTTACAGCGGTTACATGGATACACGGGCAGGCAGCTTGGTGGTCAGTGGAGGAGTATTTAAAGTAGGGACCGCAGACAGGCTTCAAAGGCCTAACATAAGAAAATGGGCTGGCTGTAGGCACTTTATAATTGGTTCCAGGGGTACACGGGCAGCAGTGGTCTGGTCAGTGGAGGACTAGTGGAAGGAGGGACCACAGACAGGCTTCAAAGGCCTAACATAAAAAAATGGGCTGGCTGTAGGCACTTTATAATTGGTTCCAGGGGTACACGGGCAGCAGTGGTCTGGCCAGTGGAGGACTAGTGGAAGGAGGGACCGCAGACAGGCTTCAAAGGCCTAACATAAAAAAATGGGCTGGCTGTAGGCACTTTATAATTGGTTCCAGGGGTACACGGGCAGCAGTGGTCTGGTCAGTGGAGGACTAGTGGAAGGAGGGACCGCAGACAGGCTTCAAAGGCCTAAAATAACAAACAATAGGCTCATGGCAGTTTTACAGCGGTTACATGGATACACGGGCAGCTTGGTGGTGAGTGGAGGAGTAGTGCAAGGAGTGTCTGTCCCAGTACTCCCAAAATATAAATAGATGTTAATGTCTCGCAAAACAACCAAAACAAAAAAAAAGGTGGCATACTTAGGTACAGGGGTGGGCTCATCTGCTGAGTTTCTGACATAGTAATTTGGCAGTAACTATTTAATGGTGCCAATATAGGACACAGACACAGACTACTTTAAGTTGCATCGTAGATGTCTACAAATTTGTATTGTCAGTGCCAGACATTGAATGATGTCCGCGAATAGACTAAAGATTGGTGGAGCTGTGCGACATAATTTTGCATGTGGTAGAGCACATTTTGAGCTGGGGTAGGGGGGAACTCTCTAGAGGCCGGCGGGACCGCCCCAGGGCCCCTCATGTTACAACGGTGTGTCTGACGTTGGGTGTGCACCACCACCGCCAGAGACACTACATTGTACTATGAGGGACCCAGTAGCAATGCCGTCAACCAAAAGCGAGCACACCCACCTCTTCAGACAAACAGCAGTCTCACGGGTGCTTGCGCCAAGTCGCGATACCACGGCCCCGTGTGGGGAGTTTGGCCATTTAGGGAGGTGTAAACATGTCGTATGCTGTACAATCAGCTGCAGCAAATTAGACATTAGAAAAGTAATTCACAGGCAAGAGCCTTTCATAGGAAAGCTAGGTGTCGGCCGGGCAAGGTGGGGCAAAAGATTTCGAAATCCAGTTGTGGTTCATTTTAATGAATGTTAGATCGTCAACATTTTGGGTAGCCAGACGAGTCCTTTTTTCGGTTAATATTGAACCTGCAGCACTGAATACTCTTTCTGATAGGACACTTGCTGCCGGGCAAGCAAGCTCCTGCAATGCATATTCTGCCAATTCTGGCCAGGTGTCTAATTTGGAGGCCCAGTAATCAAATGGGAATGACGGTTGAGGGAGAACATCGATAAGGGATGAAAAATAGTTAGTAACCATACTGGACAAATGTTGTCTCCTGTCACTTTCAATTGATGCAGCAGTACCTGTCCTGTCTGCGGTCATAGCAAAATCACTCCACAACCTGGTCAGAAAACCCCTCTGTCCAACGCCACTTCTGATGTGTGCACCCCTAACACTCCTAGTCTGCTGCCCCCTGGAGCTCGTGTGAGAACGATCACGTGCGCTGTGTGCTGGGAATGCCTGAAGCAAACGGTCAACAAGAGTTGATTGTTTGGTTGCTAATATTAGTTCCAAGTTCTCATGTGGCATAATATTTTGCAATTTGCCTTTATAGCGTGGATCAAGGAGGCAGGCCAACCAGTAATCGTCATCGTTCATCATTTTCGTAATGCGTGTGTCCCTTTTTAGGATACGTAAGGCATAATCCGCCATGTGGGCCAAAGTTCCAGTTGTAAAATCTCCGGTTGTGATTGGTTGAGGGGCAGTTGCAGGCAAATCTACGTCACTTGTGTCCCTCAAAAAACCAGAACCCGGCCGTGACACGCAACCAATTTCCTGTGCCCCCGGGAAAGGTTCGGCATTAAAAATATACTCATCCCCATCATCCTCCTCGTCCTCCACCTCCTCTTCGCCCGCTACCTCGTCCTGTACACTGCCCTGACCAGACAATGGCTGACTGTCATCAAGGCTTTCCTCTTCCTCTGGTGCAGACGCCTGCTCCTTTATGTGCGTCAAACTTTGCATCAGCAGACGCATTAGGGGGATGCTCATGCTTATTACGGCGTTGTCTGCACTAACCAGCCGTGTGCATTCCTCAAAACACTGAAGGACTTGACACATGTCTTGTATCTTAGACCACTGCACACCTGACAACTCCATGTCTGCCATCCTACTGCCTGCCCGTGTATCCTCCCACAAATAAATAACAGCACGCCTCTGTTCGCACAGTCTCTGAAGCATGTGCAGTGTTGAGTTCCACCTTGTTGCAACGTCTATGATTAGGCGATGCTGGGGAAGGTTCAAAGACCGCTGATAGGTCTGCATACGGCTGGCGTGTACAGGCGAACGTCGGATATGTGAGCAAAGTGCACGCACTTTGAGGAGCAGGTCGGAGAACCCAGGATAAGTTTTCAATAAGCACTGCACCACCAGGTTTAAGGTGTGAGCCAGGCAAGGAATGTGTTTCAGTTGGGAAAGGGAGATGGCAGCCATGAAATTCCTTCCGTTATCACTCACTACCTTGCCTGCCTCAAGATCTACTGTGCCCAGCCACGACTGTGTTTCTTGTTGCAAGAACTCGGACAGAACTTCCGCGGTGTGTCTGTTGTCGCCCAAGCACTTCATAGCCAATACAGCCTGCTGACGCTTGGCAGTAGCTGGCCCATAATGGGACAACTGGTGTGCAACAGTGTCATCTGCCGATGGAGTGGTTGGCAGACTGCGTTCTGTGGAAGAGCTGTAGCTTCTGCAGGAGGACGAGGAGGAGGAGGAGGAGGGGGTGCGAACGCCTACAGCCAACTGTTTCCTAGACCGTGGGCTAGGCACAACTGTCCCTAAATTGATGTCGCCTGTGGACCCTGCATCCACCACATTCACCCAGTGTGCCGTGATGGACACATAACGTCCCTGGCCATGCCTACTGGTCCATGCATCTGTAGTCAGGTGCACCTTTGTACTCACAGATTGCCTGAGTGCATGGACGATGCGCTGTTTAACATGCTGGTGCAGGGCTGGGATGGCTTTTCTGGAAAAAAAGTGTCGACTGGGTAGCTCGTATCGTGGTTCAGCGTACTCCATCAGGGCTTTGAAAGCTTCGCTTTCAACTAACCGGTAGGGCATCATCTCTAACGAGATTAGTCTAGCTATGTGGGCGTTAAAACACTGTGTACGCGGATGCGAGGATAAGTACTTCCTTTTTCTAACCAGAGTCTTATGTAGGGTGAGCTGGACTGGAGAGCTGGAGATCGTGGAACTTTCGGGTGTGCCGGTGTACATGGCAGACTGAGAGACGGTTGGAGACGGTATTGTTTCCGCCGGTGCCCTAGATGCAATATTTCCTCCTACAAAACTGGTGATTCCCTGACCCTGACTGCTTTTGGCTGGCAAAGAAACCTGCACAGATACTGCCGGTGGTGCGGAAAATGGTGGCCTTACAGTGACGGAAGGGATGTTGCGTTGCTGACTAGCTTCATTGGCCGAGGGTGCTACAACCTTGAGGGACGTTTGGTAGTTAGTCCAGGCTTGAAAATGCATGGTGGTTAAGTGTCTATGCATGCAACTAGTATTTAGACTTTTCAGATTCTGACCTCTGCTTAAGCTAGTTGAACATTTTTGACAGATGACTTTGCGCTGATCAGTTGGATGTTGTTTAAAAAAATGCCAGACTGCACTCTTCCTAGACTCGGATCCCTTTTCAGGGATTGCAGACTGAGCTTTAACCGGATGGCAACGCTGTGCTCCAACAGGTTTTGGCTTTGACACGCGTTTTGGGCCAGATACGGGCCCGGCAGATGGAACCTGTTGCGATGTTGATGCCTGCTGCGGCCCCTCCTCCACCTCCGCTTCTGAACTACTGCCGCCTGCACCCTGTTCCCCCAATGGCTGCCAATCGGGGTCAATAACTGGGTCATCTATTACCTCCTCTTCGAGCTCGTGTGCAACTTCGTCTGTGTCACTGTGTCGGTCGGTGGTATAGCGTTCGTGGCGGGGCAACATAGTCTCATCAGGGTCTGATTGTGGATCTGTACCCTGAGAGGGCAATGTGGTGGTCTGAGTCAAAGGAGCAGCATAGTACTCTGGCTGTGGCTGTGCATCAGTGCACTCCATGTCAGAATATACTTGTAATGGGCATGGCCTGTTAAATGTTTCACTTTCTAAGCCAGGGACGGTATGTGTAAAGAGCTCCATGGAGTGACCCGTTGTGTCGCCTGCTGCATCCTTCTCTCTTGTTGTAGTTTTTGCTGAGGAGGACAAGGAAGCGACTTGTCCCTGACCGTGAACATCCACAAGCGACGCGCTGCTTTTACATTTACCAGTTTCGGAAGAGGAGGCAAAAGAGCTAGAGGCTGAGTCTGCAATGTAAGCCAAAACTTGCTGTTGCTGCTCCGCCTTTAAAAGCGGTTTTCCTACTCCCAGAAAAGAGAGCGTTCGAGGCCTTGTGTAGCCTGACGACGAAACTGGCTCCACAGCTTCAGACTTAGGTGGAATATTTTTATCCCCACGACCACCTGATGCTCCACTACCACTACCATCATTACCAGCTGACAATGAACGCCCACGACGACCTCTTGCACCAGACTTCCTCATTGTTTTAAAATCTTAACCAAAGTAACTTTATTTGTTGCTGTCAAACAACTTACACGGTGAGCTATAACTTCAGTATGATTTCAATATCCCTTAACAGGTTGGTGAGACCACAAGGAAAATCAGGCACAATGTTACACACTCTGTTTTCTGTGGCACAAAATCACAGAGATGACACACACGCAGGACTGTCACTCAAGCACTAATGTCAATATTAATCTCCCACCTAATTTATTTATTTTTTTTTCTCAGGGAGACTTTAGAAACCAAATAATATTAAAAAAAAAAAAGGCTTTCTATGGCCCACAATTAGAGAGAGAGAGGTGGCACACCCAGGAGTCAAGACTGGCACACAAGCTGAAAGGGCAATATTACTCTCCCACTGTTTTTTTATGTTTTTTTTTTTTTTTCAGGGAGACTTTAGAAACCAAATAATAAGAAAAAAAATAAATAAATAAATAGGCTTTCTATAGCCCACTGAATGAGAGATAGCACACACAGCAGTGGCACACAAGCCCTGACTGAGGCCAATATTTTTCTCCCACTGATTGATGTAGTGTTTTTGTGTTGAGGTAGATTTTAGAACACAAATCAAGGAAAAAAAAAAAAATGCTTTCTATGGCCCACTGAATGAGAGAGAGGTGGCACACCCAGGAGTCAAGACTGGCACACAAGCTGAAAGGGCAATATTACTCTCCCACTGTTTTTTATGTATTTTTTGTTTTTTAAGGGAGACTTTAGAAACCCAATAATATTTTTAAAAAAAAAAATAGGCTTTCTATGGCCCACTGAATGAGAGGGAGAGAGGTGGCACACCCAGGAGTCAAGACTGGCACACAAGCTGAAAGGGCAATATTACTCTCCCACTGTTTTTTTATGTTTTTTTTTTTTTTTTCAGGGAGACTTTAGAAACCAAATAATATTTAAAAAAATAAATAAATAGGCTTTCTATGGCCCACTGAATGAGAGGGAGGGAGGTGGCACACCCAGGAGTCAAGACTGGCACACAAGCTGAAAGGGCAATATTACTCTCCCACTGTTTTTTTATGTATTTTTTTTTTTCAGGGAGACTTTAGAAACCCAATAATATTTAAAAAAATAAATAAATAGGCTTTCTATGGCCCACTGAATGAGAGGGAGAGAGGTGGCACACCCAGGAGTCAAGCCTGGCACACAAGCTGAAAGGGCAATATTACTCTCCCACTGTTTTTTTATGTATTTTTTGTTTTTTAAGGGAGACTTTAGAAACCCAATAATATTTAAAAAAAAAAATAAATAGGCTTTCTATGGCCCACTGAATGAGAGGGAGAGAGGTGGCACACCCAGGAGTCAAGACTGGCACACAAGCTGAAAGGGCAATATTACTCTCCCACTGTTTTTTTTTTTTAGGTATTTTTTTTTTTCAGGGAGACTTTAGAAACCAAATAATATTAAAAAAATAAAAAAAAAATAGGCTTTCTATAGCCCACTGAATGAGAGATAGCACACACAGCAGTGGCACACAAGCCCTGACTGAGGCCAATATTTTTCTCCCACTGATTGATGTAGTGTTTTTGTGTTGAGGTAGATTTTAGAACACAAATCAAGGAAAAAAAAAATGCTTTCTATGGCCCACTGAATGAGAGAGAGGTGGCACACCCAGGAGTCAAGCCTGGCACACAAGCTGAAAGGGCAATATTACTCTCCCACTGTTTTTTTATGTATTTTTTGTTTTTTAAGGGAGACTTTAGAAACCCAATAATATTTAAAAAAATAAATAAATAGGCTTTCTATGGCCCACTGAATGAGAGGGAGAGAGGTGGCACACCCAGGAGTCAAGACTGGCACACAAGCTGAAAGGGCAATATTACTCTCCCACTGTTTTTTTATGTATTTTTTTTTTTTCAGGGAGACTTTAGAAACCCAATAATATTTTAAAAAATAAATAAATAGGCTTTCTATGGCCCACTGAATGAGAGGGAGAGAGGTGGCACACCCAGGAGTCAAGACTGGCACACAAGCTGAAAGGGCAATATTACTCTCCCACTGTTTTTTTATGTATTTTTTTTTTTTCAGGGAGACTTTAGAAACCCAATAATATTTAAAAAAAAAATAAATAGGCTTTCTATGGCCCACTGAATGAGAGGGAGAGAGGTGGCACACCCAGGAGTCAAGACTGGCACACAAGCTGAAAGGGCAATATTACTCTCCCACTGTTTTTTTATGTTTTTTTTTTTTTTTTTTCAGGGAGACTTTAGAAACCAAATAATAAGAAAAAAAAAAAATAAATAAATAGGCTTTCTATAGCCCACTGAATGAGAGATAGCACACACAGCAGTGGCACACAAGCCCTGACTGAGGCCAATATTTTTCTCCCACTGATTGATGTAGTGTTTTTGTGTTGAGGTAGATTTTAGAACACAAATCAAGGAAAAAAAAAAAATGCTTTCTATGGCCCACTGAATGAGAGAGAGGTGGCACACCCAGGAGTCAAGACTGGCACACAAGCTGAAAGGGCAATATTACTCTCCCACTGTTTTTTTATGTATTTTTTGTTTTTTAAGGGAGACTTTAGAAACCCAATAATATTTAAAAAAAAAAATAAATAGGCTTTCTATGGCCCACTGAATGAGAGGGAGAGAGGTGGCACACCCAGGAGTCAAGCCTGGCACACAAGCTGAAAGGGCAATATTACTCTCCCACTGTTTTTTTATGTATTTTTTGTTTTTTAAGGGAGACTTTAGAAACCCAATAATATTTAAAAAAAAAAATAAATAGGCTTTCTATGGCCCACTGAATGAGAGGGAGAGAGGTGGCACACCCAGGAGTCAAGACTGGCACACAAGCTGAAAGGGCAATATTACTCTCCCACTGTTTTTTTTTTTTAGGTATTTTTTTTTTTCAGGGAGACTTTAGAAACCAAATAATATTAAAAAAAAAAAAAAAAAAAATAGGCTTTCTATAGCCCACTGAATGAGAGATAGCACACACAGCAGTGGCACACAAGCCCTGACTGAGGCCAATATTTTTCTCCCACTGATTGATGTAGTGTTTTTGTGTTGAGGTAGATTTTAGAACACAAATCAAGGAAAAAAAAAAATGCTTTCTATGGCCCACTGAATGAGAGAGAGGTGGCACACCCAGGAGTCAAGACTGGCACACAAGCTGAAAGGGCAATATTACTCTCCCACTGTTTTTTTATGTTTTTTTTTTTTTTTAAGGGAGACTTTAGAAACCCAATAATATTTTTTTAAAAAAATAAATAGGCTTTCTATGGCCCACTGAATGAGAGGGAGAGAGGTGGCACACCCAGGAGTCAAGACTGGCACACAAGCTGAAAGGGCAATATTACTCTCCCACTGTTTTTTTATGTATTTTTTGTTTTTTAAGGGAGACTTTAGAAACCCAATAATATTTTTTAAAAAAAATAAATAGGCTTTCTATGGCCCACTGAATGAGAGGGAGAGAGGTGGCACACCCAGGAGTCAAGACTGGCACACAAGCTGAAAGGGCAATATTACTCTCCCACTGTTTTTTTATGTATTTTTTGTTTTTTAAGGGAGACTTTAGAAACCCAATAATATTTAAAAAAAAAAATAAATAGGCTTTCTATGGCCCACTGAATGAGAGGGAGAGAGGTGGCACACCCAGGAGTCAAGACTGGCACACAAGCTGAAAGGGCAATATTACTCTCCCACTGTTTTTTTATGTATTTTTTGTTTTTTAAGGGAGACTTTAGAAACCCAATAATATTTAAAAAAAAAAATAAATAGGCTTTCTATGGCCCACTGAATGAGAGGGAGAGAGGTGGCACACCCAGGAGTCAAGCCTGGCACACAAGCTGAAAGGGCAATATTACTCTCCCACTGTTTTTTTATGTATTTTTTGTTTTTTAAGGGAGACTTTAGAAACCCAATAATATTTAAAAAAAAAAATAAATAGGCTTTCTATGGCCCACTGAATGAGAGGGAGAGAGGTGGCACACCCAGGAGTCAAGACTGGCACACAAGCTGAAAGGGCAATATTACTCTCCCACTGTTTTTTTAGGTTTTTTTTTTTTTTTCAGAGAGACTTTAGAAACCAAATAATATAAAAAAAAAAAAATAGGCTTGCTATAGCCCACTGAATGAGAGATAGCACACACAGCAGTGGCACACAAGCCCTGACTGAGGCCAATATTTTTCTCCCACTGATTGATGTAGTGTTTTTGTGTTGAGGTAGAATTTAGAACACAAATCACGGAAAAAATAAATAGGCTTTCT
Source organism: Ranitomeya variabilis (assembly GCF_051348905.1). Classification (NCBI taxonomy): domain Eukaryota; kingdom Metazoa; phylum Chordata; class Amphibia; order Anura; family Dendrobatidae; genus Ranitomeya; species Ranitomeya variabilis. The sequence continues at coordinate 203,763,536 of NC_135233.1, forward strand.
ATGGCCCACTCAGTGAGAGATGGCACACACAGGGATGGCACTGTAGCAGAAATGCCAATCTTAATCTCCCACAAAAAAAACAAAAAAAAAACAGGGACTGTCCTACAATTACTATCTCCCTGCAGTAATGTAAGCCAGGTATGGCAGGCAGCAATAGGAGTGGACTGATGCACAAATTAAATAAAAAGTGTGGACAAACAAAAAAGATAGCTGTGCAGAAAGGAAGGAACAAGAGGATATGTGCTTTGAAAAAAGCAGTTGGTTTCCACAGTGGCGTACACACAGCAATACAGCTATCACGGAGACTTCTAGGGCAGCCCAATGAGCTACAGCGCTGAGGGGAAAAAAAAAAAAAATAGCTTCCACAGTCCCTGCACACCGAAGGTGGTGTTGGACAGTGGAAATCGCTGCAGCACAAGCGGTTTGGTGGTTAGTGGACCCTGCCTAACGCTCTCCCTGCTTCTGACGAAGCGGCAGCAACCTGTCCCTAAGCTCAGATCAGCAGCAGTAAGATGGCGGTCGGCGGGAACGCCCCTTTATAGCCCCTGTGACGCCGCAGACAGCAAGCCAATCACTGCAATGCCCTTCTCTAAGATGGTGGGGACCAGGATCTATGTCATCACGCTGCCCACACTCTGCGTTCACCTTCATTGGCTGAGAAATGGCGCTTTTCGCGTCATTGAAACGCGACTTTGGCGCGAAAGTCGCGTACCGCATGGCCGACAAGCACAGGGGTCGGATCGGGTTTCATGAGACGCCGACTTAGCCAAAAGTCGGCGACTTTTGAAAATGATCGACCCGTTTCGCTCAACCCTAGTCGACACTTCTTTTGCGAGAAAAGCCATCCCAACCCTCCACCAGCATGTAGAAGACCGCATTGTCCATGCACTCTGGCAATCTGTGAGTACAAAGGTGCACCTGACAACAGACGCATGGACCTGTAGGCATGGCCACGGAAGATTACATGTCCATTACGGCGCAATGGGTTAATGTGTTGGATGCATGGTCCACAGGGGACAGCCTACTAAGTCTGTCTGCAGTCCCTAATTCAAATTGTCCTCCACTGTCTAAATCGGAGCTTCCACCTTCTGGCTTTCGGCCTATAGTATCAGAAATTAAACTGCATTTGGCCTTCAACTTTGGTTACGGCCTACTAACGGTGTCTGCCCCTGCCTGGTGTTTTTCCTCAACTGAATAAAGCTGAGCTTCAACCTTCTGGCTCTCATTAAGTGCTGTTATTTTAAAAATTGGTGGTATGTGAACGTAGCCTTAGGGCCTACTAACGGTGTCTGCCCCTCCCTGGTGTTTTTCCTCAACTGAATAAAGCTGAGCTTCAACCTTCTGGCTCTCATTAAGTGCTGTGTTTTCAAAAATTGGTGGTTAGGGCCTACTAACGGTGTCTGCCCCTCCCTGGCGTTTGTCCTCAACTGAATAAAGCTGAGCTTCATTTTTCTGGCTCTCATTAAGTGCTGTGCTTTCAAAAATTGGTGGTTAGGGCCTACTAACGGTGTCTGCCCCTCCCTGGTGTTTTTCCTCAACTGAATAAAGCTGAGCTTCAACCTTCTGGCTTTCGACCTATAGTATCAGATATTAAACTGCATTTGGCCTTCAACATTGGTTACGGCCTACTAATGGTGTCTGCCCCTCCCTGGTGTTTGTCCTCAACTGAATAAAGCTGAGCTTCAACCTTCTGGCTTTCGGCCTATAGTATCAGATATTAAACTGCATTTGGCCTTCAACTTTGGTTACGGCCTACTAACGGTGTCTGCCCCTCCCTGGTGTTTGCCCTCAACTGAATAAAGCTGAGCTTCAACCTTCTGGATTTCGACCTATAGTATCAGATATTAAACTGCATTTGGCCTTCAACTTTGGTTAAGGCCTACTAATGGTGTCTGCCCCTCCCTGGTGTTTGCCCTCAAGTGAATAAAGCTGAGCTTCATCCTTCTGGCTCTCATTAAGTGCTGTGTTTTTAAAAATTGGTGGTTAGGGCCTACCTACTAACGGTGTTTGCCCCTGCATGGTGTTTTTCCTCAACTGAATAAAGCTGAGCTTAAACCTTCTGGCTCTCATTAAGTGCTGTGTTTTTAAAAATTGGTGGTTAGGGCCTACTAACGGTGTCTGCCCCTCCCTGGTGTTTTTCCTCAACTGAATAAAGCTGAGCTTCAACGTTCTGGCTCTCATTAAGTGCTGTGTTTTCAAAAATTGGTGGTTAGGGCCTACTAACGGTGTCTGCCCCTAACTGGTGTTTTTCCTCAACTGAATAAAGCTGAGCTTCAACCTTCTGGCTTTCGGCCTATAGTATCAGATATTAAACTGCATTTGGCCTTCAACTTTGGTTACGGCCTACTAACGGTGTCTGCCCCTCCCTGGTGTTTGACCTCAACTGAATAAAGCTGAGCTTCAACCTTCTGGCTCTCGACCTATAGAATTAGATATTAAACTGCATTTGGCCTTCAACTTTGGTTACGGCCTACTAATGGTGTCTGCCCCTCCCTGGTGTTTGCCCTCAACTGAATAAAGCTGAGCTTCATCCTTCTGGCTCTCATTAAATGCTGTGTTTTCAAAAATTGGTGGTTAGGGCCTACTAACGGTGTCTGCCCCTGCCTGGTGTTTTTCCTCAACTGAATAAAGCTGAGCTTCAACCTTCTGGCTCTCATTAAGTGCTGTGTTTTCAAAAATTGGTGGTTAGGGCCTACTAACGGTGTCTGCCCCTGCCTGGTGTTTTTCCTCAACTGAATAAAGCTGAGCTTCAACCTTCTGGCTCTCATTAAGTGCTGTGTTTTCAAAAATTGGTGGTTAGGGCCTACTAACGGTGTCTGCCCCTAACTGGTGTTTTTCCTCAACTGAATAAAGCTGAGCTTCAACCTTCTGGCTTTCGGCCTATAGTATCAGATATTAAACTGTATTTGGCCTTCAACTTTGGTTACGGCCTACTAACGGTGTCTGCCCCTCCCTGGTGTTTGCCCTCAAATGAATAAAGCTGAGCTTCAACCTTCTGGCTTTCGACCTATAGTATCAGATATTAAACTGCATTTGGCCTTCAACTTTGGTTACGGCCTACTAATGGTGTCTGCCCCTCCCTGATGTTTGCCCTCAACTGAATAAAGCTGAGCTTCATCCCTCTGGCTCTCATTAAGTGCTGTGTTTTTAAAAATTGGTGGTTAGGGCCTACTAACGGTGTCTGCCCCTGCCTGGTGTTTTTCCTCAACTGAATAAAGCTGAGCTTCAACCTTCTGGCTCTCATTAAGTGCTGTGTTTTCAAAAATTGGTGGTTAGGGCCTACTAACGGTGTCTGCCCCTGCCTGGTGTTTTTCCTCAACTGAATAAAGCTGAGCTTCAACCTTCTGGCTTTCGGCCTATAGTATCAGATATTAAACTGCATTTGGCCTTCAACTTTGGTTACGGCCTACTAACGGTGTCTGCCCCTCCCTGGTGTTTGCCCTCAACTGAGTAAAGCTGAGCTTCAACCTTCTGGCTTTCGACCTATAGTATCAGACATTAAACTGCATTTGGCCTTCAACTTTGGTTACGGCCTACTAACGGTGTCTGCCCCTCCCTGGTGTTTGTCCTCAACTGAATAAAGCTGAGCTTCAACCTTCTGGCTTTCGACCTATAGTATCAGATATTAATCTGCATTTGGCCTTCAACTTTGGTTACGGCCTACTAACGGTGTCTGCCCTTCCCTGGTGTTTGCCCTCAACTGAATAAAGCTGAGCTTCAACCTTCTGGCTTTCGACCTATAGTATCAGATATTAAATTGCATTTGGCCTTCAACTTTGGTTAAGGCCTACTAATGGTGTCTGCCCCTCCCTGGTGTTTGCCCTCAACTGAATAAAGCTGAGCTTCATCCTTCTGGCTCTCATTAAGTGCTGTGTTTTCAAAAATTGGTGGTTAGGGCCTACTAACGGTGTCTGCCCCTAACTGGTGTTTTTCCTCAACTGAATAAAGCTGAGCTTCAACCTTCTGGCTTTCGGCCTATAGTATCAGATATTAAACTGCATTTGGCCTTCAACTTTTGGTTACGGCCTACTAACGGTGTCTGCCCCTCCCTGGTGTTTGCCCTCAACTGAATAAAGCTGAGCTTCAACCTTCTGGCTTTCGACCTATAGTATCAGATATTAAACTGCATTTGGCCTTCAACTTTGGTTACGGCCTACTAATGGTGTCTGCCCCTCCCTGATGTTTGCCCTCAACTGAATAAAGCTGAGCCTCATCCTTCTGGCTCTCATTAAGTGCTGTGTTTTTAAAAATTGGTGGTTAGGGCCTACTAACGGTGTCTGCCCCTCCCTGGTGTTTTTCCTCAACTGAATAAAGCTGAGCTTCAACCTTCTGGCTCTCATTAAGTGCTGTGTTTTCAAAAATTGGTGGTTAGGGCCTACTAACGGTGTCTGCCCCTAACTGGTGTTTTTCCTCAACTGAATAAAGCTGAGCTTCAACCTTCTGGCTTTTGGCCTATAGTATCAGATATTAAACTGCATTTGGCCTTCAACTTTGGTTACGGCCTACTAACGGTGTCTGCCCCTCCCTGGTGTTTGCCCTCAACTGAATAAAGCTGAGCTTCAACCTTCTGGCTTTCGACCTATAGTATCAGATATTAAACTGCATTTGGCCTTCAACTTTGGTTACGGCCTACTAACGGTGTCTGCCCCTCCCTGATGTTTGCCCTCAACTGAATAAAGCTGAGCTTCATCCTTCTGGCTCTCATTAAGTGCTGTGTTTTTAAAAATTGGTGGTTAGGGCCTACTAACGGTGTCTGCCCCTGCCTGGTGTTTTTCCTCAACTGAATAAAGCTGAGCTTCAACCTTCTGGCTCTCATTAAGTGCTGTTATTTAAAAAATTGGTGGTTAGGGCCTACTAACGGTGTCTGCCCCTGCCTGGTGTTTTTCCTCAACTGAATAAAGCTGAGCTTCAACCTTCTGGCTCTCATTAAGTGCTGTGTTTTCAAAAATTGGTGGTTAGGGCCTACTAACGGTGTCTGCCCCTGCCTGGTGTTTTTCCTCAACTGAATAAAGCTGAGCTTCAACCTTCTGGCTTTCGGCCTGTAGTATCAGATATTAAACTGCATTTGGCCTTCAACTTTGGTTACGGCCTACTAACGGTGTCTGCCCCTCCCTGGTGTTTGCCCTCAACTGAATAAAGCTGAGTTTCAACCTTCTGGCTTTCGACCTATAGTATCAGATATTAAACTGCATTTGGCATTCAACTTTGGTTACGGCCTACTAACGGTGTCTGCCCCTCCCTGGTGTTTGTCCTCAACTGAATAAAGCTGAGCTTCAACCTTCTGGCTTTCGGCCTATAGTATCAGATATTAAACTGCATTTGGCCTTCAACTTTGGTTACGGCCTACTAACGGTGTCTGCCCCTCCCTGGTGTTTGCCCTCAATTGAATAAAGCTGAGCTTCAACCTTCTGGCTTTCGACCTATAGTATCAGATATTAAACTGCATTTGGCCTTCAACTTTGGTTACGGCCTACTAATGGTGTCTGCCCCTCCCTGGTGTTTGCCCTCAACTGAATAAAGCTGAGCTTCATCCTTCTGGCTCTCATTAAGTGCTGTTATTTTAAAAATTGGTGGTTAGGGCCTACTTCCGGTGTCTGCCCCTGCCTGGTGTTTTTCCTCAACTGAATAAAGCTGAGCTTCAACCTTCTGGCTCTCATTAAGTGCTGTGTTTTTAAAAATTGGTGGTTAGGGCCTACTTCCGGTGTCTGCCCCTGCCTGGTGTTTTTCCTCAACTGAATAAAGCTGAGCTTCAACCTTCTGGCTCTCATTAAGTGCTGTGTTTTTAAAAATTGGTGGTTAGGGCCTACTAACTGTGTCTGCCCCTCCCTGGTGTTTTTCCTCAACTGAATAAAGCTGAGCTTCAACCTTCTGGCTCTCATTAAGTGCTGTTATTTTAAAAATTGGTGGTTAGGGCCTACTAACGGTGTCTGCCCCTCCCTGGTGTTTGCCCTCAACTGAATAAAGCTGAGTTTCAACCTTCTGGCTTTGGGCCTATAGTATCAGATATTAAACTGCATTTGGCCTACTAGTGTGGTTGGGCCCTTGAAACAGTGTCTGCTGCTCCTGGGTTTGCTACTCAACTGAACAAAGCAATGCCGCCTGTTTAGTCCTGTCCTGTTACCAATTTTGAACTGCATTTAGCCTACTTTATTCTTTGGCCCTATATCTGTTTCCTCCTCATCCTGCCCATTGCCCAGCCACTGCTAGATGAGTCTGCTGGTACATTGACCTAGACCACTACATTCCCCTTGCACTCTACACAGCCAGAATCTGACCCTGCTGAAAGTAAGGTTCCCCTTCCCGCATGTTATACCACCTTACACAGGGACAAAGAGGAAGGTGCAGATGAAAGTGCAGGTTCCTTCATCAGGTGGGGGGGCATACTCGTTGGCGACATCACTGGCACAGGGCCCCTCAGAGTACGCAAAAGTGTCGCTGCTGGTGGGAGGCGCCCCCGCTGTGCAAACACACCGCTGTACTTTGAGGGGCCCTGTGCCAGTGCCAATGCGAACAAGTGTGCCCCCCTGCTTGCTCAGGATCACAGCACTTGCAACATTGAAATACTTTCCTCTCCCTGCTCCACCGCCGTGACGTAGTCCACGATTCCTGGGCCCACTAAAACCTTGAACCAGCCCTACCCCCCACAAATTTGACAAATGACCCCCAAGTTCCATTGAACAACTATTATTATAAAGTTAATTAAGATTGACAAGCTTCAGAAACAAGAATGGATGTTTTTGGCATTAAAATGGGCACTGTAGGTGTTTTCCTGGCCTCCACTCACTGCCGACTATGCTTCCCCATTGACTTGCATTGGGTTTCGTGTTTCGGTCGATCCCCGACTTTTAGCGATAATCGGCCGACTGCACTCGACTCGACTCTGGACAAAGTCGGGTTTCACAAAACCCGACTCGATCTTAAAAAAATTAAAGTCGCTCAACCCTAGTAAAGACATGACAAAGTCAACCCATTCATTATGTTCTGTGGCATGTAAAAGTTTGGGCACCCCTAGTCAAAATTACTGTTATTGTGAAAAATTAAGCAAGTTGAAGACGAAATGATCTCTAAAAGGCCTAATGTTAAAGGTGACACATTTCCTTTGTATTTCAGGCTATATACAGTATATTTTCATCATTTACATTTTAAAAATTACAATAAGGAAAATGGGCTGATGCAAATGTTTGGGCACTCTGCATAGTTAGTAGCTGGTAGCACTCTGTTTTGCAAGTATCACATCTTGTAAACGCTTTTTGTAGCCAGACAAGAGTCTTTCAATTCTCGACTGAGGGATTTTCATCCATTCTTCCTTTGAAAATTCTTCCAGTTCAGTGACATTCCTAGGTCATCTTACATCCTCTGCTATTTTGAGGTCTGGCCACAGATTTTCAACGATGTTTAGATCAGGGGACTGTGATGGCCATTGTAATACCTTCATCTTGCGCCTATTAAAATAGTCTATTGTGGATTTTGAAGTGTGTTTAGGATCATTATTAGAGGTGGATGGACACCTGGATGTTTGAGTCCAGCGGATTTGGACGCATGGTTTTCTCACTGTGCTAGCGGTGATCTCTCCTAAGGGAGGTCACAGCAGTTAACTGGCTCGGCTGGGAACTCAGCTTCATTGACCTGGGGTAACCTCAATGAAGTCACCAGTGCTCACTGATGCTGTGCTCACAGCCTCTCATTCATCAGTGGTTCTCAGAATGGATTGTCGCATCTTGGCCCCATCCAGGTTGAAAACTAGTAATCCCCACATATAGATTACAGCATGAGACAGAATGTCTAACAGTTGAGGGATATTGTTGTTTTTTAGTTTTGTTTTATTACAAGAGACGAGGGATTCAACGAAATGGGCTTTAGGTGAGTATAACTGTGTTTGTTATCTAATATATAAAGCTGAATGTGTGTGTGTGTGTGTCTGTATGTGTGTATGTCCGGGATTGGCATCTGCACTGTCGCAGCTACAGCCTCAAAATTTTGCACAGTCACACGTCTGGACCCCGAAAGCGTCATAGGCTATGTTGTGAGGTGAAATTTTAACCCCGTGCTTTCCAATTCACCAAACAATTTTGCCCCTATCTACATAATGGGGAAAAAGTGAAAGGAAAAGTGTTGGAGGCAAATTGACAGCTGCCAGATGTGAACAAGGGGGACTTAAAGAATGAGAGTGATGGCGCCAAAGAGTATATACCATTCAGTTGCTAAGGTGGGGCCCCGACATGGGATGCTCACCACACACGGGGTTATGAACACACACACAAAATGTGCCACACACTACCACATGCTTGAACAGATATACCACCCTCAGCACACATTTCACCACACATACACCAACCTCGCCACATAAAAGTCGAAACACAAAATTCACCGCTCAAAACTCGCCACACGCAAAATTTGCCACATGCAAAACTCGGCTCACGTTAAACTTGCCACACGTGCAAAACTAGCCACACGTGCAAAACTCACCTCATGGAAAAATCTTGCACAAGCGGAAAAATTGCCACATGCACAAAAGTTGCAACACATGCAAAAGTTGCCTTACTCAAAACTTGCACATACTCAAAACGCACCACACATAAAACTCGCCACACGCAAAACTCGCCATGCGTAAAACTTGCTGCACACAACTTGCTACACTAACCTGTCACATGCAACTCGACACACAAAAAGTTGCTACACGCATGTCGCCACACAAAACTCATCTCACAAAAGTCGCTACATGCATGTCGCCACACACAGCTCAACACACACAACTTGACACATGAAACTCACCCTAAAACACACACAAGTCTGGTATTATCTTTCAAAAATAAAAATCTGATTAATAAGCAGACAAGCTACAGGAGCAACAAATGTACCATATAGGAAATACGGCAGCTGTCAGTCACATGACCTGTCTATTATGTGTATGTGTGAGCTAATATATACTGCCAGGGAGGAGGGCTTCCTGTTTTCCTGTTGGCTGGGGATTTATCAGGCTGCCAATTTAGCTTACAAATACTGAGGCAAAAATACTGACCAAATAACGTGTGGTGGAGGTCTAATACAGGAGGAGATGACATACAGGTACATACTATATACAGGAGGAGATGACACACAGGTATATACTATGTACAAGAGGAGATGACATACAGGTACATACTATATACAGGAGGAGATGACATACAGGTGTATACAATATACAGGAGGAGATGACATACAGGTACATACTATATACAGGAGGAGATGAAACACAGGTATATACGATATACAGGAGCAGATGACACAGGTATATACTATATACAGGACAAGATGACATACAGGTACAAACTATATACAGGGGAGATGACACACAGGTATATACTATATACAGGAGGAGATGACACACAGGTATATTCTATATACAGGGGAGATGACACACAGGCATATACTATATACAGGAGCAGATGACACACAGGTATATACTATATACAGGAGGAGATGACTTACAGGTATATACTATATACAGGAGGATATGACATACAGGTGTATACTATATATAGGAGGAGATGACATACAGGTATATACTATATACAGGAGGAGATGACACACATATATACTATATACAGGAGGAGATGACATACAGGTATATACTATATAAAAGAGGAGATGACACATAGGTATGTAGAGGAGGAGATGACATACAGCAGGTATATACTATATACAGGGGAGATGACATACAGGTATATACTATATACAGGAGATGACATACAGGTATATACTATATATAGGAGATGACATACAGGTATATACTATATACAGAAGAGATGACATACAGGTATATACTATATACAGGAGGAGATGACACATAGATATATACAATATACAGGAGGAAATGACATACAGGTATATACTATATATATGAGATGACATACACGTATATACTTTATACAGGAGGAGATGACACACATGTATATACAATATACAGGAGGAGATGACATACAGCAGGTATATACTATTTACAGGGGAGATGACATACAGGTATATACTATATACATGGGAGATGACATACAGGTATATACTATATATAGTGGAGATGACATACAGGTATATACTATATATAAGGGAGATGACAAACATGTATATACTGAGGGGAAAATGAGAGGTGTGAGGTAAAAATGAGAGGTGTGAGGTGAAAATGAAAAGGTGTGAGTGCAAAATGAGAGGAGTGAGGGAAAATAGTGGAGTGATCGGAAAATGATGTGAGGTCGAAATGACAAGTGTTAGGGGGAATGAGAGGAGTGAGGGGAAAATAAGAGGAGTGAGGTGGAAAATGATAGGTCCGAGGGAGAAAATGAGAGATGTGAGGGGGAAAATGAAAGATGTGAGGGGAAAATGAGAGGCGTTATGGGAAAATAAGAGAAGTGAGGTGCTATAACTAACCACAGATATTTACTATGCCCAGGCAACGCCGGACTCTTCATCTAGTTTTTAAATAAAAAAGGAAAACTGTTTTGTTTTTATTTCAAATATAAGATTTTATTCTGGTTGTGTCTTTATTTACCATATACTGTAACTATAGGATTAGTAATGGATAGGTGTCTTATAGATGTCCCTCCATTACTAATCCGTGGGCTTGATGTCATCGGACAATGCATAGGTGACTTCAACCCCACAAATATGAACACCAGTTGCCACCACTACAGGGCAAATGGGAAGAGCCAGACAAAGCACCAGAGTTGGCACATCTAATAGATGTGACTTTTCTGGGCAGCTGCAGGCTACTATTTTTAGGCTGGGGAGGTCAATATCCATGGCCACTAACCAGTCTGAGAATACCAGCCCCCAGCTGTCTTGCTTTAGCACGGTTGATTGTTAAAAATGAAGAGGACCCCACTTCATTTTTTCAAAATTATTTAAATATTTAAAAAAACAGTGTGGGGACCCCTCTATTCTTGATAACCAGCCTTGCTAATGCTGACAGCTGAGGGTTGCAGCCCCCACCCCAGCTGTGAATTTTGCCTGGCTGGTAATCAAAAATACAGGGGAACCCCCCCAAGTCATTTTTTTAAATTATTTATTTAGTTCACAGGAGCTGGCTGATGAATACTCCCATCAGCCACTGCCTGCTATTGCTGTTATTAGTAGCAGCAGGCGTAGGCTGATGAGAGCAGTAGTCCCATCAGCCAACACCAGTGACCGGTGATAAACTTTTTACCTCTGATCACAGCTGTGGGCTCCCTATGTCATCTGAGATTGTGGGAATCACGGCTGTCGGATCTGCAGTAATGATTGTACCGGCGATCAGGAGCAGTGCATGGCAGTGCGAAAAACACCTGGTGTTCGGGAGGCCGAACCCAAACAGTAACATGTACTTCCTGGTGAAGTGTGTGTTCGGTGTGAGTACAGATCCAAAAGCATGATTGATCCACCCTATGTTTAGTGGTTGGCGAGATTGTCTGTGCCCTTTTTTCTCCACACAAATACCTTTGATCATTGTGGCCAAAGAATTCTATTTTATTATTATGTTCTTTTGCATACTTCTGACGCTGAATTTTATGATGAGGAGGCAGGAGAGATTTTCTTCTGATGACTCCTCCATGAAGGCCATATTTGTGCATATGTCTCTGAACAGTAGAACAATGTACCACAACTCCAGAGTCTGCTAATTCTTTTTGAATGTCCTTTGCAGTCAAGTGGTAATTCTGACTTGCCTCTCTAGCAATTCTATGAGAAGCTCTCAATGAAATTTTGCTTGGTCTTCCAGAACTTATCTTGACCGCCACTGTTCATGTTAACTGCTATTTCTTAATTACATTTCAAAATGAGGAAAGGGAAACTTGAAAACGCATTGCTATTTGTTTTTTGGCCCAAGGTTAGAGGAGGCTGGGTTTTTATAAAGCTGGAAAATTATCATCACCTGGCCTTTCCTAATGCTGATAATGAACAAGCCATAACAGGCTAATTAAGGTCTGAAACCTTGGCCAAAGTTATTTGAGCACACAAATCCCCAAGGGTGTCCAAACTTTTGCATTGGCCCAATTTCCTTTTTTTTTATTTTTAAAATGTAAAAAATGACTATATATATAACTTTAGCCCTTTTAGAGATCATTTCATCTTTAACTTGCTTACCTGTTCGCAATAACAATCATTTTGACCAGGGGTGCCCAAACTTTTATATGCCACTGTAAAAATATAAACCATGTATTAATACAAATATATTTCTAGTTTCATATTTCTTGAAGAGAAAAAAGGGTTTCAACATTAAAAATAAATAGTAGTAAAACTAGGTGCTAATGATGAGGACATGATTGCATTTTTGGACTAATCTTGTCATCAACTTAAAAAAAAGTGGAAAAAGATCCATGACATTATTATAAGACTCTATGACCTTTGGAGGAGTTTGCACATTCACCAGGTTGGGAGTATGTTTCAGATCACCTGCAATTTGCATATTTATTTTGCCAGAGAAGCATTGCATTTCCTAAAAGTCTCTTTACACTGTCATGTCAGTTTCCACAAGGAGAGACATTACCCTTTAGTCCCCAGTCAAAGGCCTCTCATACAGCCAAGCCAAGTCAGATCTTACGCTTTGCACTGAAGAGGGACTACACCCAGACACATGTGCCTGCAAATTGAGTTTCTGGTTTGACTTTTATCCTAAGTCATGTGGCAACTCTCGTTAAATTGTTGCTATTGATATTTAGGTTTGCTACTTTCAATAGGTTGCACTTGGATTCAAGTTCTCTTCCTCTCTGAAGAGGCAATTTGCATATCGGATCATCTGAAAAAGGCCGAGAAAGTAAAAAGTGCTGCCTATCAGATAGAGTAGACTAGAGGTATGGCCATAACCAGTAGCAGAGTGGCAATGAGAAAGTCAGAGCCTATCATGCAGAAGAGGGTTAAGCTGGACATACACATTAGATGACTGTCATCTGAAAGACTGTTTGGCCAACAGCCATATCAGCCAACAACTCCTAACACAGTAGTACTTGTTTGGCAAGCGCTCATGTTTACTCTGTGAGAAAGCTGCCAACTGGCACATTGGTTGGCAGCTTATCTCCAGGAGAACAATGTGATAGTCAGTAAGCAATCTGACATGCATGATTGACATCTTCCCCGACCATCAGTGGGTCAGTAAACCCCCATACACATTAGATTGTAGGCTGAACTCATCGATGGGTTCAGCCGACAGGTTTAGAAGGTGGGATAACGATGACAAAAATACTATATAAGATGACCTAGTTGATAATAGAAGATGGAGATCTTGCAATGGTTTCAAGGTCTGCCAAGTACATAAGTATATTAGATCCTGTTAGAAGTAAAGTAAAGTAGGCTGCTTTTCATTAAAATGAGCAAAAAAAAAAAATGTTTTGAAATGGAAAAAAAATCTAAATCCTAATTCACTCAAAAAATGTGGAAGGCTTTTAAAAAAAAAACAAAAAAAAAAAAACATACGATAAAGAAAACCATGCAAAATATAGCATTGGTGTGTCTTTACTGGCACAAAGTGTACATTTGTTTGGTAACAGATCATTTATATACCCCTGTATTCCCAACATGAATAGGGAAAGGAAAAAATACAAAAGATTTACCTGCTGAGCTGGTATGCCTGCCTCTTTGAAGGAGCATACAAGTAGCTACTTATTGCCCATCTTCCTAGTGGCTTCCTGCTATAACTGATGACTATGTGTATGCAAATTGACAGTGCGAGAACAGACATTTACAGGTAGGGCCAAAAAATGTTGGCACCCAAAAAATAGTTCCAGAAAATAAAGTATTTCTCTGAGAAAATTATTGCAATTACATGTTTTCTTGTACACATATTTCCTTTGCGTTTATTGGAACGACACAAAACAAATCTGAAAAAAAGGCAAATTGGACATAATTTCACACTGAACTCCAAAAAATGGTCCGGACCAAAGTGTGGCACCCTCAACTTAATATTTGGTTGCACACTCTTTGAAATAAATAAATAAATGCAATCAATCACTTCCTACAACTATCGACAAGCTTCTTACACCTATCAACTGGAATTTTGGTCCATTCTTCCTTTTCAAACTGCTCCAGGTATCTCAAAATTGAAGGCGCCTTCTCTCAACAGCAATTTGAAGATCTCTCCACAGGTATTCAATGGGATTCAGATCCTGACTCATTGCTGGCCACATCAGAACTCTCCAGCACTTTGCTTCCATCCATTTCTGCATTCTTCTTGCAAAATGTTTGGGGCCATGGTCCACCTGGAAGATCCATGACATAAAATGCAAACTCAACTTTCTGACACTGGGCACTACATTGCGACATAAAAGGTTTGTCAGATAAGTGTTATGGCCACCACCTTTCAGGGCTGATATACAGTATTCTATAATGCTGTATATCTGCCCCAACCCGACCTGCAAGAAAAGAAATATAACTTTTATTATACTCACCTGCGGGTAGTCCAGTCCCATGGGCATTGCTGGTCTTGGTCCGGCGCCTCCCTTCTTCTTGCGAAGACGCCCTCCTGCTTGCTTGCTTCAGCACCATGCTTTTGCGCAGGCGTACTTCTCTGCTCTGTTGAGGGCAGAGCAAAGTACTGCAGTTCTCAGGTGCTGAGAAAGGTCAAAGAGCTCCAGCGCATGCTCACTGCAGTACTTTGCTCTGACAAGAGCGCTGTGTTGAGGAGACGTGTCATCCACACGAAGCAAGCAGGAGGGCATCATTGCAAGAAGGGAGGTAACGGACCAAGACCAGCGACACCCATCGTACTGGACTGCCCCGCAGCTGAGTATAATAAATTGGCTATGCTCAAGTTCGTGGTGCAGGTCTTCCTGTGACTGAGTGAGGAGGTGATGGAGGAAGAAGCAACCTGGACAGCTAAACATCTAACAATACTAGGTGGTGGTGGGACATGAGTTAGAACGCCTTCTGCCTATGTCACACTAAATTTATCCAGTGGACAGTTAGGGAGATGTTATGTCCCTAGCCCTGCTAACTGGTCCATGTACCAGTGGTTATGAGGACCTTGCTACTGATGGCTTTGTGCAGTGTACGTTTGATTTGGTCCACAACATGTTTGTTCAGGACAGTAATTGCCCAGCTGGAAAAGTAATGGTGGCTGGGAACAACATACTGCGGGACAGCCACCAACATCAGTTTCTTAAAATTGCCTGTTTCCACCAGCCGGAATGGCAGCATTTCAAATGCCAATAGTTTAGAAATGCTGTCATTCAGGACCATGGCTTGTGTTTGGCTAGGGAAGCATCTCCTCTCAGGAAGAGGCTGAGATCGCAGCAGAAGAGGGAGCAGGAGTAGTCTCAAGTCTGTCATGCTTTTAAGTTGTGTATTCCACTGCACATCTTGCTTGGAATTCAGATGCCTCATCATACAGGTGGTGCTCAGGTTCAAAACATTTATGTCTCACTTCAGGGTCTGATGGCACACAATGCAATCCAGGTGTCATTTGTCAGCAGCACATTCCCTGAAGAAATGGCAGGGAGTTCTATTGAGCTGACTTTGGTATGCTTATGTCAGGAGCACAGTGGGCAGCAGCAGCAGCTGACGTATTGTCTACAAGCTGCCTGCTATGCCCATGCACCCTGCTCCCTCTTTTTCTGTTTTGATAAGGCAACGTGGCCACCTCCTCTTACTCCAAACTGCGCACGACACTAAGATGGCCTACCATCCATATGTGGTCTAGGACCTCATTATCTCTCACATCGTCTTCCAGCAACTCCTCAACCCTGCCCTCATTGACAGTCTGCACACTGTAGAAAGACGTTGTGGTTGGCAACTGAGTTTCCTCATCATCTGACATGTGCTAGGGTGATCCACTGACCATGCGCACTAGCCCTTCCACGCACTCACCTTCAACTTAACAAGTGGTTGGGCATCAGTGCACTCAGTCTTTTCCACTTCTGTAGCAGGGGCAGGTGAATGGGCAACAGAACCCCAGCCAGCAGATGCATCAAAAAGCAGAAGATACTGCTTGGGCTCAATGCTTGGCATGGCTGTGATGGCTCCAGATGTGCCCACAGTCCAAAAGTGTATTTATTGGTTGTGCTGCAGCCCATCAACCAGCTTTATTAGACTGGTGAACCCCAACAGGAAACCGGACATAAAGTAAAAAGTCCGTGTTTGGGTTTCGGTACAGGACATTAGGTATCCGGTACGAACCCCGAACTTTCCAGTTTGGATTCGCTCATCCCTACTTGTAACCTTGAGATTGTTGCTATTTTTCAACAAATTTGATTTTCAAGTTCTCAGACAGTTCTCTTCTCCTCTTTTTGTTCTCCATGCTTAGTGTGCCACACACATATACACAATGCAAAGATTGAGTCAACTTCTTCCCTTTTTTTCTGGTTTCAAGTGTGATTTTCATATTGTCCACACCTGTTACTTGCCACAGGTGACACTGAACAAACATCACATGTTTGAAACAAAGTTGTTTACCCACATTTTTGGAAAGATGTCAATGATTTTGTTTGGACCATTTTGGGGGTTTAGTGTGAAATTATGTCTAATTTGCCTTTTTTTCTCTGTTTTCTTTTTGTGTTGTTCCAATACACATAAAGGAGATAAACACGTTTAGAACAAAACATGTATAATTGCAATAGTTTTCTAGAAGAAATACTTCATTTTCTGGAACAATTTCAAGTACTATTTCTACCACTGCCTATTGGCCCATATCCTAAATTGGAGCTGCTCTGCAGTACTCGGAACGCCTCTACACACAGAACGGAGCTTTGCGGAGGTGTTCAGCTTCTACATCGGCATGTGCACAGAGGTGTACGAGCCACTATAAAATGTACAGAGCCATACTGTTCTGGCTCCGTATACTCCGTATACTACTTACATCGGGCTCCCTGATTACAGCTGATTTGTGACGGTGCCATATGTCGGACTTATTTAGATCTTATGGATGGATCATCATATTCGAGCCTTGGACAACTAATATTAAAGTCACTGAAAGTCTTTTTCTGCTTTTCATAAGTGATTACATTACACTTTATTAACATACTATAAATATGAAACATTGTTAAAAGTTTAGCAAATAAAGCCTTACCCTCTTCGGGTTGATGCAATATTTATTTTGTTAGGATGTGGCCATAGAGCCGCAAGCTGCAACTAATGAAAATGAGGAGAGGGAAATGCTTTGTGTGCTGGTGTTACTATGACTCAGAACTTGCAGTTAGTTCTCTGATGTGAATCAATGTGACAGCTGCGCTTTTCACAGGACTATGGAGGCCATATTTGCCTTTATGATTGACAGCTGGTCTCTCATGATAGATTGAATCAGTGAAATTTAATCAGCCTAGAGTAATGCCTAAGGTTTGATTTATGAGATCTGGGGTTTAATAGTATTGGGAAGTATACAAACCAAATTCAAGGGCATATTTTTATAGCGCTAGAGAAATATGAGCAAAATAACTACTTTGTGCTTGATAAAAATAGCCGGTATACCCACATGAATGTGTATTGATGCTGACATGTGATGTGCATTTGCACTTTTTCTATGTTTGTCTTGCTAAAGTATACGTTAAAAAAATAAATCCCCTTATATTCGTCACTTTGTGTTGTGGAAAACATGTGTAATATCTTCTGAAAAGTTATACACTCCTCAATAAAATTAAGGGAACACTTAAAGAGGACCTGTTAGCAGGATTTGGGATTGTAAAAGTTGAGACTTGGCTCTAATGGCGATTTAATGCAGATTAAATTGATCATAAACTGGAAAAAAAGTTTGTTCAGCTCATCCTTGAGTAGGAATTCTTGAGTTCCAAGTAGAGCACAGGATATCGGCTCTGCCAGACGTGGAGGCAACGTGCATAGGTTGAAGGAAGGATCCGGCTACAGCAGGTAAAATAAGCAAATTTTCATTTGGATCAATGTTAAAAATTAGGCATTGTTGCAACAAATCAATTTGACCTAGTTGGAATGTGGAAGAACCATGTATAATAACCAGACATGTTTCGAACACACTGCATGTTCTTAAATTTGGTGAGATCTGCTTAGTTTACCTGCTGGAGCTTGAGATTTACTCAAGCTATGCAGATTAAATTGATACCTTTTTAAAAAAATTAGTGATCTTGTTTTTCTGTTGATGTTAAATGCTAATGAGGTGCAAGTGTAGCTGGGTTGGACGCTGAACTTGATCTTCTCTTGCCAGTCTAGGTAATTGTTGGCCCACAAGACTGTCTTCTGTCTTTGGCTCTGTTGCATTGCATCTTCATTCCAGAGTTTATTCTTAGCTGGTGCCTCTGGCCACGAGAAGGCCCTGGAGTTACCTACGCATTGAGTGCTAACTGCCAAAAGTCCTGGCCTACAGTGAACCCCCGGGATTGAGATGTAGTGCAAAGAAGGCATGGAGGACCAGATATAAGGCAGCGAGCAGCTAAGGCAATAGGAGGGATGAGTGGTGAGGCAATATGTTGGATGTAGATCGACACCATTGTTTTATTTTTTGTGTAGAATGAATTATAAAAAATGATGCATTCTCCAGATTTTTGTAAAATGTGAGTAGAATGACTAAGGCCATAAATTTTGTGGTTTGGCCCATAGTAGGACATGCGATGACATGGTAAATCTAGTGGAGCTGGGGTGGCCATAGATGTAAGAGCACCAGTGTGTCTCGCGTGACACCAAAGCCGTAAAGTTGTGAAGCAAGGGTGTGGATTGTTGTGTGGGTTGGTGTTGTGGATCCTGTTTTTGGGCTCCCTCTGGTGGTTACGGCTGGTACTGGGTGACTTTGGTGGGTTGCGGTCTCTGGTTTCCACCTGTCCATCAGAGGCTGGGTGTTTCCTATTTAACCTGGCTTTCCTGTCATTCCCTTGCCGGCTATCAATGTACTCAGATGTGCTCAGTTTGGTTCCTGACTACCTGCTCCCAGATCTCTCAGGATAAGCTAAGTTTTGTTTTTCAGTTGTTTGGTTTTTTGTCCAGCTTGCTAATTATGACTCTATGCTAGCTGGTAGCTCTAGTGGGCTGAGGTTCTCCCCATGTGCCATGAGTTGGCACATGGGTTCTTGTAATCTCAGGATGGTTTTTGATTAGGGTTTTTTGCTGACCGCTCAGACCCCTTTTGTATCATTCTGCTTTCTAGTTATAGCGGGCCTCATTTTGCTAAATCTATTTTTCATCTCTATATGCGTGCCTTCCTCTCATTTCACCGTCAATACATGTGGGGGGCAACTATACCTTTTGGGGTTCATTCCTCTGGAGGCAAGCTAGGTCTTTATTTCCTCTGCAGTGCTAGTTAGCTCTTAGGCTGGCGCGTGGTGTCTAGAATCAACGTAGGCACGCTCCCTGGCTATTTCTAGTTGTGTTTGTCAGGAGTAGGGCAGCGGTCAGCCCAGGTTCCATCACCCTAGAGCTCGTCCGTTATTTATGTTATTTTGCTTGTCCAGTGCGATCCCCAGCCATTGGGATCCATGACAGTATAGCCGGCCCACAAAGTGTTAATTGTTTGGGCTGAAGCAGGAGAAAAAGAAGTGTTTAAGGGAATTTTTTTTTTTTTTTTTTCCCCTCAGAGTTTTGCTGCCTAGCCCTTAATTGCTGTCTAGCTGCTTCTTACCTCCTCTTAACCCTTGAATGGCTCTGACCTTAGCTGTTTAACATGGATGTCCAGAGTTTGGCTTCCAGCCTGAGTAATCTTGCTGCAAAAGTTCAAAACATACAGGATTTTGTTGTTCACACTCCCATGTCTGAACCTAGAATTCCTATTCCAGAGTTTTTTTCTGGAGATAGATCTACCTTCCTGAATTTCAGGAACAATTGCAAATTGTTTCTTTCTTTGAAATCTCGCTCCTCTGGAGACCCTGCTCAGCAGGTTAAGATTGTAATATCTTTCCTGCGGGGCGACCCTCAGAATTGGGCATTTGCATTGGCACCAGGGGATCCTGCATTGCTCAGTGTGGATGCGTTTTTTCTGGCACTGGGATTGCTCTATGAGGAACCTAACCTGGAGATTCAGGCTGAAAAGGCTTTATTAGCCCTCTCTCAGGGGCATGATGAAGCGAAAGTATATTGTCAAAAATTTCGGAAATGGTCGGTGCTTACTCAGTGGAATGAGTGCGCCCTGGCTGCAAACTTCAGAGATGGTCTTTCTGAGGCCATTAAGGATATTATGGTGGGGTTCCCTGCGCCTACAGGTCTGAATGAGTCTATGGCTATGGCCATTCAGATTGATCGGCATTTACGGGAGCGCAAACCTGTGCACCAGTTGGCGGTGTCTTCTGAACAGGCACCTGAGACTATGCAATGTGATAGAATTCAGTCCAGAAGTGAACGGCAAAATTATAGGCGGAAAAATGGATTATGTTTTTATTGTGGTGATTCAGCTCATGTTATATCAGCATGCTCTAAACGCACAAAAAAGGTTGATAAATCTTTTGCCATTAGTACTCTGCAGTCTAAGTTCATTTTGTCTGTAACTCTGATTTGTTCACTGTCTTCCATTTCCGTCGATGCCTATGTGGATTCGGGCGCTGCCCTGAGTCTTATGGATTGGTCATTTGCCAAACGCTGCGGTTTTAGTCTGGAGCCTCTGGAAGTTCCTATTCCTTTGAAGGGAATTGACTCTACACCATTGGCTATGAATAAACCGCAGTACTGGACACAAGTGACCATGCGCATGACTCCCGTTCATCAGGAGGTGATTCGCTTCCTTGTACTGTATAATTTACATGATGTACTAGTGCTTGGTCTGCCATGGTTACAAACTCATAATCCTGTCCTGGATTGGAAAACAATGTCTGTGTTAAGCTGGGGATGTCAGGGGGTTCATGATGATGCACCTCTGATTTCAATAGCTTCATCTACGCCTTCTGAGGTCCCTGCGTTTTTGTCTGACTATCGGGATGTTTTTGAGGAGCCTAAGCTCAATTCGCTCCCTCCTCATAGGGATTGTGACTGTGCTATAGAATTAATTCCTGGCAGTAAGTTCCCTAAGGGTCGTTTATTTAATCTGTCAGTGCCAGAGCATACTGCTATGCGGAATTATATTAAGGAGTCCTTGGAAAAGGGACATATTCGTCCATCTTCGTCCCCTCTGGGAGCAGGGTTTTTTTTTCGTGGCAAAAAAAGATGGTTCCCTGAGGCCTTGTATAGATTATCGCCTTCTGAATAAGATTACAGTCAAATATCAGTATCCATTGCCATTATTGACTGATTTGTTTGCTCGCATTAAGGGGGCTAGGTGGTTCACTAACATAGATCTTCGCGGTGCGTATAATCTTGTGCGGATAAAACAGGGTGATGAGTGGAAAACCGCATTTAATATGCCTGAGGGCCATTTTGAGTATTTGGTAATACCTTTTGGACTTTCTAATGCTCCTTCAGTCTTTCAGTCCTTTATGCACAATATTTTCCGTGAATATCTGGATAAGTTTATGATTGTGTATTTGGATGATATTTTGGTGTTTTCTGATGACTGGGAGTCTCATGTTCTACAGGTCAGGAAGGTGTTTCAAGTCCTGCGGGCCAATTCTCTGTTTGTGAAGGGCTCAAAATGTCTCTTCGGAGTCCAGAAAATTTCTTTTTTGGGGTACATTTTTTCTCCTTCTACTATTGAGATGGATCCCGTCAAGGTTCAGGCAATTTGTGACTGGACACAACCTACATCTGTTAAGAGTCTTCAGAAGTTCTTGGGTTTTGCTAATTTTTATCGTCGGTTCATTACTAATTTTTCCAGTGTTGTTAAACCTTTGACTGATTTGACTAAAAAGGGTGCTGATGTTGCTAATTGGTCTCCTACAGCTGTGGAGGCCTTTCAGGAACTTAAGCGCCGGTTTTCTTCTGCTCCTGTGTTATGTCAACCAGATGTTTCACTTCCTTTTCAGGTTGAGGTTGATGCTTCCGAGATTGGAGCGGGGGTGGTTTTGTCACAGAGAAGTTCCAATGGCTCGGTGATGAAGCCATGTGCGTTCTTTTCTAGAAAATTCTCGCCCGCCGAGCGCAATTATGATGTGGGTAATCGGGAGCTTTTGGCCATGAAGTGGGCATTTGAGGAGTGGCGTCATTGGCTTGAGGGTGCTAGACATCGTGTGGTGGTCTTGACTGATCACAAAAATCTGATTTACCTTGAGTCTGCCAGGCGTCTGAATCCTAGACAGGCTCGTTGGTCGTTGTTTTTTTCTCGTTTCAATTTTGTGGTTTCATACCTGCCAGGTTCAAAGAATGTGAAGGCAGATGCTCTTTCCAGGAGTTTTGTGCCTGACTCTCCTGGAGACTCTGGGCCTACTGGTATCCTTAGGGATGGGGTAATATTGTCCGCCGTCTCCCCAGACTTGCGACGTGCATTGCAGGAGTTTCAGGCGGATAAACCTGATCATTGTCCACCAGAAAGACTGTTTGTTCCGGATGATTGGACCAGTAGAGTCATCTCCGAGGTCCATTCTTCTGTGTTGGCTGGTCATCCTGGAATATTTGGTACTAGAGACTTGGTGGCCAGGTCTTTTTGGTGGCCTTCCTTGTCAAGGGATGTGCGCACCTTTGTGCAGTCTTGTGAAGTGTGTGCTCGGGCTAAGCCTTGCTGTTCTCGGGCCAGTGGGTTGTTGTTATCCTTGCCTATCCCGAAGAGGCCTTGGACGCACATTTCCATGGATTTTATTTCAGATCTCCCTGTCTCACAGAAAATGTCCGTTATCTGGGTTGTGTGTGACCGCTTTTCTAAGATGGTTCATTTGGTACCCTTGCCTAAGTTGCCTTCCTCCTCTGAGTTGGTCCCTTTATTTTTTCAGAACGTGGTTCGTTTGCATGGGATTCCGGAGAATATCGTTTCTGACAGGGGATCCCAGTTTGTGTCTAGATTTTGGCAGACGTTTTGTGCTAAGATGGGCATTGATTTGTCTTTCTCGGCTGCATTCCATCCTCAGACGAATGGCCAGACGGAGCGAACTAATCAGACCTTGGAAACTTATTTAAGGTGTTTTGTTTCTGCTGATCAAGATGACTGGGTTGCCTTTTTGCCACTGGCCGAATTTGCCCTTAATAATCGGGCTAGTTCTGCTACTTTGGTCTCTCCTTTCTTTTGTAATTCGGGGTTTCATCCTCGTTTTTCCTCTGGTCAGGTGGAGCCTTCGGATTGTCCTGGAGTGGACGTGGTGGTGGACAGGCTACATCAGATTTGGAATCAGGTGGTGGACAATTTGAAGTTGTCTCAGGAGAAGACTCAGCAGTTTGCGAATCGCCGTCGCCGCGTGGGTCCCTGACTTCTTGTTGGGGACTTGGTGTGGTTGTCTTCTCGTTTTGTCCCTATGAAGGTCTCTTCTCCTAAGTTCAAGCCTCGGTTCATCGGTCCTTATAAGATCTTGGAGATTCTTAACCCTGTGTCTTTTCGTTTGGATCTCCCAGCATCGTTTGCTATTCATAATGTGTTCCATCGGTCGTTATTGCGGAGGTATGAGGTGCCCGTTGTTCCTTCGGTTGAGCCTCCTGCTCCGGTGCTGGTGGAGGGAGAATTGGAGTATGTTGTTGAGAAGAGCTTGGATTCTCGTGTTTCCAGACGTAAACTCCAGTATTTGGTTAAGTGGAAGGGTTATGGTCAGGAGGATAATTCCTGGGTGGTCGCCTCTGATGTTCATGCGACTGATTTGGTCCGCGCCTTCCATAGAGCTCATCCTGATCGCCCTGGGGGTTCTCGTGAGGGTTCGGTGACCCCTCCTCAAGGGGGAGGTACTGTTGTGGATTCTGTTTTTGGGCTCCCTCTGGTGGTTACGGCTGGTACTGGGTGACTTTGGTGGGTTGCGGTCTCTGGTTTCCACCTGTCCATCAGAGGCTGGGTGTTTCCTATTTAACCTGGCTTTCCTGTCATTCCCTTGCCGGCTATCAATGTACTCAGATGTGCTCAGTTTGGTTCCTGACTACCTGCTCCCAGATCTCTCAGGATAAGCTAAGTTTTGTTTTTCAGTTGTTTGGTTTTTTCTCCAGCTTGCTAATTATGACTCTATGCTAGCTGGTAGCTCTAGTGGGCTGAGGTTCTCCCCATGTGCCATGAGTTGGCACATGGGTTCTTGTAATCTCAGGATGGTTTTTGATTAGGGTTTTTTGCTGACCGCTCAGACCCCTTTTGTATCATTCTGCTTTCTAGTTATAGCGGGCCTCATTTTGCTAAATCTATTTTTCATCTCTATGTGCGTGCCTTCCTCTCATTTCACCGTCAATACATGTGGGGGGCAACTATACCTTTTGGGGTTCATTCCTCTGGAGGCAAGCTAGGTCTTTATTTCCTCTGCAGTGCTAGTTAGCTCTTAGGCTGGCGCGTGGCGTCTAGAATCAACGTAGGCACGCTCCCTGGCTATTTTTAGTTGTGTTTGTCAGGAGTAGGGCAGCGGTCAGCCCAGGTTCCATCACCCTAGAGCTCGTCCGTTATTTATGTTATTTTGCTTGTCCAGTGCGATCCCCAGCCATTGGGATCCATGACAGGTTGGCTGCTCGAAAATTATGAACATTGCTGTATGTGTTTTAGGGACAATTCTCTTTGAAAACGGCTTACGTACACATGGGCAATATCTATGGTCCAATAACAGGAGGTTTATTAACTTCACAAACTTCCAAAGATACTCAAAACAAAAACAGCCTTTCTCCAAGACAACATTAAAAAAGAGTAAAACTGTTCATACTGCAGATATACGTAAATCCCATACTCAGCCTCTGGCAGAGAGCAATCAACCTTAGAGTCCTTCCCACACACACAGACCATTTCTGGGACAGCTTTGCTGGAGCTATGGGAATGACCATTCCCACACAAGCTCTTCTGGTCACTCCTAAAACCCGAACCGAAATTTCGGTCCCATTGAAAAAACTTCTCAGCAACCTTCATTTCCAGGACTGACATCACTGAGCCTAGCCACTTCTGGTGACACATTTCTCCATCCCAGGACTTTATCACCTTCTTTCCTTACAGTGGGCATATCCTTAAATTTTATGGAACCTTGGGTATGTATGGCCACAAACTATGAGATATTGTTATTGTTACGCATGAGAGTCAAAATATCAGGTGCTCTCTAAGTCCACATTTTAATGTGGACACTTTTAAAATTACTGAAGCTATGCAAAAATGACAAATGATTAGGGTTATAAAGATTATTATTTCCAGTTACTAATTAGAAATACAGCTGAGAAATTCAATCTTCATTTACACCCTCGGGTACAGTAATATCACACATAAACTCAATATACATCCCTTTACTGCTATCTTGGCTGCTAATAATACGACTATCTAAAGGAGTTGTAAAGTGTTGAGCACACAATTAGAAAATAACACTTTTTCATAATTTAGTAATATAATGGTAAGGCAGAGTTAAAAGCCAGATTATCATGACTCAAAATATACTCAAAAAGAAATGCAGGCGGGCTTATTCTTACATGTAAGAAGTTGGATCAATGCAAAGCTGCAACAAAAATCAAAACTCGCACATGCAGGTCAATAATTTGGTCCCAAATAGCTTCCTTCCTGTGCTTGTCAGATTAGGATGGGTTGGTCATGGATATCCTAAAGGACATGTCTATCCTGCACCAAAACTATCAGTTGCTTGGCATCCACTGGCTTTGTCATGGCCCCGTTATCATGCTGCTCTCAGAATAAATAGCAAGAACCTTATGACACATTATCCTTAAAGGACCCGAATTTCTAGCAAAAATTAGCTCAGAACTTCCAGGTTATGGAATGATGGCTTGCACAGATGGATACCAAAACCCTCTGTGGCCCTCCTTGCTTTCAAAGAGCAAAAATTTGAGAGTCATTATGAAATCTAACATGTTATCATGAGATCTTGCTCTTTGCATTAACCTAGCGCAGCAGCAATCTAAGCGCTTACAGACCAGCAACCATTATAATGATTATATTGCTCGCTTAATAAGGAATGCAGCAATGCTGGGATAGTATTATAGACAAATGTCCTGGATATGACAACCCAAGAGGGGGAAGGGTGGGACAAAATACCCTTAAACAAATATTTAAAATATTAAATTGTATTTAAATACATCTTAACATACTACATAGTTTGCGCAAAAATACCTTGTGAAAAAGAATAACATATTAATTAAAAGATCCATGAAACACTAAATTCAGCCAATCGGCTGTTCATATTAGAAACCCAATAAAATAAATCCATAAGAAGCCCCAAGAGTCAGATTGATTAGCTCCAAAGCGTATGATGTTTAAACAATTGATGCACAGAGTCCCCCACAATAAATGGATTTGGAGATAAAGCTGTACGTGATACGTGATGTTAAGGTTACCTCTATAACCGTGATGCTTGAGTTCGTAGTGCAGGATTCTTCTCTGAAGATGATTGCAGCAAAAAAAAGTACTTTCAGGAGCGTGATCCCGGCCAGTGACACACGCTCCTTGAGCTTGCTACCCAACGGCGTGCAAGCGTGTGGAAGCTCGTGGTTGAAGTCCGCGGCAGAAGAGTAGACCAGCAGGACCTTGCGTGACGTAAGTTGTCACATGACCTGCGAGGGTAAGAGGCGTCGTAAGGACCAGTTCCTACGCGTTTCGGACAACACGGTCTCCTTCATCAGGGATGGTCCTTTAGGAGACAGAGACTGCTTTATATACAATCTTCTCATTTGCTGCAGAAGGAGGAGGGAATATGCTAAGTAAATGCAAATAGCTCAACCTCACTGTTGAGGCCAGTTGGTTTTAATGAGTCCAAATTAAATATCCATCTGCTCTCAGCTCTGGACATTTTTTTAATAAAGTCACCTTTCCTCCAATCTTTTTTTTATAATTTCCAGATCTGTAATAATTGTGCCATTGATTGAACCATTATGTTCATCTCTATAATGCTTAGATAGTGGGTGTCCAACAAACCTATTTTTAATATTTCTTAAATGCTTGTTTATTCTCACAGTTAGTGGGCGTTTAGTGTTGTGAATTCTGCTCTTGGGCTCCCTCCGGTGGTTGTAAGTGGTAGCGCTGCTGTCTCTGAATCGCAGCATTTATCAGGTGTGTTCACTTTTTGCAATTTTGACTGGGCTATTTAGTCTTGCTTCACCCTTTAGTCAGTGCCAGTTGTCCATTGTTCCTGGAGGATTCACATTCCTGCCTGGTCTCTTCTGCTTTGCAGTTCATTTCAACAAAGATAAGTTCTGGCCTTGATTTTTGCTGTCCACATGCTGTGGCCTTATTGTTCAGTTCTTTTCCATGTTTTTGTCTTGTCCAGCTTGGTCTGTATAAGGATTTGTTTAGCCAAGCTGGTATCTCTGGAGATGCAGATATACCCTCCATATCTTTAGTTAGCTGTGGAGATTTTGTATTTTCTGTGGTGGATATTTTCTTGTGTTTTAATACTGACCGCATAGTACTCTGTCCTATCCTTTCTATTTAGCTAGAAGTGGCCTCCTTTGCTAAATTCTCATTTCAGTCTGTGTATGTTTTTTCCCTCTCCTCTCACAGTCAATATTTGTGGGGGGCTGTCTATCCTTTGGGGATTTTCTCTGAGGCAAGATAGTTTTCCCTTTTCTATCTCTAGGGGTAATTAGTCCTCCGGCTGTGTCGAGATGTCTAGGGAGCGCTAGGTACATTCCACGGCTACTTCTAGTTGCGGTGTTAAGTTCAGGGTCTGCGGTCAGTACAGGTACCACCTTCTCCAGAGTACGTCTCATGCTGCTCTTAGGCCACCAGATCATAACAGTTTAGTACGACCCACATAAATTTTACAGCAGGGGCATTTTAGAGAATAAATCACCCCAGAGGTGGTACACGTGATGACATCCCGGATTTCAAATTAATTTATCCCATTTGTGATGACTGACTGTTTTGTGGTCTTTAATAGTTTGCACACTTTGCAATTTCGACAATGATAAAAACCACATACTTTTCTGCCAATGTACTGACTGGAATTTCTTATTTGATTATAGATCAGTATTGATGGGGCTATTACATTTCCCAAATTGTGGGTTTTTCTGAAAATAAATCTGGGATTGGGAGGGATTGTATCACCAATTATTTTATCCTCCTTCAGTAAGTCCCAGTGTTTCCCAACAATTTTTTTCAAAATGTGCACACTGGCATTATATTGAACGATAATAGGGATGTCATTCAGAATGTCGGAGTTTTCTTTATCTTTTTTACCACCACTTATTAAGTCATTTTGTGACTTCATAGTTGCCATCTGTGTAGCATTTAGTAAATGGCTTCTTTCAAACCCTTTATTCAAAAAAGTGTTGGTACCCTTGAAATTATTTATCCCAGAAAATTATTACAATGACACGCGTTTTGTCATAGACATATCAATTTCTTTTGGTGTGAATTGGAACAACGCAAAAAAAAAAAACAGAGAAAAAAAGGCAATTTGGACATAATTTCACACAAAAGTTCAAAATAGGCTGGAAAAAATTGTTGGTACCCTCAACTGAATATTTGATTGCTCCCTCTGGAATAAATAACTGCAATCAATCGCTTCCTATGGTCCAAAAGCTATGGGAGTGACCATTCCAACCCAAGCTCTTCTTGTCACTCCTAAAACCCAAACCAAAATTCTGTTCCCATTGAAAAAATTTCTCAGCCACTTTCATTTCCAGGACTTACATCCACAAGTCTCGTACACCTGTCAACTGAAATTTTAGACCACTCTTCCACTGCAAACTGCTCCAGATCTCTCATATTTGAAGGCGCCTTCTCCCAACAGCAATGTTAAGATCTCTACACAGATGTTCAATGGGATTAGATCTGGACTCATTGCTGGCCACTAGGGTTGAGCGAAACGGGTCGATCATTTTCAAAAGTCGCCGACTTTTGGCTAAGTCGGCGTCTCATGAAACCCGATCCGACCCCTGTGCTTGTCGGCCATGCGGTACGCGACTTTCGCGCCAAAGTCGCGTTTCAATGACGCGAAAAGCGCCATTTCTCAGCCAATGAAGGTGAACGCAGAGTGTGGGCAGCGTGATGACATAGATCCTGGTCCCCACCATCTTAGAGAAGGGCATTGCAGTGATTGGCTTGCTGTCTGCGGCGTCACAGGGGCTATAAAGGGGCGTTCCCGCCGACCGCCATCTTACTGCTGCTGATCTGAGCTTAGGGAGAGGTTGCTGCCGCTTCGTCAGAAGCAGGGATAGCGTTAGGCAGGGTCCACTAACCACCAAACCGCTTGTGCTGTAGCGATTTCCACTGTCCAACACCACCTTCGGTGTGCAGGAACAGTGGAAGCTATTTTTTTTTTTTTTTTCCTCAGCGCTGTAGCTCATTGGGCTGCCCTAGAAGGCTCCGTGATAGCTGTATTGCTGTGTGTACGCCACTGTGGAAACCAACTGCTTTTTTCAAAGCACATATCCTCTTGTTCCTTTCTGCACAGCTATCTTTTTGGTTTGTCCACACTTTTTATTTAATTTGTGCATCAGTCCACTCCTATTGCTGCCTGCCATACCTGGCTTAGATTACTGCAGGGAGATAGTAATTGTAGGACAGTCCCTGTTTTTTTTTTTTTTTTTTTTTTGTGGGAAATTAAGATTGGCATTTCTGCTACAGTGCCATCCCTGTGTGTGCCATCTCTCACTGAGTGGGCCATAGAAAGCCTATTTATTTTTTCCGTGATTTGTGTTCTACCTCAACACAAAAACACTACATCAATCAGTGGTAGAAAAATATTGGCCTCAGTCAGGGCTTGTGTGCCACTGCTGTGTGTGCTATCTCTCATTCAGTGGGCTATAGAAAGCCTATTTATTTATTTATTTTTTTTCTTATTATTTGGTTTCTAAAGTCTCCCTGAAAAAAAAAAAAAACATAAAAAAACAGTGGGAGAGTAATATTGCCCTTTCAGCTTGTGTGCCAGTCTTGACTCCTGGGTGTGCCACCTCTCTCTCTCATTCAGTGGGCCATAGAAAGCCTATTTATTTTTTTTTTTAAATATTATTGGGTTTCTAAAGTCTCCCTTAAAAAACAAAAAATACATAAAAAAACAGTGGGAGAGTAATATTGCCCTTTCAGCTTGTGTGCCAGTCTTGACTCCTGGGTGTGCCACCTCTCTCATTCAGTGGGCCATAGAAAGCATTTTTTTTTTCCTTGATTTGTGTTCTAAAATCTACCTCAACACAAAAACACTACATCAATCAGTGGGAGAAAAATATTGGCCTCAGTCAGGGCTTGTGTGCCACTGCTGTGTGTGCTATCTCTCATTCAGTGGGCTATAGAAAGCCTATTTATTTATTTATTTATTTTTTTTCTTATTATTTGGTTTCTAAAGTCTCCCTGAAAAAATAAAAAAAATAAAAAAACAGTGGGAGAGTAATATTGCCCTTTCAGCTTGTGTGCCAGTCTTGACTCCTGGGTGTGCCACCTCTCTCTCTCATTCAGTGGGCCATAGAAAGCCTATTTATTTTTTTTTTAAATATTATTGGGTTTCTAAAGTCTCCCTTAAAAAACAAAAAATACATAAAAAAACAGTGGGAGAGTAATATTGCCCTTTCAGCTTGTGCGCCAGTCTTGACTCCTGGGTGTGCCACCTCTCTCTCTCTAATTGTGGGCCATAGAAAGCCTTTTTTTTGTTGTTTTTTTTTTGTTTTGTTTTTAATATTATTTGGTTTCTAAAGTCTCCCTGAGAAAAAAAAATAAATAAATTAGGTGGGAGATTAATATTGACATTAGTGCTTGAATGACAGTCCTGCGTGTGTGTCATCTCTGTGATTTTGTGCCACAGAAAACAGAGTGTGTAACATTGTGCCTGATTTTCCTTGTGGTCTCACCAACCTGTTAAGGGATATTGAAATCATACTGAAGTTATAGCTCACCGTGTAAGTTGTTTGACAGCAACAAATAAAGTTACTTTGGTTAAGATTTTAAAACAATGAGGAAGTCTGGTGCAAGAGGTCGTCGTGGGCGTTCATTGTCAGCTGGTAATGATGGTAGTGGTAGTGGAGCATCAGGTGGTCGTGGGGATAAAAATATTCCACCTAAGTCTGGAGCTGTGGAGCCAGTTTCGTCGTCAGGCTACACAAGGCCTCGAACGCTCTCTTTTCTGGGAGTAGGAAAACCGCTTTTAAAGGCGGAGCAGCAACAGCAAGTTTTGGCTTACATTGCAGACTCAGCCTCTAGCTCTTTTGCCTCCTCTTCCGAAACTGGTAAATGTAAAAGCAGCGCGTCGCTTGTGGATGTTCACGGTCAGGGACAAGTCGCTTCCTTGTCCTCCTCAGCAAAAACTACAACAAGAGAGAAGGATGCAGCAGGCGACACAACGGGTCACTCCATGGAGCTCTTTACACATACCGTCCCTGGCTTAGAAAGTGAAACATTTAACAGGCCATGCCCATTACAAGTATATTCTGACATGGAGTGCACTGATGCACAGCCACAGCCAGAGTACTATGCTGCTCCTTTGACTCAGACCACCACATTGCCCTCTCAGGGTACAGATCCACAATCAGACCCTGATGAGACTATGTTGCCCCGCCACGAACGCTATACCACCGACCGACACAGTGACACAGACGAAGTTGCACACGAGCTCGAAGAGGAGGTAATAGATGACCCAGTTATTGACCCCGATTGGCAGCCATTGGGGGAACAGGGTGCAGGCGGCAGTAGTTCAGAAGCGGAGGTGGAGGAGGGGCCGCAGCAGGCATCAACATCGCAACAGGTTCCATCTGCCGGGCCCGTATCTGGCCTAAAACGCGTGTCAAAGCCAAAACCTGTTGGAGGACAGCGTGGCCATCCGGTTAAAGCTCAGTCTGCAATCCCTGAAAAGGGATCCGAGTCTAGGAAGAGTGCAGTCTGGCATTTTTTTAAACAACATCCAACTGATCAGCGCAAAGTCATCTGTCAAAAATGTTCAACTAGCTTAAGCAGAGGTCAGAATCTGAAAAGTCTAAATACTAGTTGCATGCATAGACACTTAACCACCATGCATTTTCAAGCCTGGACTAACTACCAAACGTCCCTTAAGGTTGTAGCACCCTCGGCCAATGAAGCTAGTCAGCAACGCAACATCCCTTCCGTCACTGTAAGGCCACCATTTTCCGCACCACCGGCAGTATCTGTGCAGGTTTCTTTGCCAGCCAAAAGCAGTCAGGGTCAGGGAACCACCAGTTTTGTAGGAGGAAATATTGCATCTAGGGCACCGGCGGAAACAATACCGTCTCCAACCGTCTCTCAGTCTGCCATGTACACCGGCACACCCGAAAGTTCCACGATCTCCAGCTCTCCAGTCCAGCTCACCCTACATGAGACTCTGGTTAGAAAAAGGAAGTACTTATCCTCGCATCCGCGTACACAGGGTTTTAACGCCCACATAGCTAGACTAATCTCGTTAGAGATGATGCCCTACCGGTTAGTTGAAAGCGAAGCTTTCAAAGCCCTGATGGAGTACGCTGAACCACGATACGAGCTACCCAGTCGACACTTTTTTTCCAGAAAAGCCATCCCAGCCCTGCACCAGCATGTTAAACAGCGCATCGTCCATGCACTCAGGCAATCTGTGAGTACAAAGGTGCACCTGACTACAGATGCATGGACCAGTAGGCATGGCCAGGGACGTTATGTGTCCATCACGGCACACTGGGTGAATGTGGTGGATGCAGGGTCCACAGGCGACATCAATTTAGGGACAGTTGTGCCTAGCCCACGGTCTAGGAAACAGTTGGCTGTAGGCGTTCGCACCCCCTCCTCCTCCTCCTCCTCGTCCTCCTGCAGAAGCTACAGCTCTTCCACAGAACGCAGTCTGCCAACCACTCCATCGGCAGATGACACTGTTGCACACCAGTTGTCCCATTATGGGCCAGCTACTGCCAAGCGTCAGCAGGCTGTATTGGCTATGAAGTGTTTGGGCGACAACAGACACACCGCGGAAGTTTTATCCGAGTTCTTGGAACAAGAAACGCAGTCGTGGCTGGGCACAGTAGATCTTGAGGCAGGCAAGGTAGTGAGTGATAACGGAAGGAATTTCATGGCTGCCATCTCCCTTTCCCAACTGAAACACATTCCTTGCCTGGCTCACACCTTAAACCTGGTGGTGCAGTGCTTATTGAAAACTTATCCTGGGTTCTCCGACCTGCTCCTCAAAGTGCGTGCACTTTGCTCACATATCCGACGTTCGCCTGTACACGCCAGCCGTATGCAGACCTATCAGCGGTCTTTGAACCTTCCCCAGCATCGCCTAATCATAGATGTTGCAACAAGGTGGAACTCAACACTGCACATGCTTCAGAGACTGTGCGAACAGAGGCGTGCTGTTATTTATTTGTGGGAGGATACACGGGCAGGCAGTAGGATGGCAGACATGGAGTTGTCAGGTGTGCAGTGGTCTAAGATACAAGACATGTGTCATGTCCTTCAGTGTTTTGAGGAATGCACACGGCTGGTTAGTGCAGACAACGCCGTAATAAGCATGAGCATCCCCCTAATGCGTCTGCTGATGCAAAGTTTGACGCACATAAAGGAGCAGGCGTCTGCACCAGAGGAAGAGGAAAGCCTTGATGACAGTCAGCCATTGTCTGGTCAGGGCAGTGTACAGGACGAGGTAGCGGGCGAAGAGGAGGTGGAGGACGAGGAGGATGATGGGGATGAGTATATTTTTAATGCCGAACCTTTCCCGGGGGCACAGGAAATTGGTTGCGTGTCACGGCCGGGTTCTGATTTTTTGAGGGACACAAGTGACGTAGATTTGCCTGCAACTGCCCCTCAACCAATCACAACCGGAGATTTGACAACTGGAACTTTGGCCCACATGGCGGATTATGCCTTACGTATCCTAAAAAGGGACACACGCATTACGAAAATGATGAACGATGACGATTACTGGTTGGCCTGCCTCCTTGATCCACGCTATAAAGGCAAATTGCAAAATATTATGCCACATGAGAACTTGGAACTAATATTAGCAACCAAACAATCAACTCTTGTTGACCGTTTGCTTCAGGCATTCCCAGCACACAGCGCACGTGATCGTTCTCACACAAGCTCCAGGGGGCAGCAGACTAGGAGTGTTAGGGGTGCACACATCAGAAGTGGCGTTGGACAGAGGGGTTTTCTGACCAGGTTGTGGAGTGATTTTGCTATGACCGCAGACAGGACAGGTACTGCTGCATCAATTGAAAGTGACAGGAGACAACATTTGTCCAGTATGGTTACTAACTATTTTTCATCCCTTATCGATGTTCTCCCTCAACCGTCATTCCCATTTGATTACTGGGCCTCCAAATTAGACACCTGGCCAGAATTGGCAGAATATGCATTGCAGGAGCTTGCTTGCCCGGCAGCAAGTGTCCTATCAGAAAGAGTATTCAGTGCTGCAGGTTCAATATTAACCGAAAAAAGGACTCGTCTGGCTACCCAAAATGTTGACGATCTAACATTCATTAAAATGAACCACAACTGGATTTCGAAATCTTTTGCCCCACCTTGCCCGGCCGACACCTAGCTTTCCTATGAAAAGCTCTTGCCTGTGAATTACTTTTCTAATGTCTAATTTGCTGCAGCTGATTGTACAGCATACGACATGTTTACACCTCCCTAAATGGCAAAACTCCCCACACGGGGCCGTGGTATCGCGACTTGGCGCAAGCACCCGTGAGACTGCTGTTTGTCTGAAGAGGTGGGTGTGCTCGCTTTTGGTTGACGGCATTGCTACTGGGTCCCTCATAGTACAATGTAGTGTCTCTGGCGGTGGTGGTGCGCACCCAACGTCAGACACACCGTTGTAACATGAGGGGCCCTGGGGCGGTCCCGCCGGCCTCAAGAGAGTTCCCCCCTACCCCAGCTCAAAATGTGCTCTACCACGTGCAAAATTATGTCGCACAGCTCCACCAATCTTTAGTCTATTCGCTGACATCATTCAATGTCTGGCACTGACAATACAAATTTGTAGACATCTATGATGCAACTTAAAGTAGTCTGTTTCTGTGTCCTATATTGGCACCATTAAATAGTTACTGCCAAATTACTATGTCAGAAACTCAGTAGATGAGCCCACCCCTGTACCTAAGTATGCCACCTTTTTTTTTGTTTTGGTTGTTTTGCGAGACATTAACATCTATTTATATTTTGGGAGTACTGGGACAGACACTCCTTGCACTACTCCTCCACTCACCACCAAGCTGCCTGTGTATCCATGTAACCGCTGTAAAGCTGCCATGAGCCTATTGTTTGTTATTTTAGGCCTTTGATAGCCTGTCTGCGGTCCCTACTTTAAATACTCCTCCACTGACCACCAAGCTGCCTGCCCGTGTATCCATGTAACCGCTGTAAAACTGCCATGAGTCTATTGTTTGTTATTTTAGGCCTTTGATAGCCTGTCTGCGGTCCCTACTTTAAATACTCCTCCACTGACCACCAAGCTGCCTGCCCGTGTATCCATGTAACCGCTGTAAAGCTGCCATGAGCCTATTGTTTGTTATTTTAGGCCTTTGATAGCCTGTCTGCGGTCCCTACTTTAAATACTCCTCCACTCATCACCAGCTGCCTGCCCGTGTATCCATGTAACCGCTGTAAAGCTGCCATGAGCCTATTGTTTGTTATTTTAGGCCTTTGATAGCCTGTCTGCGGTCCCTACTTTAAATACTCCTCCACTGACCACCAAGCTGCCTGCCCGTGTATCCATGTAACCGCTGTAAAACTGCCATGAGCCTATTGTTTGTTATTTTAGGCCTTTGATAGCCTGTCTGCGGTCCCTACTTTAAATACTCCTCCACTGACCACCAAGCTGCCTGCCCGTGTATCCATGTAACCGCTGTAAAGCTGCCATGAGCCTATTGTTTGTTATTTTAGGCCTTTGATAGCCTGTCTGCGGTCCCTACTTTAAATACTCCTCCACTCATCACCAGCTGCCTGCCCGTGTATCCATGTAACCGCTGTAAAGCTGCCATGAGCCTATTGTTTGTTATTTTAGGCCTTTGATAGCCTGTCTGCGGTCCCTACTTTAAATACTCCTCCACTGACCACCAAGCTGCCTGTGTATCCATGTAACCGCTGTAAAGCTGCCATGAGCCTATTGTTTGTTATTTTAGGCCTTTGATAGCCTGTCTGCGGTCCCTACTTTAAATACTCCTCCACTCATCACCAGCTGCCTGCCCGTGTATCCATGTAACCACTGTAAAACTGCCATAAGCCTATTGTTTGTTATTTTAGGCCTTTGATAGCCTGTCTGCGGTCCCTACTTTAAATACTCCTCCACTCATCACCAGCTGCCTGCCCGTGTATCCATGTAACCGCTATAAAGCTGCCATGAGCCTATTGTTTGTTATTTTAGGCCTTTGATAGCCTGTCTGCGGTCCCTACTTTAAATACTCCTCCACTCACCACCAAGCTGCCTGTGTATCCATGTAACCGATGTAAAACTGCAGTATTTTGCTTATAAAAAAGAAAATACTGGAGAGATATCAAATGCAGACATTTTAACATTAAAAACAAAAACACATACAACAAAAAACTGGTACAGTACAAAAATTGGCCACCAGCCACAAAAACTTTCTCCT
The DNA here is from genome assembly GCF_051348905.1 of Ranitomeya variabilis. NCBI lineage: Eukaryota > Metazoa > Chordata > Amphibia > Anura > Dendrobatidae > Ranitomeya > Ranitomeya variabilis. Next base: position 203,799,881 of record NC_135233.1, read on the forward strand.
GCAAGTAGTTAACTGAAAGGTTTTTTTCCATTGAAAACACAGATATGGCATCCACCGAGTGTTGTCCTGTCGCGTCTTCTTTATATTATTGCCAAGAAGCTGCAACTGAATAAAGCTGAGCTTCTACCTTCTGCCTCTTATTAACTGCTTTTTTTAAAAAAAATTGTCCACCAGCTACAAAAACTTTCTCCTGCAAGTAGTTAACTGAAAGGTTTTTTTCCATTGAAAACACAGATATGGCATCCACCGAGTGTTGTCCTGTCGCGTCTTCTTTATATTATTGCCAAGAAGCTGCAACTGAATAAAGCTGAGCTTCTACCTTCTGCCTCTTATTAACTGCTTTTTTAAAAAAAAATTGTCCACCAGCTACAAAAACTTGCTCCTGCAAGTAGTTAACTGAAAGGTTTTTTTCCATTGAAAACACAGATATGGCATCCACCGAGTGTTGTCCTGTCGCGTCTTCTTTATATTATTGCCAAGAAGCTGCAACTGAATAAAGCTGAGCTTCTACCTTCTGCCTCTTATTAACTGCTTTTTTTTTATAAAATTGGCTGTTCCGGCCTACTAAAGGTGTCTGTCTGCCCCTGCCTGGTGTTGTTCTCAACTGAATAAAGCTGAGCTTCAACCTTCTGTTCCAAATTACCATTTTTAAAAATGCAATTGGCTGTTCCGGCCTACTAAAGGTGAATGTCTGCCCCTGCCTGGTGTTGTCCTCAACTGAATAAAGCTGAGCTTCTACCTTCTGTTCCAAATTACCATTTTTAAAAATGCAATTGGCTGTTCCGGCCTACTAAAGGTGAATGTCTGCCCCTGCCTGGTGTTGTCCTCAACTGAATAAAGCTGAGCTTCAACCTTCTGTTCCAAATTACCATTTTTAAAAATGCAATTGGCTGTTCCGGCCTACTAAAGGTGAATGTCTGCCCCTGCCTGGTGTTGTCCTCAACTGAATAAAGCTGAGCTTCAACCTTCTGTTCCAAATTACCATTTTTAAAAATGCAATTGGCTGTTCCGGCCTACTAAAGGTGTCTGTCTGCCCCTGCCTGGTGTTGTCCTCAACTGAATAAAGCTGAGCTTCTACCTTCTGCCTCTTACTAACTGCTGTTTTTTTTAAAAATTGGCTGTTCCGGCCTACTAAAGGTGTCTGTCTGCCCCTGCCTGGTGTTGTCCTCAACTGAATAAAGCTGAGCTTCAACCTTCTGTTCCAAATTACCATTTTTAAAAATGCAATTGCCTGTTCCGGCCTACTAAAGGTGTCTGTCTGCCCCTGCCTGGTGTTGTCCTCAACTGAATAAAGCTGAGCTTCAACCTTCTGTTCCAAATTACCATTTTTAAAAATGCAATTGGCTGTTCCGGCCTACTAAAGGTGTCTGTCTGCCCCTGCCTGGTGTTGTCCTCAACTGAATAAAGCTGAGCTTCTACCTTCTGCCTCTTACTAACTGCTGTTTTTTTAAAAAATTGGCTGTTCCGGCCTACTAAAGGTGAATGTCTGCCCCTGCCTGGTGTTGTCCTCAACTGAATAAAGCTGAGCTTCAACCTTCTGTTCCAAATTACCATTTTTAAAAATGCAATTGGCTGTTCCGGCCTACTAAAGGTGTCTGTCTGCCCCTGCCTGGTGTTGTCCTCAACTGAATAAAGCTGAGCTTCTACCTTCTGCCTCTTACTAACTGCTGTTTTTTTAAAAAATTGGCTGTTCCGGCCTACTAAAGGTGTCTGTCTGCCCCTGTCTGGTGTTGTCCTCAACTGAATAAAGCTGAGCTTCAACCTTCTGTTCCAAATTACCATTTTTAAAAATGCAATTGGCTGTTCCGGCCTACTAAAGGTGTCTGTCTGCCCCTGCCTGGTGTTGTCCTCAACTGAATAAAGCTGAGCTTCAACCTTCTGTTCCAAATTACCATTTTTAAAAATGCAATTGGCTGTTCCGGCCTACTAAAGGTGTCTGTCTGCCCCTGCCTGGTGTTGTCCTCAACTGAATAAAGCTGAGCTTCTACCTTCTGCCTCTTACTAACTGCTGTTTTTTTAAAAAATTGGCTGTTCCGGCCTACTAAAGGTGTCTGTCTGCCCCTGCCTGGTGTTGTCCTCAACTGAATAAAGCTGAGCTTCAACCTTCTGTTCCAAATTACCATTTTTAAAAATGCAATTGGCTGTTCCGGCCTACTAAAGGTGAATGTCTGCCCCTGCCTGGTGTTGTCCTCAACTGAATAAAGCTGAGCTTCAACCTTCAGTTCCAAATTACCATTTTTAAAAATGCAATTGGCTGTTCCGGCCTACTAAAGGTGTCTGTCTGCCCCTGCCTGGTGTTGTCCTCAACTGAATAAAGCTGAGCTTCAACCTTCTGTTCCAAATTACCATTTTTAAAAATGCAATTGGCTGTTCCGGCCTACTAAAGGTGTCTGTCTGCCCCTGCCTGGTGTTGTCCTCAACTGAATAAAGCTGAGCTTCTACCTTCTGCCTCTTACTAACTGCTGTTTTTTTAAAAAATTGGCTGTTCCGGCCTACTAAAGGTGAATGTCTGCCCCTGCCTGGTGTTGTCCTCAACTGAATAAAGCTGAGCTTCAACCTTCTGTTCCAAATTACCATTTTTAAAAATGCAATTGGCTGTTCCGGCCTACTAAAGGTGTCTGTCTGCCCCTGCCTGGTGTTGTCCTCAACTGAATAAAGCTGAGCTTCTACCTTCTGCCTCTTACTAACTGCTGTTTTTTAAAAAAATTGGCTGTTCCGGCCTACTAAAGGTGTCTGTCTGCCCCTGCCTGGTGTTGTCCTCAACTGAATAAAGCTGAGCTTCAACCTTCTGTTCCAAATTACCATTTTTAAAAATGCAATTGGCTGTTCCGGCCTACTAAAGGTGAATGTCTGCCCCTGCCTGGTGTTGTCCTCAACTGAATAAAGCTGAGCTTCAACCTTCAGTTCCAAATTACCATTTTTAAAAATGCAATTGGCTGTTCCGGCCTACTAAAGGTGTCTGTCTGCCCCTGCCTGGTGTTGTCCTCAACTGAATAAAGCTGAGCTTCAACCTTCTGTTCCAAATTACCATTTTTAAAAATGCAATTGGCTGTTCCGGCCTACTAAAGGTGTCTGTCTGCCCCTGCCTGGTGTTGTCCTCAACTGAATAAAGCTGAGCTTCTACCTTCTGCCTCTTACTAACTGCTGTTTTTTTAAAAAATTGGCTGTTCCGGCCTACTAAAGGTGTCTGTCTGCCCCTGCCTGGTGTTGTCCTCAACTGAATAAAGCTGAGCTTCAACCTTCTGTTCCAAATTACCATTTTTAAAAATGCAATTGGCTGTTCCGGCCTACTAAAGGTGTCTGTCTGCCCCTGCCTGGTGTTGTCCTCAACTGAATAAAGCTGAGCTTCAACCTTCTGTTCCAAATTACCATTTTTAAAAATGCAATTGGCTGTTCTGGCCTACTAAAGGTGTCTGTCTGCCCCTGCCTGGTGTTGTCCTCAACTGAATAAAGCTGAGCTTCTACCTTCTGCCTCTTACTAACTGCTGTTTTTTTAAAAAATTGGCTGTTCCGGCCTACTAAAGGTGTCTGTCTGCCCCTGCCTGGTGTTGTCCTCAACTGAATAAAGCTGAGCTTCAACCTTCTGTTCCAAATTACCATTTTTAAAAATGCAATTGGCTGTTCCGGCCTACTAAAGGTGAATGTCTGCCCCTGCCTGGTGTTGTCCTCAACTGAATAAAGCTGAGCTTCAACCTTCTGTTCCAAATTACCATTTTTAAAAATGCAATTGGCTGTTCCGGCCTACTAAAGGTGTCTGTCTGCCCCTGCCTGGTGTTGTCCTCAACTGAATAAAGCTGAGCTTCTACCTTCTGCCTCTTACTAACTGCTGTTTTTTTAAAAAATTGGCTGTTCCGGCCTACTAAAGGTGTCTGTCTGCCCCTGTCTGGTGTTGTCCTCAACTGAATAAAGCTGAGCTTCAACCTTCTGTTCCAAATTACCATTTTTAAAAATGCAATTGGCTGTTCCGGCCTACTAAAGGTGTCTGTCTGCCCCTGCCTGGTGTTGTCCTCAACTGAATAAAGCTGAGCTTCAACCTTCTGTTCCAAATTACCATTTTTAAAAATGCAATTGGCTGTTCCGGCCTACTAAAGGTGTCTGTCTGCCCCTGCCTGGTGTTGTCCTCAACTGAATAAAGCTGAGCTTCTACCTTCTGCCTCTTACTAACTGCTGTTTTTTTAAAAAATTGGCTGTTCCGGCCTACTAAAGGTGTCTGTCTGCCCCTGCCTGGTGTTGTCCTCAACTGAATAAAGCTGAGCTTCAACCTTCTGTTCCAAATTACCATTTTTAAAAATGCAATTGGCTGTTCCGGCCTACTAAAGGTGAATGTCTGCCCCTGCCTGGTGTTGTCCTCAACTGAATAAAGCTGAGCTTCAACCTTCAGTTCCAAATTACCATTTTTAAAAATGCAATTGGCTGTTCCGGCCTACTAAAGGTGTCTGTCTGCCCCTGCCTGGTGTTGTCCTCAACTGAATAAAGCTGAGCTTCAACCTTCTGTTCCAAATTACCATTTTTAAAAATGCAATTGGCTGTTCCGGCCTACTAAAGGTGTCTGTCTGCCCCTGCCTGGTGTTGTCCTCAACTGAATAAAGCTGAGCTTCTACCTTCTGCCTCTTACTAACTGCTGTTTTTTTAAAAAATTGGCTGTTCCGGCCTACTAAAGGTGAATGTCTGCCCCTGCCTGGTGTTGTCCTCAACTGAATAAAGCTGAGCTTCAACCTTCTGTTCCAAATTACCATTTTTAAAAATGCAATTGGCTGTTCCGGCCTACTAAAGGTGTCTGTCTGCCCCTGCCTGGTGTTGTCCTCAACTGAATAAAGCTGAGCTTCTACCTTCTGCCTCTTACTAACTGCTGTTTTTTAAAAAAATTGGCTGTTCCGGCCTACTAAAGGTGTCTGTCTGCCCCTGCCTGGTGTTGTCCTCAACTGAATAAAGCTGAGCTTCAACCTTCTGTTCCAAATTACCATTTTTAAAAATGCAATTGGCTGTTCCGGCCTACTAAAGGTGAATGTCTGCCCCTGCCTGGTGTTGTCCTCAACTGAATAAAGCTGAGCTTCAACCTTCAGTTCCAAATTACCATTTTTAAAAATGCAATTGGCTGTTCCGGCCTACTAAAGGTGTCTGTCTGCCCCTGCCTGGTGTTGTCCTCAACTGAATAAAGCTGAGCTTCAACCTTCTGTTCCAAATTACCATTTTTAAAAATGCAATTGGCTGTTCCGGCCTACTAAAGGTGTCTGTCTGCCCCTGCCTGGTGTTGTCCTCAACTGAATAAAGCTGAGCTTCTACCTTCTGCCTCTTACTAACTGCTGTTTTTTTAAAAAATTGGCTGTTCCGGCCTACTAAAGGTGTCTGTCTGCCCCTGCCTGGTGTTGTCCTCAACTGAATAAAGCTGAGCTTCAACCTTCTGTTCCAAATTACCATTTTTAAAAATGCAATTGGCTGTTCCGGCCTACTAAAGGTGTCTGTCTGCCCCTGCCTGGTGTTGTCCTCAACTGAATAAAGCTGAGCTTCAACCTTCTGTTCCAAATTACCATTTTTAAAAATGCAATTGGCTGTTCCGGCCTACTAAAGGTGTCTGTCTGCCCCTGCCTGGTGTTGTCCTCAACTGAATAAAGCTGAGCTTCTACCTTCTGCCTCTTACTAACTGCTGTTTTTTTAAAAAATTGGCTGTTCCGGCCTACTAAAGGTGTCTGTCTGCCCCTGCCTGGTGTTGTCCTCAACTGAATAAAGCTGAGCTTCAACCTTCTGTTCCAAATTACCATTTTTAAAAATGCAATTGGCTGTTCCGGCCTACTAAAGGTGAATGTCTGCCCCTGCCTGGTGTTGTCCTCAACTGAATAAAGCTGAGCTTCAACCTTCAGTTCCAAATTACCATTTTTAAAAATGCAATTGGCTGTTCCGGCCTACTAAAGGTGTCTGTCTGCCCCTGCCTGGTGTTGTCCTCAACTGAATAAAGCTGAGCTTCAACCTTCTGTTCCAAATTACCATTTTTAAAAATGCAATTGGCTGTTCCGGCCTACTAAAGGTGTCTGTCTGCCCCTGCCTGGTGTTGTCCTCAACTGAATAAAGCTGAGCTTCTACCTTCTGCCTCTTACTAACTGCTGTTTTTTTAAAAAATTGGCTGTTCCGGCCTACTAAAGGTGTCTGTCTGCCCCTGCCTGGTGTTGTCCTCAACTGAATAAAGCTGAGCTTCAACCTTCTGTTCCAAATTACCATTTTTAAAAATGCAATTGGCTGTTCCGGCCTACTAAAGGTGTCTGTCTGCCCCTGCCTGGTGTTGTCCTCAACTGAATAAAGCTGAGCTTCAACCTTCTGTTCCAAATTACCATTTTTAAAAATGCAATTGGCTGTTCCAGCCTACTAAAGGTGTCTGTCTGCCCCTGCCTGGTGTTGTCCTCAACTGAATAAAGCTGAGCTTCTACCTTCTGCCTCTTACTAACTGCTGTTTTTTTAAAAAATTGGCTGTTCCGGCCTACTAAAGGTGAATGTCTGCCCCTGCCTGGTGTTGTCCTCAACTGAATAAAGCTGAGCTTCAACCTTCAGTTCCAAATTACCATTTTTAAAAATGCAATTGGCTGTTCCGGCCTACTAAAGGTGTCTGTCTGCCCCTGCCTGGTGTTGTCCTCAACTGAATAAAGCTGAGCTTCAACCTTCTGTTCCAAATTACCATTTTTAAAAATGCAATTGGCTGTTCCGGCCTACTAAAGGTGTCTGTCTGCCCCTGCCTGGTGTTGTCCTCAACTGAATAAAGCTGAGCTTCTACCTTCTGCCTCTTACTAACTTCTGTTTTTTTAAAAAATTGGCTGTTCCGGCCTACTAAAGGTGAATGTCTGCCCCTGCCTGGTGTTGTCCTCAACTGAATAAAGCTGAGCTTCAACCTTCTGTTCCAAATTACCATTTTTAAAAATGCAATTGGCTGTTCCGGCCTACTAAAGGTGTCTGTCTGCCCCTGCCTGGTGTTGTCCTCAACTGAATAAAGCTGAGCTTCTACCTTCTGCCTCTTACTAACTGCTGTTTTTTAAAAAAATTGGCTGTTCCGGCCTACTAAAGGTGTCTGTCTGCCCCTGCCTGGTGTTGTCCTCAACTGAATAAAGCTGAGCTTCAACCTTCTGTTCCAAATTACCATTTTTAAAAATGCAATTGGCTGTTCCGGCCTACTAAAGGTGAATGTCTGCCCCTGCCTGGTGTTGTCCTCAACTGAATAAAGCTGAGCTTCAACCTTCAGTTCCAAATTACCATTTTTAAAAATGCAATTGGCTGTTCCGGCCTACTAAAGGTGTCTGTCTGCCCCTGCCTGGTGTTGTCCTCAACTGAATAAAGCTGAGCTTCAACCTTCTGTTCCAAATTACCATTTTTAAAAATGCAATTGGCTGTTCCGGCCTACTAAAGGTGTCTGTCTGCCCCTGCCTGGTGTTGTCCTCAACTGAATAAAGCTGAGCTTCTACCTTCTGCCTCTTACTAACTGCTGTTTTTTTAAAAAATTGGCTGTTCCGGCCTACTAAAGGTGTCTGTCTGCCCCTGCCTGGTGTTGTCCTCAACTGAATAAAGCTGAGCTTCAACCTTCTGTTCCAAATTACCATTTTTAAAAATGCAATTGGCTGTTCCGGCCTACTAAAGGTGTCTGTCTGCCCCTGCCTGGTGTTGTCCTCAACTGAATAAAGCTGAGCTTCAACCTTCTGTTCCAAATTACCATTTTTAAAAATGCAATTGGCTGTTCCAGCCTACTAAAGGTGTCTGTCTGCCCCTGCCTGGTGTTGTCCTCAACTGAATAAAGCTGAGCTTCTACCTTCTGCCTCTTACTAACTGCTGTTTTTTTAAAAAATTGGCTGTTCCGGCCTACTAAAGGTGAATGTCTGCCCCTGCCTGGTGTTGTCCTCAACTGAATGAAGCTGAGCTTCAACCTTCAGTTCCAAATTACCATTTTTAAAAATGCAATTGGCTGTTCCGGCCTACTAAAGGTGTCTGTCTGCCCCTGCCTGGTGTTGTCCTCAACTGAATAAAGCTGAGCTTCAACCTTCTGTTCCAAATTACCATTTTTAAAAATGCAATTGGCTGTTCCGGCCTACTAAAGGTGTCTGTCTGCCCCTGCCTGGTGTTGTCCTCAACTGAATAAAGCTGAGCTTCTACCTTCTGCCTCTTACTAACTTCTGTTTTTTTAAAAAATTGGCTGTTCCGGCCTACTAAAGGTGAATGTCTGCCCCTGCCTGGTGTTGTCCTCAACTGAATAAAGCTGAGCTTCAACCTTCTGTTCCAAATTACCATTTTTAAAAATGCAATTGGCTGTTCCGGCCTACTAAAGGTGTCTGTCTGCCCCTGCCTGGTGTTGTCCTCAACTGAATAAAGCTGAGCTTCTACCTTCTGCCTCTTACTAACTGCTGTTTTTTAAAAAAATTGGCTGTTCCGGCCTACTAAAGGTGTCTGTCTGCCCCTGCCTGGTGTTGTCCTCAACTGAATAAAGCTGAGCTTCAACCTTCTGTTCCAAATTACCATTTTTAAAAATGCAATTGGCTGTTCCGGCCTACTAAAGGTGAATGTCTGCCCCTGCCTGGTGTTGTCCTCAACTGAATAAAGCTGAGCTTCAACCTTCAGTTCCAAATTACCATTTTTAAAAATGCAATTGGCTGTTCCGGCCTACTAAAGGTGTCTGTCTGCCCCTGCCTGGTGTTGTCCTCAACTGAATAAAGCTGAGCTTCAACCTTCTGTTCCAAATTACCATTTTTAAAAATGCAATTGGCTGTTCCGGCCTACTAAAGGTGTCTGTCTGCCCCTGCCTGGTGTTGTCCTCAACTGAATAAAGCTGAGCTTCTACCTTCTGCCTCTTACTAACTGCTGTTTTTTTAAAAAATTGGCTGTTCCGGCCTACTAAAGGTGTCTGTCTGCCCCTGCCTGGTGTTGTCCTCAACTGAATAAAGCTGAGCTTCAACCTTCTGTTCCAAATTACCATTTTTAAAAATGCAATTGGCTGTTCCGGCCTACTAAAGGTGTCTGTCTGCCCCTGCCTGGTGTTGTCCTCAACTGAATAAAGCTGAGCTTCAACCTTCTGTTCCAAATTACCATTTTTAAAAATGCAATTGGCTGTTCCGGCCTACTAAAGGTGTCTGTCTGCCCCTGCCTGGTGTTGTCCTCAACTGAATAAAGCTGAGCTTCTACCTTCTGCCTCTTACTAACTGCTGTTTTTTTTAAAAATTGGCTGTTCCGGCCTACTAAAGGTGTCTGTCTGCCCCTGCCTGGTGTTGTCCTCAACTGAATAAAGCTGAGCTTCAACCTTCTGTTCCAAATTACCATTTTTAAAAATGCAATTGGCTGTTCCGGCCTACTAAAGGTGAATGTCTGCCCCTGCCTGGTGTTGTCCTCAACTGAATAAAGCTGAGCTTCAACCTTCAGTTCCAAATTACCATTTTTAAAAATGCAATTGGCTGTTCCGGCCTACTAAAGGTGTCTGTCTGCCCCTGCCTGGTGTTGTCCTCAACTGAATAAAGCTGAGCTTCAACCTTCTGTTCCAAATTACCATTTTTAAAAATGCAATTGGCTGTTCCGGCCTACTAAAGGTGTCTGTCTGCCCCTGCCTGGTGTTGTCCTCAACTGAATAAAGCTGAGCTTCTACCTTCTGCCTCTTACTAACTGCTGTTTTTTTAAAAAATTGGCTGTTCCGGCCTACTAAAGGTGTCTGTCTGCCCCTGCCTGGTGTTGTCCTCAACTGAATAAAGCTGAGCTTCAACCTTCTGTTCCAAATTACCATTTTTAAAAATGCAATTGGCTGTTCCGGCCTACTAAAGGTGTCTGTCTGCCCCTGCCTGGTGTTGTCCTCAACTGAATAAAGCTGAGCTTCTACCTTCTGCCTCTTACTAACTGCTGTTTTTTTAAAAAATTGGCTGTTCCGGCCTACTAAAGGTGTCTGTCTGCCCCTGCCTGGTGTTGTCCTCAACTGAATAAAGCTGAGCTTCAACCTTCTGTTCCAAATTACCATTTTTAAAAATGCAATTGGCTGTTCCGGCCTACTAAAGGTGTCTGTCTGCCCCTGCCTGGTGTTGTCCTCAACTGAATAAAGCTGAGCTTCAACCTTCTGTTCCAAATTACCATTTTTAAAAATGCAATTGGCTGTTCCGGCCTACTAAAGGTGAATGTCTGCCCCTGCCTGGTGTTGTCCTCAACTGAATAAAGCTGAGCTTCAACCTTCTGTTCCAAATTACCATTTTTAAAAATGCAATTGGCTGTTCCGGCCTACTAAAGGTGAATGTCTGCCCCTGCCTGGTGTTGTCCTCAACTGAATAAAGCTGAGCTTCAACCTTCAGTTCCAAATTACCATTTTTAAAAATGCAATTGGCTGTTCCGGCCTACTAAAGGTGTCTGTCTGCCCCTGCCTGGTGTTGTCCTCAACTGAATAAAGCTGAGCTTCAACCTTCTGTTCCAAATTACCATTTTTAAAAATGCAATTGGCTGTTCCGGCCTACTAAAGGTGTCTGTCTGCCCCTGCCTGGTGTTGTCCTCAACTGAATAAAGCTGAGCTTCAACCTTCTGTTCCAAATTACCATTTTTAAAAATGCAATTGGCTGTTCCGGCCTACTAAAGGTGTCTGTCTGCCCCTGCCTGGTGTTGTCCTCAACTGAATAAAGCTGAGCTTCTACCTTCTGCCTCTTACTAACTGCTGTTTTTTTAAAAAATTGGCTGTTCCGGCCTACTAAAGGTGTCTGTCTGCCCCTGCCTGGTGTTGTCCTCAACTGAATAAAGCTGAGCTTCAACCTTCTGTTCCAAATTACCATTTTTAAAAATGCAATTGGCTGTTCCGGCCTACTAAAGGTGTCTGTCTGCCCCTGCCTGGTGTTGTCCTCAACTGAATAAAGCTGAGCTTCAACCTTCTGTTCCAAATTACCATTTTTAAAAATGCAATTGGCTGTTCCGGCCTACTAAAGGTGTCTGTCTGCCCCTGCCTGGTGTTGTCCTCAACTGAATAAAGCTGAGCTTCTACCTTCTGCCTCTTACTAACTGCTGTTTTTTTTAAAAATTGGCTGTTCCGGCCTACTAAAGGTGTCTGTCTGCCCCTGCCTGGTGTTGTCCTCAACTGAATAAAGCTGAGCTTCAACCTTCTGTTCCAAATTACCATTTTTAAAAATGCAATTGGCTGTTCCGGCCTACTAAAGGTGAATGTCTGCCCCTGCCTGGTGTTGTCCTCAACTGAATAAAGCTGAGCTTCTAACTTCTGCCTCTTACTAACTGCTGTTTTTTTAAAAAATTGACTGTTCCGGCCTACTAAAGGTGTCTGTCTGCCCCTGCCTGGTGTTGTCCTCAACTGAATAAAGCTGAGCTTCAACCTTCTGTTCCAAATTACCATTTTTAAAAATGCAATTGGCTGTTCCGGCCTACTAAAGGTGAATGTCTGCCCCTGCCTGGTGTTGTCCTCAACTGAATAAAGCTGAGCTTCAACCTTCAGTTCCAAATTACCATTTTTAAAAATGCAATTGGCTGTTCCGGCCTACTAAAGGTGTCTGTCTGCCCCTGCCTGGTGTTGTCCTCAACTGAATAAAGCTGAGCTTCAACCTTCTGTTCCAAATTACCATTTTTAAAAATGCAATTGGCTGTTCCGGCCTACTAAAGGTGTCTGTCTGCCCCTGCCTGGTGTTGTCCTCAACTGAATAAAGCTGAGCTTCTACCTTCTGCCTCTTACTAACTGCTGTTTTTTTTAAAAATTGGCTGTTCCGGCCTACTAAAGGTGTCTGTCTGCCCCTGCCTGGTGTTGTCCTCAACTGAATAAAGCTGAGCTTCAACCTTCTGTTCCAAATTACCATTTTTAAAAATGCAATTGGCTGTTCCGGCCTACTAAAGGTGAATGTCTGCCCCTGCCTGGTGTTGTCCTCAACTGAATAAAGCTGAGCTTCTACCTTCTGTTCCAAATTACCATTTTTAAAAATGCAATTGGCTGTTCCGGCCTACTAAAGGTGAATGTCTGCCCCTGCCTGGTGTTGTCCTCAACTGAATAAAGCTGAGCTTCAACCTTCAGTTCCAAATTACCATTTTTAAAAATGCAATTGGCTGTTCCGGCCTACTAAAGGTGAATGTCTGCCCCTGCCTGGTGTTGTCCTCAACTGAATAAAGCTGAGCTTCTACCTTCTGCCTCTTACTAACTGCTGTTTTTTTAAAAAATTGGCTGTTCCGGCCTACTAAAGGTGTCTGTCTGCCCCTGCCTGGTGTTGTCCTCAATTGAATAAAGCTGAGCTTCAACCTTCTGTTCCAAATTACCATTTTTAAAAATGCAATTGGCTGTTCCGGCCTACTTGGTGAATGTCTGCCCCTGCCTGGTGTTGTCCTCAACTGAATAAAGCTGAGCTTCAACCTTCAGTTCCAAATTACCATTTTTAAAAATGCAATTGGCTGTTCCGGCCTACTAAAGGTGAATGTCTGCCCCTGCCTGGTGTTGTCCTCAACTGAATAAAGCTGAGCTTCAACCTTCTGTTCCAAATTACCATTTTTAAAAATGCAATTGGCTGTTCCGGCCTACTAAAGGTGAATGTCTGCCCCTGCCTGGTGTTGTCCTCAACTGAATAAAGCTGAGCTTCAACCTTCTGTTCCAAATTACCATTTTTAAAAATGCAATTGGCTGTTCCGGCCTACTAAAGGTGAATGTCTGCCCCTGCCTGGTGTTGTCCTCAACTGAATAAAGCTGAGCTTCAACCTTCTGTTCCAAATTACCATTTTTAAAAATGCAATTGGCTGTTCCGGCCTACTAAAGGTGAATGTCTGCCCCTGCCTGGTGTTGTCCTCAACTGAATAAAGCTGAGCTTCAACCTTCTGTTCCAAATTACCATTTTTAAAAATGCAATTGGCTGTTCCGGCCTACTAAAGGTGAATGTCTGCCCCTGCCTGGTGTTGTCCTCAACTGAATAAAGCTGAGCTTCAACCTTCAGTTCCAAATTACCATTTTTAAAAATGCAATTGGCTGTTCCGGCCTACTAAAGGTGTCTGTCTGCCCCTGCCTGGTGTTGTCCTCAACTGAATAAAGCTGAGCTTCAACCTTCTGTTCCAAATTACCATTTTTAAAAATGCAATTGGCTGTTCCGGCCTACTAAAGGTGTCTGTCTGCCCCTGCCTGGTGTTGTCCTCAACTGAATAAAGCTGAGCTTCAACCTTCTGTTCCAAATTACCATTTTTAAAAATGCAATTGGCTGTTCCGGCCTACTAAAGGTGTCTGTCTGCCCCTGCCTGGTGTTGTCCTCAACTGAATAAAGCTGAGCTTCTACCTTCTGCCTCTTACTAACTGCTGTTTTTTTAAAAAATTGGCTGTTCCGGCCTACTAAAGGTGTCTGTCTGCCCCTGCCTGGTGTTGTCCTCAACTGAATAAAGCTGAGCTTCAACCTTCTGTTCCAAATTACCATTTTTAAAAATGCAATTGGCTGTTCCGGCCTACTAAAGGTGTCTGTCTGCCCCTGCCTGGTGTTGTCCTCAACTGAATAAAGCTGAGCTTCAACCTTCTGTTCCAAATTACCATTTTTAAAAATGCAATTGGCTGTTCCGGCCTACTAAAGGTGTCTGTCTGCCCCTGCCTGGTGTTGTCCTCAACTGAATAAAGCTGAGCTTCTACCTTCTGCCTCTTACTAACTGCTGTTTTTTTTAAAAATTGGCTGTTCCGGCCTACTAAAGGTGTCTGTCTGCCCCTGCCTGGTGTTGTCCTCAACTGAATAAAGCTGAGCTTCAACCTTCTGTTCCAAATTACCATTTTTAAAAATGCAATTGGCTGTTCCGGCCTACTAAAGGTGAATGTCTGCCCCTGCCTGGTGTTGTCCTCAACTGAATAAAGCTGAGCTTCTAACTTCTGCCTCTTACTAACTGCTGTTTTTTTAAAAAATTGACTGTTCCGGCCTACTAAAGGTGTCTGTCTGCCCCTGCCTGGTGTTGTCCTCAACTGAATAAAGCTGAGCTTCAACCTTCTGTTCCAAATTACCATTTTTAAAAATGCAATTGGCTGTTCCGGCCTACTAAAGGTGAATGTCTGCCCCTGCCTGGTGTTGTCCTCAACTGAATAAAGCTGAGCTTCAACCTTCAGTTCCAAATTACCATTTTTAAAAATGCAATTGGCTGTTCCGGCCTACTAAAGGTGTCTGTCTGCCCCTGCCTGGTGTTGTCCTCAACTGAATAAAGCTGAGCTTCAACCTTCTGTTCCAAATTACCATTTTTAAAAATGCAATTGGCTGTTCCGGCCTACTAAAGGTGTCTGTCTGCCCCTGCCTGGTGTTGTCCTCAACTGAATAAAGCTGAGCTTCTACCTTCTGCCTCTTACTAACTGCTGTTTTTTTTAAAAATTGGCTGTTCCGGCCTACTAAAGGTGTCTGTCTGCCCCTGCCTGGTGTTGTCCTCAACTGAATAAAGCTGAGCTTCAACCTTCTGTTCCAAATTACCATTTTTAAAAATGCAATTGGCTGTTCCGGCCTACTAAAGGTGAATGTCTGCCCCTGCCTGGTGTTGTCCTCAACTGAATAAAGCTGAGCTTCTACCTTCTGTTCCAAATTACCATTTTTAAAAATGCAATTGGCTGTTCCGGCCTACTAAAGGTGAATGTCTGCCCCTGCCTGGTGTTGTCCTCAACTGAATAAAGCTGAGCTTCAACCTTCAGTTCCAAATTACCATTTTTAAAAATGCAATTGGCTGTTCCGGCCTACTAAAGGTGAATGTCTGCCCCTGCCTGGTGTTGTCCTCAACTGAATAAAGCTGAGCTTCTACCTTCTGCCTCTTACTAACTGCTGTTTTTTTAAAAAATTGGCTGTTCCGGCCTACTAAAGGTGTCTGTCTGCCCCTGCCTGGTGTTGTCCTCAATTGAATAAAGCTGAGCTTCAACCTTCTGTTCCAAATTACCATTTTTAAAAATGCAATTGGCTGTTCCGGCCTACTAAAGGTGAATGTCTGCCCCTGCCTGGTGTTGTCCTCAACTGAATAAAGCTGAGCTTCAACCTTCAGTTCCAAATTACCATTTTTAAAAATGCAATTGGCTGTTCCGGCCTACTAAAGGTGTCTGTCTGCCCCTGCCTGGTGTTGTCCTCAACTGAATAAAGCTGAGCTTCAACCTTCTGTTCCAAATTACCATTTTTAAAAATGCAATTGGCTGTTCCGGCCTACTAAAGGTGTCTGTCTGCCCCTGCCTGGTGTTGTCCTCAACTGAATAAAGCTGAGCTTCTACCTTCTGCCTCTTACTAACTGCTGTTTTTTTAAAAAATTGGCTGTTCCGGCCTACTAAAGGTGTCTGTCTGCCCCTGCCTGGTGTTGTCCTCAACTGAATAAAGCTGAGCTTCAACCTTCTGTTCCAAATTACCATTTTTAAAAATGCAATTGGCTGTTCCGGCCTACTAAAGGTGAATGTCTGCCCCTGCCTGGTGTTGTCCTCAACTGAATAAAGCTGAGCTTCTACCTTCTGTTCCAAATTACCATTTTTAAAAATGCAATTGGCTGTTCCGGCCTACTAAAGGTGAATGTCTGCCCCTGCCTGGTGTTGTCCTCAACTGAATAAAGCTGAGCTTCAACCTTCAGTTCCAAATTACCATTTTTAAAAATGCAATTGGCTGTTCCGGCCTACTAAAGGTGAATGTCTGCCCCTGCCTGGTGTTGTCCTCAACTGAATAAAGCTGAGCTTCTACCTTCTGCCTCTTACTAACTGCTGTTTTTTTAAAAAATTGGCTGTTCCGGCCTACTAAAGGTGTCTGTCTGCCCCTGCCTGGTGTTGTCCTCAACTGAACAAAGCTGAGCTTCCACATTCTGGCTTTCGCCCTATACTATCAGATATTAAACTGCATTTGGCCTACTAGTGTGGTTATGCCCTTGAAACAGTGTCTGCTGCTCTTGGGTTTGCTACTCCACTGAACAAAGCAATGCCGCCTGTTTAGTCCTGTTACCAATTTTGAACTGCATTTAGCCTACTTTATTCTTTGGCCCTATATCTGTTTCCTCCTCATCCTGCCCATTGCCCAGCCACTGCTAGATGAGTCTGCTGGTACATTGACCTAGACCACTACATTCCCCTTATACTCTACACAGCCAGAATCTGACCCTGCTGAAAGTAAGGTTCCCCTTCCCGCATGTTATACCACCTTACACAGGGACAGAGAGGAAGCTGCAGATGAAAGTGCAGGTTCCTTCATCAGGTGGGGGGGCATACTCGTTGGCGACGTCACTGGCACAGGGCCCCTCAGAGTACGCAAAAGTGTCGCTGCTGGTGGGAGGCGCCCCCGCCATGCAAACACACATCGCTGTACTTTGAGGGGCCCTGTGCCAGTGCCAATGCGAACGAGTGGGCCCCCCCTGCTTGCTCAGGATCACAGCACTTGCAACGTTGAAATACTTACCTTTCCCTGCAACACCGCCGTGACGTAGTCCGCATTTCCTGGGCCCACGAAAAACTTGAGCCGGCCCTACTCCCCCCACAACTTTTGCCAAATGACCCCCAATTCCCTATGCCCAACTATTATTATAAAGTTAATTAAGATTGACAAGCTTCAGAAACAAGAATGGATGTTTTTGGCATTAAAATGGGCACTGTAGGTGTTTTCCTGGCCTCCACTCACTGCCGACTATGCTTCCCCATTGACTTGCATTGGGTTTCGTGTTTCGGTCGATCCCCGACTTTTAGCGATAATCGGCCGACTGCACTCGACTCGACTCTGGACAAAATCGGGTTTCACAAAACCCGACTCGATCTTAAAAAAATGAAAGTCGCTCAACTCTACTGGCCACTTGCATAGCTTCCCAGGCTTTGTCTCCATCCATTTCTGGGTTCTTCTTGAAGTATGTTTGGGGTCATTCTCCTGCTGGAAGACCCATAACCCAGGACACAAACCAAGCTTTCTTACACTGGTCACTACATTGCCTTTGGTAAACTTTACATTTCATGATGCATTAACAGTAGTGTTGAGCATTCCGATACTGCAAATATCGGGTATCAGCCGATATTCGCTGTATCGGAATTCCGATACCGAGTTCCGATGTTTTTGTGATATTGGAAATCGGAATCGGAAGTTCCTATAAGTTCCCAGACATGTGCGGTGCGTATGGTTCCCAGGGTCTGGAGGAGAGGAGACTCTCCTTCAGGCCCTGGGATCCATATTCATGTAAAAAATAAAGAATAAACATAAAAAATATGGATATACTCACCCCTCCGACAGACCCTGGACCTCAGCGGTGCAACCGGCAGCCTCCATTCCTAAGAATGCAGTGAGTGTAGGACCTGCGATGACGTCGCGGCTTGTGATTGGTCGCGTGAGCGGTCACATGAGCGGTCACGCGACCAATCACAAGCCGCGACGTCATCGAAGGTCCTTCACTCTGCATTCTTAGGAACGGAGGCAGACGCTTGCAGCGGTGACAGCCAGGGCTCATCCGAGGGTGAGTATATCCATATTTTTTATTTTTATTCTTTATTTTTTACATGAATATGGATCCCAGGGCCTGAAGGAGAGTTTCCTCTCCTTCAGACCCTGGGAACCATCCAGGATCACTTCCGATATTTGTGTCCCATTGACTTGTATTGGTATCGGGTGTCGGTATCGGCGATATCCGATATTTTTTGGATATCGGCTGATCCAATCCGATACCGATACTTTCAAATATCGGAAGGTATCGCTCAACACTAATTAACAGCAATCAATCAAATGGTAAAACTGGAGAGACAATAAGCACAAATGGGGTCTTATCTGATAACCAAGGGGTGTAAAATATTATAAGTACACTTACCTGATAGGGTTGACAGTCACAACTCTTATAGAAACTTGTAAAGGCTGCAGAAGAACCACCAATGAGATACGTTGCAATAAAAGAGGAATATGGTGATTCAGAGTTTGCGCTGCCCAAGTTTCAGAGATACGATCACACACAAAAAGGTGAAGTATGAATGCAGTTTATTGTCAACACGTTTCAATGTTTACAAACCTCTTCATCAGGACCAAACCACAATGATCATTGTGTGATTATATCGTATCTCTGAACCTTGGGCAGCGCAGTCTCCGAACCTCCATATTTCTTTTTTATTCAACACAGTCAAGGTACCTAGTGCCAAAGGCAGCAAAACAACCCCCTAAACATATTTGAACCTCCACTGTATTTGACTGTAGGTACTGTATACTTTTCTTTGTGAGTTTCATTCCATTTTCGTTAAAAAGTAGAATGATGTGCATTGCCAAAAAGCTCGATATTTTTCATATATTTTGGTTTTCAAGTACTCAGACATTTCTCACTCTCCATACTTAGTGTGGCTGACACAGACACAGCATGCAAATATTGAGTCATCTTCTCTCCTTTTTATCTGGTTTCAGGCATGATTTTCAAATTGCCCACACATGTTACTTGCCACAGGTGAGTTTGAACGAGCATCACATGCTTGAAACAAAATTGTTTCCCCAGAATTTTGGAAAGGTGCATTGAATTTTGTCAGGCCCATTTTTGCAGGTTTTGTGTGAAATTATTTGCAATTTGCCTTTTTTCTCAATTTTTTGTGTTGTTAAAATGCACAAAAAGGAAATAAACATGTGCATAACAAAACATGTGTAATTGTAATAATTTTGTTGGAGAAATACTTCATTTTCTGGAACAATTTCAAGGGTGCTAACACTTTCAGCCATGATTGTGAAAAGGATGAAGTTCTTATTTTTGAGGAATGCAATCAATGACTGGTATATATAATAGTAATTAATAATAAATAATTAATAAATTCATAATTAACATCAAAGCAAAATAATCTCTATAATCATATTATTATTAAAGACATAAGAATGAGTCACATACCACATAGTGCTGGTGCCTCTCGTGGTTGTATCCCTTAACTGTATAGGTTTGCTTCTTGGTATAGTGCTAAGAGTGATATCTTGTGATAACGTGCACAACCTAGTTCCTTCTCAATGAAAATCGCTGTGGAGGGTTGTGAAAGCCCACTCTGCATGCCAATATCCTGCAACCTTTAAATTCAGACCAAATTTTTACTAGGGATAAAGGTTCTTTATCAGGGTATTTGGAACCTATCTGACCTCTTTTACTGAGGAGTGCTTGTGGAGACAAGGGGGTGCTCGAGTCCACTGGCCCGAGACCGTATAAATCAGGGCTCATCCAACTGAATGCCCAATCTTATTTTCCCTTGGGCATAATACTACTCAAACGAAAAAAGGGTGAGGGTAAAATAGACTGGTAATACTTTATTTAACCACCAATAGACAAAATATAGACCAGTCCCAGCAAAATACCCAAGATGGTGCAAAATTATAGAGTCTCACCCTACTGCTGGCTCACTGGAATTAGAGCAGCTGTGACTTTGGGGCTTCCAGGGCCCCACTTGTGGCACCTCACTTTTGGAGGACACCCACAGAGAGGAGGTAAAATGACAAGCTTTAGATGCTGAAAGTCCATTGAGGCACATGGTTAGGTGACCGGATGGTCCCAACCTAGCTTCTCCAAACATACATGGGGGTTATGTGACCGGATGGTCCAAGTCTGGTTCCGCTAACATTTCTATAGGGACAGATGACCAGATGGTCACAATCCTGGCTTCCTACAACATATCAATGGGTTCCAGGTGACCAGAGGGTCAAAACCTGGATTCTCTAAATGTCTCCATGAAGCCAGGTGACAGCATGGTCCCAACCTGAATTCTCCAAACATATCCATGGGTTCAGTAATAATCGATGAGGCCATAGTCCCCTAAGCTGACGTCCTGTAGAATATCAAATCTGTGTACCTCTTGATGGAGACATGTTGTCCTGGTAGAGTGTTTCTGTATGGTGTCATGGTGTCCTGGCTGTTGTTCTGTCAACTCAGTCTTGATGTAGAGACATATCCCCCATATATAGTTCACATCTGTCCTTCAAGCCATCATTTACAGGTCAAAGGAAAGGTGTGATGGGATTTACTCGCATTGTTTGAGTACTTAATCATTCTGCATAGCTCTTCCTTCTCTGTTTTGCAGGTCAACAAATTAGCTGGCCTGGTACAATGTGTAATCAACATATTAACAAACATCAGTTGTTTAATTACCCAATGTCACTGTTCCACAAAGATAGCAAACTCTGTACTTAAAAATGGGGAAAATTATGAAATGGTGAAATAAAAAGGCAATTGTTTTGGGGGTATTGCTTTCACATTATTCTCTGTGAAATAAAAATGACCTGTCAACCTGATTTTCCTGGACGGTGTGATTTTGAGAATACCAAACATCTTAGTGCTTACAAAAAAAATTCAGGACTTTGAAAAACAGAATTGTTTGTTTGTCTATTTAATGGAACCTGTCCACGTTGGAACTGATTGAGGACTTGTTTTTTGCGTATTTACATGTAACTGAAATTCGTATTGATGCCATTTTGACTTGCAGTACATGCAATGTTTTGCTTGCCGATAATTTATTCTTAATGGAAAGGTTAAGACACATAAAAATAATTGAATCTTTAGAAATTCAAATTCACAAGCTTCATTGAATTTTTGCCAAAAAATAATTGTTGCATATCAATTTATTGCAAATGGCAGAACTCCAAAGCTTCCAAATGTCCAGAAAAAATATGTTACACTCTGAAGTCTCTTGGGTCTGTATTGAACCCTTTCTGAGCTCTTTAATGTGCAAATCACCTCTTCAGAGAGAAAGAGTACTTAAACTCATGTACCTCCTATTGGAAGTCGCAATTCTAAAATCAAAATCAATCCTTTAACAAGCCTTGCCCTATGACTTAGGATACAAGCAAAACCATGCACTCAAATTTGAGTTCTTTAATGCAAACACAGCTTTGAAAAAATAACATGGTGATCTCAACATTTCTGGTTATAGGTAAATTATGATAACCGGCAGTAAAAGTGTTTTTTAAACTTTTTAAAATGCAGAAACATCCCTCAAAACATCCCTTCTTTAGGGTCAGATGCATGCATTGGCATGCCGAGTCAGATGGATGCCTTGCAGGTGTTAAAGGGAATCTGTCATCTCAAATTGGTGGGCTATGTAAATGTCCTGTGTCGAGTCCGATGGGTGGTGTTTTGTCTGCGCATGTGCCAGTGCACTATGTCCCGGAAGTATTTTGCTGTGTTCCAGGACAAAGTGCACTGGCGCATGCGCAGTAATGCTTTTCGGCTTTTCCCACAGTTGGGCAAAGCATACTGCGCGTGCACGAGGCAAGATTTCATTGCGCACACGTGAACTATGCAGGACACCTACTCAAATTCCCAAAAATATTGCCGACAGCGGGGAAGGATGGGGTGGAGGAAAGAAGACGAAACACCGCCCATCGGACCGGACACAGGGCATTTACATAGCCCGCCAATTTGAGGTGACAGATTCCCTTTAATACACAGGTGGTGAACACGTTATAAACTGTGGCTCAATCGAAAGGAGGGATCCAAAAATGATCCCTCTTTTGGGAGTAGTAGGAAGTTTGGTGAAATGTAGAAACTTTAGCTTTTGACAAGCCTTACAAAAATAACCTCTTTTTTTAGAATCAGCAAAACAAATAAACAACTTGTTATTAATCTATGCAAAAAAAAAAAAAAAAAACCCTGTATTTTGGGAGCATCAACAAGCTTGCTGCCATGGAATAAATTAACCCTTTTGTGAGAATAGTTTAACATCATTTACCCTGAACACGTTAAGATTCTCAGCAGCAAACCAATGAACAAGCGGCTGTTTATCAGTAGTGGCAGCAGCAGTAACCGCACGCTATATGTCATCAGAATATAAAGACGGACTGCTTATCTTATTAAATAAATCAACTAGAAATGTTTTTGTGTTATTAAATATCTTTCTTAGCCCACAAGTAATTGTGAGTTTGGCAATAAAGGGGTGAAAGGAGTTGTCATTTATGTAATTGAAAATCCGCTATGTAAAATATTAATAAGTTTGGAGGAGGAGGAATGTGCAGAAAATGATGGTGTTGCTGTCAGAGGTAACATTATCCTGCTGCATCTGAGACAAGTGATGTGCCATGATGTTCGCTTCCTCCCTGGAGGCCCAGGATTTCTGGTGTCAGCAGTGGTTGTGGTGGTGCTACTGCTGGTAATAGCTCTCACACTCTAAGGGTATGTGCACACATTGCGGATTCTGCGGTTTTCACTGCGGATTTTATCGCGGTTTCTTCTGCGGATTCCTCTGCGGGTTTTCGACTGCACTTTCCTATTGGTGCTGGTTGAAAACCGCTGCGGAATCCGCAGAAAGAATTGACATACTGCGGAAAATAATCCGCTGCTTTTCTGCGCGGATTTTTCTGCAGCATGTGCACAGCGTTTTTTTCCCCATAGGTTTACATGGTACTGTAAACTTTGGGAAAACTGCTGCAGATCCGCATCGCCAAATCCGCTGCAGATCCGCAGCAAAATCCGCAGCGTCTGCACATACCCTTAGGCTACTTTCACACTTGTGTCAGTACGGGTCCGTTGCTAAGCATCCGCGCGACGTACCGATGCACGTTGTGAAAATTCGGCACAACGTGGGCAGCGGATGCAGTTTTCCATCGCATCCGCAGCCCATTCTAAAGTCCGGGGAGGAGGGGGCGGAGTTCCGGCCGTGCATGCGCGGTAGGAAATGGCAGACCCGACGTACGCAAAAACGTTCCCTTGAATGTTTTTTCGTGACGACGGTCTGCCAAAACACGACGGATCCAGTGCACGACGGACGCAACGTATTTCCATACGTCGCGATCCGTCGGCAATACAAGTCTATGGGAAAAAACGCATCCTGCAGGCACATTTGCAGGATGCGTTTTTTTCCCAAATTGACGCATTGCGACGGATTCAAAGCGACGCAAGTGTGAAAGAAACCTTAGCTGTTGTATGTTTTTATGCACATATAATGTTTCCAAAACTGTTTAACCACAATTGTGCAATGCTTGACAAAAGGAACAAATAAGAATGTTAGGTATAATAAACTTCATGCCCCCAAAAATGTAATATTACAACAGTCCACCCGTAGTATTGTTGTGTAATTTACGGCCCTCAAATTTGACTACTTAAAGAGGTGTAGATTTAGTTTAATTTTGTTTTCTATTTTTTGGTGAAAATAAATCTCCCTGGCCAAAATGCCATAAAAAAGCCAATTAGGTTCATGCTTAGAAAGCAAAATGCACCAATAGCCTGCAGTATTTTCATGGCACGTTCAGTTATCAATTTACACTAGTAAGAAACAGTAATAATCTGTGCGCCAAACAGGATAAGGCCAAAAACCGCCAAGACAGGGAATGTGCAATAAAAGGTATATTTTTATTATTTTATTAACAATACTATGGGAATACAATAATCTTAAAAAAAGTGCATGAATAAGCCCAGAATATGCTAAACAATATATATAGTTAAAATTTTTGTATATTTAGAAACAAAGACCAATATTTCGTACCGCGGATTAGGTAACAGAATTAAATATGATATTTTTATATGTATGATATTTCCACTAGGAATTAAAGGCACCACTCATAAAAAAATAAAGAGTAATGAATAAGTCTAAAATAAAAAATGTTTTGTTTAAAAAGAAAAAATTCTTTTAAATATGCATGTTTATAACAACTCTAAGGTGCACAATTAATTTCTACATGGGGTGACCCTATGGTATTTAATTATTTGGTTTTTTTATATAAATATTGATTTACTGGGTATCTTTATATAATACCATTGGACATCGTCCTTGTCCCCATGTAGTAAGAAACAGGCAGAGAAATAGTAATTGCGGTTGCAGACGTCAGCATCATTTTCAGCTTAATGGGCATCATCAAATGCAGATTCAGCTATAATGTGTTTTGACTCAGACAGAAAATGCCTCCAATCAGAGACATGCCGCTGACAACACTGCAATGCAACGTTCCCATGCATCATCTATGGATTCTGCTCATAACGGGAGCAAAAACAGTTGTGAATCATTTTTTTAAATGTGTTGGAGAAGGGCACCAGGAAAGGGTCCAGGATGGTAATCATTATTACAGGGTGAGGGACATTATTACAGGAAGAGGCCAGGATGGGGCACATTATTACATGATAGAGACCAGGATGGGGAAATTATTACAGGAAGGGGCCAAGACAGAGAACATTATTACAGAATATGTGCCATATTGGGGGCCAGAATGGAAAACATTACTACAAAAGGACAATTTTACAGGATGGGGGCCAAGATAGGGGAAATTAATAAAGGAAGGGGCCAGGATGGAGGACTTTATTATAGGAGGCAACCAAGATAGGGGACATTTTTACAGGCTGGGGGGGGCCAGGACAATGGACATTATTACGGGATGAGGGCCAGGATTGAGGACATTACAGTATGGGGGGCTTTATTACAGAATGGAGGTCAGAACAAGGAACATTATTACAGGATGGGAACCAGGATGAGGACATTAAAACAGGATGGGAGACATTATTACATTACATTCAGCTAAAATGTATTGTCGCACAGGCAGTCACTGGCTCCAATCAGAGATAGGCCGCTGACATCACTGACATCCGCCCCCTCCCTGCGCCATTCATGCAGTGGGAAGAGGGCAGTGCTCATGATGGGAAAAGAGACAGGTGTGAAGAATGTTTTTTTAATTTGTTGGAGAAGAATGCAGGACGGTGGGCATTATTACAGAAAGGGATCAGTACAGGGGGCATTATTACAGAATGGGGGCAGGGATAGGAGGACACATTATTACGGAAAGGGTCCAGGTTGGGAAACGTTATTACAGGATGAGGGCCGGGATGGAGGATATTATTACAGGAACGAGAAGAACACCAGGACGTTGGACATTATTGCAGGAAGGGGACAGTATGGGGTACATTATTAAGGGATGGGGGCCAATGGAGGACTACATTATTACAGAATGGGGGCAATTATTACAGGATGGAGGTTAGGACAGGGTACCTAATTTCAGGATGAGGACAAGGATGAGGACATTAATACAGGATAGAAGACATTATTACAGAAACTTGTACTTCTGACCAACATGCTAGTGGGGGCTCAGGTTTAAATTTTGCATTGGGGCCCATAACACTTTAGCTAGACCACTGGAAACAGGTATTCAAAGATATAAATGTATACTTTAAAAAAAAACAACTAAATAATAATCCTCTTTTTTTAGCACTCCTCCCTCTTTGTAAAAAAGGCTTCTAAAAAATGCAACATTGGAAGGTACACCCCCAGAAAGGAAAACGCAGCAACAGACTCAATTGTTATCATGGTGTATATGTTTCCTAAATTGGACTAATGGACTTACCAGGTATCCAAAAAGTTAAATGTGTGCAAAATTCAAAATTTAACTTTATTTTTCGTAATAACAACATGAATGTTCCTTTTTATGTTCTGTGGTGTTTCCAGATCTAACAGCATAAAAACATGGCAATGGATTATTATGACAGCCAGCTTTCTGATGATAACCACCATGCTTGTCATTGAGAATCTCCTGTGAATGCCGGCTTGTGGATGGCATTCACAGGAGATCGTAATTTCCTCTACACATAGCAGTGCTGAAGCGGATGATCACAGCTTCAAGTCTCCTAAGGTAACTATTTGTTCAGTAAAAAGTGAGAAAAAAAAAGTTTAGAAAAAACCCACAAAAGTTCAAATCATCCCCCTTAAAAATAAAATAACAAAAAATACAGATATTTGGTATCGCTGAATTCATAAAATTCCGATCTATTGAAATCTACAATAAATTAATTTGATCAATAAACAGCGTGAGGAGAGACACATCATTGAAATAAAATGCAATAAGAGGCAATCAAAACATCGTAGCTACCCCAAAATTGGATCAATAAAAACTTCAGCTCCTTAGTGCTCATAGTGACCTTGAAAATCATACTGTCAGGTCAGTTTTACCATATAATGAACATTCAATTAAAAAAATATATATATATGGAATTGTACTTTTTTGCAATTTCAACGGAATTGAATTTTTTTCCTACTTTTCAGTGCATCACATGATAAAATGAATGGGGTTAATCAAAAATAAAACTCATCCTTCAGAAACAAGCCCTCACACGGCTATGGGGATGGAAAGATGAAAAAGTTATGGCTCTTGATATAAGGGGAGGAAAAAACAAAAGAAAGAGAATGGGGAGCAGGTGCAGAGTTTTTAAATGTTTCCTAATTCGGGGAATAGGTCTTAAGTAGCATGGCATATTCTTCATCCTGAGGATTTTTGAAGGCACCCACACATGTATCCTCACTGAGATAAACAACATCCACCAGGTGCTTATCTAAGCTGCAAAATAAGCCATGTAGAGCAGGAATATCCCCCAGCAGTGTCAATGA
This sequence comes from Ranitomeya variabilis, assembly GCF_051348905.1. Classification (NCBI taxonomy): domain Eukaryota; kingdom Metazoa; phylum Chordata; class Amphibia; order Anura; family Dendrobatidae; genus Ranitomeya; species Ranitomeya variabilis. Next base: position 203,826,078 of record NC_135233.1, read on the forward strand.
AAGCAACTCCAAAAAATAGCGATATTGATCCCCTGAGGAAGCAACACATATGAAACATGCGACACGCAAGTTGGGATTCTTCTTTCCGTGGTAGCATCTCATTCTGCGCACTTGTGAGTGTAAGTTACATTTTATATGCATTTATTTTTCTGTGATATTTCTCATGCCTGCAATCTTTGTTTGTAATCACTGTGTCTATTATATTTGCCTTTATTAACTTCAGCGCACGCAATTTTTTAACCCTGGGCCAGGCTCATCTCTGGCATTCCTAAATTCATGCTCAGTGCGCCTGATGTGCAAAGGTTATAAAACCTTCTATAATATCTAATTATCTCAATTTCTGGCCACTAAAAGTAATCAGTGACCTTCATAGGGATACATTAAAGCCCTTTCCGACATGTCAGACACCCACCCTTTGATGTGGGCTCCGGCGGTGAGCCCACATATTATCCAGTGCATGTCAGCTGTTTTGAACAGCTGACATGTGCCCACAACTGCAGCAGGTGGAATCGCAATCCACTCATGGCTTTTAACCCTTTAAGTGTCACTGTCAAACTCAGACCACAGTGTCTGATTTCTTCTACTCCTGCACTGATTAGAAGCATTTCACCTTCATATTAAATGGTGTGAATTTCTTTTAGCAGTGCAGGGCTTAATCTGCTCATTTGAGAGCTCCTATGAGCTTTCCTGTGTTAAGGCTCTCAGCTGTGCACTGTTAGCTACTTCTGTCAACTATATAATCTGGGCCCTGGCTAGCGCTCATTGTCATAGCTAGCTTTTGCTGCATGGCTAGAGGATATTGGTGGTCATTATTGGAGAAGGCTTTTGGTGGATTTATCTGTGACTGTTGCTACGTTTTGAGTGTGTGATGATAATTCACTTTCTTTTCCCACTTTGGTTTAATTCCATCCTCCACTCTCCGCTGCATTCCTCTGTTGTATGATTGAGTATATTTGTATGTTTGGTATTTTCAATTGCCCCTGTTCGTACTACCTTGTTAGTCTGGTTGGTGTATTACGGTACACTACAACTTCCCTCTTCCCTGGTTGGGGTTGGGGTACAGAATGAGGGCGGATTGAGAAGCTAAGGCAAGGTACGTGGCCCTGACATCTTCACCATCAGAAGTAATACAGTGAACAGGACGAGCTAGGGCAACCCTAACATTAGGGACAGGGAATGAGCCACTGGTCCTGGGACACCCGACAACAGAGTCGTGACAAATGGTGTCCATCTACATTATATTCACTAGCCTGCTTCTTATAGCTTAGTTACAGGAAAGATTTTGCATGTTGTTTATCCTATAAAGATCATTTGGATAATTTGGATAATTTTAAGACATTTAGAGTCAGAATGATTCATTATTTGCATGTGAACTTTATTTGTATATTTTTTGCCTACTGTCTGGTTTCATCAAAAATCCCAGTTTTGAAAACCTACTTGACAGCATACATGGAAGCTACCAGCAACCAAGCTTGTGATTCACCACTCAGGGGATTTCCAACAAAAGAATATTTGGTGTCTTTTAATTTTTTTCATAATGCTGTTCACTTACAAATTGATAGGTAAGTTATAAGAGTAATAAGGTTTTTTTTTTTAAATGGAAATGTTATTAACCCGATTTTCCTCGTAGACCAATACAGAGTCATAGACTTCCGAGCAATGGTCCATTTCTTGACTATAGACCTACTGTATCTAGCAATATATTGTCAGCCCTATAAGCATCTAGAAATTTGTGGTTGGACGGAGACGGGCACATCAGGCTTGAGATGTCAGGGGTGTACAAAATGGTGCCAACAGGGTGTTTGCACCAATGTTTTGGCCAAGGAAGGCACCAACAATCCACCCTACTTTGATCAGCCTATTTAGAAATTGGTCCATGGTAGCAATCTGAAGCTTGCCACCAGAGGAAAGGAAAGTCTTTCTGATATCTAGTCTGAAGAAATTCCACCATAGTGACCCCCTTATATTTTATAGAATTACAATACTGTAAGGAGACAATAAAGTGGCTGGGTGAGCACTTTTTGTCTGTTCAGCAGCTCTTTAGTAGGGGTGCCGAGTGTTGTCCATATCACAACTCCCACCAATCTGATATTGATGACCTATCAATTTTATCACGTTAAAAAACCCTCAAACTTAAAGCCATGATCCCATATAGTGTAAATTCTGCTGCCTTTTTTTCAGCTGTGTTTTTGTGCAGAAAATCTTCTGCGTTTAATCCTCAAAGCAAAGTGGATGAGATTTCATTAACTCTCCTGCCCACTGTGTGTCTAAAGACGTTGTCGACCTGTAAATTTTTTGGGGTATTTTTTTTTTTTATCCATAGGCTTCTATGGGGAGCCTGAAAAAATGTATATGAAAAAATGCTGCTGCGTTTTTAATTGCAGAATGAAAGCTTTTCTGTGCTAAAAAACGCATTGAAAACTCTCCTTAAAATCTGCTCCGAAAAATGCATCAAATAGGAAAAAATGCAAGAAAAAAATAATGCAGCAAAAAGCAATAGAGAAGATTGTTATTGTGTATTATGGTGCAGACAACAGCAGAAAACATTCGGATAAAAAACAGCAGAAAGAAAACACAATATTTACACTACATGTGAACACGGCTTAAAGTTTTGTGAGAGCTAGCCAAAGGGAACTTTTGGTTTGCAGGAAGCTATGCATGTTAATGTATACACATATAACTGATGATAAAATAAAAACATTCCAGTAAATTCTTTATTAATTAATTTTGTAATATACAATGTTCATATGTATTTTATGGCTTGGATTTCTTAGAATCAACTTTGAGTGTGTTATTTATTGAGAAGAGATATTGTTATTACTCAGAATTGGCAACAGGATGCAAATATAAAGTTATATTTACACATTCGACTTGATTTCTACTAAGAATACGGATGGAATCAATAGATTTTCTTTACCTTTTTACCTTTTCACAACTTTTTGCAATTGGCCTGATGTATGTTTTCATCAGGATGTCATGGCTACATATTGGAGTATTTGCTGTATGTTTTCCTAGTTTATGTAAAGAATATAAAGGAAATGATAGACACCTATATAATAGTTAATGTATATACATTAACTTAGTCCTAACCGTGGAAACAAACAAAAACAATTCTTTGTGATATTGTTTATATATAGAAAAATGCAAAACTGTGAACAGTTAACAAAACTGTTTGCACAGTAAAATATATTTACAATTTGTTAGGAAAACAGAAAATAAGAGATCATGTTGTTGGTTTGTTTAAAACATTTTTTTCCCTATCTTGTGCAAATAAGGGTAAAACTCAAAAACATTTTGACAGTATTTTTGAAGCTGCAGCCTGTTGATTCAGATCCTTGTGGGAGGTTTATATTGTACAGGTTTTGTTCTATGGAGATACAGGTGTTGGCACTTTGTATTGGCATCAAAGGGAGCATATCTCACCTTTTGGGGGTGGAGTCTTGCTAAAAAATTACCTGGTCAAAAACTGTCATTTCTGCCTGCATCTGGCTGGAGATTTCCCCTCTGCTGTGCCTCCAGTACTCACCAAACCTACAGAAACCGTTGGTCCTGGCGGAAGCCTCTGAGAAGAGGAAGAGAAAGTGTCACAGACCCGGCAGACCCCCCCTGCATTCCTGCAGAGCCATGAGTCCCCTTTGCTAGCTGTGTGACCCCTCCTGAAGTTAGTAGGTGAAGGGAGCGCTTCTTGGTGACAGTAAGGCAGAAGGAGTCCACTGGTTGAGGATACAGGGTCTTCCTTCTGTAGAGGTATATTGCTGAGATCTGTGGCAGTGGTGGTCACTGGCCTCCCTCATGAACTAATAGTGTAGGAGGTGATGGGGCAGAGCAGAAGAAATGAGGAGAAATGTAGCTCTCAGACCACTGGTAATAATCTTACCGTCAATCAGAGCCCATATTTGCCGCACTGTCATGCAGATGACAGTGTTGCAAACAATGGATTTTCGGGCCCCCCATTAATCTGCATGGCATTCAGATTTGGGTTTGTGTACCACTCTGGAACCGGACCCAAACTTTTTTCAGATGTTTGGCCGAATCCACCAGATCTGAAAATCTATGGGTTCACCCATCACTACTCCTATCCAAATCTACCAAGATAATGTACCATCTACCTTGGCAAAAAGAAGGAAGATCAACCCTCTCTTGGATACTCTGAGAGTCTACAAACTAAATTACACATGGTTTTTCTCATTTGGCCTGACAGTCATAAAGGTAGGGAAACAAAGCACCACCCGACAACAATAAGACCTCCAAAGAGACTGGGAAACCCAACAAATAAGCAAGTAGACATCCCCTTCTGGATGCCTTTGGACATGGGTTTTGATTTCTTTCAACTACAAAAGATCGGAGAATAAAATGTTCACAAGAAGACTACATCTCTCATGGCCAGTAAGAGAGTCTCAAGACACCCACTTCCATGATGAATACCCCCCTTTCAAGACATCAGACATTCTGAAACAATTTGATCTTGGGTTAGACAACCCTTTTAGATTTTGCCATCCTCCCACAAGTTGCTAAACTATAGATTCCCCCCACTAAGATTTTGGTGCAGCGTATTGTGCGACTCTGTGAAGCAACAGAGCTCACTACCATTTCACATGGGGTGAAATCTAACCCACTTGTGAGTTAAGTGTCCATCCGCCATTACATAGCAGCAGGTACCATCTCTGTACGGTGGTCCTCGGGCTGCAAATGCACCTCGTATCAATTTCCTTATTATTTGGTGTGTTCCGCTACCCCTAACATTACACTAGTGTCAGGGTCTGGCTAGTAATGGCAGACGAACAGCAACCCTTGCGGTACATACAGCAGCTGAAGGGCAGGTTGGCGGCTCTCGAGTGCACAATCTCAGCTGTGGATGTTACTGCAGTAGCTGTTCAGGCTGCTAGCGTGGCTGCAGCAACTTTGTCCACTGCAACCCCTGTTCCGACCCTATCTCGCCTCCCGGTTCCAGATAAATATTCTGGTGATAGCAAATCTTGTAGGGGATTCGTGAGCCAGTGCTCAATATACCTCGAGCTCCTGGCTGCACGTTTCCCCACAGAGCAGGCAAAGGTGGGATTAATTATGTCTCTCCTGTTGGACAGGGTGTTGGAGTGGGCTACGCCACTGTGGGAGCGTGGTGATCATGTGGTGCAGAGTGCTCCGCTGTTCCTGAGCGCTCTGAAACAGGTCTTTTTAGGACCTCGAGTCACCCATGATACGGCGCTCCAACTGTTGGCATTGACAAAAGGGCTCGTCCTTGGTCAGCCATTTTGCCGTCCACTTCCGCACCTTAGCATCTGAGCTGGAGTGGTCGGATAAAGCCCTCATCCCTGTATTTTGGAGGGGGCTGGCTGAACATGTGAAGGACGCTTTGGCCACTAGGGAGATTCCTGCCACACTGGAGGAACCAATAGCTGTATCCACTCGTATTGACCTCCGTTTTAACGAGAGAAGTTTATAGCGAGCCCCGTGTAGGCAGAGGTTTCGGCAGGCTCCCACCTTCGCCAAACTTTTGGAATTTCCTGTCCAGGCGCTCGAGTCACATGAGGCCATGGAGGTGTCATGTGCAGGATCTAAGTCCCGGACCGCTTGTGCACTCAAGGTCTGTCATGTCTGCCAGCAGTCAGGACATCTTGCCACCAGATGTCCCCAGCAGTCGGGGAAACATCAGCATCTAGTGGTAGTAGGTGGAGGTACACTAGACACGGCAACGTTTGCCTCCAAACTGTCCTTTAAGGGGACATTTACCATAGGCTCATCCACTAATTCGGTAGAACTTTGCGTAGATTCCGGGGTGGAGGGCAATTTTATGTCATCTTCCTTCGCCCAACAACACGCAATACCCATGGTGATGCTCACCAAACCAGTGACTGTACGAGTGGTGAATGGGCCGACACTGCCCTCACAGATAATACTCCAGACCATCCCATTTACTCTAGGTTGCAATCTCATCAGGAGATTATATCTCTGCTCATCATTCCTGAGGGAATTGATGATGTCCTTTTAGGGATACCTTGGCTACGGAACCACTCCCCTCATATTGAGTGGTCCACAGGCAGAATTTTGGGATGGAGTGAATCTTGTGGGGGTAGATGTCAGAGGGAATGCATTCAGGTTGCTACTACTGAGGTGGCCACAGATCTTTCCTCTCTCCCCAAGCAATATTGGCCATATGTGGACATGTTCTCCAAAAGGGCTGCGGAGACCCTTCCGCCTCACCGCCCCTATGACTGTCCTATTGACCTCTTGCCTGGTGCTGAACCTCCCCAGGGTCTAGTCTACCTGTTGTCTCTCCCGGAGACAGAGGCAATGTCTCAGTACAACCAGGAGAATCTGGCAAGGGGATTCATTAGGAAGTCGGTGTCACCTGCAGGGGCTGGGTTCTTCTTCGTGCAGAAGAAGAACGGAGAATTACGTCCATGTATAGATTACAGGGGTCTTAACGCCATCACCGTTAAGAACAAGTACCCATTGCCCCTGATATCTGAGATTTTTGATAGGCTTTGGGGAGCAAGGGTGTTTGCTAAACTAGATCTGCAGGGTGCTTACAACCAGATTCACATCCGTGAGGGAGACGAATGGAAGACGGCTTTTAACACCAGGGATGGGCACTATGAATACATGGTGATGCTCTTCGGGCTCTGTAATGCCCCAGCCTTTTTGCAAGACTTTGTGAACGATATCTTCTGGGATATGCTTTCCACCTCGGTTGAAGTCTACCTGGATGATATTCTCATCTACTCTCCAGATATAGACTCCCACCGAAGAGATGTTTGCAAAGTCTTCGACCTCCTATGGGCAAACTCCCTCTATGCCAAGTTGGAGCAGTGTGTGTTTGAGAGGGAGTCTTTGCCTTTCCTGGGCTATATCATCTCGGCCCAAGGATTGGCTATGGATCCCACAAAGCTACAGGCTGTGATGAACTGGCAGGAACCCCATTCTCTCAAAGCGATTCAGCACATTCTGGGGTTCATTAATTACTATCGCCAGTTCATTCCCCACTTCTCAACTTTGGTAGCTCCTCTGGTTGCCCTCACCAAGAAGAGAGCTAATCCCAAATTGTGGTCGGAGGAGGTCTCCAAGGCCTTCCTCTCTATCAAGTCACACTTTGCTGTCGCTCCCATTTTACATTGCCCCGATGGTGATAAACCATTTATCAAGGAGGTGGATGCCTCATCCGTCAGTGCTGGAGCAGTCCTCTTCCAGATCCTTGCTTCTTCTTCTCCAAGACCTTCACACCGGCAGAGAGAATTATTCCATCGGTGATAGGGAGTTGCTAGTCATGAAGTTGGCGTTTTCAGAGTGGAGGCACCTCCTGGAGGGGGCTCATTTTCCCTTCAAAGTTTTCACCGACCACAAAAATTTGGTGTATTTGTAAACCGCCCAGCGGGTAAACTATCGCCAGGCCAGATGGTCCCTGTTCTTCTCCCGGTTTCACTTTACCCTCCATTTTCTCTCCGGGGTGAAGAACATTCGTGCTGTTGCTCTCTCCCGCTCCGTAGTGTCATCAGTGGAGGAGGAGGAACCTCGGCTTATTGTCCCTTCTGAGAGCCTGAGAACTGTGGCTCCGGTTTTGCTAGAGTCTGTGCTCCCGGGCAAGACCTTTGTGCCATCTAATTTGTGACCAGAGGTTCTCTCTTGGGCTCACTCATCCAGGGTGGGTGGACACTTTGGGACCAAAATCTGAGCTTCTGGCGATGACGTAATGGTGGCCGCATATGGCCCCTGATGTCGGAGACTATATTCTGGCGTATCTCCTGCGCCAAAAATAAATCTCCTCAACAACGGCCAGCTGGGTTACTTTATCCCCTGCTGGTGGCAGACAGGCCCTGGGAGATGGTCGGGATGGACTTTGTGGTAGGATTACCCAAGTCCCGTGGCTGCACCATCATTTGGGTAATCACAACCATTTTTCTAAAATGGTGCACTTGGTGCCGCTTCCACGGCTACCTTCTGCACGGGCCTTGGCAGCATTGTTTATAAAACACATTTTCCACCTACACGGTATGCCAGATAAAATTGTCAGTGACCGGGGTCCCCAGTTTGCATCTCGGTTCTGGAGAGAGCTTTGTCATCTACTCAGCATCGAGTTGAATCTCTCTTCAGCATACCATCCCTAGACGAATGGGTTGGTAGAGAAGGCCATCCAGACCTTGGTCACATATCTGCAACATTTTTTTTCAGCCAAGCAGGATGACTGGGCATCCTTGCTACCGTGGGCGGAGTTTGTGCTGAACAACGCTGTAGCCGACTCCACTGGGCAGACCCCATTCCTCCTTAATTACGGTCAGCATCCGTGGGTTCCTTTGCCTATGCCGCGTCTTCCGCTGACTCAAGGATGGCAGACTGGGCTGTGGAGGTATGGGACATTTGGGACCACACTCAGGATGCCATCCGGGCCTCCAAGGAGAGAATGAGATGCACATCGTCGCCCCGCTCCGACCTTTGCTCCTGGCAATTTAGTGTGGCTCTCCGCCCGTAACATCAGGCTGCGAGTTGAGTCCACTAAGTTTGCACCTCGCTACTTGGGTCTCTTCAAGGTCCTGGAACAGGTTAACCCTGTGGTCTATCCTCTGGTCCTCCCTCCATGCCTAGGTATCACCGACACTTTTCATGTGTTCCTCTTAAAGCCCAAACACGTCCCGATTTTCTGAGTCATCTGCTGGGACATCGGCTTCATCTATGGATGATTACGAGGTGAACGCTATCTTGGGGTGTAAGGTGGTACGTGGTAAAAAATTTTATTTGGTGGATTTGAAGGGTTATGGCCCAGAGGACAGGTCCTGGGAGCCTGCTGAGCACATTCGAGTTCCACAGCTCATTGCTGCCTTTGAGCGTAGTGAGGTCCAAGGAGGGGGGGTAATGTTTGGTGTCGAGTTCCCACCTTTGCACAGGGGGAATCTCAAACCATCTCCGCTGTGGTCTCCCATTCTTCTCCAGCCACAGTGGAGGCTGCTCAGCAGAGACCTCGGTCCCAGCGTCTGGCTCAAGAAGATACTGTGCGACTGGTTACTGCTGCCCTTCCAGGCTCTGCCTTTGTAGCCAGCACTGATCAGCAGCGAGCAGGTCTTTCTGGGACTAAGTCCTGCTTTTCTCATACTGAGCATGCCCACGGGACGACCTCCCATTGGGGGTCGGGGGTCACATGCTCAGGTCATGTTGCGGCTCCTATTGGACCATCTGGAAGGTCCTGTAGCACTGCTGCTATAAAAGGTTTGCATGGCCGCTCGGGCATGCACTAGTGTATACTTGAAAACGTGTGTGTGTAGATTAATCATCCCCCTTCCTAGTATTGTTGACTGCTCGTGAATGGTGGATGCATGCTATCTTGCGCCTGACAGTGCTATCTGCTCACTAAGCACACGTTGTAGTGCCCGTCTCTACGGCACCGTGCACCATCTGTGCGCTTTCCTGACAACCGTCAGTATAGGGTGGGAATTCCCGCTTGAACTGAGCATCTGACTCAGGGCATCCTCAGGCGCGGGCTCAAAAGCCTCCAAGGGTCAGAGCCAATTCAATCACCAGATTAGTGGGGGTGATTCTTAGGGATCCCACTAGTGTCTTGTAGCTGCACCTTGTGACTGCTAACAGGGTGCAGCATATTGTGCGACTCTGTGAAGCAACAGAGCTCGCTACAATTTCACACGTGGTGAAGTTTAACCCACGTGTTAGCTAAGTGTCCATCCGCCATTACATAGCAGCAGGTACCATCTCTGCACGGTGGACCCCGGGCTGCGAACGCACCTAGTATCAATTTCTTTATTATTTGGTGCGTTCCGCTAGCCCTAACACTGTATGGCTGAGAAATGTAGTCTGCAAAATTTTGTAATGCTTTTTTTCCATTTTAGAGATCACAAAATTGTCACCCAGACCACGGAATAATGTATAGATGAGAACTGTAATCCAGCCAGTTTTTTTAACGCTTTGTTAGATAATATCTCAGAATATTACAGAAATTTACCTCAGACCATGTAAGAATGTATGGGTCAGAAATGTAATCTAACTATTTTTTTAAAGCATTTTTGGAGTGTTATATATCACAGAAATGTACCACCGAACATATGAAACTGTATTGCTGGGAAACATAAGACTGCAAAAGTTTTTACCCTTTTTAAGTTTTATAGATCACAGGAAATGTACCCCAGACCACATATTAGTGTATGGGTACCAAATTTAACCCTGCAAAATTTTTTAATGCTTTTTTAGAGTGTTATATGTAAAAAAAAAATAAAAATCCAGAACACAGAATAGTGTATGGGTAAGAAATTTAACCCAGGGAATTTTTTTTAATGATTTCTTGGACTATTTAACACAAAAAAGTAACGCAAATAACGCAATACTCAATGCATCAAAATATATTACATTTTTTCACCCCCCAAAAAAAAAGCTGCAGCTATGTATTTGACAATGGATTGCACAGCCATTATTCCTGTCTACAGACTGGATTCTGTCACTCCCCCTGCTCCTGCGACTCTCTCTCCTAAATACAGATTGTATGTCATAGAAACAGCAAAGCAAATGATTAGCCCTTAGAATGGCTGTTAGTATGATGGTTCAGCTTCAGCACCAGTATCAATACTACATGCCTTTGATTTGTTATACCATGCACACACAGGCCTGGACAAGCACTCTCTCCCTCCAATACAAAGTGTCATAGAGCTGTGCAATGCTGTCAGTGTGCCGAGCCAGGCGACGCCTGTTCTTTTATAACCCCTGATGTTGTCAGATGGCCAACCAATCACAGTAATGCCACAACCAAGATGGCTACATCATTACAGTGACGCGTAGGCAATCACCGCATGGCTGTGTAACAGGCGCTACACATGTACGGAGCGAGGATTCGAGTTTTACATAGAGCACTGCTCATTGCTCAACAAGTAACTAGTACATTTTAGCACCGTGATACTCGAGTGATGACCGAGTATCACCGAGTACACTTTTGCTTATCTCTAATCTACTAGTAAAAATAACATGAAGGCACGTTATATGAGGCATATATGATTAGAGTCCCGTCAAAGAGGTACGCCTTATCACTGACTGTTGGGCTCACATGAATTGGCCAATTTGTGCAAAGTACCTTCAAACTTTTTAACATATTTTCTAAGCAGTGATGCAGTTCCAATTTCATATATTCAGTGTTTGCATATTATACCATTTTAAAAGTGCAACTGCATTTTCTGGGTCATATTGAATTGTTGTCATGGGTCCACTGCAACAGAGAGTAGCCAGAAGACCGCACCGTCTGATTTCTCCTACTCCTGCACTGATTGGAAGCACTTCAACTTCATAATAAACTGTGTAAATTTCTTTTAGCAGTGCAGGGGTTAATATGATCAGTAGAGAGCTCCTGAAAGCTTTCCTGCATTAAGGTTCTCTGCTGTGCACTGTCAGCCACTCCCATCTCCTATATACTCTGTGTCCTGGCTAGCACTCATTGTCAGAGCTAGGTTATGCTGCATGGCTGGTGGTTGTTTGTGGTTGTTGTTAGAGAAGGCATTTGGTGGATTTATCTGTGACTGTTGCTTGATTTCTCCTACTTTTACTCCATCCTCCACTCTCCGGTGTTTACCTCTGTTGTTTGTGTAAGTACATTTGTTTGATTAGTATTTTTCTTTATCCCTGTTCATATTACCTTGTTAGTCTAGTTGGGGTATTACGGTACACTACTATTCCCCTCTTCCCAGTACATGGCTTTGGTGTCTTCACCATCAGAATTAATTTGGGGAACAGTGTGGACTAGGATGCCCCTAGCATTAAGGACAGGGAAGGCGCCCCTGGTTCCGGGACACCCGACAACAGAGTCATGACAATTATCATGACACCTTGCACCTGTTCACACTTGTATTATTCCGTTTCGAGGAACTGGTAGTTTTTTTATTTCTGCTTTTATACAAACTTTGGTACTTTCTCGTTGTGCAATGACTTGTGATGTAATAGCTACAAGAGATGATAATTTCTGTTAAGAGCTACAGAATATGATGGCGGTATATAAGCAAGTACATTATGTTAGGGGTCGAGTTCCCGCCTCTGCACAGGGGGAATCTCGGGCCATCTCCGCTGTGGTCTCCCATTCTTCTCCTGCCGCAGTGGAGCCTGCTCAGTGGAGACGTCGGTCCCAGCGTCTTGCCCAGTCTGACTCTGTACAGAGAGTTACTGCTGCTTTTCCTGCTTCTGCCATTGAAGTCAGTGCTGGGGAGCGGTGAGCAGACGCTTCTGGGACTAAGTCCTGCTTTTCTCGTTCTGAGCATGCCCAGAGTAAGATCTCTCAGTGGAGATCGAGGGTCACATGATCAGACACTGCAGCTAAGGCCATTGGTCCTTCAGGAAGGTCCTGTAGGTGCTCACGCTCTGTGGCAGCCTCTCATTGGTCCTTCTAGGAAGGTCCTGTACGTGCAGCAACTATTTAAGGCTCGCATGGCCGCACGGCCATGCGCTAGTATTGTTCTATGTCGTACTTGGCGCCAGTGTGGTCACGTATGATTGTGTTCAGGGACCCGGCTGAAATAAGCCCCTAGAATGCTGGCAACTCCGGCGAGGAGTTTATGTGTTTGAGTATTCAAGGACCTGGCTGAAATAAGGCCCTAGCATGCTGGCACCTCCGGCGAGGAGTTTTGTGTGCATGCATGACCACTGACTGCTCTCGTTTGGGTAGTTAGCCTGTGCCACTGTGAAGGCTACTCTGTGAAGTAACAGAGGTAGCTTATACTGCCATTTAGTTCTGCCATTTGCTAGCAGCAGGTTCTCCTGCACGGTGGACCCCAGGCTGCGAACTCATATATTATAATAAAGTCTCTATATCCATTTGGTGCATTCCGCTAGCCCTAACATAATACTAGCGCCAGGGTCTGGCTAGTAAATGGCGGACATTCAGCAATCACTGCGGTATATCAAGCAGCTGGAGGGAAGGTTGGCGGCTCTCGAGAGCTCAACCTCAGCTGTGGATGTTACCGCAGTTGCTGTACAGACTGCTAGCATGGCTGCAGCAACCTTGTCCACTGCCACCCCTGTTCTGACATTATCTCGCCTTCCGCTGCCAGAGAAATTTTCTGGAAACAGCAAATCCTGTAGGGGATTTGTGACTCAGTGCTCTATTCACCTCGAGCTCCTGGCTGCACGTTTTCCCACAGAGCGAGCTAAGGTGGGATTTATTGTGTCCCTCTTGTCGGACAGGGCGTTGGAATGGGCTACACCGCTGTGGGAGCATGGTGATCATGTGGTGCATAGTGCTCCGCTGTTCCTAAACACTCTGAAACAGGTCTTTTTAGGATCTTGAGTCACCCATGACACGGCGCTCCAACTGCTGGCATTAACTCAGGGTGAGTCCTTGGTTAGCCAATTTGCCGTCCACTTCCGTACTTTAGCTTCTGAGCTGGAGTGGTCGGATAAAGCCCTTATCGCCATATTTTGGAGGGGGCTGGCTGATCACGTTAAGGACGCTCTGGCCACTAGGGAGATTCCTGCCACACTGGAGGAGTTAATATCCGTCTCTACTCGTATTGACCTCCATTTTAACTAATGGAGGTTAGAGCGAGCCCAGTGTAGGCAGAGGTTTCGGCTGGCTCCCACCTTTGCCAAACCTCTGGAATCTCCGGTCCTGGTTCCTGAGTCACATGATGCCATGGAAGTGTCACGTGAGGGATCTAAGTCCCGGACCGCTTGTGCACTAAAGGTCTGTCATGTTTGCCAGCAGTCAGGACATCTTGCCACCAGATGTCCCCAGCGGTCGAGGAAATGTCAGCGTCTAGTGGTAGTAGGTAGAGGTACACTAGACACGGCGACGTTTGCCTCCAAATTGTCCTTTAAGGGGACAATAATTATAGGCTCATCCTCCCACTCGGTAGAGCTCTGCGTGGACTCTGGGGCGGAGGGCAATTTTATGCCTTCAGCCTTCGCTCAACGTCACGCAATACCCCTGGTTATGCTAGCTCAACCAGTAACGGTACGAGTGGTGAATGGGTCGACACTGCCCTCATAGATAACACACCAGACCATCCCTTTTACTCTGTCCATGTCGCAATCCCATCAGGAGATTTTATCTCTGCTCGTCATTCCTGAGGGAATTGATGAGGTCCTGTTGGGGATACCATGGCTACAGTACCACTCTCCTCATATCGAGTGGTCCTCAGGCAGAATTTTAGGTTGGGGTGAATCTTGTGGGGGTAGGTGTCAGAGGGAATGCGTTCAGTTTGCTACAACAGAGGTACCCGGAGATCTATCCTCTCTCCCCAAGCAATATTGGTCTTACGCAGACGTATTCTCCAAAAAGGCGGCAGAGACCCTTCTGCCCCATCGCCCCTATGACTGTCCTATTGATCTCTTGCCTGGTGCTGAGCCTCCCTGGGGTCGAGTTTATCTGTTATCTCTCCCAGAGACAGAGGCAATGTCTCAGTACATTCAAGAGAATCTGGCAAGAGGGTTCATCAGGAAGTCAGTGTCACCTGCTGGGGCTGGGTTCTTCTTCGTGCAGAAGAAGAATGGGGAACTGCGTCCAAGCATAGACTACAGGGGTCTTAATGCCATCACCGTTAAGAATAAGTATCCTTTGCCCTTGATATCTGAGCTCTTTGATAGGCTTCGGGGAGCAAGGGTGTTTACTGAACTAGATCTGCGGGGTGCTTACAACCTGATTCACATCCGTGAGGGGGACGAATGGAAGACGGCTTTTAACACCAGGGATGGGCACTATGAATATCTGGTGATGCCCTTCGGGCACTGTAATGCCCCAGCCGTTTTCCAAGACTTTGTGAATGACATCTTCCGGGATATGCTCATCACCTCGGTCATAGTCTATCTGAATGATATTCTCATCTACTCTCCAGATATTGACCCACCGGAGAGATGTTTGCAAAGTCTTCGACCTCCTATGGGCAAACTCCCTCTATGCCAAGTTGGAGAAGTGTATGTTCGAGCAGGAGTCCTTACCTTTCCTAGGCTATATCATCTCCGCCCAGGGATTGGCTATGGATCCTGTCAAACTACAGGCCGTGATGGACTGGCAGCAACCCCATTCTCTTAAAGCGGTGCAGCGCTTTATGGCGTTCATTAATTATTATCGCCAGTTCATTCCGCACTTCTCAACTTTGGTAGCTCCCTTGGTTGCCCTCACCAAGAAGGGGGCAAATCCCAAATTGTGGTCTGAGGAGGTCTCCAAGGCCTTTAACTCCATAAAGTCATACTTCACTAGTGCTCCCATCCTACATCGCCCCGATGTAGATAAGCCATTTATCATGGAGGTGGATGCCTCATCTGTTGGTGCTGGAGCAGTCCTCTTCCAAAAGGATGCTGAAGGTCGGAAGCATCCTTGCTTCTTCTTTTCTAAGACCTTCTCACCAGCAGAGAGGAATTATTCCATTGGGGACAGGGAGTTGCTAGCCATGAAGTTGGCCTTCTCGGAGTGGAGACATCTCTTGGAGGGAGCTCGTTTTCCATTCCAAGTTTTCACAGATCATAAAAATTTGGTGTACCTGCAGACAGCCCAGTGGTTAAATTCTCGCCAGGCCAGATGGTCCTTGTTCTTCTCCCAGTTTAATTTCACCCTCCATTTTCTTTCTGGGGAGAAGAACATTCGTGCCGGCGCTCTCTCTCACTCCGTTGTGTCATCTGTGGAGGAGGAAGAGGAGCCTCGGCTTATTGTCCCCACTGAGAGCCTGAGAACCGTGGCACCGGTTTCGCTAGAGTCTGTGCCTCCGGGCAAGACTTTTGTACCATCCAGTTTGCGACTGGGGGTTCTCTCTTGGGCACACTCGTCCAGGGTGGGTGGACATTTTGGTTCCAAAAGGACATCTGAGTTACTGGCGAGGACATACTGGTGGCCGCATATGGCTCGTGATGTCGCAGACTATGTTCGGGCGTGTGTCTCTTGCGCCAAGAACAAGTCCCCTCAGCAACGGCCAGCTGGGTTGTTTTATCCTCTGCCGGTGGCAGACAGGCCCTGGAAGATGGTCGGGATGGACTTTGTGGTGGGCTTACCCAAGTTTCGTAACTGCACCATTATCTGGGTGATCACCGACCATTTTTCCAAAATGGTTCATTTGGTGCCTCTTCCACAGCTACCGTCTGCACGGGCTCTGGCAGCCTTTTTCATCAAGCATATCTTCCGCTTACACGGTATGCCGGACAAGATTGTCAGTGACCGGGGTCCCCAGTTTGCATCTCGATTCTGGAGTGAGCTTTGTCGTCTACTCAGTATTGAGTTAAATCTCTCCTCGGCTTATCATCCCGAGACGAATGGGTTGGTTGAGAGGGCCAATCAGACTCTGATCACTTATTTATGACATTTTGTTTCTGCCAGGCAGGATGACTGGGCATCCTTGTTACCGTGGGCTGAGTTTGCCCATAACAACGCTGTAGCCGACTCTACCGGTCAGACTCCTTTCCTTCTTAATTACGGCCAACATCCGTGGGTTCCTGTGCCTATGCCCTTGTCCTCTGCTGATTCCAGGGTGGCAGAATGGGCAGTGGAGGCACGAGACATTTGGGACCACACTCAGGATGCTATCCAGGCCTCCAAGGAGAGAATGAGGTCCTCCACCGATGCACATCGGCGCCTTGCCCCGACCTTTGCTCCTGGCGACTTAGTGTGGCTCTCCGCCCATAACACCAGGCTGCATGTTGAGTCCACTAAGTTTGCACGTCGCTACTTGGGTCCCTTCAAGGTCCTCGAATAGGTTAACCTGCCTTCGAACGTAGCGAGGCCCAAGGAGGGGGGCCCTAGGGGGGGGTAATGTTAGGGGTTGAGTTCCCGCCTCTGCACAGGGGGAATCTCAGGCCATCTCTGCTGCGGTCTCCCATTCTTATCCTGCCGCAGTGGAGCCTGCTCAGCAGAGAAATCGGTCCCAGCGTCTTGCTCAGTCTGACTCTGTACAGAGAGTTACTGCTGCTTTTCCTGCTTCTGCCATTGAAGTCAGTGCTGGGGAGCAGTGAGCAGACACTTCTGGGACTAAGTCCTGCTTTTCTCATTCTGAGCATGCCCAGAGTAAGATCTCTCAGTGGAGATCGAGGGTCACATGATCAGACACTGCAGCTAAGGCCATTGGTCCTTCAGGAAGGTCCTGTAGGTGCTCACGCTCTGTGGCAGCCTCTCATTGGTCCTTCTAGGAAGGTCCAGTACGTGCAGCAACTATTTAAGGCTCGCATGGCTGCATGGGTATTGTTCTATGTTGTACTTTGCGCCAGTGTGGTCACGTATGATTGTGTTCAGTGACCCGGCTGAAATAAGGCCCTAGCATGCTGGCACCTCCGGCGAGGAGTTTTGTGTACATGCATGACCACTGGCTACTCTTGTCTGGGTAGTTAGCCTGTGCCACTGTGAAGTTTAACAGGGCGCAGTGCTTTGAGTTCACCGCTACTCTGTGAAGTAACAGAGGTAGCTCATACCGCCATTTAGTTCTGCCATTTGCTAGCAGCAGGTTCTCCTGCACGGTGGACCTCGGGCTGCGAATGCATATATTATAATAAAGTCTCTATATCCATTTGGTGTGTTCCGCTAGCCCTAACACATTATATCATAGACTGCCTACCTGCGCCCAAAGTCATGTGATTCTTCTCTGGCTGATGCAATCTTCTTCAGTGTGTAAAATTCTAGCAGATAATTTAGGTAATTGTGCCAATTGAAAATTATCTAGATTTTCCGGGTACCTTATTTCGCCTTTTTTTCAACCAGCTTTTCAAAGAAGATTTGGAAGACACAGTACTGAATGCTAATTGCTTGTTCCACTATGCACTCATTGATTGACAGACTGACCTCACTGCAGATGTGTTTGACCTACAGGGGTTTTTTTTAGCTCCATTTTTCTGTGGTTTTGTTTCAGTATCTCCCTGAAACTGAAATATAAAGATGTTTAATTTTCAATGCAAATGAAAGTAATTATTTCTGTTATAGTAATTATATATAGTCAGGAATATAAAATATAAGGGATGAAGACATTTCAGTACTTAAAGGGACACAAAAGATGCTTTTTTATATAAAAAGATCTGAATGCG
Source organism: Ranitomeya variabilis (assembly GCF_051348905.1). NCBI lineage: Eukaryota > Metazoa > Chordata > Amphibia > Anura > Dendrobatidae > Ranitomeya > Ranitomeya variabilis. The sequence continues at coordinate 203,844,042 of NC_135233.1, forward strand.
AGTTGCAATACAGTCCCAGATTTTTAATGCCCAAGAAAAATACACTGCTCAAAAAATAAAGGGAACACTTAAACAACAAAATGTAACCCCAAGTCAATCACACTTCTGTGAAATCAACTTGTACAGTTATGAAATAACACCGATTTTCAATCAATTTCTCCTCTTGTTGTGCAAATGGAACAGACAACAGTTAGAAATGATAGGCAATTAGCAAGACAACCCCTATAAAGGAGTTGTTCTGCAGGGGGTGACCACAGACCATTTCTCTGTTCTCATCCTTTTTGGCTGTTTTGTTCACTTTTGCATTTTGTCATTGCTCTCACCCCTAGACATACAGTGCAGTAGCATGAGGCGTTGTCTAAAACCCACAGAAGTTGCTCAGGTAGTGCAGCACATCCAGGATGGCACATTAATGCTAGATATGGCAAGAAAGGTAGCTGTGTCTGTCAGCACAGTGTCCAAAATGCCAGAGCATGTAGATACAAGGATACAGGTCAGTACATCAGGATAGGTGGAGGGGGTCTATGGGAGGGCAACAACTCAGCAGCAAGACCACTCTATGCAAAGAGGAACAGGAATAGCAGTGCCAGAGCCCTGCAAAATGCCCTCTAGCAGGTCACTAACATCCATATGTCTGCTCAAATTGTCAGAAACAGACTCCATGAGGGTGGTATGAGGGACCAATGTCCAGTACAACTTACAGTACAACACCGTGCAGGGCGATTGGCATTTGCCAGAGAACACCAAGATTGGCAGATTTGACACTGGCACCCTGTGCACTTCACAGATGAAAGCAGGTTCACATTGAGCACATGTGACAGATGTGACAGAGTCTGGAGACACTGTGGAGAATGTTCTGCTTCCTGCAACATTCTCCAGCAAGACCGGTTTGTCAGTAATGGTGTGGTGAGGCAATTTTATGGAGTGCGGCACAGCCCTCCATGTGCTTGCCTGAGGTAGCCTGACTGTGATTAGGTACCGAGATGAGATCCTCAGACCCCTTGTGAGACCAAATGCAGGTGCAGTGGGCCCTAGGTTCCTTCTGATGCATGACAATGCTAGGCCTAATGTATCTGAAATATGTCAGCAGTCAGCAGATGAAGGCAATGATGCTATGGACTGGCCTGCTCATTCCCCAGACCTGAATCCAATGAAGCACATCTGGGATATCATATCTGGCTCCATCCACCAATGCCACATTGTACCACAGACTGTCCAGGAGTTGAATGATACTTTAATCCTGGGCTGGGAGAAGAACATCCAGCGCCTCATCAGGAGCATACCCAGGTGTTGTAGGGAGATCACACAGGCACGTGGAGGCCACACACACTACTAAGCATCATTTCCTTGTCTGGAGGCATTTTCACTGAAGTTGGATCAGCCTGTAATTTGATTTTCCACTTTGATTTTGAATATCTTACCAAATCAAAACATCAATGAGATATTAATTTTGATTTATATTGGTCATTTTTACGCTTTATTGATCTGAACGCATTCCACTATGTAATGAATAAAGATTTGCAACTCGAATATTTCATTCAGTTAGATCTAGGATGTGGTATTTTAGCGTTCCCTTTAATTTTTTTGCTGTGTACTTATTATTATACAGGGTGGTCCAAAAGTAAGTGGACAGTATGTGTAATAGGGTTATGAAGGGGGAGATTTATTAAACATGGTGTAAAGTGAAATTGACTCAGTTGCCCTTAGCAACCAATCAGATTCCACCTTTCATTTTCCAAAGAGTTTGTGAAGAATGAAAAGAGGAATCTGATTGGTTGCTAAGGGCAACTGAGTCAGTTTCACTTTACACCATGTTTGATAAATCTCCCCCTTCATAACCCTATTACACATACTGTCCACCTACTTTTGGACCACCCTGTATATTGCAAAGTTAATTTTCTTTTTTATTCCTTGGCAAAATAATTTGATGTATAAAAGTGTATACTATGCTATTAAATAGCAGTAAATTACAAACAATGACTTATTGTTGTATATGGACTATGTGTAATATAAAGAGCATTGCATGACATGCTGTTCTGAGCAACTGGAAACCACATATTTGCTTGTTAGTGATTAATTCCATAATAAAATGTGTTTTTGTTAATAGTGATTTGTCTTTATCTTTTTTAAATATTGAATGAAATATTGTCAATTGGTTTATCTATTTTGTATTGGCCATATTTGGCCAATAATTCCAATGTATTTGAGCTGCAATTTCCATCTTTTTAGCGGTAGTGGTGAAACCACTGTGCAGTGGTCCGAGAAGAGCATGGAGGGTTGTGACTAGGTTAGCACCTGACTCTTAACTAGAAGCCCTGATGGTGGGGTAAAGCTTGGCTCACGATGAACACCAGGTGCTACACCATAACAGACCTTGGAGAAACGGCAGCTGACCCCCAAGGGACAGGTAACTGCAAAGACCTGGTAGGAGAGTACAACTGAAACAGGCAGGCACAGTAGGAACACAGGAATCCCAGATGTTGATGGATACGGTTGTATACAGAAAAGCACTGGCAGGTGCAGGCTATCATGGCTGATATACAGATAAGCACTGGCAGGTGCAGGCTGGTATGGCTGGTATACAGATAAGCACTGGCAGGTGCAGGCTGGTACGGCTGGTATACAGATAAGCACTGGCAGGTGCAGACTATATACAGATAGACACTGGCAGGTGCAGGCTAGTAAGTTTTGTATACAGATAAGCACTGACAGGTGCAGATTATATACAGATAGACACTGGCAGGTGCAGGCTATTAAGGTTTGTATACAGATAAGCAGTGGCAGGTGCAGACTATATACAGATAGACACTGGCAGGTGCAGGCTAGTAAGGTTTGCATACAGATAAGCACCGGCAGGTGCAGACTATATACAGATAGACACTGGCAGGTGCAGGCTGGTATGGTTGGATACAGACAGGTGGACAAGGGTGATATACAGGCAAGCAGTCACAGCTGAAATACAGGGTCACAAGGCAGGTAGGTACTGGACTAGTAGACTGACTGTCATGTGCAGACCCTGGGCAGTGGCCGCAGGAGTAGAAAGTGTGGGACGGGGGCCACGGAAGTGAGTGAGCCGGTGTCCATGCCAAGGGAGGGGAGAAGCATGCAGGGATGCTACAATCTTAACTGACTCATAGGGAATGTGCACACAATGTCCTTTTCAGGTGGATTCTGCTCTGAAATACCCCTGAAAAAAGCACTAATTAAACACCCAAATGTATGAACATGTGCATTTCAATGTAAAAATCTTTTGCTATTCAAATGTTCAGTCTTTTCAAATTCTTTGAACGGCTTCGGATTTCTAAAGATGCCAAGCTGATAAAACAAGTGACCTCTGACCTGACCATTCTTTAGGAATTTGTCATTTCGAAATGCTCTGTATTTTGTAATAGAAGTCAATGGGAAAATCAAAAACAGAGATGCCTGGACGTCTTTTCTAATATTTTTCTTCAAAACCACTAACAGTTTCCTCATTGTTGAATGGAGCTAAAAAAAAAAGATGTCTGGAAAACACGAGTGAAAAAGATGCCACTGAAACACACGAAAAAAATGCTTTCTGTCAAACCATTAAAAAATGCTCAGGAAGCAACCAAAAAACTGCTAAAAAAGACACTGCAGGATAAAAATGCAATTTTTTACTCAAGTGTCTTCATTTAGAAAAACTGGAAAACATATAATGTGTGCACGTATCCCAGCATGGTCCTTATTGGATAGTTTTTCCTCCTCACTTCTATTCTTGGACTGAACAGATATTTTCCAAAGCCATTGAAAGCTATGAAAATCTAATATATAAAGCTGAATGTGTGTGTGTGTGTATGTATGTATGTATGTATGTATGTCCGGGATTGGCATCTGAACCGTAGCAGCTACAGCCACAAAATTTTGCACAGTCACAGGTCTGGACCCCGAGAGCGTCATAGGCTATGTTGTGAGGTGAAATTTTAACCCCGCGCTTTCCAATTCACCAAACAATTTTGCCCCTATCTACATAATGGGGAAAAAGTGAAAGGAAAAGTGTTGGAGGCGTCGCAGCTACAGGCACAAAATTTTGCACAGTCACACGTCTGGACCCTGAGAGCGTCAAAGCTATATTGTGAGGTGAAATTTTAACCCCGCGCTTTCCAATTCACCAAACAATTTTGCCCCTATCTACATAATGGGGAAAAAATGAAAGGAAAAGTGTTGGAGGCAAATTAACAGCTGCCAGATGTGAACAAGGGGGACTTAAAGAATGACAGCGATGGCACCAAAGAGTATATACTGTACAGTTGCTAAGGTGGGGCCCCAACATGGGATAATCACACCACCACGGGGATATGAACACACACCCAAAATGCGCCACACACTACCACGTGCTCGAACACATATACCACCCTCAGTGCACATTTCACCACACATACACCAACCTCGCCACATAAAAGTAGAAACACAAAAGTCGCCGCTCAAAACTCGCCACGCGCAAAACTCTCCACATGCAAAACTCGCCACACGTGCAAAACTCGCCACACGCAAAACTTGCACACGCAGAAAAATTGCCACACGCAGAAAAATTGCCACATGCACAAAAGTTGCAACACATGCAAAAGTTGCCTCACACAAAACTTGCACATACTCAAAAGGCACCACACATAAAACTCGCCACGCGCAAAACTCGCCATGCGCAAAACTTGCTGCACACAACTTGCTACACTAACCTGTCACATGCAACTCGACACACAAAAAGTTGCTACACGCATGTCGCCACACAAAACTCATCTCACAAAAGTCCCTACATGCATGTCGCCACACGCAACTCAACACACACAACTTGACACACGAAACTCGCCCTAAAACACACACAAGTCTGGTATCCTTCAAAAATAAAAATCTGATTAATAAGCAGACAAACTACAAGAGCAACAAATGTACCATATAGGAATCCGGCAGCTGTCAGTCACATGACCAGTCTATTATGTGTATGTGTGAGCTAATATATACTGCCAGGGGGTGGGCTTACTGTTGGCTGGGGATTTATCAGGCTGCCATTTTAGCTTACAAATACTGAGGTAAAAATACTGACCAAATAACGTGTGAACGAGGGCTAATACAGGAGGAGATGGCATACAGCTATATACTATATACAGGAGATGACACACAGGTATATACTATTTACAGGGGAGATGACACACAGGTATATACTATATACAGGAGGAGATGACACACAGATATATACTATATACAGGAGAGATGACACACAGGTATATACTATATAGAGGAGGAGATGACATACAGGTACATACTACATACAGGAGGAGATGACATACAGGTATATACTATATACAGGAGGAGATGACACACAGGTATATACTATATACAGGAGCAGATTACCTACAGGTATATAGTATATACAGGAGGAGATGACACAGGTATATGCTATGTATAGGAGGAGATGACATACAGGTATATACTATATACAGGAGATGACACACAGATATATACTATATATAGGTGAGATGACACACAGGTATATACTATATACAGGAGATTACATACAGGTATATCTAATATATAAAGCTGAATGTGTGTATGTATGTATGTGTGTATGTCCGGGATTGGCATCTGTACCGTCGCAGCTACAGCCACAAAATTTTGCACAGTCACACGTCTGGACCCCGAGAGCGTCATAGGCTATGTTGTGAGGTGAAATTTTAACCCCGCGCGTTCCAATTCACCAAACAATTTTGCTCCTATCTACATAATGGGGAAAAAGTGAAGGGAAAAGTGTTGGAGGAAAATTGACAGCTGCCAGATGTGAACAATGAGGACTTAAAGAATGAGAGCGATGGCGACAAAGAGTATATACCGTACAGTTGCTAAGGTGGGGCCCCGACATGGGATACTCACCACACACGGGGATATGAACACAAACACAAAATGCGCCACACACTACCACGTGCTTGAACACATATACCACCCTCAGCACACATTTCACCACACACACACACCAACCTCGCCACATAAAAGTCGAAACACAAAAGTCACCACTCAAAACTCGCTACATGCAAAACTCGCCATATGCAAAACTAGGCTCACGCAAAACTCGCCACACGTGCAAAACTCACCTCATGGAAAACTCACCTCATGCAAAACTTGCACACACAGAAAAATTGCCACATGTACAAAAGTTGCACCACATGCAAAAGTTGCCTCACACAAAACTTGCACATACTCAAAATGCACCACACATAAAACTCGCCACGCGCAAAACTCGCCATGCACAAATCTTGCTGCACACAACTTGCTACACTAACCTGTCACATGCAACTCAACACACAAAATGTTGCTACACGCATGTCGCCACACAAAAATCATCTCACAAAAGTCGCTACATGCATGTCGCCACACGCAACTCAACACACACAACTTGACACATAAAACTCGCCCTAAAACACACACAAGTCTGGTATTGTCCTTCAAAAATAAAAATCTGATTAATAAGCAAACTACAAGAGCAACAAATGTACCATATAGGAAATACGGCAGCTGTCAGTCACATGACCTGTCTATTATGTGTATGTGTGAGCTAATATATACTGCCAGGGGGGAGGGCTTCCTGTTGGCTGGGGATTTATCAGGCTGCCAATAGCAACCAATCACAGCTCAGCTTCTATTTTGCTACAGTTAATTAACCTGAGCTCTGATTGGTTAATATAGGCAACAAAGACATTCTCAGTATAACAAAGCTAATATATGTTGTGAAATGCTTCTATTTGCTTAGTTTTTGCCTTTTAATAATTACATTTCTATCTATTTGTTTTGTGGTTTTTGTGTGCAGAATAAATTTTTGTTAACACATTCTATTTTGCTAACAGCAGTCATTAACCCGGGCGAAGCCGGGTAGTACAGCTAGTATAAGGATAAAATTGATTAAAGTATGGTTCCTTCTATTAGCCTACTCCAAAGTTATAATAATTAGTTATAATAGACCAATATTAGATACATACCACAAGAATACAGTGGTCCGTTGCAGGTGGTTGCTTTTGGAATGTACCTGTAAATCTACCTAGCTTTTCTTGTCCTATACTATTTTGTAAAAGCATGTAGCCATGTTTTTTTAATCTTTTAAAGAAAGGTCATATTTTAGTTTTTGAATATCTGTTTTAATTGGCTAATTTATCAACATTACACCAAACAATCATACAGCATGCTAATACCACATGTTCATCTCCAGTTGTGAGTCTACATGTAGCTATTTCGCAATGTAAAATTTTAGTGTTACATAAGTTTTATTGCATTTTTGTTAAAAGGGGGGACAGAAAAATATAAAATGTAAATCATAAATTAGAAAATAAAATAGAGAAAATACATACAAAAAATATTAAGGTTTTGCAACTGTTTTAACAAGCATCCATAAGAAAGCTGCTGGTAATTGCCACAAATTTCTTTCTGTGTGCATGTACCTATGTAGCGACCTTAAGGTTGAGCAATTTTTGTTAAACAAGAGGAGAATCTAAAAACAAAAACATCCATCCACACAACCTAAAAAAATGAATACAATTATAAACAGTCATGGTAATGTGTTAGAAATAAAAAGCATATCACAGAAAAAATTGTGGGAGCTAGTAACAGCAGCAAAACCAACAGCAACAGTTCCAGTAGTAGTACCAAAACACAGGTCATACCTGGTCTCCTATGCCTCTTTCTTGCATGTGTATCAGTCTTGAGAAAGTGGAGGGCAAAGTAGAATGTCTGACATATCACTTACCTCAATCACAAAAGGATGATATAGCCTCTAACAGCGACACCATCAGCTGGAGTCAGTGTTCTGCTCAATCCACCTACTCTACCACCATTGTGATGCAGCTGCAGTACAGTGTAGCACAACCTCTACCAGGGAGTGCTGGCGAGGGAAGAGAGGGCGCACACTCACAGGGCAGCAACCCTTAACAACCACACAGGTATCGCAGGTAACGAAAGAGTGGTCAGATGAACTGAGTCAGAACCTGTCAGGAGCAGAAATACCAGAAGTTACAGCAATGCACGTAGTCAGAGACAAGCCAGAAGTCAGAGCCCAACTGGAGCACGGTATCCAAAAAGTGAGACGTAAGATGAAGTCGGGGTACAAGCTAGAGAGTAAAAGCCGGTTGGGGAATGAGATATCAGAGACGGAAAACAAGAGTCGGGGTTCAGAGATCAGACCAAGTCATATGCTGCAGGGAAACAACCAGACAAACACTAAATCAAGGATAGGGAATGGGTTTAATACCAATACGGGAAGTCAGAGGCAGAAGGATCACCAGGGTATACGGGTCAGCTGCTCTAGCCTGGATGCATGAACTATCACTGACTCTGGCCAGCAGACTGCAGAGGACTTAAACAGCTCAGCCAGCTCCAAAACGAGGCTGAGAAGATTAACCCCCGCATGACCAATCCAGAGAGATGATAACAGAAAACAAACCCCGAACTGGATCATGACAAACATAACACTTAATGTTATACAGAAAGAAATTCAATTCCGAGTTTCTGTTCTGACTCATAGTCCCTTAACCCACAGCACCTCATGGGCTAAGGAATATTCTAAATCAAAGCAATTTCTTTCGTTTACTTTTTAATAATAACTAACTTGAATTATAAATCAATTTGAAGATCCTTTGATGAAAAATGTATGAATTCTAATGTATCAATGCAAAATGAATGCTTGCAACCTGGTAATATCCAATCATGAGTTGCATGACTTGTGGTTGGGACCCCGCACTGTGAAACAGCTTTCACTTTCTTTTGGGGATGAATCACCACTAGTGTTGAGCGATACCTTCCGATATCGGAAAGTATCGGTATCGGAAAGTATCGGCCGATACCGTCAAAGTATCGGATCTAATCCGATACCGATACCCGATCCCAATGCAAGTCAATGGGACGAAAATATCGGAATTAAAATAAACCCTTTCTTAACTTGTAGGTTCATTCTACATGAAGGAAAACAACTAAGAATAATGTAGGATGTATTGGGGGATGTGGCGGAGACATTAAAGGCACAGAGGTTTAGCCCAATCTAATAGAATAGCAGGATTTTGTTTTGTTTTTTATGACGTTCGGCGTTAGAAAGATTTTGACTATGTTAATTTTTTTTTTTTTTTGTCAGATATTGATGTTTCACTACTTCCACGCCCTTCACCTTCTTTTTTACTTCTCCCACACTTTCTTCTTCATTATCCTCATCATCAGCTTCTTTGACATCAACTTCTTCACCTTATTCATCTTCTTCTTCATCTTCTACCTATTATTTTTTTGGTTACATTGTTCATATTCTTTTTAATTTACTATTATCTTCATCATATTCTACTTCTTCATCATATTCTTATTTGTGACAGGCATTCCCGTAGTTGTTATCTATAAAAGTTTGAAGATTACACCTTCCGTTCTGCCTGTCACAAAACAGTTACATTTGTCCGCGTTCAGTTTGGCCTGCAGCATCAGGCTTTATCCAGGGGCACCACGAGGAGGAACGGACTCACCCCCATACACTGCTTAGTCTTCTTCTGCTTATAATTTAGATAATATCTTTTGCTCTGATATTTAGTCTTATGCTTAATGTTCTTCTGCTCTTTGTTCTGCAGCCTCTTGTTCTTCTGCTTCTCGGTCTTCCAGGTCATCGTCGTCTCCAGGGTCGTCGTCTCCGGGGTCGTCGTCATCGGGGTGGTCTTCAGGGTCGTCGTCTCCGGGGTCGTCGTCATCGGGGTGGTCTTCAGGGTCATCGTCTCCAGGGTCGTCGTCATCACGGTGGTTGTCGTCTCTGGTGTCGTCGTCATCTTACGGGTGGTCTTCCGGGTCATCGTGTTTAGTCTCTTGAACTTGGAAATGTAGCAGAAGGTACAAGAAGGCTGAGAAAATGCCGAGAACCAGCTGATGGAACTGGAACTCGGATGGCTACCCGAAGGTCCAAGAGCCAATGGAACTACCGAGGACCAGCTGACGTTACTGGAACCCGGTTACTAAGCAGGAGGTACCCGTGCCTGAAAGCACTACCAAGGACCACCTGACGTTGGTGGAACTCGGATACCCAGAGGGAGGCACCTAAGCCAAAGGCTCTGCCCGGAACCAGCTGACGGTACTGGAACCAGGATGGGGAGCAAAAGGTACAAGAGCAAAAGACACTGCCGAGAACCAGCTGACGGTGCTGGAACCCGGATGGGTAGCCGAAGGTCCAAGAGCCAATGGAACTACCGAGGACCAGCTGACGTTACTGGAACCCGGTTACTAAGCAGGAGGTACCCGTGCCTGAAAGCACTACCAAGGACCACCTGACGTTGGTGGAACTCGGATACCCAGAGGGAGGCACCTAAGCCAAAGGCTCTGCCCGGAACCAGCTGATGGTACTGGAACCAGGATGGGGAGCAGAAGGTACAAGAGCAAGTGTCTGCGTGGCTTTTGCAGGACACGATGCCGGCTGCACAGCAGGGGAACAGCTGGCGGTGCTGAACCCCACTGACACATTGGCTGGTGTTTTTCTCTGTGCAGCTAGCAGTACCGGGACCCAACTGGCGTTGTTAGAGCCCGGGGTCAGCAGGAGGAGTAGAGGGAGCAGAGTGTAGGCTGAAGCCTGCACTGGCGGCAGCTTTGGGTCTGTTGTGCCTGCGTGGCAGTTGCAGGACACGTTGCCGGCTGCACAGCAGGGGAACAGCTGGCGGTGCTGAACCCCACTGACACATTGGCTGGTGTTTTTCTCTGTGCAGCTAGCAGTACCGGGCCCCAACTGGCGGTGTTGGAGCCCGGGCTCTGCAGGGGGAGCAGAGTGTAGGCCGAAGCCTAATTGAACCAATTTCAAAGGTAACCTTTAACCCCCCCTCAGGGGTTACAAACTCGAAGAGCCACAGCTTATGCAGCAGTAGTGCTGCACAAGTGAAAGGTTGCTCTTTTAATTTTGCTCCTTGCACACGCTGAATGAAACACGTATAACATTTAGCCCTTTATACAGTCAAACTGTGTTGGAGGCGCGAGTTCCCTTTGTAATGAGACGCAGCACAGATGTCAAGAATCCCACCTTGGTGCTGGGTGCAGCCTTCTGAGCGTTGTTATTTGCTGTACAGGAGTCTGCGCTGTCATGTTATCCGCTGGCCTAGTGCTGTTAGCGCTGCCCATCTTCTGACATCATTTAATGTCGGCCGGTGCGGTTCGCGATGACCATGAATCCCAGCCCCGCGGTGTCTTAACATTGTTAAAACACTGCGGGGCTGGGATTCATGGCCTGGCGCAGCACATATGTTCGCCTCTCACACTCGGGTCCTTACACCCGCTTCAGACTGTGCGGCGTCAGCTGATCCCTTATCGCATGCCACGGCCATGAAGCCGCACAGTCTGAAGAAGGCGGAAGGAGATGAGGGACAGGCGAACTGATGCACTGCTCATGCCCATCAATCACACCCTCGCAGTCCCAATAAATAAGACACCGAGGGGCGTTGTGTGGGTCAGGGCGGCCGCAGAGGCGCAGGCAGCCAAACAATGATGCCAGAAGACGGGCAGCGCTACCAAGGGGGTTGCAGCATGTCATTACAAAGGAAAGTCACACCACCGGGACGGTTAAATGGTCACACAGAGGACACATTTTAGACGTGTTTTCAGTTCCACATGGGCGAGGAGAATACGTTTATGAGCCACCTTGCACACATGCAGCATTACCGCTGTACAAGGTGGCTGTAAAACGTACAAACGCCTGGGGGAGGGGGGACAGGTTCCCTTCAATTTCAGTTCTTGTGTCTGCGTGGCTTTTGCAGGACACGATGCCGGCTGCACAGCAGGGGAACAGCTGGTGGTGCTGAACCCCACTGACACATTGGCTGGTGTTTTTCTCTGTGCAGCTAGCAGTACCGGGCCCCAACTGGCGTTGTTAGAGCCCGGGGTCAGCAGGAGGAGTAGAGGGAGCAGAGTGTAGGCCGAAGCCTGCACTGGCGGCAGCTTTGGGTCTGTTGTGCCTGCGTGGCTGTTGCAGGACACGTTGCCGGCTGCACAGCAGGGGTACAGCTGGCGGTGCTGAACCCCACTGACACATTGGCTGGTGTTTTTCTCTGTGCAGCTAGCAGTACCGGGCTCCAACTGGCGGTGTTGGAGCCCGGGCTCTGCAGGGGGAGCAGAGTGTAGGCCGAAGCCTAATTGAACCAATTTCAAAGGTAACCTTTAACCCCCCCTCAGGGGTTACAAACTCGAAGAGCCACAGCTTATGCAGCAGTAGTGCTGCACAAGTGAAAGGTTGCTCTTTTAATTTTGCTCCTTGCACACGCTGAAAGGAACACGTATAACATTTAGGCCCTTACACAGTCAAACTGATTTTGAGGCGTGAGTTCCCTTCGTAAAGAGACGCAGTACAGCTGGCAAAAATGCCACCTTGGTGCTTTGCGCGGCCTCCTGAGCATCGTTATTTGTTGCACAGGAGTCTGCGCTTTTGTGTTATCCCTTGGCCTTGCGCTGTTAGCGCTGCCCATCCTCTGACATCATGTTATGTCGGCCGTTGCGGTTTGCGATGACCATGAATCCCAGCCCCCCAGTGTCTTAACATTGTTAAAACACTGCGGGGCTGGGATTCATGGCCTGGCGCAGTACATATGTTCGCCTCTCGCTTGGGTTCTTACACCCGCTTCAGACTATGCGGCGTCAGCTGATCCCTTATCGCATGCCACGGCCATGAAGACGCACAGTCCGAAGAAGGCGGAAGGAGATGAGGGACAGGTGAAGAAATGCACCATTCATGCCCATCAATCACACCCTCGCAGTCCCAATAAATAAGACACCGAGGGGCGTTGTGTGGGGCAAGGCGGCCGCAGAGGCGCAGGCAGCCAAACAATGATGCCAGAAGACGGGCAGCGCTACCAAGGAGCTTGTTGCGTGTCAATACAAAGGAAAATCACACCTGAGGGACGTTTTAATGGTCGCAGAGGACTCATTTTTAGACGTGTTCACTTCAACATGGGCAAGGAGATTAAGTTTCTGAGCCACCTTGCACACATGCAGCATTACTGTCGTACAAGGTGGCTGTAAAACGTAAAAACGCCTGGGGGAGGGGGGACAGGTTTCCTTCAATTTCAGTTCTTGTGTCTGCGTGGCTGTAGCAGGACACGTTGCCGGCTACACAGCAGGGGCACAGCTGGCGGTGCTGAACCCCACTGACACATTGGCTGGTGTTTGGCTCTGTGCAGCTAGCACATCTGGGCCCCAACTGGCAGTGTTAGAGCCCAGGGTCAGCAGGAGGAGGAGAGGGAGCAGAGTGTAGGCCGAAGCCTGCACTGGAGCAAGTTGAAAGGGAAACTTTAACCCCCCCCCCCCAGGCGTTTGTAGCTGAAAGAGCCATCGTGTACAGCACTAATGCTGGAAAAGGTAAACTTAGCTCTTTTAATTATGGTCCTTGCACATGCTGAACCTAACACTTATGAAAAGTGTCCCCTCCTACCGTGATACCGTCCGGTAGGTGGAACTTTCCTTTGTGATGTGACGCAGCACAGCCGTCATTCTTACCCCCTTGGCGCCGTGCGCCGCCTCCTCAGCGTTGTTTGAATCAGTCCCGGAGCCTGCGCTGTTAGGTTAGCCCTTGGCCATGCACACATTTTGCGCTGCCCGTCTTCTGATATCATTTGGTGTCAGGCTGGCTGTGCCTGTGCGGCCGCGCTGGCCGAGATCCCGCCTCGTACTGTCTTCTGATTTAATCCCACTGGGGGCCTGAGATCCGTGGCCATGCGCAGTGCATATCCTCGCCTCTCACTCCCCTCCCTACGGCTTCTTCAGACTGTGCGGTGTCACGGCCGTGGCATGCTATTAGGGACCAGCTGACACCACACAGTTTGAAGAAGCCGTAGGGAGATGAGTGAGAGGTGGAGGTTCAGATATGCACTGCGCATGTCCATGGATCTCAGGCCCCCAGTGGGATTAAATCAGAAGAGAGTACGAGGCGGGATCTCGGCCAGCGCGGCCGCACAGGCGCAGCCAGCCTGACACCAAATGATGTCAGAAGACGGGCAGCGCAAAATGTGTGCATGGCCAAGGGCTAACCTAACAGCGCAGGCTCCGGGACTGATTCAAACAACGCTGAGGAGGCGGCGCACGATGCCAAGGGGGTAAGAATGACGGCTGTGCTGCGTCACATCACAAAGGAAAGTTCCACCAACCGGACGGTATCACGGTAGGAGGGGACACTTTTCATAAGTGTTAGGTTCAGCATGTTGAAGGAGCACCACGAAAAGAGGCACTTTTTCCCTTAGCATCATTACTGCTGCACAAGGTGGCTCCTTCAGTAACAAACGCCTGGGGGGGGGGACAGGTTCCCTTAAATTTAACTTGTTGTGCCTGCGTGGCGGTCGCAGTACACGTTGCCGTATACACAGCAGGGGAACAGCTGGCGGTGCTGAACCCCACTAACACATTGGCGAGGTGTTTGGCTCTGTGCGGACAGCACTTCTGGACGGCAACTAGCGGTGTTGGAGCCCAGGGACAGGTGGAGGAGGAGGAGGTGGAGGAGGTAGGAGGAGGTAGGAGGGATTGCCACACACACAGCAGGGGAACAGCTGACGTTACTGAACCCCAATAACATAGGAGGGACTGTTGACTGTGCGTACAGCACTACCAGGCAACAACTAGCGGTGTTGGAGCCCAGGGAAAGGAGGGGGAGGTGGAGGTGGAGGAGATAGGAGGGATTGCCACACACACAGCAGGGGAACAGCTGACGTTACTGAACCCCAATAACAGAGGAGGGACTGTTGACTGTGCGGACAGCACTACCAGGCAACAACTAGCGGTGTTGGAGCCCAGGGAAAGGAGGGGGAGGTGGAGGTGGAGGAGGTAGGAGGGATTGCCACACACACAGCAGGGGAACAGCTGACGTTACTGAACCCCAATAACAGAGGAGGGACTGTTGACTGTGCGGACAGCACTACCAGGCAACAACTAGCAGTGTTGGAGCCCAGGGAAAGGAGGGGGAGGTGGAGGTGAAGGAGGTAGGAGGGATTGCCACACACACAGCAGGGGAACAGCTGACGTTACTGAACCCCAATAACAGAGGAGCGACTGTTGACTGTGCGTACAGCACTACCAGGCAACAACTAGCGGTGTTGGAGCCCAGGGACAGGTGGAGGAGGAGGAGGTGGAGGAGGTAGGAGGAGGTAGGAGGGATTGCCACACACACAGCAGGGGAATAGCTGACGTTACTGAACCCCAATAACAGAGGAGGGACTGTTGACTGTGCGGACAGCACTACTGGACGGCAACTAGCGGTGTTGGAGCCCAGGGACAGGTGGAGGAGGAGGAGGTGGAGGAGATAGGAGGGATTGCCACACACACAGCAGGGGAACAGCTGACGTTACTGAACCCCAATAACAGAGGAGGGACTGTTGACTGTGCGGACAGCACTACCAGGCAACAACTAGCGGTGTTGGAGCCCAGGGACAGGTGGAAAAGCAGAGGAACACAATGTAGGCCGAAGCCTGATTGGAGAAAGTCGAAAGGGAACCTTTAACCCCCCCCCAAGGCGTTTGTAGCTGAAAGAGCCAGCTTGTGCAGCACAAAAGATGCAAAAGGAAAAGGTGGCTCTTTTCATTATGCTCATTGCAAACACAGAACTAAACACTTATAAAATGTGTCCCCTGAAACCGTGAGACCGTCCCGGAGGTGGGACTTTCCTTCGTAATATGACGCAGCACAGCCGTCATTCTTACCCCCCCGGCGCCGTGCCCCGGCTCCTCAGCGTTGTTTGATTCCATCCCGGAGCCTGCGCTATTATGATATCCCTTGGCCAGGCACACTTAGTGCTGCCCATCTTCTGACATCATTTGGTGTCAGGCTGGCTGCGCCTGTGCGGCCGCGCTGGCCGAGAGCCCGCCTTGCAGTGTCGTCTAATGTAATCCCACCGCGGGCCTGGGATCCGTGGCCATGCGCAGTGCATATCCTCGCCTTTCACTCCCCTCCCTACGGCTTCTTAAGACTGTGTGGTGTCACGGCCGTGGCATGCTATTAGGGACCAGCTGACACCGAACAGTCTGAAGAAGCCATAGGGAGATGAGTGAGAGGTGGAGGTTCAGATATGCACTGCGCATGTCCATGGATCTCAGGCCCCCAGTGGGATTAAATCAGAAGACACTGCGAGGCGGGCTCTCGGCCAGCGCGGCCGCACAGGCGCAGCCATCCTGACACCAAATGATGCCAGAAGACGGGCAGCGCTATGTGTGCCTGGCCACGGGATAACATAACAGCGCAGGCTCCGGGACGGAATCAAACAACGCTGAGGAGCCGGGGCACGGCGCCAAGGGGGTAGGAATGACGGCTGTGCTGCATCATATTACGAAGGAAAATCCCACCTCCGGGACGGTTTTACGGTATCAGTGGACACATTTTATAAGTGTTAAGTTCTGCGTGTGCAAGGAGCTAAACAAAAATAGCTACCTTTTCCTTGTGCAGCATTACTGCTGCACAAGGTGGCTCTTTCAGTAACAAACGCCTTGGGGGGGCGGGACAGGTTCCCTTACATTTCAGTTGTTGTGTCAGCGTGGCGGTCGCAGGACACATTGCCGGCTACACAGCTGGGGATCAGCTGACGTTACTGAAACCCAATAACACTGGGTCGTATGTTTTGACTGTGCAGACGACACTTCTGAGCCTCAACTGGCGGTGTTGGAGCCCAGGAATTTAAGTTCAGGTGGTAGAAAGATGAACACAACAGGAGACCTGGATAACGTAGACAGTGACCTAATTATTTAATCAGGAAGAGGAGTGGCAAATTCCTGCGAGATCCAGGCCTTGTTCATTTTCAGGAAAGTAAGCCGGTCAACGCTATTGGAGGATAGTCACATGCGACGGTCAGTTAGTACACCACCTGCAGCACTAAAGACACGTTCCGATAATACACTGGCCGCAGGGCAAGACAGCACCTCCAATGCATACTGGCTTAGCTCTGGCCATGTATCCAGCTTTGAGACCCAAAACTTGAAAGGGGAAGAGCCGTCTGGGAGTACAGCAAGAGGGCAAGACATGTAGTCTGTCACCATCTTACGGAACTGTTGCCTCCTGCTGACTGGAGCCGTCTGTGATGGTGTAGACTTTTGTTGCGGGCACAGAAAACTGTGCCACAGTTGGGCCATACTGGTCTTGCCTTGGGCAGAGGCACTGCTTCTGCTCCCTCTTTGTGCAGAGCCTCCACCACTGCCTGGACGCACTGAGCTGCTTTGGAATGCACTAGCAGCACTTCTCTCAGTTGGAATGGAGAAGATGATGGAATTCACCAGTGTGTCTTGGTACTCCCGCATTTTTCGCTCCCGATTCAACGGTGTGATGAGGCTTTCTACGTTGTCCCGGTAGCGAGGATCGAGGAGGGTGAACACCCAATAATCAGACATGTTGAGAATGTGGGCGATGCGGCGGTCGTTTCTCAGGCACTGCAGCATGTAATCCACCATGTGCTGCAGACTGCCAACTGCCCAAGAAACGCTGTCCCCTGCTGGAGGCGTGATCTCTGCCCGCTCGTCATCACCCCACCCTCGCTGTACACACTGAGTACTGGACAATAGGGTTGAGCGAAACGGGTCGATCATTTTCAAAAGTCGCCGACTTTTGGCTAAGTCGGCGTCTCATGAAACCCGATCCGACCCCTGTGCTTGTCGGCCATGCGGTACGCGACTTTCGCGCCAAAGTCGCGTTTCAATGACGCGAAAAGCGCCATTTCTCAGCCAATGAAGGTGAACGCAGAGTGTGGGCAGCGTGATGACATAGATCCTGGTCCCCACCATCTTAGAGAAGGGCATTGCAGTGATTGGCTTGCTGTCTGCGGCGTCACAGGGGCTATAAAGGGGCGTTCCCGCCGACCGCCATCTTACTGCTGCTGATCTGAGCTTAGGGACAGGTTGCTGCCGCTTCGTCAGAAGCAGGGAGAGCGTTAGGCAGGGTCCACTAACCACCAAACCGCTTGTGCTGCAGCGATTTCCACTGTCCAACACCACCTTCGGTGTGCAGGAACAGTGGAAGCTATTTTTTTTTTTTCCCCTCAGCGCTGTAGCTCATTGGGCTGCCCTAGAAGGCTCCGTGATAGCTGTATTGCTGTGTGTACGCCACTGTGGAAACCAACTGCTTTTTTCAAAGCACATATCCTCTTGTTCCTTCCTTTCTGCACAGCTATCTTTTTTGTTTGTCCACACTTTTTATTTAATTTGTGCATCAGTCCACTCCTATTGCTGCCTGCCATACCTGGCTTACATTACTGCAGGGAGATAGTAATTGTAGGACAGTTTTTTTTTTGTTTTGTTTTTTTTGTGGGAGATTAAGATTGGCATTTCTGCTACAGTGCCATCCCTGTGTGTGCCATCTCTCACTGAGTGGGCCATAGAAAGCCTATTTATTTTTTCCGTGATTTGTGTTCTAAATTCTACCTCAACACAAAAACACTACATCAATCAGTGGGAGAAAAATATTGGCCTCAGTCAGGGCTTGTGTGCCACTGCTGTGTGTGCTATCTCTCATTCAGTGGGCTATAGCAAGCCTATTTTTTTTTTTTTTTTTTTAATATTATTTGGTTTCTAAAGTCTCCCTGAAAAAAAAAAACAACCTAAAAAAACAGTGGGAGAGTAATATTGCCCTTTCAGCTTGTGTGCCAGTCTTGACTCCTGGGTGTGCCACCTCTCTCCCTCTCATTCAGTGGGCCATAGAAAGCCTATTTTTTTTTTTTTTTAAATATTATTGGGTTTCTAAAGTCTCCCTTAAAAAACAAAAAATACATAAAAAAACAGTGGGAGAGTAATATTGCCCTTTCAGCTTGTGTGCCAGGCTTGACTCCTGGGTGTGCCACCTCTCTCCCTCTCATTCAGTGGGCCATAGAAAGCCTATTTATTTTTTTTTTTTAATATTATTGGGTTTCTAAAGTCTCCCTTAAAAAACAAAAAATACATAAAAAAACAGTGGGAGAGTAATATTGCCCTTTCAGCTTGTGTGCCAGTCTTGACTCCTGGGTGTGCCACCTCTCTCCCTCTCATTCAGTGGGCCATAGAAAGCCTATTTATTTTTTTTTTTAAATATTATTGGGTTTCTAAAGTCTCCCTTAAAAAACAAAAAATACATAAAAAAACAGTGGGAGAGTAATATTGCCCTTTCAGCTTGTGTGCCAGTCTTGACTCCTGGGTGTGCCACCTCTCTCTCTCATTCAGTGGGCCATAGAAAGGCTATTTTTTTTTTGTTTTTTTAATATTATTTGGTTTCTAAAGTCTCCCTGAAAAAAAAAAAAAAACATACAAAAAACAGTGGGAGAGTAATATTGCCCTTTCAGCTTGTGTGCCAGTCTTGACTCCTGGGTGTGCCACCTCTCTCCCTTTCATTCAGTGGGCCATAGAAAGCCTATTTTTTTTTTTTTTAAATATTATTGGGTTTCTAAAGTCTCCCTTAAAAAACAAAAAATACATAAAAAAACAGTGGGAGAGTAATATTGCCCTTTCAGCTTGTGTGCCAGTCTTGACTCCTGGGTGTGCCACCTCTCTCCCTCTCATTCAGTGGGCCATAGAAAGCCTATTTATTTTTTTGTTTTTTTAATATTATTTGGTTTCTAAAGTCTCCCTGAAAAAAAAAAAAAACATACAAAAAACAGTGGGAGAGTAATATTGCCCTTTCAGCTTGTGTGCCAGTCTTGACTCCTGGGTGTGCCACCTCTCTCCCTTTCATTCAGTGGGCCATAGAAAGCCTATTTATTTTTTTTTTTAAATATTATTGGGTTTCTAAAGTCTCCCTTAAAAAACAAAAAATACATAAAAAAACAGTGGGAGAGTAATATTGCCCTTTCAGCTTGTGTGCCAGTCTTGACTCCTGGGTGTGCCACCTCTCTCTCTCATTCAGTGGGCCATAGAAAGGCTATTTTTTTTTTTGTTTTTTTAATATTATTTGGTTTCTAAAGTCTCCCTGAAAAAAAAAAAAAACATACAAAAAACAGTGGGAGAGTAATATTGCCCTTTCAGCTTGTGTGCCAGTCTTGACTCCTGGGTGTGCCACCTCTCTCCCTTTCATTCAGTGGGCCATAGAAAGCCTATTTATTTTTTTAAAAAAATATTATTGGGTTTCTAAAGTCTCCCTTAAAAAACAAAAAATACATAAAAAAACAGTGGGAGAGTAATATTGCCCTTTCAGCTTGTGTGCCAGTCTTGACTCCTGGGTGTGCCACCTCTCTCTCTCATTCAGTGGGCCATAGAAAGGCTATTTTTTTTTGGGTTTTTTAATATTATTTGGTTTCTAAAGTCTCCCTGAAAAAAAAAAAACAACACATACAAAAAACAGTGGGAAAGTAATATTGCCCTTTCAGCTTGTGTGCCAGTCTTGACTCCTGGGTGTGCCACCTCTCTCCCTTTCATTCAGTGGGCCATAGAAAGCCTATTTATTTTTTTTTTTAAATATTATTGGGTTTCTAAAGTCTCCCTTAAAAAACAAAAAATACATAAAAAAACAGTGGGAGAGTAATATTGCCCTTTCAGCTTGTGTGCCAGTCTTGACTCCTGGGTGTGCCACCTCTCTCCCTCTCATTCAGTGGGCCATAGAAAGCCTATTTATTTATTTTTTTAAATATTATTGGGTTTCTAAAGTCTCCCTTAAAAAACAAAAAATACATAAAAAAACAGTGGGAGAGTAATATTGCCCTTTCAGCTTGTGTGCCAGGCTTGACTCCTGGGTGTGCCACCTCTCTCCCTCTCATTCAGTGGGCCATAGAAAGCCTATTTATTTTTTTTTTAAATATTATTGGGTTTCTAAAGTCTCCCTTAAAAAAACAAAAAATACATAAAAAAACAGTGGGAGAGTAATATTGCCCTTTCAGCTTGTGTGCCAGTCTTGACTCCTGGGTGTGCCACCTCTCTCTCTCATTCAGTGGGCCATAGAAAGGCTATTTTTTTTTTGGTTTTTTTAATATTATTTGGTTTCTAAAGTCTCCCTGAAAAAAAAAAAAAAAACATACAAAAAACAGTGGGAGAGTAATATTGCCCTTTCAGCTTGTGTGCCAGTCTTGACTCCTGGGTGTGCCACCTCTCTCCCTTTCATTCAGTGGGCCATAGAAAGCCTATTTATTTTTTTTTTTAATATTATTGGGTTTCTAAAGTCTCCCTTAAAAAAAAAAAAAAACATAAAAAAACAGTGGGAGAGTAATATTGCCCTTTCAGCTTGTGTGCCAGTCTTGACTCCTGGGTGTGCCACCTCTCTCCCTCTCATTCAGTGGGCCATAGAAAGCCTATTTATTTATTTTTTTTAAATATTATTGGGTTTCTAAAGTCTCCCTTAAAAAAACAAAAAAACATAAAAAAACAGTGGGAGAGTAATATTGCCCTTTCAGCTTGTGTGCCAGGCTTGACTCCTGGGTGTGCCACCTCTCTCTCTCATTCAGTGGGCCATAGAAAGCCTTTTTTTTTTTTTTTTTTAATATTATTTGGTTTCTAAAGTCTCCCTGAGAAAAAAATAAATAAATTAGGTGGGAGATTAATATTGACATTAGTGCTTGAGTGACAGTCCTGCGTGTGTGTCATCTCTGTGATTTTGTGCCACAGAAAACAGAGTGTGTAACATTGTGCCTGATTTTCCTTGTGGTCTCACCAACCTGTTAAGGGATATTGAAATCATACTGAAGTTATAGCTCACCGTGTAAGTTGTTTGACAGCAACAAATAAAGTTACTTTGGTTAAGATTTTAAAACAATGAGGAAGTCTGGTGCAAGAGGTCGTCGTGGGCGTTCATTGTCAGCTGGTAATGATGGTAGTGGTAGTGGAGCATCAGGTGGTCGTGGGGATAAAAATATTCCACCTAAGTCTGGAGCTGTGGAGCCAGTTTCGTCGTCAGGCTACACAAGGCCTCGAACGCTCTCTTTTCTGGGAGTAGGAAAACCGCTTTTAAAGGCGGAGCAGCAACAGCAAGTTTTGGCTTACATTGCAGACTCAGCCTCTAGCTCTTTTGCCTCCTCTTCCGAAACTGGTAAATGTAAAAGCAGCGCGTCGCTTGTGGATGTTCACGGTCAGGGACAAGTCGCTTCCTTGTCCTCCTCAGCAAAAACTACAACAAGAGAGAAGGATGCAGCAGGCGACACAACGGGTCACTCCATGGAGCTCTTTACACATACCGTCCCTGGCTTAGAAAGTGAAACATTTAACAGGCCATGCCCATTACAAGTATATTCTGACATGGAGTGCACTGATGCACAGCCACAGCCAGAGTACTATGCTGCTCCTTTGACTCAGACCACCACATTGCCCTCTCAGGGTACAGATCTACAATCAGACCCTGATGAGACTATGTTGCCCCGCCACGAACGCTATACCACCGACCGACACAGTGACACAGACGAAGTTGCACACGAGCTCGAAGAGGAGGTAATAGATGACCCAGTTATTGACCCCGATTGGCAGCCATTGGGGGAACAGGGTGCAGGCGGCAGTAGTTCAGAAGCGGAGGTGGAGGAGGGGCCGCAGCAGGCATCAACATCGCAACAGGTTCCATCTGCCGGGCCCGTATCTGGCCCAAAACGCGTGTCAAAGCCAAAACCTGTTGGAGCACAGCGTTGCCATCCGGTTAAAGCTCAGTCTGCAATCCCTGAAAAGGGATCCGAGTCTAGGAAGAGTGCAGTCTGGCATTTTTTTAAACAACATCCAACTGATCAGCGCAAAGTCATCTGTCAAAAATGTTCAACTAGCTTAAGCAGAGGTCAGAATCTGAAAAGTCTAAATACTAGTTGCATGCATAGACACTTAACCACCATGCATTTTCAAGCCTGGACTAACTACCAAACGTCCCTCAAGGTTGTAGCACCCTCGGCCAATGAAGCTAGTCAGCAACGCAACATCCCTTCCGTCACTGTAAGGCCACCATTTTCCGCACCACCGGCAGTATCTGTGCAGGTTTCTTTGCCAGCCAAAAGCAGTCAGGGTCAGGGAATCACCAGTTTTGTAGGAGGAAATATTGCATCTAGGGCACCGGCGGAAACAATACCGTCTCCAACCGTCTCTCAGTCTGCCATGTACACCGGCACACCCGAAAGTTCCACGATCTCCAGCTCTCCAGTCCAGCTCACCCTACATGAGACTCTGGTTAGAAAAAGGAAGTACTTATCCTCGCATCCGCGTACACAGTGTTTTAACGCCCACATAGCTAGACTAATCTCGTTAGAGATGATGCCCTACCGGTTAGTTGAAAGCGAAGCTTTCAAAGCCCTGATGGAGTACGCTGAACCACGATACGAGCTACCCAGTCGACACTTTTTTTCCAGAAAAGCCATCCCAGCCCTGCACCAGCATGTTAAACAGCGCATCGTCCATGCACTCAGGCAATCTGTGAGTACAAAGGTGCACCTGACTACAGATGCATGGACCAGTAGGCATGGCCAGGGACGTTATGTGTCCATCACGGCACACTGGGTGAATGTGGTGGATGCAGGGTCCACAGGCGACATCAATTTAGGGACAGTTGTGCCTAGCCCACGGTCTAGGAAACAGTTGGCTGTAGGCGTTTGCACCCCCTCCTCCTCCTCCTCCTCGTCCTCCTGCAGAAGCTACAGCTCTTCCACAGAACGCAGTCTGCCAACCACTCCATCGGCAGATGACACTGTTGCACACCAGTTGTCCCATTATGGGCCAGCTACTGCCAAGCGTCAGCAGGCTGTATTGGCTATGAAGTGCTTGGGCGACAACAGACACACCGCGGAAGTTCTGTCCGAGTTCTTGCAACAAGAAACACAGTCGTGGCTGGGCACAGTAGATCTTGAGGCAGGCAAGGTAGTGAGTGATAACGGAAGGAATTTCATGGCTGCCATCTCCCTTTCCCAACTGAAACACATTCCTTGCCTGGCTCACACCTTAAACCTGGTGGTGCAGTGCTTATTGAAAACTTATCCTGGGTTCTCCGACCTGCTCCTCAAAGTGCGTGCACTTTGCTCACATATCCGACGTTCGCCTGTACACGCCAGCCGTATGCAGACCTATCAGCGGTCTTTGAACCTTCCCCAGCATCGCCTAATCATAGACGTTGCAACAAGGTGGAACTCAACACTGCACATGCTTCAGAGACTGTGCGAACAGAGGCGTGCTGTTATTTATTTGTGGGAGGATACACGGGCAGGCAGTAGGATGGCAGACATGGAGTTGTCAGGTGTGCAGTGGTCTAAGATACAAGACATGTGTCAAGTCCTTCAGTGTTTTGAGGAATGCACACGGCTGGTTAGTGCAGACAACGCCGTAATAAGCATGAGCATCCCCCTAATGCGTCTGCTGATGCAAAGTTTGACGCACATAAAGGAGCAGGCGTCTGCACCAGAGGAAGAGGAAAGCCTTGATGACAGTCAGCCTTTGTCTGGTCAGGGCAGTGTACAGGACGAGGTAGCGGGCGAAGAGGAGGTGGAGGACGAGGAGGATGATGGGGATGAGTATATTTTTAATGCCGAACCTTTCCCGGGGGCACAGGAAATTGGTTGCGTGTCACGGCCGGGTTCTGGTTTTTTGAGGGACACAAGTGACGTAGATTTGCCTGCAACTGCCCCTCAAGCAATCACAACCGGAGATTTGACAACTGGAACTTTGGCCCACATGGCGGATTATGCCTTACGTATCCTAAAAAGGGACACACGCATTACGAAAATGATGAACGATGACGATTACTGGTTGGCCTGCCTCCTTGATCCACGCTATAAAGGCAAATTGCAAAATATTATGCCACATGAGAACTTGGAACTAATATTAGCAACCAAACAATCAACTCTTGTTGACCGTTTGCTTCAGGCATTCCCAGCACACAGCGCACGTGATAGTTCTCACACGAGCTCCAGGGGGCAGCAGACTAGGAGTGTTAGGGGTGCACACATCAGAAGTGGCGTTGGACAGAGGGGTTTTCTGACCAGGTTGTGGAGTGATTTTGCTATGACCGCAGACAGGACAGGTACTGCTGCATCAATTGAAAGTGACAGGAGACAACATTTGTCCAGTATGGTTACTAACTATTTTTCATCCCTTATCGATGTTCTCCCTCAACCGTCATTCCCATTTGATTACTGGGCCTCCAAATTAGACACCTGGCCAGAATTGGCAGAATATGCATTGCAGGAGCTTGCTTGCCCGGCAGCAAGTGTCCTATCAGAAAGAGTATTCAGTGCTGCAGGTTCAATATTAACCGAAAAAAGGACTCGTCTGGCTACCCAAAATGTTGACGATCTAACATTCATTAAAATGAACCACAACTGGATTTCGAAATCTTTTGCCCCACCTTGCCCGGCCGACACCTAGCTTTCCTATGAAAAGCTCTTGCCTGTGAATTACTTTTCTAATGTCTAATTTGCTGCAGCTGATTGTACAGCATACGACATGTTTACACCTCCCTAAATGGCAAAACTCCCCACACGGGGCCGTGGTATCGCGACTTGGCGCAAGCACCCGTGAGACTGCTGTTTGTCTGAAGAGGTGAGTGTGCTCGCTTTTGGTTGACGGCATTGCTACTGGGTCCCTCATAGTACAATGTAGTGTCTCTGGCGGTGGTGGTGCGCACCCAACGTCAGACACACCGTTGTAACATGAGGGGCCCTGGGGCGGTCCCGCCGGCCTCAAGAGAGTTCCCCCCTACCCCAGCTCAAAATGTGCTCTACCACGTCCAAAATTATGTCGCACAGCTCCACCAATCTTTAGTCTATTCGCTGACATCATTCAATGTCTGGCACTGACAATACAAATTTGTAGACATCTATGATGCAACTTAAAGTAGTCTGTGTCTGTGTCCTATATTGGCACCATTAAATAGTTACTGCCAAATTACTATGTCAGAAACTCAGTAGATGAGCCCACCCCTGTACCTAAGTATGCCACCTTTTTTTTTGTTTTGGTTGTTTTGCGAGACATTAACATCTATTTATATTTTGGGAGTACTGGGACAGACACTCCTTGCACTAATCCTCCACTCACCACCAAGCTGCCTGTGTATCCATGTAACCGCTGTAAAGCTGCCATGAGCCTATTGTTTGTTATTTTAGGCCTTTGATAGCCTGTCTGCGGTCCCTACTTTAAATACTCCTCCACTGACCACCAAGCTGCCTGCCCGTGTATCCATGTAACCGCTGTAAAACTGCCATGAGCCTATTGTTTGTTATGTTAGGCCTTTGATAGCCTGTCTGCGGTCCCTACTTTAAATACTCCTCCACTCACCACCAAGCTGCCTGCCCGTCTATCCATGTAACCGCTGTAAAACTGCAATGAGCCTATTGTTTGTTATTTTAGGCCTTTGAAGCCTGTCTGCGGTCCCTCCTTCCACTAGTCCTCCACTGACCAGACCACTGCTGCCCGTGTACCCCTGGAACCAATTATAAAGTGCCTACAGCCAGCACATTTTTTTATGTTAGGCCTTTGAAGCCTGTCTGCGGTCCCTCCTTCCACTAGTCCTCCACTGGCCAGACCACTGCTGCCCGTGTACCCCTGGAACCAATTATAAAGTGCCTACAGCCAGCCCATTTTCTTATGTTAGGCCTTTGAAGCCTGTCTGCGGTCCCTACTTTAAATACTCCTCCACTGACCACCAAGCTGCCTGCCCGTGTATCCATGTAACCGCTGTAAAACTGCCATGAGCCTATTGTTTGTTATTTTAGGCCTTTGATAGCCTGTCTGCGGTCCCTACTTTAAATACTCCTCCACTCACCACCACCAAGCTGCCTGCCCGTGTATCCATGTAACCGCTGTAAAACTGCCATAAGCCTATTGTTTGTTATTTTAGGCCTTTGATAGCCTGTCTGCGGTCCCTACTTTAAATACTCCTCCACTGACCACCAAGCTGCCTGCCCGTGTATCCATGTAACCGCTGTAAAACTGCCATGAGCCTATTGTTTGTTATTTTAGGCCTTTGATAGCCTGTCTGCGGTCCCTACTTTAAATACTCCTCCACTGACCACCAAGCTGCCTGCCCGTGTATCCATGTAACCGATGTAAAACTGCCATGAGCCTATTGTTTGTTATTTTAGGCCTTTGAAGCCTGTCTGCGGTCCCTCCTTCCACTAGTCCTCCACTGACCAGAACACTGCTGCCCGTGTACCCCTGGAACCAATTATAAAGTGCCTACAGCCAGCCCATTTTCTTATGTTAGGCCTTTGAAGCCTGTCTGCGGTCCCTACTTTAAATACTCCTCCACTGACCACCAAGCTGCCTGCCCGTGTATCCATGTAACCGCTGTAAAACTGCCATGAGCCTATTGTTTGTTATGTTAGGCCTTTGATAGCCTGTCTGCGGTCCCTACTTTAAATACTCCTCCACTCACCACCAAGCTGCCTGCCCGTCTATCCATGTAACCGCTGTAAAACTGCAATGAGCCTATTGTTTGTTATTTTAGGCCTTTGAAGCCTGTCTGCGGTCCCTCCTTCCACTAGTCCTCCACTGACCAGACCACTGCTGCCCGTGTACCCCTGGAACCAATTATAAAGTGCCTACAGCCAGCACATTTTTTTATGTTAGGCCTTTGAAGCCTGTCTGCGGTCCCTCCTTCCACTAGTCCTCCACTGGCCAGACCACTGCTGCCCGTGTACCCCTGGAACCAATTATAAAGTGCCTACAGCCAGCCCATTTTCTTATGTTAGGCCTTTGAAGCCTGTCTGCGGTCCCTACTTTAAATACTCCTCCACTGACCACCAAGCTGCCTGCCCGTGTATCCATGTAACCGCTGTAAAACTGCCATGAGCCTATTGTTTGTTATTTTAGGCCTTTGAAGCCTGTCTGCGGTCCCTCCTTCCACTAGTCCTCCACTGACCAGACCACTGCTGCCCGTGTACCTCTGGAACCAATTATAAAGTGCCTACAGCCAGCCCATTTTCTTATGTTAGGCCTTTGAAGCCTGTCTGCGGTCCCTACTTTAAATACTCCTCCACTGACCACCAAGCTGCCTGCCCGTGTATCCATGTAACCGCTGTAAAACTGCCATGAGCCTATTGTTTGTTATGTTAGGCCTTTGATAGCCTGTCTGCGGTCCCTACTTTAAATACTCCTCCACTCACCACCAAGCTGCCTGCCCGTCTATCCATGTAACCGCTGTAAAACTGCCATGAGCCTATTGTTTGTTATTTTAGGCCTTTGAAGCCTGTCTGCGGTCCCTCCTTCCACTAGTCCTCCACTGACCAGACCACTGCTGCCCGTGTACCCCTGGAACCAATTATAAAGTGCCTACAGCCAGCCCATTTTTTTATGTTAGGCCTTTGAAGCCTGTCTGCGGTCCCTCCTTCCACTAGTCCTCCACTGGCCAGACCACTGCTGCCCGTGTACCCCTGGAACCAATTATAAAGTGCCTACAGCCAGCCCATTTTCTTATGTTAGGCCTTTGAAGCCTGTCTGCGGTCCCTACTTTAAATACTCCTCCACTGACCACCAAGCTGCCTGCCCGTGTATCCATGTAACCGCTGTAAAACTGCCATAAGCCTATTGTTTGTTATTTTAGGCCTTTGATAGCCTGTCTGCGGTCCCTACTTTAAATACTCCTCCACTGACCACCAAGCTGCCTGCCCGTGTATCCATGTAACCGCTGTAAAACTGCCATGAGCCTATTGTTTGTTATGTTAGGCCTTTGATAGCCTGTCTGCGGTCCCTACTTTAAATACTCCTCCACTGACCACCAAGCTGCCTGCCCGTGTATCCATGTAACCGCTGTAAAACTGCCATGAGCCTATTGTTTGTTATTTTAGGCCTTTGAAGCCTGTCTGCGGTCCCTCCTTCCACTAGTCCTCCACTGACCAGACCACTGCTGCCCGTGTACCCCTGGAACCAATTATAAAGTGCCTACAGCCAGCCCATTTTCTTATGTTAGGCCTTTGAAGCCTGTCTGCGGTCCCTACTTTAAATACTCCTCCACTGACCACCAAGCTGCCTGCCCGTGTATCCATGTAACCGCTGTAAAAGTGCCATAAGCCTATTGTTTGTTATTTTAGGCCTTTGATAGCCTGTCTGCGGTCCCTACTTTAAATACTCCTCCACTGACCACCAAGCTGCCTGCCCGTGTATCCATGTAACCGCTGTAAAACTGCCATGAGCCTATTGTTTGTTATGTTAGGCCTTTGATAGCCTGTCTGCGGTCCCTACTTTAAATACTCCTCCACTGACCACCAAGCTGCCTGCCCGTGTATCCATGTAACCGCTGTAAAACTGCCATGAGCCTATTGTTTGTTATTTTAGGCCTTTGAAGCCTGTCTGCGGTCCCTCCTTCCACTAGTCCTCCACTGACCAGACCACTGCTGCCCGTGTACCCCTGGAACCAATTATAAAGTGCCTACAGCCAGCCCATTTTCTTATGTTAGGCCTTTGAAGCCTGTCTGCGGTCCCTACTTTAAATACTCCTCCACTGACCACCAAGCTGCCTGCCCGTGTATCCATGTAACCGCTGTAAAACTGCCATGAGCCTATTGTTTGTTATGTTAGGCCTTTGATAGCCTGTCTGCGGTCCCTACTTTAAATACTCCTCCACTCACCACCAAGCTGCCTGCCCGTCTATCCATGTAACCGCTGTAAAACTGCAATGAGCCTATTGTTTGTTATTTTAGGCCTTTGATAGCCTGTCTGCGGCCCCTACTTGCAATACTCCTCCACTGACCACAATGCTGCCTGGAGTGCCTGCCTGTGTATCCATGTAACCGATGTAAAACTGCCATGACTGCCTACTGTTTGTTATTTTAGGCCTTTGATAGCCTGTCTGCAGCCCCTACTTGCAATACTCCTCCACTGACCACACCAATGCTGCCCGTGTACCCCTGGAACCTATTTAAAAGTTCATAGAGCCTAGTTATATATTTTATTTACTATTAATAAGGCCATGATGGACTACGCTGTACCACGCTACAAGCTAACCAGTCGACACTTCTTTTGCGAGAAAAGCCATTCCAACCCTCCACCAGCATGTAGAAGACCGCATTGTCCATGCACTCTGGCAATCTGTGAGTACAAAGGTGCACCTGACAACAGACGCATGGACCTGTAGGCATGGCCACGGAAGATTACGTGTCCATTACGGCGCAATGGGTTAATGTGGTGGATGCATGGTCCACAGGGGACAGCCTACTAAGTCTGTCTGCAGTCCCTAATTCAAATTGTCCTCCACTGTCTAAATCGGAGCTTCCACCTTCTGGCTTTGGGCCTATAGTATCAGAAATTAAACTGCATTTGGCCTTCAACTTTGGTTAGGGCCTACTAACGGCTTCTGCCCCTGCCTGGTGTTGCCCTCAACTAAATAAAGCTGAGCTTCAACCTTCCGGCTCTCATTAAGTGGTTTTAAAAAAAAAAAATGGTGGTTAGGGCCTACTAACGGCTTCTGCCCCTGCATGGTGTTGCCCTCAACTAAATAAAGCTGAGCTTCAACCTTCTGCTCCAAATTACCATTTTGAAAAATGCAATAGGCTTTTCCGGCCTACTAAAGGTGTCTGTCTGTGTGCCCCTGCCTGGTGTTGTCCTCAACTAAATAAAGCTGAGCTTCAACCTTCTGCTCCAAATTACCATTTTAAAAAATGCAATAGGCTTTTCCGGCCTACTAAAGGTGTCTGTCTGTGTGCCCCTGCCTGGTGTTGCCCTCAACTAAATAAAGCTGAGCTTCAACCTTCTGCTCCAAATTACCATTTTGAAAAATGCAATAGGCTTTTCCGGCCTACTAAAGGTGTCTGTCTGTGTGCCCCTGCCTGGTGTTGTCCTCAACTAAATAAAGCTGAGCTTCAACCTTCCGGCTCTCATTAAGTGGTTTTTAAAAAAAAAATGGTGGTTAGGGCCTACTAACGGCTTCTGCCCCTCCCTGGTGTTGTCCTCAACTAAATAAAGCTGAGCTTCAACCTTCTGCTCCAAATTACCATTTTAAAAAATGCAATAGGCTTTTCCGGCCTACTAAAGGTGTCTGTCTGTGTGCCCCTGCCTGGTGTTGCCCTCAACTAAATAAAGCTGAGCTTCAACCTTCTGCTCCAAATTATCATTTTAAAAAATGCAATAGGCTTTTCCGGCCTACTAAAGGTGTCTGTCTGTGTGCCCCTGCCTGGTGTTGTCCTCAACTAAATAAAGCTGAGCTTCAACCTTCCGGCTCTCATTAAGTGGTTTTAAAAAAAAAAATGGTGGTTAGGGCCTACTAACGGCTTCTGCCCCTCCCTGGTGTTGTCCTCAACTAAATAAAGCTGAGCTTCAACCTTCTGCTCCAAATTACCATTTTAAAAAATGCAATAGGCTTTTCCGGCCTACTAAAGGTGTCTGTCTGTGTGCCCCTGCCTGGTGTTGCCCTCAACTAAATAAAGCTGAGCTTCAACCTTCTGCTCCAAATTACCATTTTAAAAAATGCAATAGGCTTTTCCGGCCTACTAAAGGTGTCTGTCTGTGTGCCCCTGCCTGGTGTTGTCCTCAACTAAATAAAGCTGAGCTTCAACCTTCTGCTCCAAATTACCATTTTAAAAAATGCAATAGGCTTTTCCGGCCTACTAAAGGTGTCTGTCTGTGTGCCCCTGCCTGGTGTTGCCCTCAACTAAATAAAGCTGAGCTTCAACCTTCTGCTCCAAATTACCATTTTGAAAAATGCAATAGGCTTTTCCGGCCTACTAAAGGTGTCTGTCTGTGTGCCCCTGCCTGGTGTTGTCCTCAACTAAATAAAGCTGAGCTTCAACCTTCCGGCTCTCATTAAGTGGTTTTAAAAAAAAAAATGGTGGTTAGGGCCTACTAACGGCTTCTGCCCCTCCCTGGTGTTGTCCTCAACTAAATAAAGCTGAGCTTCAACCTTCTGCTCCAAATTACCATTTTAAAAAATGCAATAGGCTTTTCCGGCCTACTAAAGGTGTCTGTCTGTGTGCCCCTGCCTGGTGTTGCCCTCAACTAAATAAAGCTGAGCTTCAACCTTCTGCTCCAAATTACCATTTTAAAAAATGCAATAGGCTTTTCCGGCCTACTAAAGGTGTCTGTCTGTGTGCCCCTGCCTGGTGTTGTCCTCAACTAAATAAAGCTGAGCTTCAACCTTCTGCTCCAAATTACCATTTTAAAAAATGCAATAGGCTTTTCCGGCCTACTAAAGGTGTCTGTCTGTGTGCCCCTGCCTGGTGTTGTCCTCAACTAAATAAAGCTGAGCTTCAACCTTTCGGCTCTCATTAAGTGGTTTTAAAAAAAAAAATGGTGGTTAGGGCCTACTAACGGCTTCTGCCCCTCCCTGGTGTTGTCCTCAACTAAATAAAGCTGAGCTTCAACCTTCTGCTCCAAATTACCATTTTAAAAAATGCAATAGGCTTTTCCGGCCTACTAAAGGTGTCTGTCTGTGTGCCCCTGCCTGGTGTTGTCCTCAACTAAATAAAGCTGAGCTTCAACCTTCCGGCTCTCATTAAGTGGTTTAAAAAAAAAAAATGGTGGTTAGGGCCTACTAACGGCTTCTGCCCCTCCCTGGTGTTGTCCTCAACTAAATAAAGCTGAGCTTCAACCTTCTGCTCCAAATTACCATTTTAAAAAATGCAATAGGCTTTTCCGGCCTACTAAAGGTGTCTGTCTGTGTGCCCCTGCCTGGTGTTGTCCTCAACTAAATAAAGCTGAGCTTCAACCTTCTGCTCCAAATTACCATTTTAAAAAATGCAATAGGCTTTTCCGGCCTACTAAAGGTGTCTGTCTGTGTGCCCCTGCCTGGTGTTGTCCTCAACTAAATAAAGCTGAGCTTCAACCTTCCGGCTCTCATTAAGTGGTTTAAAAAAAAAAAAATGGTGGTTAGGGCCTACTAACGGCTTCTGCCCCTCCCTGGTGTTGTCCTCAACTAAATAAAGCTGAGCTTCAACCTTCTGCTCCAAATTACCATTTTAAAAAATGCAATAGGCTTTTCCGGCCTACTAAAGGTGTCTGTCTGTGTGCCCCTGCCTGGTGTTGTCCTCAACTAAATAAAGCTGAGCTTCAACCTTCTGCTCCAAATTACCATTTTAAAAAATGCAATAGGCTTTTCCGGCCTACTAAAGGTGTCTGTCTGTGTGCCCCTGCCTGGTGTTGTCCTCAACTAAATAAAGCTGAGCTTCAACCTTCTGCTCCAAATTACCATTTTAAAAAATGCAATAGGCTTTTCCGGCCTACTAAAGGTGTCTGTCTGTGTGCCCCTGCCTGGTGTTGCCCTCAACTAAATAAAGCTGAGCTTCAACCTTCCGGCTCTCATTAAGTGGTTTTAAAAAAAAAAATGGTGGTTAGGGCCTACTAACGGCTTCTGCCCCTCCCTGGTGTTGTCCTCAACTAAATAAAGCTGAGCTTCAACCTTCTGCTCCAAATTACCATTTTGAAAAATGCAATAGGCTTTTCCGGCCTACTAAAGGTGTCTGTCTGTGTGCCCCTGCCTGGTGTTGTCCTCAACTAAATAAAGCTGAGCTTCAACCTTCTGCTCCAAATTACCATTTTAAAAAATGCAATAGGCTTTTCCGGCCTACTAAAGGTGTCTGTCTGTGTGCCCCTGCCTGGTGTTGCCCTCAACTAAATAAAGCTGAGCTTCAACCTTCCGGCTCTCATTAAGTGGTTTTAAAAAAAAAAATGGTGGTTAGGGCCTACTAACGGCTTCTGCCCCTCCCTGGTGTTGTCCTCAACTAAATAAAGCTGAGCTTCAACCTTCTGCTCCAAATTACCATTTTAAAAAATGCAATAGGCTTTTCCGGCCTACTAAAGGTGTCTGTCTGTGTGCCCCTGCCTGGTGTTGCCCTCAACTAAATAAAGCTGAGCTTCAACCTTCTGCTCCAAATTACCATTTTAAAAAATGCAATAGGCTTTTCCGGCCTACTAAAGGTGTCTGTCTGTGTGCCCCTGCCTGGTGTTGTCCTCAACTAAATAAAGCTGAGCTTCAACCTTCTGCTCCAAATTACCATTTTAAAAAATGCAATAGGCTTTTCCGGCCTACTAAAGGTGTCTGTCTGTGTGCCCCTGCCTGGTGTTGTCCTCAACTAAATAAAGCTGAGCTTCAACCTTCCGGCTCTCATTAAGTGGTTTTAAAAAAAAAAATGGTGGTTAGGGCCTACTAACGGCTTCTGCCCCTCCCTGGTGTTGTCCTCAACTAAATAAAGCTGAGCTTCAACCTTCTGCTCCAAATTACCATTTTAAAAAATGCAATAGGCTTTTCCGGCCTACTAAAGGTGTCTGTCTGTGTGCCCCTGCCTGGTGTTGCCCTCAACTAAATAAAGCTGAGCTTCAACCTTCTGCTCCAAATTACCATTTTAAAAAATGCAATAGGCTTTTCCGGCCTACTAAAGGTGTCTGTCTGTGTGCCCCTGCCTGGTGTTGTCCTCAACTAAATAAAGCTGAGCTTCAACCTTCTGCTCCAAATTACCATTTTAAAAAATGCAATAGGCTTTTCCGGCCTACTAAAGGTGTCTGTCTGTGTGCCCCTGCCTGGTGTTGCCCTCAACTAAATAAAGCTGAGCTTCAACCTTCTGCTCCAAATTACCATTTTAAAAAATGCAATAGGCTTTTCCGGCCTACTAAAGGTGTCTGTCTGTGTGCCCCTGCCTGGTGTTGTCCTCAACTAAATAAAGCTGAGCTTCAACCTTCTGCTCCAAATTACCATTTTAAAAAATGCAATAGGCTTTTCCGGCCTACTAAAGGTGTCTGTCTGTGTGCCCCTGCCTGGTGTTGCCCTCAACTAAATAAAGCTGAGCTTCAACCTTCTGCTCCAAATTACCATTTTTAAAAATGCAATAGGCTTTTCCGGCCTACTAAAGGTGTCTGTCTGTGTGCCCCTGCCTGGTGTTGCCCTCAACTAAATAAAGCTGAGCTTCAACCTTCTGCTCCAAATTACCATTTTAAAAAATGCAATAGGCTTTTCCGGCCTACTAAAGGTGTCTGTCTGTGTGCCCCTGCCTGGTGTTGTCCTCAACTAAATAAAGCTGAGCTTCAACCTTCTGCTCCAAATTACCATTTTAAAAAATGCAATAGGCTTTTCCGGCCTACTAAAGGTGTCTGTCTGTGTGCCCCTGCCTGGTGTTGTCCTCAACTAAATAAAGCTGAGCTTCAACCTTCCGGCTCTCATTAAGTGGTTTTAAAAAAAAAAATGGTGGTTAGGGCCTACTAACGGCTTCTGCCCCTCCCTGGTGTTGTCCTCAACTAAATAAAGCTGAGCTTCAACCTTCTGCTCCAAATTACCATTTTAAAAAATGCAATAGGCTTTTCCGGCCTACTAAAGGTGTCTGTCTGTGTGCCCCTGCCTGGTGTTGCCCTCAACTAAATAAAGCTGAGCTTCAACCTTCTGCTCCAAATTACCATTTTAAAAAATGCAATAGGCTTTTCCGGCCTACTAAAGGTGTCTGTCTGTGTGCCCCTGCCTGGTGTTGTCCTCAACTAAATAAAGCTGAGCTTCAACCTTCTGCTCCAAATTACCATTTTAAAAAATGCAATAGGCTTTTCCGGCCTACTAAAGGTGTCTGTCTGTGTGCCCCTGCCTGGTGTTGCCCTCAACTAAATAAAGCTGAGCTTCAACCTTCTGCTCCAAATTACCATTTTAAAAAATGCAATAGGCTTTTCCGGCCTACTAAAGGTGTCTGTCTGTGTGCCCCTGCCTGGTGTTGTCCTCAACTAAATAAAGCTGAGCTTCAACCTTCTGCTCCAAATTACCATTTTAAAAAATGCAATAGGCTTTTCCGGCCTACTAAAGGTGTCTGTCTGTGTGCCCCTGCCTGGTGTTGCCCTCAACTAAATAAAGCTGAGCTTCAACCTTCTGCTCCAAATTACCATTTTAAAAAATGCAATAGGCTTTTCCGGCCTACTAAAGGTGTCTGCCCCTCCCTGGTGTTGTCCTCAACTGAACAAAGCTGAGCTTCCACATTCTGGCTTTCGCCCTATACTATCAGATATTAAACTGCATTTGGCCTACTAGTGTGGTTAGGCCCTTGAAACAGTGTCTGCTGCTCTTGGGTTTGCTACTCCACTGAACAAAGCAATGCCGCCTGTTTAGTCCTGTTACCAATTTTGAACTGCATGTAGCCTACTTTATTCTTTGGCCCTATATCTGTTTCCTCCTCATCCTGCCCATTGCCCAGCCACTGCTAAATGAGTCTGCTGGTACATTGACCTAGACCACTACATTCCCCTTGTACTCTACACAGCCAGAATCTGTCCCTGCTGAAAGTAAGGTTCCCCTTCCCGCATGTTATACCACCTTACACAGGGACAAAGAGGAAGGTGCAGATGAAAGTGCAGGTTCCTTCATCAGGTGGGGGGGCATACTCGTTGGCGACGTCACTGGCACAGGGCCCCTCAGAGTACGCAAAAGTGTCGCTGCTGGTGGGAGGCGCCCCCGCCATGCAAACACACCGCCGTACTTTGAGGGGCCCTGTGCCAGTGGCAATGCGAACGAGTGGGCCCCCCCCTGCTTGCTCAGGATCACAGCACTTGCAACTTTTAAATACTTACCTTTCCCTGCAACACCGCCGTGACGTAGTCCGCATTTCCTGGGCCCACGAAAAACTTGAGCCAGCCCTACTCCCCCCACAACTTTCCCCCAATTCCCTATGCCCAACTATTATTATACAGTTAATTAAGATTGGCAAGCTTCAGAAACAAGAATGGATGTTTTTGGCATTAAAATGGGCACTGTAGGTGTTTTCCTGGCCTCCACTCACTGCCGACTATGCTTCCCCATTGACTTGCATTGGGTTTCGTGTTTCGGTCGATCCCCGACTTTTAGCGATAATCGGCCGAATGCACTCGACTCGACTCTGGACAAAATCGGGTTTCCCAAAACCCTACTCGATCTTAAAAAAATGAAAGTCGCTCAACCCTACTGGACAATTCTGTAACTCCCTCCTCTGGACAGATGTCTTCCTCCTCCATTGACTCCTCCTCATCCTCCTCACAAACTGTCCCCTGCCTACGCGTTTGTGAGGAACCACGTGGCGCTGTCCAGAAGAAGATGGAAATGATGAATCCTCATCCTCCACCTCTTCCACAACATCATCCCTTAGCGCTTGCAGTGATTTTTCAAGCAGGCAGATAAGGGGGACAGTCATGCTGACTAGTGCATCATCTGCACTCGCCATCCGCGTGGAATAATCAAAGGGACGCAAAACCTGGCAGACGTCATTCATAGTGGCCCACTCTGTGGTTGTGAAGTCTGTACGGCGCTGAGTGCGACTTCTTTGCGCCTGAAGCAGCTGGTACTCCATTACAGCTTGCTGCTGCTCACACAACCGCTCCAACATATGTAACGTGGAATTCCACCTGGTAGGTAGGTCACATATGATGCGATGTTCCGGCAGGCGGTGTCGGCGCTGCAGAGCCGCAATGCACGCTTTTGCCGTGCTGGAACGCCGCAAGTGAGCACACTCTAGGCGGACCTTGTGCAGCAGTGCATCAAGATCCGGATAGTCCCTCAAGAAACTCTGCACGACCAAATTGAGCA
Source organism: Ranitomeya variabilis (assembly GCF_051348905.1). Lineage (NCBI taxonomy): Eukaryota > Metazoa > Chordata > Amphibia > Anura > Dendrobatidae > Ranitomeya > Ranitomeya variabilis. The sequence goes on from NC_135233.1 coordinate 203,881,347, forward strand.
CATGTGCCAGACATGGGATGTGAGTGAGGTTGCCGAGGCCCAGAGCTGCCACCAGATTTCGGCCATTATCACACACTACTATGCCTGGCTGGAGATTCGCTGGCACAAACCACACATCGCTCTCCTGCTTGATGGCATTCCAGAGCTCCTGTGCTGTGTGGCTACGATTCCCCCAAAAAATTAATTTCAAGACGGCCTGTTGACGTTTGGCCACGGCTGTGCTCATGTTGGTCGTAACAGGTACACGTTCATCACGGGTCCATGTGGAGGTGGACTGTGACGGCTCCTGCAGCGATGATTCTGAGTAACTGGTGTAAGAGGAGGAGTCAATGCGTACAGAATGGATTCCTGCAATCCTTGGAGTGGGCAGGACACGTCCTGCGCCACTCGCACGGTCTGTACCCGGCTCAACGACATTAGCCTAATGGGCAGTGAGGGAACGGTATCGCCCCTGTCCATGTTGACTTGTCCACGCATCGGTGGTGAGGTGGACCTTGCTACTGACGGCGTTCAGTAGCGCGTGTTTTATGTGTCCCTCCACATGCTTGTGCAGGGCAGGGACGGCTTGCCTGCTGAAGTAAAAGCGGCTGGGCACATTGTACTGTGGGACTGCCAATGACATCAAGTCACGGAAGCTGTCAGTCTCCACCAGCCTGAATGACAGCATTTCCAGTGACAGAAGTTTGGCAATGCCTGCAGTCAGAGCCTGTGCTCGTGGGTGGTTTGACGAGAAAGGCCGCCTTTTCTCCCATGCCTGTACTACCGATGGCTGTAGACTGGGCTGGGAGTGTGTGGATGACTGGGAAAGTGGTGCTGCGGGTGGAATTACAGCGGGTCTCTGGACAACAGGGCCAGAGGTTCTTCCACGGCGATCCTGGGAGGAAGCCGAACCAGCTGCGTGTAAGCTGGAGGAAGAGGCAACACGAGCTGAAGAGGTGGTAGCTGCCGCTGTTGGTTGGCCTAGCTCTTCAGTGTGTTTTTCTAACTCCGCCGGGTGCCTGGTGCGCACATGTTTCCACATGTTGGAGGTATTGAGGTTGCTGACATTTTTCCCTCTTTTGACTTTGTGATGACACACCTTGCATTTGACATAGCAAATGTCATCTGCAACTGTGTCAAAAAAGGACCAGGCACTGCAAGTCTTTGGAGCGCCCTTTTTGGCTTTTGGTAGAGACATGCTCCTAACGGCTGCCAAAGCGGAGGCTGCAGGATCCGCAGTCTTCCCCCTCCCTCTCCCTCTTTGGGCCGTACGGGGAATCTCTTCCTCAGAGCTGCTCCCACCACCTTCCTGTCCCTCACGCCAAGATGGGTCAAGGACCTCATCATCTACACTACCCTCTGCCCCCAACTGCTCCTCCTGGGTAGTCTCAGCAGCAGAGCACGCACCAGTAAGTGGCACCTGAGTGTCATCATCAGCTGATGCGGCCTGCGATGTGGTGAACGGAGCCACTGGCCCACCCGCCTCTTCAGAGGAAGAGAGAAAAAGCTGTTGGGCATCACTGCACCCTGCCTCTTCTTCCATTTCTCCAATGCTGCTTGGCTGGCCCCCTGTTTCCAAGCCAGGAGATTCAGAGAACAGAAGTAGAGACGGCTCCTGTCCTGGGCTCTCTGTCTGCCTGGGCAATTTGGCAGGTGGTGAAGAGACAGATGGCTGCTCTCCAGTGCTCTGTGTCTGAGAGGATGTGGCACTAATTGAAGTTGATGCATTAGCTGCCATCCATCCGACAACGGCTTCAATTTGGTCTTCACGCAGCAGCGGTGTACGGCGCTCTGCGACAAAGCTGCGCATGAATGACTGTTCCCTTGTGAAAGTGGGTGCTGATGACGAGTCACCGGTGCCCGTAGCAGGCACAGAATCCCCACGTCCCCTCCCTGCTCCGCGCCCACGCCCACGTGCCTTACTCACTGCCTTCTTCATCTTGGTTGACTGATAAAGATAAGCAGAAAAGTACTAACGGATTTGTGTGCTTATTCCTGAACAACTCCTCCTAACAGGTATAAGAAACACTAATTTTCTAAAGTGTGGACTAGACTTTAATATGAGCTAATGTGGCCTACACAAATGTAAAGTGGTGTCACTGGTGTGTTTGGTGAACTTTATTATTTATTTATTTTTTGGGGGCTGAACTGACAACAGATAGAGCTGCAGTCACACGGAGACCGTGACCACAGCCGTAAACGGCGCTGCAAGGCCCAAAAACCCTCCTCTATGTTATCCTATGTAGTGTTTTTCCACAAGTTAGCTGGAGACGGGTGGAAAGACACTAATAGGAATTTTTTGAAAAAATGTGCAGCAGCCTGCACTACTTAAAACAAAATGAAAATTGATTTTGCGGTATGACGCAGTGAAGAACCCTGAGCTGGAGACAACCAGGCTATGGCTGCTCACAGACTACAGGGCCAGCTGCAGTCTCACGGAGACCGTGCAGACAGCCGTAAACGGCGCTGCAAGGCCCAAAAACCCTCCTCTACGTTATCCTATGTAGTGTTTTTCCACAAGTTAGCTGGAGACGGGTGGAAAGACACTAATAGGAATTTTTTGAAAAAATGTGCAGCAGCCTGCACTACTTAAAACAAAATGAAAATTGATTTTGCGGTATGACGCAGTGAAGAACCCTGAGCTGGAGACAACCAGGCTATGGCTGCTCACAGACTACAGGGCGAGCTGCAGTCACACGGAGACCGTGCAGACAGCCGTAAACGGCGCTGCAAGGCCCAAAAACCCTCCTCTACGTTATCCTATCTAGTGTTTTTCCACAAATTAGCTGGAGACGGGTGGAAAGACACTAATAGGATTTTTTTGAATAAGTTAGCAGCAGACTACACTACTTGGAAAAAAAAAAAAAAAAGGACAGTATGAGGCAATGAACCACCCTCCCTGAACTGAATACAACCAGCTATGGATGGCCTATGTGGCTGCACTCAGACTAGAGAGTGGGCTGCACTCACACACACACAGACCTTGCAGATCGCTGTGAAAACAGCGCTACAAGGCAAAAGCAAGGTGAATAGTAGGTGAACACAGCGGTTGCTAAATTAGCCTTTGGAAAGCACAAAGAAGCAAATCGCTATCTCTAAACTGGCCCTCAGTCAGCAAACAGCGTCCTGTCACTAACTGAATTCACAGCAGAGTGATCGCAAAATGGCGCCAGCGACTTTTAAACTGCATCATGACATCATTTCAGCAGCCAATCACAGCCTTGCCAGTAGTTTCATGCCCTCCATGCTGAACAGGATGTGCCCACACTTGGAATCATTCTCATTGGATGAATTTGTGCATTTTGAATCTGGGAACTTCCGATTCCGGTATCCGATACGCGGCAAGTATCGGAATCCCGGTATCGGAATTCCGATACCGCAAGTATCGGCCGATACCCGATACTTGCGGTATCGGAATGCTCAACACTAATCACCACTTTTCGATTGCTGAATCAGAAGTGATTGCCTGGAAAATCCAAGTTCTTTTTGATTCAGGGCAGTTGATGAGCAAAATAACTGAAGCAAACTACACACAAACAAAGACTACACATAAAAACCAGCAGCTGCTCTAGGTTAAATAGAGGTCCCGCATATATCCTATAAAAAATGCACTAATAATAAAATAATAAATTGTTAACTTCCACGTTCAGTGTGTGTGTATCACAATAAATAAAAACTTAGGAAAATATTATATTAAATGATACCAAACAGTATGAGCAAAAAAAATACCCAATACCCAGGTAAAGAATGAGACCACTGGTAGACAGTGATATTACTGGTATGTAAGCAGTGGCGTAGGAAGGGGGGTGCGGGGGGGGGCGGGCCGCCCCGGGCGGCACAATGCGGGGGTGAGTCAGTGGCGTATCTAGGGGGGAGCAGCCGGCAGGGGGGCGCAGTCGGGCCGCCTAAAGCGGCGGTCCGCAGTGTCTCCCCCGGCGGCTGCATTCTGCCGCCCCCGCACTGGGAGTCAGCTGTTCTCTGTGCCGACTGTCAAGCTGACAGCCGGCACAGAGAAGCTGCGGCGCGCCGGCTCCCAGTGTTCAATTGTACTCGTATCTGAGATGCGAGTACAATTGAAGCTCTGACTGCCGGGTCAGAGCGACGCCAGCAGCGTGATCAGGTCATGTGATCACGCTGCTGACGTCACTCACCTGCGCGGCAGAGCAGGAGATGCAGAGCGGTGGTAAGTGCTCCAGTGGAGCTGAAGACACCGAAAGTGCAGGGGGGGGGATTTAATGTGAGGGGATGGGGGGCATATATTGTGGGGGGGATTTAATGTGAGGGGATGGGGGGCATATATTGTGGGGGGGGATTTAATGTGAGGGGATGGGGGGCATATATTGTGGGGGGGATTTAATGTGAGGGGATGGGGGGCATATATTGTGGGGGGGATTTACTGTGAGTGGGGATGGGGGGCATATATTGTGGGGGGGATTTAATGTGCGGGGATGGGGGGGATATATTGTGGGGGGGATTTAATGTGCGGGGATGGGGGGGATATATTGTGGGGGGGATTTAATGTGCGGGGATGGGGGGCATATATTGTGGGGGGGATTTACTGTGAGTGGGGATGGGGGCATATATTGTGGGGGGGATTTAATGTGAGTGGGGATGGGGGGCATATATTGTGGGGGGGATTTACTGTGAGTGGGGGGGATTTAATGTGAGTGGGGATAGTGGGATATATTATTGGATTGGGGATATTTAATATGAGTGGAGATGAGGGGATTTATTGTGGGGGGAGATTTAATGTGAGTGGAGATGGGGGATTTAATGTGTGGGGGAGATCTGAGGACACAAAATGAAGAGCAAAGGGGGAGATGGGGGGCATATATGAGGAAACAGTATGGGGGATGGGTGCAGACAGCTTGGGGTCAAACGGGGGGATGTATGCGGATACAGTATGAGTAGCGATGTGAAAAACGTATGTGGACAGAGTACGGGGAGTGAGGGTGTTGGGATGTGTGCATGCGTAGCATGGGGGACAGTGTAAGGGCACAGCCAGGAGGGGATAGTATACAAAGGAGGGGGAGTGTGATGAGAGAGTACAGTATAAATACTGGGCCCTATAGGGGGGACACAGTGTGAGAGGTCAGTGTGAAGAGGGGTCCGGTATAGAAAGGAGAGGTCAGTGTGAAGAGCAAGTACCATAAGACGGACAGTGTGGGGGTCATATTTTATGCAGACAATATAGTGAGGGGCAATTTTTTATTCAGGAGCATTATAATGACACTTGTATCTTTAAGGGCGTCATGTGGAGATTTTCTGCAAAAGAACGGAGAAGATGGAAGTCTGCAGAGACGGCTGTGGATGAGAAAACTCATCATGGGGTCTGGACAAGATGAAGAAATGAAGGAGAACAACTCCAGAGGCGACGTCATCTATAAGGTACCTGGATGTAAATGTTATTTGTGATACTAACTAACTCTCATGTTTTTATTTATGTTAGGAGCATTAAAGGGGATGTCCAGGTTTGTAATGAGTCTGCAGTCATTCTTTGTGACTGCAGACTTCTGACTTCTCACAGTGTGCCCTGCACACTGTCAGGATTCTCTCGTGCTGGCGATTTACATACATGCGGTCACATGCTGACTAGACATGTGTGGCCTCACTCTATGATAATGAACTGAGCGAGGCTGGGCACGTCTAGTCGGAATGTGGTCAGAAGTATACAAATCACATGCTTGTGCTGACATGACCGTCCACCGGCCAGGGAGAATCCTAAAAGTGTGCAGTGCATTAGTTGTGAGAATTCAGAAGCTGCGATGTCAGGATTCAGCTCTGCAGGTTCCAGTCGTCGACACATGGACACGTCACTCATATGCGATTTTCATACTTGTGGTCCTGTAACAACGAGCTTCTCTTCTGCTTCTCTCAGTTTTTCACTTAACATTGGGAGCTTAAGGGAGAGGAGCTCGTCGGTACATGACTAAGTGTGAAAATCGCATACATTCGGGGGGGGGGGGGGGCGCCAAACTCGGGAACAGCCCCGGGCGGCAAAAGCTCTAGCTACGCCCCTGTATGTAAGGCAAGAATGAATATCTCACCATATGGTAATTTTTTCCAGGAAGTGCATAGTCAGTGTGGAAAATCCAATAAATCCCATGATTTAGTAGTGGTCTTGAATCTTGCAGTCAGAATCTTCTTACTAGGGGGCTCCAGCTGGTAATGCTCTTCATACCCATGTGTGTGAAGTCCAATCATTGGCTGTTGATGGAGGTCTTTATGGTCTTGTCAGACCTCTGTATTATCAGCGATTGGTGTCACTCGCCAACAATCAGACTTCATACATGTGGAAGTACGTGCCAATTTTTTCCAAGTAGAAAAAACACGCTCAAATGTTTATTTCCTTATTCCACTCAGTAAAGTCTTCTCCCAGTAGAAAAATTACAACATCTTTTCTAGGTGGTGTCATATACTTCCACCTCTGGTTGGTCTTTTACCCAAACTATAGGGTCATATTCTCATATTGGATGAAGGCTTTTTTTTCTGCTCAATCTTATAGCGTTACTTTCCCTTCCTTTCCATTCACTGATGTTGATATCCATGAAACAGTACAGTTAATATTGCATTCTGTAGGGTTACAATACCAGTATACTGCTAGATGAGGAAAATCACCATGATACAAAATGAAATGAGAGGTAGCACAGATGTAAAGTACAGATGACCAACCATTCACACATCTATCACTCATGGAGGGGGTGGTGGCACAGAATTATAGACGTAAATGGATAAGACTTGTGGATACGTGTAGTACACCTTGGCTACCTCCACCATTTTATCATGGGAGCCAGCTGCAACGTGCCGTATATTAATATGGCAACCAGGAATGGGTAAGTAAAGTATTTTTCTGTGATGTTTTTTAGATTCAGTGTCCTTTTTGGTGCATTGCATACTGTAGGGTTATTGAATTTCCATTGATTGAATAAATCACTATTTACGCACCAATATACTCAGATGGCATATGAAATACTAGACAGAACAGCTTTTTTTATTTTTCACATACAACAAACAAGGAGGGCAGTTTTAAACCCCTCAGTGGTAATTTGGTCTTTCTCTGTCTCCCTCTCTCTCATATTCTCACTTTTTCTCTTTCTTTTTCCAGGCAATTAAAGCCTATTGAGCATTACGATTTGCAGTAAGTTTATTAAAAGCTAGTTACATTTTTAGATAAAATTTGTGAACTCGGGGAAATTGAATTTGCTCATTTCTAATCATATTGTTTCCTGATTTTGATGATTCTCCTATTTCCCCAATTTACCCTAAAGCAAAATGCAAGAATAATATAATTGTTCAATTCAAGTCTAAAATAGCAAAGTCACAATTACCAAATGTCACATGAAATGACTCATTATCTGTGCACCCGTGTAGTCAAATGGCACATCAAAGGCAAAACACAAAGTAGAACACAAACAAATATGGAAAAAAAACATATAGAAAGTCACTTTAATATATTAGAATATTTCCTGGTCATTATGATTCTCCTTTTCCTTTGTGGTAAGATTACTCATAGGTGCTGTTAGAAAATGATGCTTGAGATCTACAAGTTTCTTCATACTACAGATGCTGAATATTGTGTGGAGAGAAACCCAGTAAGGACAAGGTGCTCTGATTTCTTCCCAAGAGAGAAAAGTTCTTAGTAAATAACATTTAGTGTGGGAGTTTATATGGTAAGCGTACAATAGCTTTATGTGTTGTAAAACAGTTCCTGCCACACAAAAAACCTTCAGAAGCAGAAAAGGATGGAACCACAAGATCTTGTTGATCGTGAACTGCAAGCCACCAAAAAGAGATTGTGTTATATCGGCAGCACTGTTTGCGCATTGTGTCTAGTCTGCCTAGCTACCACACTGGCACTCTTCCTAAGCCACCGAACGGTAAGAAGATTCACTTATAATATTTAGACGTAGTTGCACTTTTGGATTAGAAATTGTAATATTATCTAACACTCAAAAGAAGAATAAAAAAGTTTACTTTTTTTACAACTTTTACATTTGATGATATCACAATGATAAGACTTTGTCACGAGTGGGTCACGTCCTTCTGGGAGATCTGGTTAAAGAAGATCACTATCACTACGTATTATGAATTGCAGATCTTCCCTTTAGCCTGTGTGTTTGTGTCCCATGTTAAAAGAATTTGGTTTCCTTTGGTGCTTAAGAGGTTAACAACCCTTTCTGTGCTGGTCAGAAACTTGCAACTCCATTTTCTGCTGCTTCTGATCTGGGAGTTGCTGTAGTAGTGAACTTTAGTTTGCTGTAGTACATGTGTTTATCTCCTGGTCCCTATTCCCATTTGGTTGGTACATTCCTATTCTTGCCTGCTTACATCTTTACCATTGGTGAGTTTTTGTATGTTATGTTGCTTTCTATTATCCCTGCTTTGTCTTTGTGTCTGGTTTACCTTACATTTCTCTTCCATGCCTCATGGGTTCGGAGAGGGGACAGGATTTAACAGGAACATAGTGAGGTTGGAGACTCAGGCCTCTCTACCTTCAAGAGTACCCCGGGACAGGGATAGTTAGGGTTCCAGTTTCAGAGAGGTTGAGGTCCCCCTTGCTTACAGAACATCGTCATAGAGTGACAGACCTACAGTCAAACTTTCTGCTTTATCTCAACTAAAAAGTTAATTGACAAATTTGGTTCTACTATATTTATTACTTATATTTAAACTTTTACTATGTACAGAAGCATCCAAACAAGAAAGACTATGAAGCACCTAAAAAATAACGCTTATCTATATTGCAATAGTGTTATGACCTGCTATGATTGCCAAATGAAAACTGATAGCAAACCTACTAACTGATCTCAGCTATTACATGAATGTTACAATTATTATATATAGCGAAATCCAGAAAGCTAATTAGTGTGCAATATACCCCAAAAAAGCTCCAGAATCAATTTTCATATCATTTATTAGCAGTCTACCATGATGAGGGTTCGCTAAAAAGTCAGTGAAGTCAGATGTTAAATCATAGAAATGTAGGGATAGTTTTAGAATGGCTAAGGATATGTTATTAGAGGGTATATCGGAAGCATTTGACCCCATTATTAAGATTTCTCAGCAGTTTGATTTGTTACTGAAGATAGCCGAGAACTGTAATGTTTTTAGTTTATTTGTATATTTATTTAATATTATAGAGAAACTAATCGTTCATTTTTTAATAATTTCGCCTAGCGTGATGAACTCTGAAACTTTGCAAATCACTTTCTTAATGAATTTGACTTAATTTCTGTAAAATAAATAGCATAGTGGCTTCATAACCTTTTTTATTTCTACAGTCTATTTTCGGATCACTTATGATTAAAGTTGAGTGAATTTGATCGAGTCAGGGCTTATTCGGCAAGCTATAGCGCATGTGTTGTGACAGTGAAATAGCTGCGACACATGCAGTTGTGGAGCTGAACAGCTGATCAGCCGGAGCGATCCTGGAAGCCGGGTTCCCTCTTCAGCTTATTCGGTAAGCTCTATAGATTGCCGAATAAGCCCTGACCCGATCAAATTCGCTCATCTCTACTTATGATCCTTCTTCAAGTCACTGGTGCAGAAATTCTAAAGGTTTGGATCACTTATGATCCTACTTCACGACACTGGTGTAAAAATACAATACATTTCGATTCACTTATGATACTTCGCCAAGACACTGGTGTAGAAATGTAATGCATTTCAGATCACTTATGATCCTTTATAAATACACTAGTGTAGACATGCAATGCGATTTGGATCACTTATGATCCTCCATCTAGACAGTGGTGTAGAAATATAACATGTTTCAAATCACTGATGATCCTTCTTCAAGACACTTTGGTAGAAATGCAATGCGTTTCTGATCATTTATGATCCTTCTTCAAGACATTAATGTAGAAATGCAATGTGATTCAAATCATTTACAAGGAGCGTTCATTAACGATTTCCCCTGACCCACTTCCTGTGAACTGAGAGCAATGAAACTGTCACGGAAAGCCAAGGGAAGTTAAGGCTGATTATCCAGGACCCTGCGATAACCCTCAGACTAGGGGAAACCCTGTTTGTCCCTCTCCCAGAATTTACACTAATGGTGTGCTTGTCTGGGCCACCAGGCCTGACCCTAACTCCTGTTTCAACCCTATGCTGAAACCGCAACCCGCCACCCAGTGAAGAGATAACACACCAACTACCACAGAAAGCACTGACAGGGAAAACTTAAAACGCAACACGCCGCTGACGAACTTGAAAACACAATAATGTGCTCAGGGCAAAACAAATACAAATATAGGAAGGAGAAATATAACAAAGGATAATACACCACCAGATGCAATACTCCTTACAAAACCACCACTCCAGACTGGAAACACTAGGCACGAGGCACAAGCTATAATCAGCGACACCCAAAATCCAGAATGACTATTTAAAGGCCAGATTAACACCGGACAACCTGGATAAAGTCTAGCCGGCGCCACTGAGCGTATAGTGGACGTATGTGGTATTACCGCTGTCTGTCAGACGCCCTAGTGTAAATAGCGTCCGACTTGACAGTACCCCGCCTTCTACGAGGGACCCCAGGGCCCTCACGACTTATAGGACCCGGCTTGTCCGGATGGCGATGGTGAAACATACTGACCAGCCAGTCAGCATGTATGTCCGAGGCAGGAACCCAAGACCTCTCCTCCGGCCCATAACCACGCCAGTGTACCAGATACTGTAATGTGCAACGCACTACTCGAGAGTCAACAACCTTGGAGACTTCAAACTCCAAATTGCCATCCACCAAGACTGGAGATGGCATCGGCGCCGCGTCCACGGAACCTGCCACCTTTTTTAATAAAGATCTGTGGAACACGTTGTGTATCTTATATACCTTAGGGAGCTCCAATCGGTAGGCTACCTGGTTAATGATGGCGGCGACCCTAAATGGACCAATAAACCTTGGACTCAATTTCAGGGATGGTATTTTGAGTTTTATGTTTTTTGTGGACAACCACACCCAGTCACCCACACTCAGATCCGGACCTGGCACACGTCTACTGTCAGCCACCCGTTTGTACCTAGCACCCACGCTCCGCAAGCGCTGTTTTACTCTCCTTCAAACGGATGACAGTTGTGCTCCAAGCTGGTCCTCCTCTGGGACGCCAGCAGAGCCCCCTGACGCAGAGTACAAAATTGAGGATGGTGCCCGTAAACACAAAAGAACTCCCCAGACGATTCCTGGCGGTGATTATTTATGGCAAACACAGCCAAAGGAAAGAACGTCGACCACTCCTCCTGGTTGTCAGAAACAAAGCAGCTTAAGTACTGCACCAAATTCTGGTTAATACGCTCGGTCTGACCATTTGACTGAGGATGAAACGCCGAGGAATGCGACAACTTGATCCCCAGCCATGAGCAAAATGCTTTCCAAAACTTTGCCACAAACTGAGAACCCCTATCCGACACAATGTCAGATGGGACCCCGTGAAGTCTGACCACCTCCTGCACAAATACCTGAGCCAGAGTCTTCGCGTTGGGCAACGAAGGCAAAGACACAAAGTGCGACATCTTTGAGAACCGATCAACAACCACCAAAATGACTGTGTTCCCAGCTGAGGAAGGCAAATCTGTGATAAAATCCAAGGAGATCTCCGTCCATGGCCTACTGGGTACCCCGAGAGGATGTAATGAGCCAGCAGGACGGGAGCGGGGCGTCTTAGCCCTAGCGCACGTGGTGCATGCTGACACGTACGAGACCACGTCCTGTCGGATTTTGGGCCACCAAAACCGACGCGACACCAACTCCAAGGTACCCCTAACCCGTGGGTGGCCAGCCAGGACAGCATCATGATGCTCACCCAACACCTTTAGGCGAAGATGGAGCGGTACAAACGATTTGTCAATTGGAAGCTCTGGTGGAACCTCCTTCTGAGCCTCGGCAATCTCAGCCTCAACCTTGGTCGTGAGAGCTGAGACCACTACACCCTTTTGGAGAATGGGTACTGGATCTTCCCAAGGTTCTCCCCCCGGAAAACACCTGGACAAAGCGTCCGCTTTAGTGTTTTTAGACCCAGGTTGGTAGGTAACAAAAAAGTTGAATCGCGTGAAAAACAATGCCCAGCGAGCCTTCCTGGGGGACAGACGCTTGGCTGACTCCAAATAAAGAAGATTTTTATGGTCGGTGATAACTGTAACATGGTGAACCGACCCCTCTAAAAAGTGTCGCCATTCCTCAAAAGCCAACTTGATAGCCAACAACTCCCTGTTGCCGATATCGTGGTTACGTTCGGCGGGCGACAGCTTCTTGGAGAAATAGGCGCATGGACGCAACTTGCCCAAAGATAAGCCTTGTGACAGCACCGCCCCCACTCCAACCTCAGACGCATCGACTTCCACAGTAAATGGTTTCGATACATCCGGTTGCACTAGAATGGGGGCCGAAGCAAAAGTGTTCTTCAAAAACTCAAATGCGTGCACAGCAGCTTCAGACCAGGCGGAGAGATTGGTACCTTTTTTCGTCATGTCCGTGAGCGGTTTAGCAATGATAGAAAAATTTTTGATAAACTTTCTATAATAGATAGAAAACCCAAGGAACCGCTGAAGTGCTTTTAGGTTATCAGGCCGTTCCCAACTCAACACCGCTTGCACCTTAGCGGCGTCCATTTTAAACCCTGAATTGGACACAATATAACCCAAAAAAGGCAAATCCTGAACCATAAATACACATTTCTCAAGTTTTGCATAGAGCTTATTCTCCCTGAGTAGCTGTAACACCAGCCTAACATGCTCTAAATGAGCATCACGGTCACATGAATAAATGAGAATGTCATCTAGGTACACAATAACGAATTTCCCCAGGACATGAGAGAACACATCATTTATAAAATGTTGAAATACAGCAGGCACATTTGTCAACCCAAATGGCATCACCAGATTTTCAAAATGACACTCAGGGTTATTAAAAGCCGTCTTCCACTCATCTCCTTGACAGACTCTTATAAGGTTGTACGCCCCCCTGAGATCAAGCTTGGAGAACCACTTTGCACCAGCCACCTGGTTGAACAAATCAGGTATCAGAGGCATAGGGTATGGATCACGAACCGTAATCTGGTTTAACTTCCTGAAATCCAGACATGGGCGTAATCCGCCATCTTTCTTTTTAATGAAAAAGAACTCCGCTGCTACAGGCGAGGACGAAGGCCTGATGTGCCCTTTGTTCAGACTCTCAGCAATGTAGTCTTTTAAGGCTAGCCTCTCAGAACCAGAAATGTTAAACATCCTTGCTTTAGGCAATTTGGCCCCTGGTTTTAACCTAATAGAACAGTCATAGGGTCGACGTGGTGGCAATTCTGAGCAACCCTTCTCAGAGAACACATCCGCGTAATCCAGCAGTGACTCAGGAATACTGGGAGTCACAGCGGACACACATGTGGCCAGACAATTCTCCTGGCAGAAACCTCTCCACTTAATTATGTCCTGGGTTTTCCAGTCAATAACCGGGTTGTGCATAGACAACCATGGAAAACCCAAAACCATTTGTGCAGGAAGATTACTGAGCACCCTACATGTAATCTGCTCAAAATGTAGGACCCCAATGTGGAGTTTAACCTCAGCCACAAACTCAGTGATCTCCCCCTGTGGGAGAGGAGCGGCATTGATGGTGACCACCCGGATAGGATGAGGCAGTTTTTCGATCCTGAAACCGGCTGTGCGCGCAAACTCCTCATCAATGAGATTAGTGGTGGAACCACTATCCACAAAAACAGTGATTAGCTGCTCTCTGCCAGCGATCATAACTTTGGCAGGGAGCATACACTGAGAGACCACTATGGAAGATATGCATAAGCTCAGATTGTCCTCCTCCACACCTTCTGAGCTTAGTAGTTTTCCGCCGTTGCGCCTTTCTAAAGGTACCGTCACACTAAGCAACGTCGCCAGCGATCTGTGACGTTGCAGCGTCCTAGGGAGCGATATCGCTGTATTTGACACGCAGCAGCGATCAGAATCCCGCTGTGAAATTGCTGGTCGCTGCTAGAAGGTCTGCACATTATTTGGTCGCTAGGTCGCCGTGTATCGCCGTGTTTGACAGCAAAAGCAACCATACCAGCGATATTTTACACTGGTAACCAGGGTAAACATCGGGTTACTAAGCGCAGGGCCGCGCTTAGTAACCCGATGTTTACCCTGGTTACCAGCGTAAAATGTAAAAAAAAACAAACACTACATACTCACATGCTTCCCCCGGCGTCCGCTTCCCACACTGACTGAGCGCCGCAAATTGAAAGTGAAAGCACAGCACAGCGGTGACGTCACCGCTGTGCCCTGCTACTGCCGGCGCTCAGTCATTACAGGAAGCGGACGCCGGGGGACGCATGTAAGTATGTACTTACATTTTACGCTGGTAACCAGGGTAAACATCGGGTTACTAAGCGCGGCCCTGCGCTTAGCAACCCGATGTTTACCCTGGTTACCCGGGGACCTCGGCATCGTTGGTCGCTGGAGAGCGGTCTGTGTGACAGCTCTCCAGCGACCACACAGCGACGCTGCAGCGATCGGCATAGCTGTCGCTATCGCTGCAGCGTCGCTTAGTGTGACGGTACCTTTAGACAGCAGAGGACAAACATTTACATAATGACCATTTTTACCACAGTAGAAACAGACTCCCTGCTTCCTGAGCAAAGGGGCTAGATGCTTTTCATGTGACACCCCTGTGATTTGCATAGGCTCCATGAGCTCACCTGCAGCAACCTCACGTACACCTACGCCCACCCCCATAGACGGTGTCTCTTGCGCCCCCTGACGCAAACGGTGATCAATGTGGACAACAAGAGTCATGGCAGACTCTAGAGAAGCAGGAGTCTCATACATCAGAAGGGCTTGTTTAACCCTTCCCGAGACCCCATGAACAAACTGACTCCGCAGCGCGGGGTCATTCCATTGTGTGTCCACGGCCCAACGGCGAAATTCAGAACAATAATCCTCCACCAAACGCTCCCCCTGGTGGAGAGTACATATTTTAGATTCAGCTAGATCCATTCTGTCGGGATCATCATATATGAGCCCAAGAGCAGAAAAAAACTCTCCACTGAATTAAATGCAGCTGAATCAGATGGTAAAGAAAATACCCGTGCTTATGGGTCCCCGCTCAGTAATGACAATACCAGACCCACACGCTGAGCCTCATTACCGGAGGAGATCGGGCGCATACGAAAGTATAATTTGCAAGTTTCACGAAAAATAACAAATTTACTATGTTCCCGAGCAAACCTTTCAGGTAAAGGGATCTTTGGCTCTGCAACCCTACCTACAGTTTCAGCTTGCACATTAGATACTACTAGACCCTGTTGCTGAACAGCCCCCTTCAACTCAGTAACCTGTAAGGAAAGCACCTCTAACTGGCAGGTTATGGAATTCATGGGATCCATTGAAAAAAATAAAGGCCGATTATAATGTCACGGAAAGCCAAGGGAAGTTAAGGCTGATTACCCAGGACCCTGCGATAACCCTCAGACTAGGGGAAACCCTGTCTGTCCCTCTCCCAGAATTTACACTAATGGTGTGCTTGTCTGGGCCACCAGGCCTGGCCCTAACTCCTGTTTCAACTCTATGCTGAAACCGCCACCCGCCACCCAGTGAAGAGATAACACACCAACTACCACAGAAAGCACTGACAGGGAAAACTTAAAACGCAACACACCACTGACGAACTGGAAAACACAATAATGTGCTCAGGGCAAAACAAATACAAATATAGGAAGGAGAAATATAACAAAGGATAATACACCACCAGATACAATACTCCTTACAAGACCACCACTCCAGACCGGAAACACTAGGCACGAGGCACAAGCTATAATCGGTGACGCCCAAAATCCAGAACGACTATTTAAAGGCCGTGGGAGCGACCCAGCCTTAAACCCAAGTACCAGCCAGATTAACCCTAGACAACCTAGATAAAGTCTAGCTGGCGCCACTGAGCGTATAGTGGACGTATGTGGAATTACCACTGTCTGTCGGACGCCCTAGTGTGAATAGCGTCCGACATGACAGAAACTTGGCAAAGTTATTAGTCCTTCTCTACATAAGTGGCACCTAGGGACACACACTTCTCCCATCTCTTTAAGCGACTGTAAACACCTCACTTGTAGAAGTTGACAGGTTACTCCAAAAGCCACATTCTGACTTTGAAAATCTGAGTCTCATCATCTGGAAAATGCTTGCATTTCAGAAATAATTTCATTGTGGAAAAGAGGTGGAAGTCCGATTTTGCGAGGTCGGGTGAATAAGGGGGATACAGTAGAATTTCAAAGCCACAGGAGCATGCTTCCATTTGGGCAACATGTGAGTTGTGAACTGGTGGATTGTCTTGCAGAAGGCGGACACCTTTGGTGAGCATGTCGCGTTTCTTGGTTTTGATGGCCTCCCGCTTTTTCCTCAGCAGTGCAGCATAGTATGCCCCAGTGATCATGGTACCCTTTTCTAGGAAATCCATCAATACTGCTCCATACTGGTCCCAAAATACTGTGAGCATGACCTTGCCTGCCGAGGGTTGGGCACGTGCCTTCTTTGGAGGTGGTAAGTCATGATGCTTTCATTGCATCAACTGGACTTTAGTCTCAGGATCATAATGATGGACCCAGCTGTCATCCTGTGTGATCAGTCTGTTAATAAAGTCCTCCTGGTTTCCATGGCACATCTTCATTAGAGCCTGAGAGCATTTGACTCGTTCCTGCTTCTGGAAAGGTGTGAGTAACCCGGGAACCCAGCGAGCAGATACCTTATGCATGTGAAGATGGTCTTAGGCTAGTTTCACACTAGCGTTTACCTGATCTGCGGCAGGCTGCGGACTTCCTCCGTAAAGCCCCACCCTCGGCTGCACCTCCGCCGGTAGCTCCGCCTACTTCTGCATGCGGCCCGCATGCGACCTGCGTACCTATCTTTAACATTAGGTATGCAGGTAGGGGCGGCTGTATGCAGATGCTGCCGCATGCGTCATTTTGACGATGCGGCGACCAGCGTAGGACACAGCCTGTAGCATTTTTTTTTCCGCATCGTCAAAACGACGCATGCGGCAGCATCCGCATACAGCCGCATGACCTGCGTACCTTATGTTAAAGATAGGTACGCAGGTCGCATGCGGGCCGCATGCAGAAGTAGGTGGAGCTAGCGGCAGAGGTGCGGCCGAGGGCGGGGCTTCACGGAGGAAGTCCGCAACCTGCCGCAGATCAGGTAAACGCTAGTGTGAAACTAGCCTTAGATGATTTTTTTCCACGGACCCACACTAGTCTTGACGTTTTGGGCTTGGTGGCGAATAGTTA
Source organism: Ranitomeya variabilis (assembly GCF_051348905.1). Lineage (NCBI taxonomy): Eukaryota > Metazoa > Chordata > Amphibia > Anura > Dendrobatidae > Ranitomeya > Ranitomeya variabilis. The sequence continues at coordinate 203,898,590 of NC_135233.1, forward strand.
CGCGGCGATTTTCCAAAATGACAACCTCCACTTGCTGGATGGTGTGTTCATTAGTAGCAGAGTGGGGTCTTCCTGGAATTGGAGCTGTTTGAACCAAAGTCCGACCACATTTAAATTGATGATGCCAGTTCTTGACTACATCATATTATGGGGAATCATCACCATAAACCTCTTTCATCGCATTGAAGGTCTCCTTTACTGTGCGGTCTTTCAAGTAAAAGAATTTGATGACTGATCTGTATTCCACTGGGTCCATTATCAAACCTCACACCACTTCACACCTGTAAAATCAAGACCGTACCAGAGGAGGACCAGCTTGGAGCACAACTGTCATCCGTTTGAAGGAGAGTAAAACAGCGCTTGCGGAGCGTGGGTGCTAGGTACAAACGGGTGGCTGACAGTAGACGTGTGCCAGGTCCGGATCTGAGTGTGGGTGACTGGGTGTGGTTGTCCACAAAAAACATAAAACTCAAAATACCATCCCTGAAATTGAGTCCAAGGTTTATTGGTCCATTTAGGGTCGCCGCTATCATTAACCAGGTAGCCTACCGATTGGAGCTCCCTAAGGTATATAAGATACACAACGTTTTCCACAGATCTTTATTAAAAAAGGTGGCAGGTTCCGTGGACGCGGCGCCGATGCCATCTCCAGTCTTGGTGGATGGCAATTTGGAGTTTGAAGTCTCCAAAGTTGTTGACTCTCGAGTAGTGCGTTGCACATTACAGTATCTGGTACACTGGCGTGGTTATGGGCCGGAGGAGAGGTCTTGGGTTCCTGCCTCGGACATACATGCTGACCGGCTGGTCAGTATGTTTCACCATCGCCATCCGGACAAGCCGAGTCCTATAAGTCGTGAGGGCCCTGGGGTCCCTCGTAGAAGGCGGGATACTGTCAAGTCGGACGCTATTTACACTAGGGCGTCTGACAGACAGCGGTAATACCACATACGTCCACTATACGCTCAGTGGCGCCGGCTAGACTTTATCCAGGTTGTCCGGTGTTAATCTGGCCTTTAAATAGTCGTTCTGGATTTTGGGTGTCGCTGATTATAGCTTGTGCCTCGTGCCTAGTGTTTCCAGTCTGGAGTGGTGGTTTTGTAAGGAGTATTGCATCTGGTGGTGTATTATCCTTTGTTATATTTCTCCTTCCTATATTTGTATTTGTTTTGCCCTGAGCACATTATTGTGTTTTCAAGTTCGTCAGCGGCGTGTTGCGTTTTAAGTTTTCCCTGTCAGTGCTTTCTGTGGTAGTTGGTGTGTTATCTCTTCACTGGGTGGCGGGTTGCGGTTTCAGCATAGGGTTGAAACAGGAGTTAGGGCCAGGCCTGGTGGCCCAGACAAGCACACCATTAGTGTAAATTCTGGGAGAGGGACAGACAGGGTTTCCCCTTTCATATTGCACTCATATTTCTGTCAATGAATTGTCTCGTTTTCTGTTCACTCTATTACAGCATTGTAATTTTTTTTCTATTGCTCATAATCTTCAAACCACACAATTTGCTCCATATCTATACAATGTAACTAACAGCACGCAGGGACTTGCTATTCAGGCACACTCCCACCTTTAGTCCTTCCTTTTTTGAGTCACTTTGCATTTCCAAAAGACGAGTGTAATGACTCACAATTTATAGGTTAATAAAGAAAAAATGGCATGCACTCTGGATTGAATGGAGAAGGTGCTGGTTGAACTTGGAGAGATCCAGACCATTCAGAAATTGAAGAAAACAACCGCACTCAATTTGTATATTTGCATCATAAATGTGAAGAATCTTTAATAGGAACACCACAGTGGTACAGACAGTAGCTGAGGTAACGTTTCGACCCTTATGGGCCTTTGTCAAACCTCACTTCAAGAAAGAAAGAAAGAGTGAGCGAATGTCCAGAGGGACACGTAGGCTCCACTTGTAGGAGAAGAACACTGAAAAGATCCGGAACAGCACGGATAAGGGAAGGAGTCCCTGTAAAAACTGGTGGGTCCTATGTCAGGAGGAGCACCACCGCTGCTGCTCCTCCTGACATAGGACCCACCAGTTTTTACAGGGACTCCTTCCCTTAACCGTGCTGTTCCGGATCTTTTCAGTGTTCTTCTCCTACAAGTGGAGCCTACGTGTCCCTCTGGACATTCGCTCACTCTTATTTTCTTGAAGTGAGGTTTGACAAAGGCCCATAAGGGTCGAAACGTTACCTAAACTACTGTCTGTACCACTGTGGTGTTCCTATTAAAGATTCTTCACATTTATGATGCAAATATACAAATTGAGTGCGGTTGTTTTCTTCAATTTCACAATTTATAGGTTAACGTAACAGCAATAAAAAAAAAGTCAAGCAAATCTAACAAGTGTGTCAACCTCATACTATAAAAAAAGAATAGCCCAACTAACTCAACACAAAGTGAATGGATCACACGTTCTGTGTGGTAAGAGGAAAGCGAAGAAAAATCCAGCTCCCATGGTCCAATAAAAAGTTAGATAGCTTTATTATGTAATCCACAAAAATATGAACAAGGCACTGATGTAAAAATGCAACGTGTTTTGGATCACATATGATTTTTCTTCATGAAGAACACATGGAATTTCTACACAAGTGTCTTGAAGAAGGACCACAACTGATCAAAACCACATTTCATTTCTATACATCAATGTGTTGAAGAAGGATCATAAACTAGCTGAAACACATAGTATTTCTACACCAGTGTCTTGAAGAAGGTTCATAAGTAATTTGAAACGTGTTGCATATCTACACCAGTGCCTTGAAAAAGGGTCATACAAGGGGTGTTTATTAAAGATTTCACCTGACCCTCTTCATTTTATCACAGGATGCTGAAACTGTGCATGTGCAATGACTGTGCGTCCATTTTAAACCCTGAATTGGACACAATATAACCCAAAAAAGGCAAATCCTGAACCATAAATACACATTTCTCAAGTTTTGCATAGAGCTTATTCTCCCTGAGTAGCTGTAACACCAGCCTAACATGCTCTAAATGAGCATCACGGTCGCATGAATAAATGAGAATGTCATCTAGGTACACAATAACGAATTTCCCCAGGACATGAGAGAACACATCATTTATAAAATGTTGAAATACAGCAGGCACATTTGTCAACCCAAATGGCATCACCAGATTTTCAAAATGACACTCAGGGTTATTAAAAGCCGTCTTCCACTCATCTCCTTGACAGACTCTTATAAGGTTGTACGCCCCCCTGAGATCAAGCTTGGAGAACCACTTTGCACCAGCCACCTGGTTGAACAAATCAGGTATCAGAGGCATAGGGTATGGATCACGAACCGTAATCTGGTTTAACTTCCTGAAATCCAGACAGGGGCGTAATCCGCCATCTTTCTTTTTAATGAAAAAGAACTCCGCTGCTACAGGCGAGGACGAAGGCCTGATGTGCCCTTTGTTCAGACTCTCAGCAATGTAGTCTTTTAAGGCTAGCCTCTCAGAACCAGAAATGTTAAACATCCTTGCTTTAGGCAATTTGGCCCCTGGTTTTAACCTAATAGAACAGTCATAGGGTCGACGTGGTGGCAATTCTGAGCAACCCTTCTCAGAGAACACATCCGCGTAATCCAGCAGTGACTCAGAAATACTGGGAGTCACAGCGGACACACATGTGGCCAGACAATTCTCCTGGCAGAAACCTCTCCACTTAATTATGTCCTGGGTTTTCCAGTCAATAACCGGGTTGTGCATAGACAGCCATGGAAAACCCAAAACCATTTGTGCAGGAAGATTACTGAGCACCCTACATGTAATCTGCTCAAAATGTAGGACCCCAATGTGGAGTTTAACCTCAGCCACAAACTCAGTGATCTCCCCCTGTGGGAGAGGAGCGGCATTGATGGTGACCCCCCGGATAGGATGAGGCAGTTTTTCGATCCTGAAACCGGCTGTGCGCGCAAACTCCTCATCAATGAGATTAGTGGTGGAACCACTATCCACAAAAACAGTGATTAGCTGCTCTCTGCCAGCGATCATAACTTTGGCAGGGAGCATACACTGAGAGACCACTATGGAAGATATGCATAAGCTCAGATTGTCCTCCTCCACACCTTCTGAGCTTAGTAGTTTTCCGCCGTTGCGCCTTTTTTAGACAGCAGAGGACAAACATTTACATAATGACCATTTTTACCACAGTAGAAACAGACTCCCTGCTTCCTGAGCAAAGGGGCTAGATGCTTTTCATGTGACACCCCTGTGATTTGCATAGGCTCCATGAGCTCACCTGCAGCAACCTCACGTACACCTACGCCCACCCCCATAAACGGTGTCTCTTGCGCCCCCTGACGCAAACGGTGATCAATGTGGACAACAAGAGTCATGGCAGACTCTAGAGAAGCAGGAGTCTCATACATCAGAAGGGCTTGTTTAACCCTTCCCGAGACCCCATGAACAAACTGACTCCGCAGCGCGGGGTCATTCCATTGTGTGTCCACGGCCCAACGGCAAAATTCAGAACAGTAATCCTCCACCAAACGCTCCCCCTGGTGGAGAGTACATATTTTAGATTCAGCTAGATCCATTCTGTCGGGATCATCATATATGAGCCCAAGAGCAGAAAAAAACTCTCCACTGAATTAAATGCAGCTGAATCAGATGGTAAAGAAAATACCCGTGCTTATGGGTCCCCGCTCAGTAATGACAATACCAGACCCACACGCTGAGCCTCATTACCGGAGGAGATCGGGCGCATACGAAAGTATAATTTGCAAGTTTCACGAAAAATAACAAATTTACTATGTTCCCGAGCAAACCTTTCAGGTAAAGGGATCTTTGGCTCTGCAACCCTACCTACAGTTTCAGCTTGCACATTAGATACTACTAGACCCTGTTGCTGAACAGCCCCCTTCAACTCAGTAACCTGTAAGGAAAGCACCTCTAACTGGCAGGTTATGGAATTCATGGGATCCATTGAAAAAAATAAAGGCCGATTATAATGTCACGGAAAGCCAAGGGAAGTTAAGGCTGATTACCCAGGACCCTGCGATAACCCTCAGACTAGGGGAAACCCTGTCTGTCCCTCTCCCAGAATTTACACTAATGGTGTGCTTGTCTGGGCCACCAGGCCTGGCCCTAACTCCTGTTTCAACTCTATGCTGAAACCGCCACCCAGTGAAGAGATAACACACCAACTACCACAGAAAGCACTGACAGGGAAAACTTAAAACGCAACACACCACTGACGAACTGGAAAACACAATAATATGCTCAGGGCAAAACAAATACAAATATAGGAAGGAGAAATATAACAAAGGATAATACACCACCAGATACAATACTCCTTACAAGACCACCACTCCAGACCGGAAACACTAGGCACGAGGCACAAGCTATAATCGGTGACGCCCAAAATCCAGAACGACTATTTAAAGGCCGTGGGAGCGACCCAGCCTTAAACCCAAGTACCAGCCAGATTAACCCTAGACAACCTAGATAAAGTCTAGCTGGCGCCACTGAGCGTATAGTGGACGTATGTGGAATTACCACTGTCTGTCGGACGCCCTAGTGTGAATAGCGTCCGACATGACAGAAACTTGGCAAAGTTATTAGTCCTTCTCTACATAAGTGGAACCTAGGGACACACACTTCTCCCATCTCTTTAAGCGACTGTAAACACCTCACTTGTAGAAGTTGACAGGTTACTCCAAAAGCCACATTCTGACTTTGAAAATCTGAGTCTCATCATCTGGAAAATGCTTGCATTTCAGAAATAATTTCATTGTGGAAAAGAGGTGGAAGTCCGATTTTGCGAGGTCGGGTGAATAAGGGGGATACAGTAGAATTTCAAAGCCACAGGAGCATGCTTCCATTTGGGCAACATGTGAGTTGTGAACTGGTGGATTGTCTTGCAGAAGGCGGACACCTTTGGTGAGCATGTCGCGTTTCTTGGTTTTGATGGCCTCCCGCTTTTTCCTCAGCAGTGCAGCATAGTATGCCCCAGTGATCATGGTACCCTTTTCTAGGAAATCCATCAATACTGCTCCATACTGGTCCCAAAATACTGTGAGCATGACCTTGCCTGCCGAGGGTTGGGCACGTGCCTTCTTTGGAGGTGGTAAGTCATGATGCTTTCATTGCATCAACTGGACTTTAGTCTCAGGATCATAATGATGGACCCAGCTGTCATCCTGTGTGATCAGTCTGTTAATAAAGTCCTCCTGGTTTCCATGGCACATCTTCATTAGAGCCTGAGAGCATTTGACTCGTTCCTGCTTCTGGAAAGGTGTGAGTAACCCGGGAACCCAGCGAGCAGATACCTTATGCATGTGAAGATGGTCTTAGGCTAGTTTCACACTAGCGTTTACCTGATCTGCGGCAGGCTGCGGACTTCCTCCGTAAAGCCCCACCCTCGGCTGCACCTCCGCCGGTAGCTCCGCCTACTTCTGCATGCGGCCCGCATGCGACCTGCGTACCTATCTTTAACATTAGGTATGCAGGTAGGGGCGGCTGTATGCAGATGCTGCCGCATGCGTCGTTTTGACGATGCGGCGACCAGCGTAGGACACAGCCTGTAGCATTTTTTTTTCCGCATCGTCAAAACGACGCATGCGGCAGCATCCGCATACAGCCGCATGACCTGCGTACCTTATGTTAAAGATAGGTACGCAGGTCGCATGCGGGCCGCATGCAGAAGTAGGCGGAGCTAGCGGCAGAGGTGCGGCCGAGGGCGGGGCTTCACGGAGGAAGTCCGCAACCTGCCGCAGATCAGGTAAACGCTAGTGTGAAACTAGCCTTAGATGATTTTTTTCCACGGACCCACACTAGTCTTGACGTTTTGGGCTTGGTGGCGAATAGTTACGCGGCGATTTTCCAAAATGACAACCTCCACTTGCTGGATGGTGTGTTCATTAGTAGCAGAGTGGGGTCTTCCTGGAATTGGAGCTGTTTGAACCAAAGTCCGACCACATTTAAATTGATGATGCCAGTTCTTGACTACATCATATTATGGGGAATCATCACCATAAACCTCTTTCATCGCATTGAAGGTCTCCTTTACTGTGCGGTCTTTCAAGTAAAAGAATTTGATGACTGATCTGTATTCCACTGGGTCCATTATCAAACCTCACACCACTTCACACCTGTAAAATCAAGACCGTTATCAGTTCCGAGTTGCAAATTGGCTTGTAACCAATAGAGGCTTATATCATTGCACATGCACAGTTTCAGCATCCTGTGATAAAATGAAGAGGGTCAGGTGAAATCTTTAATAAACACCCCTTGTATGACCCTTTTTCAAGGCACTGGTGTAGATATGCAACACGTTTCAAATTACTTATGAACCTTCTTCAAGACACTGGTGTAGAAATACTATGTGTTTCAGCTAGTTTATGATCCTTCTTCAACACATTGATGTATAGAAATGAAATGTGGTTTTGATCAGTTGTGGTCCTTCTTCAAGACACTTGTGTAGAAATTCCATGTGTTCTTCATGAAGAAAAATCATATGTGATCCAAAACACGTTGCATTTTTACATCAGTGCCTTGTTCATATTTTTGTGGATTACATAATAAAGCTATCTAACTTTTTATTGGACCATGGGAGCTGGATTTTTCTTCGCTTTCCTCTTACCACACAGAACGTGTGATCCATTCACTTTGTGTTGAGTTAGTTGGGCTATTCTTTTTTTATAGTATGAGGTTGACACACTTGTTAGATTTGCTTGACTTTTTTTTTATTGCTGTTACGTTAACCTATAAATTGTGAAATTGAAGAAAACAACCGCACTCAATTTGTATATTTGCATCATAAATGTGAAGAATCTTTAATAGTGGTACAGACAGTAGTTTAGGTAACGTTTCGACCCTTATGGGCCTTTGTCAAACCTCACTTCAAGAAAGAAAGAGTGAGCGAATGTCCAGAGGGACACGTAGGCTCCACTTGTAGGAGAAGAACACTGAAAAGATCCGGAACAGCACGGTTAAGGGAAGGAGTCCCTGTAAAAACTGGTGGGTCCTATGTCAGGAGGAGCAGCAGCGGTGGTGCTCCTCCTGACATAGGACCCACCAGTTTTTACAGGGACTCCTTCCCTTATCCGTGCTGTTCCGGATCTTTTCAGTGTTCTTCTCCTACAAGTGGAGCCTACGTGTCCCTCTGGACATTCGCTCACTCTTTCTTTCTTGAAGTGAGGTTTGACAAAGGCCCATAAGGGTCGAAACGTTACCTCAGCTACTGTCTGTACCACTGTGGTGTTCCTATTAAAGATTCTTCACATTTATGATGCAAATATACAAATTGAGTGCGGTTGTTTTCTTCAATTTCTGAATGGTCTGGATCTCTCCAAGTTCAACCAGCACCTTCTCCATTCAATCCAGAGTGCATGCCATTTCTTCTTTATTAACCTATAAATTGTGAGTCATTACACTCGTCTTTTGGAAATGCAAAGTGACTCAAAAAAGGAAGGACTAAAGGTGGGAGTGTGCCTGAATAGCAAGTCCCTGCGTGCTGTTAGTTACATTGTATAGATATGGAGCAAATTGTGTGGTTTGAAGATTATGAGCAATAGAAAAAAAATTACAATGCTGTAATAGAGTGAACAGAAAACGAGACAATTCATTGACAGAAATATGAGTGCAATATGAAATGAATTGCGTGAGAGCAATAAAAGAAAAATCGGCCATTCTGCTTACTGAATCCTAGCATGGCTGTGATCACAAGAACATGCCTTTTGGATCTTTAAGGCTTCATTCTCCTTTTATTACTGTCTAGTGCTATGGACATCAACAGGCAATGAACTCTAAGTGGTGGCCACTTTATTTCACACAGTATTACATACGACTCCTCATAAATAAAAACAACTGGTCCAAGGATACAGCTGCTGCTCTCAGGCCAAACACAGGACTGGAACCTTGTATTATAAAGTTCTATTACATTTTCCTAATGAAAAAGAAAAGAACAATAGCACAGTCATTCAAACAGTATATATCAATGTTATAAGAACATAAAAATTATACGTACTGTATATCGTCCCATATAAAAGAGAAAAACAAGAGAACAGACAAAAAGAAAAGGTAGAAAAAACATTTATGTTCAAAGGAAAGTGGAAGCAGAAAAAAGGCAAAAAATAGAAAGAGGTACAGAGGGGTAGAAGCTTCTCAGAGTGGTGGGATAACCCTGAAAAAAGAAGCATTAAAATCACGAAGGGCTTTCTAATACTTTCGTTACCACTTGGGTTCACCCAAAAATGTATCCCTTAAACTGTAACTGTTACTATATAAATATTTTTTTTATATAGCAAGCGCTGAATAGCGATGACTGAACCCCTGGATGGTTAAGTTCAGTGGGTTTGGTGAACAGTTAAAAAGGTTAGGTTTGGGTACCCCGACCCCATTTACTTGAATGGGGGGCCAGAACAAACAGTGGATGATAGCTCAACAAACACTGCCTCTGATTGGCTGTAAAATCATTACCACCAGTCAGAGAGCCGCGGTTCCTGTGCTGTCACATGATAGCATGAGCCCACAGCTGTGATCAGAGGTAAGAAGTTTACCTCCAATTGCTGGCGTCAGCTGATGTGACTACTACTCCCATCAGCCAATGCCTGCTGACGCTAATAATAGCGAGAGCAGGGCCGGCTGATGGGAGTATTTATTAGCCGGTGTCTGAGCTCTAAATAAATAATTTAACAAAAAAACAGTTCTCCTGTATTTTTGATAACCAGCTAGGCAAAACTGATAGCTGTGGGTTGCAACGCTTAGCTGTGAGCTTTAGCATGGTTGGTTGTCAATAATAGAGTGGTCCCCATGCTGTTTTTAAAAATTATTTAAATAACTAATTTAAAAAAAACAGCATGATGGTCCCCCCATTTTTGACAATCAGTCAAGCAGACAGCTGGTACTGGTATTCTTAAGCTGGAAAGGGGCCATGGATATTGGCCCCCTCAGCCTAAAAATTGCAACTGCCAGCTGCCCAGAAAAGGCACATCTATTAGATGCACCAATTCTGGTGCTTGGTCTGGCTGTTCCCACTTGCCATGTGGTGGTGTCAAGTGTGGTTCTGTCATGACACAGATGTCAGGTGACCGGGACCAGGGGCTTCTTCCCTGTCCTTAACACTAGGAGGCACCCTAGCTCGCCCTGCTCCCGGGATATTTCAGATGGCGAAGATGCCGGTGCCTCCGCCCTTGCTTTACCTCCAAAGTTAGTTCTCCGTCTGTTCTCATCCCCCACCCAGGGAAGAAGGGGCGCTACTGTGCACTGTAGTACACCAACCTGACAAACAAGGCAACACAAACAAGGGTTAACAGAAAACTCCAGACATACAAAATATTCTCTTACATATAACAGAGGAATGACTGGGTATGAAAGTAGGGGAATAAACCAAAACAGGAAAGGATAAGGAATTACCACGTGTACAAACCAAGCAATGGTCACTAATAACTCCTTCAACTCTCCTTCTCATATGTGCTCCTCTCCTACTGTTAGCCACGCAGCAAATGCTAGCTCTGACAAGGATTAGTAACAGAGCCCAGATTATAAAGGGAAAAGGAGTGGCTAACTGAGCACAGCTGTGAGCACAGGGATTTCCAACATGGCCAATTAACCCCTGTTCTGCCAGAAGAAATAAACATATTTAAAATGACAGAGAAGTGCTCCTTCCCGGCGCCGGAGTAGGAGCAATCAGAATCTGCGGTCTTTTGGCTCCACACTGTCACGGTAACCCTATGACAGATTCATATTTGTGGGGTTGATGTCACCTTTGTGTTGTCCGGTGACATCAAGCCCACGACTTAGTAACAGAGAGGCATCTATAAGATGCCTGTCCATTACTTATCCTATAGTTATATGGTAAATAAAGACACAGCCATAATAAAGTCCTTTATTTGAAATAAAAATAAAACACACTTTTTCATTTTTATTTAAAATTAACAAACACAGTATACTCACCTAACGCCCATTTCATTGAAGTCCTCGTTTCCTATAATAAATAAATTTTAAAAAAAATTCTCTCACCCGTCCGTTGTTCTGTGCCATGCCGTAATCCATGTCTGGGGATAAAAAGTTGTCAACATGCATGGCGCCAAGATGAGACCATCCAGGCTGAGAACCACTGAGGAATGAGCTGCTGCGAGCTCAGCCTCACTGACTAGCGGTGATGTCATCAAATTTACCGCTTGTCACTGAGACTGCGTTTCCAGCTGGACCCCTGAACTGTGGAGACCTCAGTGAGATCACCACTATCACAGTGAGAAAAAGTCTAACGGTGCAGTGGTGAGTTAACCAAATTTCACATGGTGAACTGTGATGAACTCACCGCTGCACCGGATGACTTTTTCTTACTTTGCTAGAAGCAATCTCATGGAAGTCAATGTAGTTCAGGAGCCGGGTGGGAATGCAGCCTCAGTGACTGGCGGTAACCTTGATTACATCACCGCTAATCATTGGGGCTGAGTTTGGAAATACATATTGTCCTGCCTTATGACTTCTTGGATTTGGGGACTTTCTACTTTTCACCAGTTAATCTGATTTTGCATACAATCCTTGTTTTAACAAATATATTGGGTAACTATTTAGTGGCACATATTAATATACAGGTTCTCTTCTTGTTGGTGTCACCTTCCTCACATCCTGCACATTTCTCCTGTTCTCACATTGACTACTGATGAAGAAGAACATGACCAGACAGGTCCTTCAGCCTCCTCCAGTGCAAAAACAGTTTTGTCATGTGCAGTGTTTCTTGATTAGAGAAGGTTGATGGAATGATCTGATCCCATGCTCCTCCATCAGTAGTCAATGTAAGAACAGTACAGTGGCATTACAAACAAAATAAAGTAGTACTGTGTAGCGCTATAGCATGTAAACATGAAAAATATGACATTTGAATTGCATTACTGCATATTAGATAATAGGAAAAAAACGAAGATACTTAGCACATAATTTGACCAATTCATGCATGTCCAGAAACCAACGACAAGGCGATCTCCAGTTTCTGGGAATCTATCTAATGCGAATACTCTCCTACACTCCTGTTGATGGATGCATTTATTGGTCAAATTATGTGCTAAGTATCTCCATTTTTTTCCAATTATATAGAGCAGTAATGCAATTCAAATTTCATATTTTCCATGTTTACATGCTATAGCGCTACAGAGTGCAACTTTGTTTGTTACGTATAGTGATGGTCACTCTTAGGAAGCACGTGTATACATCAGTTTTCTGTTTGGAAGTGACAGTCAGTCTTTGGTTATCAGTACAGTGATGTAGTCTGTAAGGAAGGTTTCACCAACAAACAAGAGGCACTTCCCAAAGGTGTCGATGTATAAAACATATATGGTAATAAGTGCAAGTGTTGACTTCAGCACATTGTTAATATACAAAATGGAAGAGAAGGAACTAGGAGACAAAAGAGCACTATAGGGTCTTATCCAATGATAATGGAAGGATAGGAAATGTGAGAACACTCACCTGGTGTGGTTGCAAATAAGTAACATGAAATGGACACGTATTACAGCTGCTGAAGGACATCTGTCACGTATGGACCCATGAAAAATGAAGAACAGGAAGGAGGTGGAATTCAATGTGCTGTTGAAGGAAGCTCGATGGCAGGATGAAATCAATAGTGTTTTATTGTAAAGGTTAACAGGTCAACGCATTTCAAGGTCTCACATGACCTCTTCATCTGGACAAAAACCTAAGCTATCATTTTGCCATCGAGCTTCCTTCAGCAACGCCTTGAATGACAACTCCTTCCTGTTCTTCAATGTATAAAATGGACACCCCTTTAATCATCCCAGTACAGTTTTTCAGAGATTGAAAGCAATCAAATCCAATCCATGATATAATAATTCTATGCTGGGCTGAGGTGAGACATTTCATAAACAAGCTTGGATAAATTATTACCAACCTTTTTCCATATACCAGTCATAAACCTCCCCAGGAGAGCTTTTCCCTGCTATATAAAATCTTCAGGTTGTGACAAGATTTTGTTTAGGCTGAACATCTAGGTACTGGGACTAAAATGTGTCCATAACCACCTGGGTACACCTGCAAAGATGTCACCACTAGTGATGAGCGAGTATGCTCGTTACTCGAGTTTCTCCGAGTATGCCCGGGGGGGGGGGGGGGTCTCCGATTGGTCAAACTATTTCGGAGTGCTCGGAGATTTAATTTCTGTCAAACAGGCAATCCCCACATGTGCTCAAGCTGTCTAGCAGCTGAAAATCAAGCAGCTGCTTGACAAAACCTAAAATACTCGGAGACCACCCGAGCATGCTCGGAGAAACTCGAGTAACGATCATACTCGCTCATCAATAGTCACCACTTGATTAATGACCTCATTATTATTTTTCACCTAGACATATTAAATGAACACCACCTAGAAGAATACTGAACCAAATGTTTTATCTACATAGTACACTCCCTGACAAAAGTTATGTCGCTTATCCATGTTATGTAAATAAAAGCTTATAACCTGATATTAAATTCATCCATTTGTTGTATAAATTATTCTTTTGAAAGCTGAAACCCTCCAAAATGTGGTTTAGGTTAAGAAAATAAATTGGCATCAATGCAGAAATATTGAACAGTTAATGGACACAGAATGGTCAGAGTTTGGCAAGACAAAAGTTTTGTCGCCCACAGAAAGTAATGTGATATTCAAACAAATAATTAACTTAAAATACAAATATATGTTGCATAACATTGTGAATGAAGTTGTGGTGCTATTAGAGTCATATTTAATATTTTGTATGACTTCCATGAGCTTGAAGGACTGCATCCATGCAACAATGATTCATACAATTTATTAATGAAGTCATCAGGAATAGTGTTGAGCGATACCGTCCGATACTTGAAAGTATCGGTATCGGAAAGTATTGGCCGATACCGGCAAAGTATCGGATCTAATCCGATACCGATACCCGATACCAATACAAGTCAATGGGACTCAAGTATCGGACGGTATTCCTGATGGTTCCCAGGGTCTGAAGGAGAGGAAACTCTCCTTCAGGCCCTGGGATCCATATTAATGTGTAAAATAAAGAATTAAAATAAAAAATATTGCTATACTCACCTCTCCGACGCAGCCTGCACCTTACTGAGGAAACCGGCAGCCTTGTTTGCTTAAAATGCGTGCGTTTACTGCCTTCCGTGATGTCACGGCTTGTGATTGGTCGCGTGCCGCCCATGTGACCGCGACGCGACCAATCACAACAAGCCGTGACGTAATTTTCAGGTCCTGAATGCTTAGAATTAGGCATTCACGACCTGAAAATTACGTCACGGCTTGTGATTGGTCGCGTCGCGGTCACATGGGCGGCACGCGACCAATGACAAGCCGTGACGTAATTTTCAGGTCCTGAATGCCTAGAATTAGGCATTCAGGACCTGAAAATTACGTCACGGCTTGTTGTGATTGGTCGCGTCACGGTCACATGGGCGGCACGCGACCAATCACAAGCCGTGACGTAATTTTCAGGTCCTGAATGCCTAGAATTAGGACGTCACGGAAGGCAGTAAACGCGCGCATTTTAAGCAAACAAGGCTGCCGGTTTCCTCGGTAAGGTGCAGGCTGCGTCGGAGAGGTGAGTATAGCAATATATTTTATTTTAATTCTTTATTTTATACATTATATCGATCCCGATACCGATTCCCGATACGACAAAAGTATTGGATCTCGGTATCGGAATTCCGATACCACTAAGTATCGGCCGATACCCGATACTTGCGGTATCGGAATGCTCAACACTAATCAGGAATAGCAAAGAATGCAGTCTTACATGCCTCCCAGAGTTCATCTAGATTATTTGGTTTTGTCTTCCAAGCTTCCTCTTTCTTCCTACCCCAAACATGCTCAATGATGTTCATGTCTGGTGACTGGACTGGCCAGTCCTTGAGCACCTTGATCTTTTTTACCTGGAGGAGATGTTGTAGAGATGGATGTATGAGATGGAGCACCACCCTGCTTCAGAATTTGACCCCTTTTATGATTTGGAATATAAGAGGTAGATAATACTTCTTGATATTTTAGGCTATTGATATTGCCTTCCACCTTGCAAATGTTTCGCACACCCCCATACTGAATGTAACCCCCAGACCATGATCTTTCCACCACCAAATGTAACTGTTTTCTGGGTGTATTTTGGATCTATATGGGCTCCAGTAGGTCTCCTGCAGTATTTGCGGTGGCTGTGGTGTAATTCTACTGAAGATTCAGCAGAGAAATCCACCTTCTGCCACTTTTCCAGCATCCATCTGTTTAGCAGGCTGTGGGACTTTGCAAATGCCACAGGGTTCTTTTGCCTTTTGTTTAGTGCTGGCTTCTGTGGCCCTGATTCGACCATGGAGGCCATTTCGAGACAGAATCCTACAAACTGTTCTAGTTGACACAGGGACTTGAGGTGACCAGGCCTGTTGGAGCTCTGCTGCAGTGGAAGAGGGGTTTGCTTTGGATTTTCTAACTAACGAACGTTCCTCCTGAGCAGTTGTCTTGCGGGGTCTGCCGGACCTGGGCTTGTCAAACACATCTCCAGTCTCTTCAACTCTTTTTTTAACTCTTTTCACTTGACACTGAGACACATTAAAGGTGCCAGCCACCTCTACAGTGGATCTGGTCTTCAGCCTCTTGATAATCCAGGCTTTGGTTGCAGCGTTGATTTTTGGCATGTTGTCAGAGCTTAAGTTGCAGTTCAAGTGAAGGTCTGGGGTACTGGGTTTCTTTTTATAAACACACACTAATTAACTGATCATTTACTGAGCACAGGTGAGGATGTAAACTAGGATTGGGTGCATTATATCACCAGGCGACAAAACTTTTGTCTTGCCAAAATCTGACCGGTCTGTGTACATTAACTGATCAATATTTCTGAATTGATGCCAATTTATTTTCTTAACTTAAACCACATTTCAGAGGGTTTCAGCTTTCAAAAGAATAATTTATACAACCAATGGATGAATTTAACGTCAGGTTATAAGCTTTTATTTACATAACATGGATAAGCAACATAACTTCTGTCAGGGAATGTAATTTAAAGTAGCTGTCCTTCAAATTGAATTGTGGTGATTAGAAGCTGAGCTACAGGACCCGATAGCATCCCCTACATAGCATACTGTAAGGGTTCTATGGGCTGTGTACTTCTGACAATTGCCTGAGCTGTAAATAGTTGATCAATGGGGATCATGGGTATTGGACCCCTCAATGTTTATATTGATGACTTATCTCGGGAGTAAGTCATTAATATCTAAGTGATGGACCACTCTGTTAAGAATTCAGGCTACTTTAAAGGTCAAATATAGTTCCCGAAAGGCAACCTAAAAATGTAGTGAATTCCCAAATTCTGTGCCCAAATAGAATGTTACAATGAATCACCAAAGCGAGACTCTTGTGATTCTTTAATGTAAACATTTGAGAAATTCTCTTGGATTCTTCATGGGTTCAATGCCCTCATGACCTGAGCAAAGGAAAGTGATTTGCTATATGGTCATCTGTATTTGGGTGTATTTCTATTTGCAGACATGAAATATTGTAGTTTGGTGAACGGTCAAAAACTATATCCTATCTAGAGAAAAAGACCCCAAATGTGGGGTTCATGTCACCTTTGTATTGCCAGGTGACGTCAAGCCCACAGGTTAGCAAACTTTTCACTTCCGGTCACAGCTGCTGGCAGTCAGATGAACCGCAGCTCTCTGACCAGAGGTAGTGACCTTACTGCCGATCAGAGCCACCGGTGTTTCTCACGTTGTCATGCAGATGACAGAGTGGGAAACACCTGATGTTCGGGGTGCTGAACCCGAACAGTAACATAGACTTCCTGGAGACTTCCTGGAGAAGTTCATGTTCAGTGCACATGTGCGCACAGTAGGTGTTCAGTATGGATCTCGAACTTTACCGTTCGAGTTTGCTCATCACTAGTCTCTTCTTATCTTTATCAGATAATTACAATTGAGCCAGATGTAGTATATAACAAAAGCAAAGTAAAAACAGACAAGATATAAAGAAAAGTAGTGAGAGGGGGTCGTGCAGTGGTCAGTAGAGTTGAGCGACTTTTACTTTTTTCGGATCGAGTTGGGTTTCGCGAAACCCAACTTTGTCAAAAGTCGGGTCGGGTGAAATCGACCGATTATTGTGAATAGTTGGGGGCCGACTGAAACACGAAACCCAATGCAAGTCAATGGGGAATCAAAGTCGGCAGTGAGAGGAGGACAGGAAAACACCTACAGTGCCCATTTTAATGCCAAAAACATCAATTTTTATTACTGAAGCTTGTCAATCTTAATTTACCTTAAAATAATAGTTAGGCATTGAAAACTGGGGGTCATTTGGCTAAAGTTGTGGGGGGGTAGGGCTGGCTCAAGATTTTCGTGGGCCCAGGAAACGCTGAATACATCACAACAGTGGAGCAGGGAGAGGTAAGTATTTCAACTTTGCAAGTGCTGTGATCCTGAGAAAGCAGGGGGGCCCACTCGTTGACATTGGCACTGGCACAGGGCTCCTCATAGAACGGCGATGTGTTTGATGGTGGGTGGCGCCTCCCACCGGCAGAGACACTTTTGCTTACTATGAGGGGCCCTGTGCCAGTGATGTCGCCAACGAGTATGCCCCCCCACCTGATGAAGGAACCTGCACTTTCATCTGCACCTTCCTTTTTGTCCCCGTGTAAGGTGGTATAGTATGCAGGAAGGGGAACTTGACTTTCAGCAGGGTCAGATTCTGGCTGTGTAGAGTGCAAGGGGAATGTAGTGGTCTGGGTCAATGTACCAGCAGACTCATCTAGCAGTGGCTGGGCAATGAGCAGGATGAGGAGGAAACACAGATATAGGCCCAAATAATAAAGTGGGCTAAATGCAGTTCAAAATTGGTAACAGGACTAAACATGCGGCATTGCTTTGTTCAGCGGAGGACAACTGTAAGGAGTGGCAGACACAGTTAGTAGGCCCAAATAATAAAGTGGGCTAAATGCAGTTCAAAATTGGTAACAGGACTAAACAGGCGGCATTGCTTTGTTCAGCGGAGGACAACTGTAAGGAGTGGCAGACACAGTTACTAGGCCCAAATAATAAAGTGGGCTAAATGCAGTTCAAAATTGGTAACAGGACTAAACAGGCGGCATTGCTTTGTTCAGCGGAGGACAACTGTAAGGAGTGGCAGACACAGTTAGTAGGCCCAAATAATTAAGTAGGCTAAATGCAGTTCAAAATTGGTAACAGGACTAAACTGGCGGCATTGCTTTGTTCAGCGGAGGACAACTGTAAGGAGTGGCAGACACAGTTAGTAGGCCCAAATAATAAAGTGGGCTAAATGCAGTTCAAAATTGGTAACAGGACTAAACAGGCGGCATTGCTTTGTTCAGCGGAGGACAACTGTAAGGAGTGGCAGACACAGTTAGTAGGCCCAAATAATTAAGTAGGCTAAATGCAGTTCAAAATTGGTAACAGGACTAAACTGGCGGCATTGCTTTGTTCAGTGGAGGACAACTGTAATGAGGGGCAGACACAGTTAATAGGCCCAAATAATTAAGTAGGCTAAATGCAGTTCAAAAGTAGTAACAGGACTAAACAGGCAGCATTGCTTTCTTCAGCGGAGGACAACTGTAAGGAGTGGCAGACACAGTTAGTAGGCCCAAATAATAAAGTAGGCTAAATGCAGTTCAAAATTGGTAACAGGACTAAACAGGCGGCATTGCTTTGTTGACTGGAGGACAACTGTAATGAGTGGCTGACACAGTTAGTAGGCCCAAATAATAAAGTGGGCTAAATGCAGTTCAAAATTGGTAATAGGACTAAACTGGCGGCATTGCTTTGTTCAGTGGAGGACAACTGTAAGGAGTGGCAGACACAGTTAGTAGGCCCAAATAATTAAGTAGGCTAAATGCAGTTCAAAATTGGTAACAGGACTAAACAGGCGGCATTGCTTTGTTGACTGGAGGACAACTGTAATGAGTGGCTGACACAGTTAGTAGGCCCAAATAATAAAGTGGGCTAAATGCAGTTCAAAATTGGTAATAGGACTAAACTGGCGGCATTGCTTTCTTCAGCGGAGGACAACTGTAAAGAGTGGCAGACACAGTTAGTAGGCCCATATAATTAAGTAGGCTAAATGCAGTTCAAATTGGTAACAGGACTAAACTGGCGGCATTGCTTTGTTCAGCGGAGGACAACTGTAAGGAGTGGCAGACACAGTTAGTAGGCCCAAATAATTAAGTAGGCTAAATGCAGTTCAAAATTGGTAACAGGACTAAACTGGCGGCATTGCTTTGTTCAGTGGAGGACAACTGTAATGAGGGGCAGACACAGTTAATAGGCCCAAATAATTAAGTAGGCTAAATGCAGTTCAAAATTAGTAACAGGACTAAACAGGCAGCATTGCTTTCTTCAGCGGAGGACAACTGTAAGGAGTGGCAGACACAGTTAGTAGGCCCAAATAATAAAGTGGGCTAAATGCAGTTCAAAATTGGTAACAGGACTAAACAGGCGGCATTGCTTTGTTCAGTGGAGGACAACTGTAAGGAGTGGCAGACACAGTTAGTAGGCCCAAATAATTAAGTAGGCTAAATGCAGTTCAAAATTGGTAAAAGGACTAAACAGGCGGCATTGCTTTGTTGACTGGAGGATAACTGTAATGAGTGGCTGACAGTTAGTAGGCCCAAATAATAAAGTGGGCTAAATGCAGTTCAAAATTGGTAATAGGACTAAACTGGCGGCATTGCTTTCTTCAGCGGAAGACAACTGTAAGGAGTGGCAGACACAGTTAGTAGGCCCATATAATTAAGTAGGCTAAATGCAGTTCAAATTGGTAACAGGACTAAACTGGCGGCATTGCTTTGTTCAGTGGAGGACAACTGTAATGAGGGGCAGACACAGTTGGTAGGCCCAAATAATAAAGTGGGCTAAATGTCTGCCAAAAAATTGTTCATAAATAAACAGGTGGCATAGCTAGGTACAGGGGTGGGCTCCTCTAATGAGTATCAGACAGTGGTATTAGGGGCAAAGTATTAACTGGTCTAAATGGAGGCCAGGGCCCCTGTATATTTTAACTATCATCTATCATTTCAACAAATTTGTATTGGCAGTGCCATTGAAGGATTTAACAGCACAGACTACACAGTGGTGGAGCAGGGAGAGGTAAGTATTGCAAGTGGTAGACCACTGTTCAAGCTGGGGGGAACACTCTCTCGTGGGCGGCGGTACTGGCACAGGGCCCCTCATATTACGACGGTGTGTCTGACGTTGGGTGTGCACCACCACTGTCAGAGACACTTCATCGTACTATGAGGGACCCTGTGCCAGTGCCGTCGCCCAAGAGTGGGCACACCTACCTGTCCAGGCAAACGGCACTCGCACGGGTGCTTGCGCCAGGTGGTGACCACGGCCCTGTGGGGGGAGTCAGCCTATTTAGGGAGGTATAAAAATGGCCTATGGTGGACATTCAGCAGCTGCAAATGGAGGAATTGGAGAAGTCAGTAAGAGGAGGCCAAAAGCAAGACATTTTTCAGGCAAGCTACATGTCAGCAGGGGAAGGTGGGGCCAAATAATTTGAAATCCATGATTGGTTCATTTTAATGAAGGTTAGATCATCAACATTTCGGGTAGCCAGACGTGTCCTTTTTTCGGTCAGTATTGAACCAGCAGCACTGAAGACTCTTTCTGATAGCACACTAGCAGCAGGGCAAGCGAGCTCCTGTAATGCATATTCTGCCAATTCAGGCCAGGTGTCTATTTTAGATGCCCAATAATCAAAGGGGAATGACCTGTGAGGGAGAACATCGATAAGGGAGGAAAAGTAGTTTGTAACCATACTGGAGAAATGCGGTCTCCTGTCACCTTGAATCGATGCAGCAGCACCTGTCGTGTCAGCGGTCATTACGAAATCACTCCACAACCTGGTCATAAAACCCCTCTGTCCAACGCCACTTCGGATTTGTGCACCTCTAACACCTCTGTCATGTTACCCCCTACGGCTTGTGTGAGAACCATCACCGCCGCTGTGTGCAGGAAATGCCTGAACCAAACGGTCTACAAAAGTTGCTTGTTTGGTAGCCAATATTTGCTCAAGGTTCTTATGTGGCATGATATTTTGTAATTTTCCTTTATATCGCGGATCCAGGAGGCAGGCCAACCAGTAATCGTCATCGGTCATCATTTTGATAATGCGGGGGACCCTTTTTAGAATACGCAAGGCATACTCAGCCATGTGGGCCAATGTTCCAGGTGTCAATTCACTGCTTGTGCTGGGTTGAGGAGCACTTTCTTGCAAATCAACATCACTTGTGTCCCGCAAAAACCCTGTACCTGACCTTGCAACGCCACCAGTTTCTATTGCACCCTGAGAAGCATCCTCCTCCCATAAATATTTATCCCCATCATCCTCCTCCTCCTCCTATTCGTCCGCCACCTCATCCAGGAGAGTTCCCTGAGCAGACAATGGCTGACTGTCATCAAGGCTTCCCTCCTCCTCGGCTGCAGACGCCTGCTCCTTAATGTGCGTCAAACTTTGCATCAGCAGATGCATTAGTGGGATGCTCATGCTTATGATGGCGTCGTCTGCACTTACCAGCCATGTGCATTCCTCAAAACACTGAAGGACTTGACAGAGGTCTTGTAGCTTCGACCACTGCACACCAGACAACTCCATGTCTGCCATCCAAGTGCCTGCCCGTTTATGTGTATCCTCCCACAAATTAATTACAGCACGCCTCTGTTCACACAGCCTCTGAACCATGTGCAGTGTGCAGTTCCACCTTGTTGCAACGTCGATTATTAGGCGTGCTGGGGAAGATTCAGCAATCGCTGATGGTTCAGCATACGGCTGGAGTGTATGGGCGACCGGCGGATGTGCGAGCAAAGTCTTTGCACCTTCAGGAGCAGGGCTGGTAACTCCGGATAATTTTTGAGGAAGCACTGCACCACTAGGTTCAAGGTGTGAGCCAGGCAAGGTATGTGTTTCAGTTCTGAAAGGTCTATGGAAGCCATAAAATTCCTTCCGTTATCACTGACTACCTTGCCTGCCTCAAGATGTACACTGCCCAGCCATGACTGCGTTTGTTGCTGCAAGTACTCGGCTAGTACTTCCGCGGTGTGTCTGTTGTCACCCAAACACTTCATTTGTAACACAGCCTGCTGACGCTTACCACTAGCTGTTCGATAATGGGACACCTCGTGTGCAACGCTGGCAGCTGCGGACGGAGTGGTCATGCTACTGCGCTCTGTGGACAAGCTTTCGCTTCTGTAGGAGGAGGAGGGGTGGCAAACGCCTACAGCCAACTGTTTCCTAGACCATGGGCTAGGCAGAACTGTCCCACTATGGCTGTCCCCTGTGGACCCTGAATCCACCACATTAACCCAGTGCGCCGTGATGGACACATAACGTCCCTGGCCATGCCTACTGGTCCATGCATCTGTTGTGAGGTGCACCTTTCCACTGACTGATTGCCCCAGTGCATGGACAATGCGGTCTTTGACATGCTGGTGGAGGGCTGGGATGGCTTTTCTCGCAAAGAAGTGCCAACTGGGTAGGTCATAGCATGGTACTGCGTAGGCCATCAGGTCTTTGAAAGCTTCGCTTTCAACAAACCGGTAGGGCATCATCTCTAACGAGATTAATCTAGCAATGTGGGCATTCAAACCCTGTGTACATGGATGAGAGGATGAGTACTTTCTTTTCCTAACGAGAGTCTCTTGTAGGGTGAGCTGGACTGGAGAGCTGCATATGGTGGAACTAGCGGTGGTGGTGGACATGGCGGATTGAGAGAAGGTTGGTGATGGTATTCTTGATGTTGGCCTACATACAATGTTTCCTTCCAATAACCTTGTGATTCCCTGACTGCTTTGGCCTTGCGACGATACCTCCACATTTGCTGCTGGTGGTGTCCTAACCGGTGGGCTTACAGTGAGGGAAGCAATGTAGCATTGCTGACTACCTTCATTCTGAGCAGGTGCACCAACGGTACGTGACGTTTGGTAGTTAGTCCAGGCTTGCAAGTGCATGCTGGTTAAATGTCTACGCATGCACGTTGTATTTAAATTTTGAAGATTCTTCCCTCTGCTAAAGGTCTTTGAGCATTTCTTACAGATAACTTTTGACTGATCATTCGGATCTTGGTGAAAAAATTGCCACACTGCACTCTTCCTACTATCGAATACCTTTTCAGGCATTGCACGCTGTGCTACTTTCACCGGATGGCCACTCTTTCCTAAAACTGTTTTTGTTTTTGACACACGTTTTTGGCGTGATACGGGCCTGCCAGATGAGAGCTGTTGCAATGTAGATGGCTGCTGCGGATCATCCACTTCTTCTTCTGAGCTACTGGCAGCAGCACCCTTTTCCCCCAATGGCTGCCAATCTGGGTCAACAACTGGGTCATCTATCACCTCCTCCATGTAAGGCGCTATAGCGTTCGGAATGGGGCACCATAGTCTCATCAGGGTCAGATTCTGGCTGAGTACACTGTGAGGGCAATGTAGTGATCTGAGTCAATGGAACAGCATAATAATCTAGCTGTGGCTGTGAATCAGTGCACTCCATGTCCGATTAATCTTGTAATGGGCAGTTAACAATTTTCCTTTCTAACCCAGGTGCGGTATGTGTAAAGAGCTCCATGGAGTAACCTGTAGTGTCGCCTGACGCATCCTTCACTTTCGGTTTGGGTGAAGGACACAAGGAAACGTCTTGTTCCTGACCGGGAGCATCCACTGACGACTCGCTGCTTTTATATTTTGAACTTTCGGAAGAGGAGGCGAAAGAGCTAGAGGCTGAGTCAGCAAGGAAAGCCAAAACTTTTTCCTGCTGCTCCCGCTTTAAAAGCGGTTTTCCTACTCCAAGATAAGGGAGCCTTCGAGGCCTTGTGTAGCCAGACGATGACGCTGGCTCAACACCTCCAGCCTTAGATGCTATTTTGCTTTTCCCACTACCACCAGATGCTCCACCACCACCACCACCACCATCAGTACCAGCTGGCAACGACCGCCCACGGCCTCTTCCACCAGACTTCCTCATTTTTGGGAAAATCTAACCAAAATAACAACCATTATATGGTACTGTAAAAGAAGGTAGAAGGTGTATATAAACTTGTTGACAATTTGAATCTCCCTTTTTTTGGGGGGAGACTGCACCAAAACTCAGGGCCAGTGTATAACACAACACAATGTAAGTGGCAGAACGTGGCTGGCTGATATACAACAAACAGAACTGACGTATATCCACTTTGTGACAATTTGAATCTCCCTTTTTTTGAGGGGCAATGTAAGTGGCAGAACGTGGCTGGAAGATATATGAAAAAATACCAGGACTGTAGTACAATTTCAATCTCCCTACAAAGATCTCAGGACAAGTATGGCAGCAATACAAAGGACTGCTGCACACAAAAGTGTTGACAAATAAACAAGATAAATGTGCAGAAAGGAGCAACAGGATGTTTGCTTTTAAAAAGCAGTTGGTTTGCACAGCAGCGTGCAAACAGCAATGCAGCTATCAGGGAGCCCATATAAAAATATACCCTCCACTGTCCCTGCAAAAAAAAGGTGGTGTTGGATAGTGGAAATCGCTACAGCACAAGCGGTTTGGGGGTTAATCTTCCCTCCCTAACTATATCCCTTCTTCTGATGAAGCTGTAGCAATCTCTCCCTATGCTATGATCGGCAGAAGTAAGATGGCGGTCGGCGTGCATGCCCCTTTATAGCCCCTGTGACGCCGCAGAAAGCAAGCCAATCACTGCCATGCCCTTCTCTAAGATGGTGGGGACCGAGACCTATGTCATCACGCTGCCCACACTTTGCGTCCTCCTTCATTGGCTGAAAAATGGCGCTGAACGCATCATATGAAACGCGACTTTGGCGCGAAGATCGCCAACAGCATGGCCGATCCCACGCTGGGATCGGGTCGGGTTTCATGAATTTGTCCGATCCATTTCGCTCAACCCTAGTGGTCAGTTTTAAAAACATACCAAGTTAATGCACATAGGAGAGGTAAGATGTATCACAAAGTTTAGAAAGCTAGGTGACATACCGAGTTAAAGAACACAGACAGCGTATCTGTATGGAAGTGCACTTGGAAGAAACAGTCCAAATGGATTCACATTTCTCAAATGCAATCCCAACCTGATTTGCATAAAACTTCTGCACTAGATTTTTCATGACTGGCTCATTTGATCTCTACAAAAAAGTATATTTTAGGGGGCTGACAGGCACCTAAACAGCAATACCTCCTCAATGTTAAAACGTACTGACAGGTTCCCTTTGAACTGTCTTTTCAGATTACCATACTCATTCTGTTGCACTGCTTTGTGTGTAGACAGCTGTAACACATGTAGAGACATGTACACAGACTCCTGGTTCTTGTACAGGCTTGTTTTTTCACACCCTGTATATAACATAAAAGGTAGAAAAGAAAGGAAACCACAGAACTGCACACACTGCAGAATCCGACTGACTTAGGAACCTAACCACCGAAACTGTGACATCACCGAGGCGCCCTAGAAAACGAATGTATTATGTCTGGACAAGAAAACTAACATTAAATAAGCTAATCTTATATCATGCATGCAAACCAAGGAGAAACCGAGTCATATTATACTAAAATCATTAAGATTTTACTGTTACAAAACATTTAAAAAAAAAATACATTAATATTTATTAAATTTGCATGGGTATAATAAGGTTTGATCCGTAGGTGATAAAATGAAGACCGAAGACTTGGTCTGGATATTATGACTAAAATGCGGACAATCAAGTAATTTTATCCAGACTTCACAAAAGACATCAGCATCAGTTAGTATTCCTAAGTTCAGTTGTTCCATTGTTACTCTACACCAGGTAGTGGCAAGAAGGCAATCTAATAGAGAAACTGTGATGTGGAGTCTATTATGAAGTATTGACAAGTTTCTGTTGTATGCTATACACATATAGTGTAGTCAATAAAAGGAGTAGTTGCCCATTTTATAAACAATCCTGCCAAGACTGCAGCCACGTACCTCAACGTGCGTTTCGCGTTGATGTCGCTTCCTCAGGGGGCACCTGAGAAATTTTTTCTTAATTCTTTTTTCTTGTAATTATATGTGACAATGCACGTGTTGTATACAGTCTTGTATCTGGTCACCGTTCCTTACTGGGAATGTCAAAAAAGACCCCTATATAGAGATTGTGAACTGTGAAGTGACAGCTGTGTTCTTATATGCCTTGCGTTACCACTCGATCAAACATATTAATGTTTTTGTTTTCCTTTTTATGCAAATTTATTGGATCCTCTACGAAAATGACACATCTATCAATTACAGACACAAGGTAAGAGACCTTGTTTTCTAGTGTAAACATTTGTTTGTTTTTTTGGGAAGACTTGAAATCAGTAATAGCTAAAAGGTTGAAAGGGTTTCATGCCACCAAGATTTAGGACTCTGCTGATTCATTTTCACTTCCCTTTCTCTAAATTGTTGACGTACTGTAACAATGGCCAACTTCCTTTACTAGCACTCTCAATAACCAGGCATTGTTCCTGAAAGAAAACAGCAACCTTTACATGTGGCGAAAGTACAAATTTCAACATCACAACACTAAAAATGGTAGAGAATTGAAAAAAAACACGATTGCTATTTTTCTCAGTCTTAGTCAATTGCATACAGCTCCTTTAAGGCTAAGTTCACACTAGGTATCTTCTCAGTGTGGTTTTTTTTTGCAGCGAAACCTGATCTCTTGTAAGGAAAGAAGCTGCAGAAAAAAAGGCATTTTCCATGGTTTTTCTTGCATTTTTTGCTGTTTTTTTATGCATTTATTTTTTGCATTTTTTTGCGGCGGTTTTGGCACACTATATTTGTCTCTGGTGAATGCTGATAAAGTTTAGTGTTGAAAAAAGTCCTATTCTATAGAATCAGGTTTTGCCCCAAAAAAACCCACAGCCAAACCTGATACCTGCGTTTTAGCTGCGGATTGTCAGCATTTTTTTACCACCCAATCAAGTCAATGGGTGAAAAATGCTGAAAAAACGCTGAAAGAAGTGACATGCTCCATTGTGCAAAAAAACATGCAAAGCACAAAATCCTGATGATAAAAACACCAATGTTTGCATGAGATTTCTGAAATCTCATAGACATAGTTGTTACTGTAAAACACAGCTGAAAAGTTGCACAAACAACTTAGCCTTAAGAATAACTCTCATTTTATTTATTTATTTTCAGAATGCAGTAGTATTTGTGAAAATAGGAAACTTTGCAATAAATATTATCAGCAAAATCTGCTTCATTCTCCTCCAGGACTTGTTATTCACTCTCAAATTTTGGGTTAAATCTGTCTTCAGTAGTGTTGAGCATTCCGATACTGCAAATATCGGGTATCGGCCGATATTCGCTGTAACGGAATTCCGATACTGAGTTCCGATATTTTTGCGATATCGGATACCGGAATCAGAAGTTCACACGGTGCAAAAATGCACTATAATGAAGTGTGGGCGGTGCGTGGGCGGAGACTGCGTGTCTCTGTGCGGGCGGGGTCTGTGCGGGACCGTGGGTGGTCTGTGCAGGCCTGCCGGGGGCTCTGTGCGGCCTGCTGGGGGGTCTGTGCAGCCTGCCGGGGGTCTTTGTCTCTGTGCAGGCATCGTCCGATGGGAGTACAAGTCCCATCGGACGATGCCTGCTACAATGACAGTGATTGACACATTAGCCAATGAGCCAATGATGGGACAGTAGTAGTCCCATCATCCGGCTAATGTGTTGAATGTAAAAAAAAAAAAATACTACATACATGCATGCTACATACATGCTACATGCATACTACATACATACTACATGCTACACACATACTACTTACTACATACATACTACATACATGCTACATACATGCTACATACTACATACATACTACATACATACTAGATACATACGACATGCTACATACATGCTACATACATGCTACATACATACTACATACATGCTACATACATGCTACATACAACATACATACTACATACATACTACATACATGCTACATGCATGCTACATGCTACATACATACTAAATACATGCTACAGACATGCTACATGATACATGCATGCTACATACATGCTACATACATGCTACATACTACATACATACTACATACACGCTACATACATACTACATGCTACATACATACTACATACATACTACATACATACGACATACATACGACATGCTACATACATGCTACATACATACTACATACATGCTACATACATACTACATGCATGCTACATACATGCTACATACATGCTACATACATACTACATACATAAAGGTCCTATAGAGCAGTGACATCACCCGATGTCACTGTTCTATAGGGGAGATCGTCGTGGGACACTCGTTATTAATTTGACTACGGCGGACAGGTAGTATACAGTTTATTATTTTACATTTTTTGCAGGCGCTGAAGTATGGTAAGTATGGTGAAATGAAGAATATTAAAATACTTTTTTCCTAATGTGTGTGTGTGTTTTATTAACCCTTTATTACTATTGGATTAATAACGGATAGGCGTCTTATTGACGCCTCTCCGATATTAACCCGGCTTAATGTCACCTTACAATAGCAAGGTGACATTAACCCCTTATTACCCCATATCCCACTGCTACACGGGAGTGGGAAGAGAGGGGCTAAGTGCCGGAATTGGCGCATCTTACAGATGCGCCATTTCCGGGGCGGCTGCGGACTGGTATTTGTAGCCAGGGGGGCCAATATCTGTGGCCCCTCTCTAGGTTATGAATATCAGTCCGCAACTGTCTGCGTAGCCTTTCTGGCTATAAAATATAGGGGGACGAAGTATTTTCAGTACATCACTGGATTAGTATAAACAACGTCTTACAAAAAAACTAATACCATAAAATTATAATTTTATTTAAGTCTATTTAAAATAAAACAGTTTACTAAAAACTTCAACACCAGGCAAAAATTGTCATTGCACTAGATATACTCACGATAGGTGGGGGGGGGGGGGCTGGGTGTCCCTATTGTGTCCTACCTATCACTACCTGATCCCTACCTATCTGCGGAGGTTGGCACCCTCTTGAACGCAATATGGCGCCCCCGCTCCTCGGAGGCTTGCCTTCTTATCCCTAACAGACCCTAGTGTATGCACCAATGGGGACTCCTAGATAGTACCCCTACCCTTAAATCCCATACACACACAGGTATCCAAACTATCACCAGACTATAGGGATACTAAACACTATAACCAACATTAAATCCAGTGCAATAATAAAAAAACGATCTGGTAAATAAAAGCCCCTAAGTGACCGTATATTTATCTAACAAGTCCCTAAAATGATCCCTGCCTACCAGCGGAGGTTGGCACCCTCTTGATTGCAATATGGCGCCCCCGCTCGTCAGCGGCTCACCCTTGATGTCCCTAACCGTCTTTATGGATAATAGGGAATGTTCATCCTTTTGGGCAGGAACTTTCACAATCCAAGGTCATAAACTTTTTCAAAACCAAAGTTACTCTCAGGAAATCCCAGATCAAACAATATATATGGGCACACAGTGAACAACAAACTTGGGGTTGCACAATGTCTTTACTCCAAATAATATCACTACAACCTCATTTAACAAGATCCTGCAGTATCTCTTCACTGAGGTTTAATCGTATGCAACTCTTTTGAGACCAATTCAATAAGATATATTTTTTACAGTGTTATCTCAGCATGCTTTTAGATACCTCTTAATTAGATGTTAACAACATGAGATATCTTATGCAGTACCCTCAATGTATTACTACAATGTCTCTCCACTAAGGCTCAGTTATTTACCGCTCTACTGAAACCCTTTTAGTGTGGTGTACATTTTTACAGTGTTATCTCAGCATGCTTGCAAGTACCCCACATTTAAATATTGGCAAAATAGTCATACCCCTTTATATTCCAGAGTTTTTGCAGTGTTATCTCAGCATGCTTGCAAGTATCCCACACGCAATTAAATATTGCCAAATTAGTCATACCCATATATATTCCAGAGTTCACCATATCTCTATATATACAAGGAGAGTATCTATTGCACTATGTCCCAGAGATTGGCACTCATTAGTTTGTACCCAACATGGGGAATCAACCACCAGCAGCCTGATAACACCAATCAAGAATGGTCCAGGCGCTATTTGAATCTGATGTCAGAAGGACACGGATAGTCCCATATGCCTCCTGAGGAACTATATCATGGGAGGGAAACGCGTCGAGGCGAAATATGATCACAGATAAGTGGGAGCAATAATTATTTACATTATCACCTTGTTGGTCACTGACCTTTTTCATTTGGGCACAGTGCAATAGATGTCTTTGCTAAATATGTATCCGCTAAATATAGACAAAGTGGACCATCCGTCCGACAAAACACGACGGATCCGTTGCACGACGGACGCGACGTGTGGCCATCCATCGCGATCCGTCGCTAATACAAGTCTATGGGTAAAAAACGTACTGTATGTCTATATGTATGTATTGTATGTAATGTATGAATGTATTGTATGTAGTATGTATGTAGTATGTATGTAGTATGTAGTATGTATGTAGTATGTATGTAGCATGTATGTTGTATGTAGTATGTATGTAGTATGTATGTAATGTATGTAGTATGTATGTAATGTATGTATGTAGTATGTATGTAGCATGTATGTTGTATGTTGTATGTAGTATGTAGTATGTTGTATGTATGTAGTATGTGTGTTGTATGTATGTATGTATGTAATGTATGTTGTATGTAGCATGTATGTAATATGTATGTAGCATGTATTTAGCATGTAGTATGTATGTAGCATGTATGTAGCATGTAGTATGTATGTAGCATGTATGTAGCATGTATGTAGTATGTATGTAGCATGTATGAAGCATGTAGTATGTATGTAGCATGTATGTAGCATGTAGTATGTATGTAGTACGTATGCAGCATGTATGTAGCATGTATGTAGCATGCATATAGTATGTAGTATGTATGTAGCATGTATGTAGCATGTATGTAGTATGTTGTATGTTTCATGTATGTAGCATGCATGTAGCATGTATGTAGTATGTAGCATGTATGTAGCATGTATGTAGCATGTTGTATGTAGCATGTATGTAGCATGTATGTAGTATTTTTTTTGTTTACATTCAACACATTAGCCGTTTGATGGGACTACTACTGTCCCATCATTGGCTAATGTGTCAATCACTGTCACTGTAGCAGGCATCATCCGATGGAACTTGTAGTCCCATTGGACGATGCCTGCACACCGCACAGAGCCCCAGCACGCTGCACAGACCCCCCGGCAGGCCACACAGACCCCCGCACAGAGCCCTGGCAGCCCATACAGAGCCCCGACATGCCCACACAGACCACCGGCAGCCCATACAGAGCCCCAGGAGGCCCGCACAGACCACTGGCAGCACATACAGAGCACCGTGAGGCCCGCACAGACCACCGGCAGCCCATACAGAGCCCCGGGAGGCCCGCACAGACCAACAGCAGCACATACAGAGCCCCAGGAGGCCCGCACAGACCACCAGCAGCACATACAGAGCCCCGGGAGGCCCGCACAGACCCCGCCCGCACACACAGACACGCACAGTGTCCGCCCACGCACTGCCCACACTCTTCCCCCCTCCGGAACAGGATGTAGAAGCACAGAAAGGGGGAAATCCGATATTTTTTGGATATCGGCCGACCCAATCTGATACCGATACTTTTGGATATCGGAAGGTATCGCTCAACACTAGTCTTTAGTGAATACAGACTTTCCCATTACTGAGACATGAGATGACAATTGGTGCTCATTATTTCTATGGAGAACTGTAACTGTGGTACGGAAGAACTTGCAGCAGAATTTCTGTGTCTGCCTCTGGCTCAGTGAATACAGATTTTGCAGATTTTCCCCATGAATTGAAAATGAATGATCAGTCCAGGAGGAGAAAAAAGCACTTATCTGATAAGATATATTACAAAGTTGCTTATTTTTATGTGTACTATTGATTAATAAAATAAAAATTAAATTGACGGTTACTCTTTAACTGCTTCTGGTCCGCTTACTAACTTTAAATGTCCAGGCAGTCTCCCTCCTTCTCTGCAGTTAAGTTCGAAAATGTCACTGTATAAGAACGCAGCTACATGAGATCATGCAGCTGCAGGAGCGGTGGTCTGGCTGTCAGAGACAACCGGAATCCCCATGGAGAAGGCAGAGATGGTTTATTACCATCCATGCCTTCTCGATTACTGTGTACTGAACGCCGTGCATGCAGCAATGGGAGGCACTGATGTCGCTTCCTCCATTCACATCGGTCATGTAATCACTGTGTTTAGGAAGGGAGCAGGAACTGTTTTGTCACAGGAAACCCATAGAGATCTGCTAAGCATCAAGAAGTCTACATTTACCTTGTAACTGGGGCTAATAAATCAGCTCCAGTTCCAGTGGAAATAAGATGTAAAATAAAAGTATTTCGATATTTGAATGCATCCTCAAATGAAGTTTGACCATCTGTGGAGCGCATGGTGTAAAGTAAATGAAAAAATAAATAAGTACACTGTGTTCCAAATTATTATGCAAATAACATTTCCTCATATTTTCTCTAAATTACCTATCTGAATTGCAGTCATTGTTATTTTCCAGTCATCTACTATACTAGTATAATTGCAATGTTTTGGAACAAACTGCCTATGAAATCAATATCTTTTTAAAAAAAATAAACACTCAAAATGCATGTTCCAAATTATTATGCACAGCAGAGTTTTCAACCTTTTTTTTTTATTTTGAACAAAAAAATGGTCAATTGTGAAGTTATAAGAATTATCGGCTTATTACAAAATGACATCAAACAGTTTTCAAGTGAAAACTTTATTCTAGGTGATGTTACATTTGCACGTAGGACCCCTTGTTCAAAAGAAGCTTCTGAACTCTCTCGTCCATTGAATTTGTCAGTTTTTGGATGGTTTCTGCTTCAATTGTTTTGCATGTGGACAGAATACCCTCCCAGAGCGGTTGCTTAGATGTGAACTGCCTCCCGCCATCATAGACACTGCTTTTGATGATGCTCCAGAGGTTCTCAATAGGGTTGAGGTCAGGGGAAGATGGTGGCCACACCATAAGTTTGTCCTCTTTTACGCCCATAGCAGCCAGAGATGCAGATGTGTTTTTTGCAGCATGAGACGGTGCATTATCATGCATGAAAATGATCTTGCTGCGGAAAGCACGGTTCTTCCTCTTGAACCATGGCAGGAAGTGTTGTTTTAGAAACTCCACATAGATTATGGAGTTCATCTTTACCCTTCAGGGATCATAAAGGGGCCGACAATCTGTCTCCCCATGATTCCAGCCCAAAACATTACTCCACCTCCTCCTTGTTGGCGCCTTAGCCGTGTTTTCATGGGGTGTCCATCCTCCACTCCATCCATCTGGACCATCGAGCGTTGCACGGCACTCATCGGTGAACAAAACAGTTTGGAAGTCAGTCTTCATGTATCGTTTGGCCCACTGGAGCCGTTTCTGCTTGTTGCAGTGGATAGAGGTGGTCGACAGGATGGCTTACGCACAGCTGCAAACCTCTGAAGGACCCTGCATCTTGTTGTTCTGGGGACGTTGGAGGCACCAGCAGCTTCAAAAACTTGTCTGCTGCTATGACAAGGCATTTTTGCAGCTGCTCTTTTAACCTTACGTAATTGCCTGTTGGAAAGAGTCCTCAATTTTTCCTTATCAGCACGCACACGTGTGTGCTGGGAATCAGCTACATACTTCTTGATTGTGCGATGATCACAATGAAGTGTCTTGGCAATGTTGATTGTAGTCATGCCTTGACCTAAATACTCCACAATTTGTTGCTTCTCAGCAGCCGACACATCCTTTTTCTTTCCCATTTTGGCAAAAAATGTAGGCTGCTTAATAATGTGGAACAGCCTTCTTAAGTAGTCTTGCCTTTATTTGGACACACCTGCCAAACTAATTTGCACAGGTATCTGCAATTGCTTTCAGTGAAATAAAGAGCCCTGACACACATCACCATCAATGAGTTTAAATGAGAAACAAAAAAATTCTATCCTTATCACTCCTAAACTCTATGTGCATAATAATTTGGAACACAGTGTAAATATGAATGCCACTGTTACTCCAAATTGTTGATACTAGCACTGCCTCTGTAAAAAAAAAAAAATAAAAATATATATATATATATATATATATATATATATATATATATATATATATATATATATATACACTCACCGGCCACTTTATTAGGTACACCTGTCCAACTTCTTGTTAACACTTAATTTCTAATCAGCCAATCACATGGCGGCAACTCAGTGCATTTAGGCATGTAGACATGGTCAAGACAATCTCCTGCAGTTCAAACCGAGCATCAGTATGGGGAAGAAAGGTGATTTGAGTGCCTTTGAACGTGGCATGGTTGTTGGTGCCAGAAGGGCTGGTCTGAGTATTTCAGAAACTGCTGATCTACTGGGATTTTCACGCACAACCATCTCTAGGGTTTACAGAGAATGGTCCGAAAAAGAAAAAAAATCCAGTGAGCGGCAGTTCTGTGGGCGGAAATGCCTTGTTGATGCCAGAGGTCAGAGGAGAATGGGCAGACTGGTTCGAGCTGATAGAAAGGCAAGAGTGACTCAAATCGCCACCCGTTACAACCAAGGTAGGCCTAAGAGCATCTCTGAACGCACAGTGCGTCGAACTTTGAGGCAGATGGGCTACAGCAGCAGAAGACCACACCGGGTACCACTCCTTTCAGCTAAGAACAGGAAACTGAGGCTACA
Organism: Ranitomeya variabilis; assembly: GCF_051348905.1. NCBI lineage: Eukaryota > Metazoa > Chordata > Amphibia > Anura > Dendrobatidae > Ranitomeya > Ranitomeya variabilis. Next base: position 203,933,267 of record NC_135233.1, read on the forward strand.
ATTTGTACAAGCTCATCGAAATTGGACAGTAGAAGATTGGAAAAACGTTGCTTGGTCTGATGAGTCTCGATTTCTGCTGCGACATTCGGATGGTAGGGTCAGAATTTGCCGTAAACAACATGAAAGCATGGATCCATCCTGCCTTGTATGGAGCATCTTTGGGATGTGCAGCCGACAAATCTGCGGCAACTGTGTGATGCCATCATGTCAATATGGACCAAAATCTCTGAGGAATGCTTCCAGCACCTTGTTGAATCTATGCCACGAAGAATTGAGGCAGTTCTGAAGGCAAAAGGGGGTCCAACCCGTTACTAGCATGGTGTACCTAATAAAGTGGCCGGTGAGTGTATATATATATATATATATATATATATATATATATATATATATATATATATATATATATATATATATATATATATATATATATATATATATATATATATAAACATATGTGTTACAGAATGGGGAACAAATTTTTTTTTTTTTAAACCTGTCTTAGCAATTCTTTGTGCACATAAAAAAATGGGGAAAAGTTTTCTTTCTTTCATTTTTCCACCAACATTGCCTGATATCAGCAAAAAAAGAGAGACTATGACAGTGACATAAAAATGAAACCTTATACATATTACTAAAAAAGACACAAAAGTTACTTGAATATCTTAACGAGAAAAATTTTTACAGCTCTTTAAACGTCATGTAATAAAAAACTCAAAAATGTGCCCAGTCAGGAACGCAAGTTTATGGACCAGTCCTGAACTGGTGTCACAACTGTGTTGTCCGGTATCCCGGGACTAGGGGCTCCTTCCCTATCCCTATCACTGGGAGCGCCCTACTTTGCCCAGTTCCCGGATTACTTTTGATGGTGAAGACGCCGGGGCCACGTGCCTTGCCTTATCTTCTGAATCCACCCTCAGTCTGTACCCTTTCCCCACCCAAGGAAGAGGGGACTAGAAGTGTACCATAATAGACGTACCAGGCTAACAAGGTAATACAAACAGGGATAAAGGAAAATACCAATCATATAAATATACTCACACAAACAACAAAGGTATACACCGGGTTGTGGAAGAGGCATAAAAACCAAAGTAGGAGAAGAAAGGGGACTATCACACTCACAAAACCATGAAACAGCCTCAGATAAAACCACCAAACACGTTCTCAAACAAACAACTACAACAAACCACCATCTCCAAACGATGCAGCATGAAGCTAGCTCTGGCAATGAGTGCTTGACAGGGCCCAGGTTATATAGGAGATGGGAGTGGCCAACATTGAACAGCTGAGAGCCTTAATGCAGGAAAGCTTTAAAGAGCTCTCAGCTGATCAGATTAACCCCTGCACTAATAAAAGAAACCTGCACTGTTTAACATGAAGGTGAAGTACTTCTAATCAGTGCAGGAGTAGAAAAAATCAGACTCTGAGGTCTTCTGGCCTTTCTCTGTCAAGGTAAACCAATGACAACTGGTTAAGATATGTTTAATGCCCTCGTGGGTATATTACATATCATCTGCATTGTTCTTTTTTGAGCTTGGCAATTATTTCAGCTTATAATGGTATAAAAGTTTTGGTGACTTTAATTACAAATAATCTGATAACTCTCATTTTTTAAATTTGAAAAGAAAGAGGAAAATTCTGGTATTTTATTACCAGTTAACTAAAATATGACAAGTGAGTGAGTATGTGATTGATGGAAGGAGATTTTGTAACAGCTGAGAAAGTCTTATCGAAATCTTTGAACATTGTTGTTAATTTCCATTTGATGGGAAGGGGTACGGTACAACTATATGGTCTTGATCTAGTGTTTCCTTCTGCAAGCATTTGTCTTACAGCCAAACTCAAGTTTATGAAAAGTGGAAAGGGGAAAAGCGTTATTTTCTTAAGACACTTGTACCATAATTCTTTAAATTATTCGCACAAGTTTTGGACAAAGTCAGACTGGTTCAATAACATACAAGATTATTTTGCAGTGGACTTTGCAATGACTCATTAATGGACTTCTCGTAATACATGGCCTCAAAGGTCTTGTAGTAGGCAATAATTTAAAACTGATCGTAGAGACATTGATCTGACACTATGGTCAATAAAAAAAATGGCTAAATAAATACCAAACCCCATCACTTCAATGCCACCTATCCTGCAGCAACGACATCACTTTCATCAATCATAAGACAGTAGCCAATCACTGGCTTCAGTTATATTGTTGAGACTAGTGATTGGCTGCAGTGTTTACATAGATAATGAATGTGATGTCATCGTTGCACGACCGGCATGGACTATGAGTGGAATTAGTAGGTAGATAGGTAGGTTTTAGTTCTTGAGTATCCCTTTTAGCAAAGTCTGTAGACTTTATCAATGAAATATATTGGGTGTATAACATAACAAGATTATCAAGGCATTAAAAGTAAACACATATTTTTCATAAAATTAGGAAACCAATACATAACTCTTCCATTCTTTGTGAAAGAGTACTAACCGAACAAGAAGTGATGCACACGCTCGTTCACTGTTCTTTCATGGAAGACCCATTGCTGTCTTTGCCCGCTCCTGACTATGTGTACAGTGGTAAGAATAGTGTTAAAAGCTTTGACTAATATCATAAATCTTGCACAAAGCTGAAAGCTAATCTTTAATAAACCCTACGGGAAAGAGTCCTCATTAGACTGAACAACTACATTTTTTATCCAGATAATTAAGCATTGATGCAAATGATATTTCCATGCTTTGGTTTCCTGCAGGGAATCTTTTTCGAGTCCCCAGTTTCAAGTATAGGTCTAGTATTTCTACTGTAACTTAAATTATTGTTAGATATTATTGAAGAACATATGTGATTTAGAAAATCATTGTGTTTCCGCTCTTCAAAGCGCAGAAGGTGTTAATTAACAGGGACCTGTCATATCTAGAAAACCTATCTAACTTTAGATATAGGGTTGCAGTGTTTGCGTAGTGGTAGGAACCATTCCTGCAAACAATATAAGAGATTACAGTACTGGATGACAATGGTTCTGATTGGGGTTATTCATTTTTACCGGTCTTTTCCATCTGCTAAACAGTGCCATCTTGTAAAATTCATCTATGAACTTGCCCCTAGAGCCTCTACATCTGTCACTAGGTGGTGTCACACTTTTGTTCCCGATGAGCGGGGTGACTCCAGGCTTGTTCAATGATTGATGGGGTTTGTAATGCCATCTAGGCAGGTAGCTTGAGGGTTCATCTTAACATCATTCATATATTTATTTCCTTGATGTAAGTCTATGGTGAGGCTACACTCTATTTAAACCTCCAATATCTGCTGCTCACTGCCAGTTATAGTTTATTAAAACCTAGGTCTGCTCCTTTGTCTCTCCCTAGTATCCATCCTGTATCTCCTGTCTAGTTCTTGACCTTGGCTCATTTATCTGATTACCCAACTGCCTCACGATTCTGTTCCTAACTTTGACCTCCTGGTAATGACCAAGCTTGATGACCGTTCTTTCGGCCAACTCGTTCCAACGTCAACAGACACTATTGACTTTATTTTTCAACTCACGCAGAGACACAAGAAACTTAATTGTAACTGCCACTTTACAGCAGGATTCATACACATGTGTTTTTCGATATGAGTATGTACTGAGGCGCGTGAACGCAGGGTTTCTTGACCCAAACTCAACATTTGATTTTCAGTGAAGGCTGATCCTTACATCATAGCCCGTTCTTGAATCCCTAAACATAGATGTTTGAATCAACACTAACTGTCCAGTCTTTGCTGCATCTTCTGATTCCCTCTGTGAGTGCTGAAATTCCTGAGCCTCTCATACTCAACCAATGTTTCCAGCTCCAGTGTGACCTGGAAGGGTTCTGCGCATGTGCGGAAAATGTCACGGGTGCATGACATCTTAACATGTGTCATGCCCTTGTTCACACATGCACAGTACCATCCCGAGCCTCATTAGAGTCGGAAGTCCCAACTCTGAATCATAAGTGGAGAGACAGACAATCCAAGCTGCTGGAGGTCTAGTGTGAAGTTTTCACCATCAGTAATGGTTTGAGGAGCCAAGTCATCTACTGGTGTAGGTGCACTGTGTTTTATCAAGACCAAAGTCAGCGCAGCTGTCTACCAGGACATTTTAGAGCACTTCATGCTTCTGTCTGCCGACAAGCTTTTTGGAGATGGAAATTTAATTCTCCAATAGGACCTGGCACCTGTCCACACTGCCAAAAGTACCAATACCTGGTTTACAAACAACAGTATCACTGTGCTTGATTGGCAGCAAACTCTCCTGAACTTAACCCTATAGAGAATCTATGGTATTGTAAGGAGGAAGATGACAGACACCAGACCCCACAATGCAGACGAGCTGAATGCTGCTATCAAAGCAACCTGGGCCTTCATAACCCCTCAGCAGTGCCACAGGCTGATCGCCTCCATGCCACGCCGCATTGATGCAGTAATTGATGCAAAAGGAGCCCTGACCAAGTTTTGAGTGCATTTACTGAACATACATTTCAGTAGGCCAAAATTTGGATTTTAAAATAATTTTTTCAAGCTGGTGTTATAAAGTATTCTCATTTACTGAGATAATGACTTTTGGGTTTTCATTGGCTGTAAGCCATAATCATCAACATTAACAGAAATAAACACTTGAAATAGATCACTCTGTAATGACTCTATATAATATACGAGTTTCACTTTTTGCATTAAAGAACTGAAATAAATTAACTTTTTGATGGCTGTCCAGCCAGTAGTACTACCACAATTGTCCTCTGACAAGCGTATTAGTGGGGAAAAAGCAGTGGGCATTATGGAATATATGTCCTATCACTTGTCTCAGTCAAAATAGGATTATGTTACCTCTGACAGTGACACAGTCAGCTTGAATTAGTGTTCTACACAGATCCTCTGCCTAATCACAATTGACTAAAAGGGAAAACATTTGGACCGTTTCACTGCATGTTTCACATTGCTGTATCCGTAATTCCACAAGCCCTTCTATAGGCTCAGTACATGATTTAAAAAAAACCACATTCAACTATTAACAAAATGTATGATGTGCACTTGATAGCAGCCACCGCATGACTAATCAAGTCATCTGATTGTTCTATAAGTTATATAATTAATGTAGAAATGCACTAAGTTTCACATCAAGTTTGCTTAATCCATTATCACTCCTGTGGTCTGTGGCTTCCTTCTTCTTTCCGTACCCCTCATGGTATTAGTCTTCAAAACAAAGAGGTATTGTATCTACTGTGTCATAAATCACTTACAGTTGCAATGAAAACTTAACAAACTTTATGCTGCATAGAATAACTAAATCAAACAAAAACAGTTTAAGGCTGCTTTCACACTAGCGTCGGTACGGGGCCGTGGCGCTGCGTCGGTCCAACGTACCGACGCATACTGTGAAAAAAATGCCCGACGTGGGCAGCAGAAGCAGTCTTAGGACGCTTCCTCCTCCGCATTGCAAGGTCCGGGGAGGAAGGGGCGGAGTTTCGGCCACGCATGCGCGGTCGAAAATGGCGGTCCCGACGCACAAAGTTACATGTAACTTTTTTTGTGGCGGCAGTCCGCCAAAACATGACACAACCGTCGCACGACGGTTGCGACGTGTGGCACTGCGTCGCAATGCGTCGCTAATAAAAGTCTATGGAGAAAAAACGCATCCTGTGGGCAACTGTGCAGGATGCGTTTTTTCTCCACAACGACGCATTGCGACGTGCAGTGCCTGACGCTAGTGTGAAAGTAGCCTAAGCAGCTCTATTCAACTAATATAACAAGTGTTTTTTCCAAATTAATCACAAAATGTAACTTTTAATAACTACTATAGTGTCAGAATTATTCACGCTTTCATGTTAAGTCTTTAGGACTTAGTAGAGTACACATTGACTGTTATGACGTGCTGCAAACATGTTGCATAGCCAGTAGTGTTGAGCGATACCGTCCGATACTTGAAAGTATCGGTATCGGAAAGTATCGGCCGATACCGTCACAGTATCGGAATCCAATCCGATACCGATACCCGATACCAATACAAGTCAATGGGACTCATGTATCGGACGGTATCCCTGATGGTTCCCAGGGTCTGAAGGAGAGGAAACTCTCCTTCAGGCCCTGGGAACCATATAAATGTGTAAAAGAAAGAATTAAAATAAAAAATATCGCTATACTCACCTGTCCGACGCAGCCGGGACTTCAGCGAGGGAACCGGCAGCGTTGTTTGTTTAAAAATCGCGCTATTACTTGGTTACGTGAATTCCCGGCTTGTGATTGGTCAGGTCGGCCATGTTGCCGGGACGCGGACCAATCACAGCAAGCCGTGACGAAATTACGTCACGGCTTGCTGTGATTGGTCCGCGTCCCGGCAATATGGCCGCCCTGACCAATCACAAGCCGGGACGTCACGGGAGGCTGGACACGCGCTCATTTTAAAATGGGCGCGTGTCCAGCCTCCCGTGACGTCACGGCTTGTGATTGGTTGCGCCGCGATCAACCAATCACAAGCCGGGAGGCTGGACGCGCTCATTTTGAAATGGGCGCGTGTCCAGCCTCCCGGCTTGTGATTGGTTGACCGCGACGCAACCAATCACAAGCCGTGACGTCACGGGAGGCTGGACACGCGCCCTTTTTAAAATGAGCGCGTTTCCAGCCTCCCGTGACGTCACGGCTTGTGATTGGTTAATGGCGGCCATGTTGCCGGGACGCGGACCAATCACAGCAAGCCGTGACGTATTTTCGTCACGGCTTGCTGTGATTGGTCCGCGGCCCGGCAACATGGCCGCCCTGACCAATCACAAGCCGGGACTTCGCGTAACCATGTAAAAGCGGGAATTTTAAACAAACAACGCTGCCGGTTCCTGCGCTGAGGTCCCGGCTGCGTCGGACAGGTGAGTATAGCGATATTTTTTATTTTAATTCTCTCTTTTACACATTTTAACAATGTTAAAATGTGTAAAAGAGAGAATTAAAATAAAATGTTGTTCCGATACCCGATACCCGATACCACAAGAGTATCGGAATCCCGGTATCGGAATTCCGATACAGCAAGTATCGGCCGATACCCGATACTTGCAGCATCGGAATGCTCAACACTAATAGCCAGTTAACAACTTCTGACAGCTTTTTTGAAAAATCTTATTCTACTTCTCATCGTTAATGGAATCCTGTTAACTATTATTATTTGGTTTGATTTCTGCACTAGAAAACCTATATTAATGGGAAAATCAATATATAACAAAAGTTAATGTGTGACACCTATGAATACCACAATAAATATAAACACAAAAAACTGTATTAAAAAAGTAGGCAAGTAGAAAGAAATCAATGTGCAAATAATTACATTTTATTGATAATCATATAAGGACAAAAACGATTAAGAAGAACAATATATATATATACAGTATATACTAGCTGAAGAGCCCGGCATTGCCTGGGCATAGTAAATATCTGTGGTTACTTATAGCACCTCACTTCTCTTATTTTCCCATCACGCCTCTCATTTTCCCCCTCACATCTTTCATTTTCTCCCTTACATCTCTCATTTTCCCCCTCAATCCTCTTATTTTCCCCTCACTCATCTCATTCCCCCCTAACACTTGTCATTCCGACCTCACATCTGTCATTTTCCGATCACTCCACTATTTTCCCTCACTCCTCTCATTTTGCACTCACACCTTTTCATTTTCACCTCACACCCCTCATTTTCGCCTCACACCTCATTTTCCCGTCAGTATATACATGTTTGTCATCTCCCTTATATATAGTATACACCTGAATGTCATCTCCTGTATATAGTATATACCTGTATGTCATCTCCCCTGTAAATAGTATATACCTGCTGTATGTCATTTTCTCCTGTATATTGTATATACCTATGTGTCATCTCCTCCTGTATATAGTATATACCTTAATGTCATCTCTTCTGTATATACTATATACCTGTATGTCATCTCCTCCTATATATAGTATATACCTGTATGTCATCTCCTGTATATAGTATATACCTGTATGTCATCTCCCCTGTATATAGTATATACCTGCTGTATGTTATCTCCTCCTCTACATACCTATGTCTCATCTCCTCTTTTATATAGTATATACCTGTATGTCATCTCCTCCTGTATATAGTATATACCTGTAAGTCATCTCCTCCTGTATATAGTATATACCTGTAAGTCATCTCCTCCTGTATATAGTATATACATGTGTGTCATCTGCTCCTGTATACAGTATATACCTGTGTGTCATCTCCTCCTGTATATAGTATGTACCTGTATGTTATCTCCTCCTGTATATAGTATATACCTGTGTCATCTCCTCCTGTATGCAGTATATACCTGTGTGTCATCTGCTCCTGTATATAGTATATATCTGTGTGTCATCTCCTTCTGTATATAGTATATACGTGTGTCATCTCCCCTGTATATAGTATATACCTGTGTCATCTCCTCCAGTATATAGTATGTACCTGTATGTCATCTCCTCCTGTATATAGTATGTACCTGTATGTCATCTCCTCCTGTATATAGTATATACCTGTGTGTCATCTCCTCCTGTATATAGTATATACCTGTGTGTCATCTCCCCTGTATATAGTATGTACCTGTATTTCATCTCCCCTGTATATGGTATATACCAGTGTGTCATCTCTCCTGCATATAGTATATATGTGTGTGTCATCTCCTCCTGTATATAGTATATACCTGTATGTCATCTCCTCCTGTATATAGTATATACCTGTGTGTCATCTCCTCCTGTATATAGTATATACCTGTGTGTCATCTCCTCCTGTATATAGTATATACCTGTGTGTCATCTCCCCTGTATATAGTATTAACCTGTGTGCCATCTCCCCTGTATATAGTATATACCTGTGTGTCATCTCCCCTGTATATAGTATGTACCTGTATGTCATCTCCCCTGTATATAGTATATACCAGTGTGTCATCTCCTTTATATAGTATATACCTGTGTGTCATCTCCCCTGTATATAGTATATATCTGTGTGTCATCTCCTCCTGTATATAGTATGCACCTGTATGTCATCTCCTCCTGTATGTAGTATATATCTGTGTGTCATCTCCTCCTGTATATAGTATATACCTGTATGTCATCTCCTCCTGTATAAAGTATATATCTGTGTGTCATCTCCTCCTGTATATAGTATGTACCTGTATGTCATCTCCCCTGTATATAGTATATACCGGTGTGTCATCTCCCCTGTATATAGTATGTACCTGTATATCATCTCCTCCTGTATATAGTATATATCTGTTTGTCATCCCCTCTTCTATATAGTATATATCTGTGTGTCATCTCCTCCTGTATATAGTATGTACCTGTATGTCATCTCCTCCTGTATATAGTATATACCTGTGTGTCATCTCCCCTGTATATAGTATAAACCTGTATGTCATCTCCTCCTGTATATAGTATGTACCTGTATGTCATCTCCTTCTGTATATAGTATATACCTGTGTGTCATCTCCCCTGTATATAGTATATACATGTGTGTCATCTCCCCTGTATATAGTATGTACCTGTATGTCATCTCCTCCTGTATATAGTATATACCTGTGTGTCATCTCCCCTGTATATAGTATATACATGTGTGTCATCTCCCCTGTATATAGTATGTACCTGTATGTCATCTCCTCCTGTATATAGTATGTACCTGTATGTCATCTCCTCCTGTATAAAGTATATATATATGTGTGTCATCTCCTCCTGTATATAGTATGTACCTGTATGTCATCTCGTCCTGTATATAGTATATACCTGTGTGTCATCTCCCCTGTATATAGTATGTACCTGTGTGTCATCTCTCCTGTATATAGTATATATCTGTGTGTCATCTCTCCTGTATATAGTATATATCTGTGTGTCATCTCCTCCTGTATTAGACCTTGTTCACATGTTATTTGTTCAGTATTTTTACCTCAGTATTTGTAAGCTAAATTGGCAGCCTGATAAATCCCCAGCCAACAGGAAGCCCTCCCCCTGGCAGTATATATTAGCTCACACATACACAAAATAGACAGGTCATGTGACTGACAGCTGCCGTATTTCCTATATGTTACATTTGTTGCTCTTGTAGTTTGTCTGCTTATTAATAAGATTTTTATTTTTGAAGGATAATACCAGACTTGTGTGTGTTTAAGGGCGAGTTTCATGCGTCAAGTTGTGTGTGTTGAGTTGAGTGTGGCTACATGCATGTAGCGACTTTTGTGAGATGAGTTTTGTGTGTAGCAACTTTTTGTGTGTCGAGTTGCATGTGACAGGTTAGTGTAGCAAGTTGTGTGCAGCCAGTTTTGCGCATGGCCAGTTTTGCGCATGGTGAGTTTTATGTGTGGTGCGTTTTGAGTATGTGCAAGTTTCGTGTGAGGCAACTTTTGCAGGTGTTGCAACTTTTGTGCATGTGGCAATTTTTCCGCATGTGCAAGTTTTGCGTGTGGCGAGTTTTCCATGAGGTGAGTTTTGCACGTGTGGCGAGTTTTGCGTGAGCCTAGTTTTGTATGTGGCAAGTTTTGCGCGTGGTGAGTTTTGAGCGGCGACTTTTGTGTTTCGACTTTTATGTGGCAAGGTGTGGTATACGTGTTCAAGCACATGGTAGTGTGTGGCGCATTTTGTGTGTATGTTCATATCCCCGTGTGTGGTGAGTATCCCATGTCGGGGCCCCACCTTAGCAACTGTACGGTATATACTCTTTGGTGCCATTGCTCTCACTCTTTAAGCCTTGTTCACATCTGGCAGCTGTCAATTTGCCTCCAACACTTTTCCTTTCACTTTTTCCCCATTATGTTGATAGGGGTAAAATTGTTTGGTGAATTGGAACGTGCAGGGTTAAAATTTTGCCTCACAACATAGTCTATGATGCTCTCGGAGTCCAGACGTGTGACTGTGCAAAATTTTTTTGGCTGTAGCTGCGACGGTGCAGATGCCAATCCTGGACATACACACACACATACATACACACACACATTCAGCTTTATATATTATATATATATATACTGTATATAGAGTACATACCAAAAGTTTGGACACACCCTCTCATTTAAAGATTTTTCTGTATTTTCATGACTATGAAAATTGTACATTCACACTGAAGGCATCAAAACTATGAATTAACACATGTGGAATTATATACTTAACAAAAAAGTGTGAAACAACTGAAAATATGTCTTATATTCTAGGTTCTTCAAAGTAGCCACCTTTTGCTTTGATGACTGCTTTGCACACTCTTGGCATTCTCTTGATGAGCTTCAAGAGGTAGTCATCAGGAATGGTCTTCCAGCAATCTTGAAAGAGTTCCCAGAGATGCTTAGCACTTGTTGGCCCTTTTGCCTTCACTCTGCGGTCCAGCTCACCCCAAACCATCTCGATTGGGTTCAGGTCTGGTGACTGTGGAGGCCAGGTCATCTGGCGTAGCATCCCATCACTCTCCTTCTTGGTCAAATTGCCCTTACACAGCCTGGAGGTGTGTTTGGGGTCATTGTCCTGTTGAAAAATAAATGATGGTCCAACTAAACGCAAACTGGATGGAATAGCATGCCTGTTGTGAATTTGCTATATAAGCTCCCTGGACCTTCAGTTCAATGCCTGGCAACGTAGTTATCAGAGCTAGTCTGCTGTGCTCTTGTCTACTGATCCTGGTTCCAGTTATATCAGCTAAGTCTGCCTTTTGCTTTTTGCTATTTGTTTTGGTTTTGTATTTTTGTCCAGCTTGTTCCAAATCTACATCCTGACCTTTGCTGGAAGCTCTAGGGGGCTGGTGTTCTCCCCCCGGACCGTTAGATGGTTCGGGGGTTCTTGAATTTCCAGTGTGGATTTTGATAGGGTTTTTGTTGACCATATAAGTTACCTTTCTTTATTCTGCTATCAGTAAGCGGGCCTCTCTGTGCTAAATCTGGTTCATTTCTGTGTTTGTCATTTCCTCTTACCTCACCGTCATTATTTGTGGGGGGCTTCTATCCAGCTTTGGGGTCCCCTTCTCTGGAGGCAAGAAAGGTCTTTGTTTTCCTCTACTAGGGGTAGCTAGATTCTCCGGCTGGCGCGTGTCATCTAGAATCAACGTAGGAATGATCCCCGGCTACTTCTAGTGTTGGCGTTAGGAGTAGATATATGGTCAACCCAGTTACCACTGCCCTATGAGCTGGATTTTTGTATTCTGCAGACTTCCACGTTCCTCTGAGACCCTCGCCATTGGGGTCATAACAGTTTGCCAGGCCAGTATTAAATGTTTAATGCATTGCAGAAGAGGGATTATAAGAAAGAAGATTCTGAGTTTTTTTTTTTCTTCTTCCCCTTTACCTCAGAGTGGCTATGCTTGCTGCAGACATGAATGTCCAGACCTTGATTACAAGTGTGGACCAGCTGGCTACTCGTGTGCAGGGCATACAAGACTATGTTATCAGAAATCCTAGGTCAGAACCTAAAATACCGATTCCTGAACTGTTTTCCGGAGACAGGTTTAAGTTTAGGAATTTCGTGAACAATTGTAAATTGTTTTTGTCCCTGAGACCCTGTTCATCTGGAGATTCTGCTCAGCAAGTAAAAATTGTTATTTCGTTCTTACGGGGCGACCCTCAGGATTGGGCTTTTTCGCTGGCGCCAGGAGATCCGGCATTGGCTGATCTTGATGCGTTTTTTCTGGCGCTCGGTTTACTTTATGAGGAACCCAATCTTGAGATTCAGGCAGAAAAGGCCTTGCTGGCTATGTCTCAGGGGCAGGACGAGGCTGAAGTGTATTGCCAAAAATTTCGGAAATGGTCCGTGCTGACACATTGGAACGAGTGTGCACTGGCCGCTAATTTTAGAAATGGCCTTTCTGAAGCCATTAAGAATGTTATGGTGGGTTTTCCCATTCCCACAGGTCTGAATGATACCATGTCCCTGGCTATTCAAATTGACCGGCGGTTGCGGGAGCGCAAAACCGCAAATCCCCTCATGGTGTTGTCTGAACAGACACCTAATTCGGTGCAATGTGATAGAAAAACCGCAAATTCCCTCATGGTGTTGTCTGAACAGACACCTGATTTAATGCAATGTGATAGAATCCTGACTAGAAATGAGCGGAAAATTCATAGACGCCGGAATGGCTTGTGCTACTACTGTGGTGATTCTACACATGTTATCTCAGCATGCTCTAAACGTATAGCTAAGGTTGTTAGTCCTGTCACCGTTGGTAATTTGCAACCTAAATTTATTCTGTCTGTAACTTTGATTTGCTCACTGTCATCTTATCCTGTCATGGCGTTTGTAGATTCAGGTGCTGCCCTGAGTCTCATGGATCTCTCATTTGCTAAGCGCTGTGGTTTTACTCTTGAACCATTAGAAAATCCTATTCCTCTTAGGGGTATTGATGCTACACCATTGGCAGCAAATAAACCGCAGTATTGGACACAGGTTACCATGTGCATGACTCCTGAACACCGCGAGGTGATACGTTTTCTGGTTTTACATAAAATGCATGATTTGGTTGTTTTAGGGCTGCCATGGTTACAGACCCATAATCCAGTCCTGGACTGGAAGGCTATGTCAGTCTCAAGTTGGGGCTGTCGTGGTATTCATGGGGATTCCCTGCCTGTGTCTATTGCTTCTTCTACGCCTTCGGAAGTTCCGGAGTATTTGTCTGATTATCAGGATGTCTTCAGTGAGTCTGAGTCCAGTGCACTGCCTCCTCATAGGGACTGTGACTGTGCTATAGATTTGATCCCAGGCAGTAAATTTCCTAAGGGAAGACTGTTTAATCTGTCGGTACCTGAACATACCGCTATGCGTTCATATATCAAGGAGTCTCTGGAGAAAGGACATATTCGTCCGTCTTCTTCCCCTCTTGGTGCGGGATTCTTTTTTGTTGCAAAAAAGGACGGATCTTTGAGACCTTGTATTGATTATCGGCTTTTAAATAAGATCACTGTCAAATTTCAGTATCCTTTACCGCTGTTGTCTGACTTGTTTGCCCGGATTAAGGGTGCCAAGTGGTTCACCAAGATAGACCTTCGTGGTGCGTACAACCTTGTGCGCATTAAGCAAGGTGATGAATGGAAAACCGCATTCAATACGCCCGAAGGTCATTTTGAGTACTTGGTGATGCCTTTTGGGCTCTCCAATGCGCCTTCAGTTTTTCAGTCCTTTATGCATGACATTTTCCGGAAGTATCTGGATAAATTTTTGATTGTTTATCTGGATGATATTTTGGTTTTTTCTGATAATTGGGATTCGCATGTGGAGCAGGTCAGGTTGGTCTTTAAAATTTTGCGTGAAAATTCTTTGTTTGTCAAGGGCTCAAAGTGTCTCTTTGGTGTACAGAAGGTTCCCTTTTTGGGGTTCATTTTTTCCCCTTCTGCTGTGGAGATGGACCCAGTCAAGGTCCGAGCTATTCTTGATTGGACTCAGCCCTCGTCAGTTAAGAGTCTTCAGAAGTTCTTGGGCTTCGCTAACTTCTACCGTCGTTTTATCGCTAATTTTTCTAGCATTGTGAAACCTTTGACGGATAAGACCAAGAAGGGCTCCGATGTAGCTAACTGGGCTCCTGCTGCCGTGGAGGCTTTCCAGGAGTTGAAACGCCGGTTTACTTCGGCGCCTGTTTTGTGCCAGCCTGACGTCTCACTTCCCTTTCAGGTTGAGGTGGATGCTTCGGAGATTGGGGCAGGGGCCGTTTTGTCGCAGAGAGGCCCTGGTTGCTCTGTTATGAAACCTTGTGCCTTTTTCTCTAGGAAGTTTTCGCCTGCCGAGCGAAATTATGATGTGGGCAATCGGGAGTTGTTGGCCATGAAATGGGCATTTGAGGAGTGGCGTCATTGGCTCGAGGGTGCTAAGCATCGTGTGGTGGTCTTGACTGATCACAAAAATCTGATGTATCTCGAGTCTGCTAAACGCCTTAATCCGAGACAGGCCCGCTGGTCATTGTTTTTCTCCCGCTTTGATTTTGTTGTCTCGTATTTACCAGGTTCAAAGAATGTGAAGGCCGATGCTCTTTCTAGGAGCTTTGTGCCTGATGCTCCTGGAGTCGCTGATCCTGTTGGTATTCTTAAAGATGGAGTTATCTTGTCAGCTATTTCTCCGGATCTGCGACGTGTGTTGCAGAGATTTCAGGCTGATAGGCCTGAGTCTTGTCCACCTGACAGACTGTTTGTCCCGGATAAGTGGACCAGCAGAGTCATTTCCGAGGTTCATTCCTCGGTGTTGGCAGGTCACCCGGGAATTTTTGGCACCAGAGATCTGGTGGCCAGGTCCTTTTGGTGGCCTTCCTTGTCAAGGGATGTGCGGTCATTTGTGCAGTCCTGTGGGACTTGTGCTCGAGCTAAGCCTTGCTGTTCTCGTGCCAGCGGTTTGCTCTTGCCCTTGCCTGTCCCGAAGAGACCTTGGACACATATCTCCATGGATTTCATTTCTGATCTTCCGCTATCTCAGGGCATGTCCGTTATCTGGGTGATATGTGATCGCTTCTCCAAGATGGTCCATTTGGTTCCTTTGCCTAAGCTGCCTTCCTCTTCCGATCTGGTTCCTGTGTTTTTCCAGAACGTGGTTCGTTTGCACGGCATCCCTGAGAATATTGTGTCAGACAGAGGATCCCAGTTCGTTTCCAGGTTCTGGCGATCCTTTTGTAGTAGGATGGGCATTGATTTGTCGTTTTCGTCTGCTTTCCATCCTCAGACTAATGGACAGACGGAGCGAACCAATCAGACTTTGGAGGCTTATTTGAGGTGTTTTGTCTCTGCTGATCAGGACGACTGGGTGACATTCTTGCCGTTGGCTGAGTTTGCCCTTAATAATCGGGCTAGTTCCGCCACCTTGGTTTCGCCTTTTTTCTGCAACTCTGGTTTCCATCCTCGCTTTTCTTCGGGTCATGTGGAGCCTTCTGACTGTCCTGGGGTAGATTCCGTGGTGGATAGGTTGCAGCAGATCTGGAATCATGTGGTGGACAACTTGAAGTTGTCACAGGAGAAGGCTCAGCGCTTTGCCAACCGCCGCCGCGGTGTGGGTCCCCGACTACGCGTTGGGGATTTGGTATGGCTTTCTTCCCGCTTTGTTCCTATGAAGGTCTCCTCTCCCAAATTTAAACCTCGTTTTATTGGGCCTTACAAGATATTGGAAATCCTTAATCCTGTATCTTTTCGTCTGGATCTTCCTGTGTCGTTTGCTATTCACAATGTATTTCATAGGTCCTTGTTGCGGCGGTACATTGTGCCTGTAGTTCCTTCTGCTGAGCCTCCTGCTCCGGTGTTGGTTGAGGGCGAGTTGGAGTACGTGGTGGAGAAGATCTTGGATTCTCGCCTCTCCAGGCGGAGGCTTCAGTACCTGGTCAAGTGGAAGGGCTATGGTCAGGAGGATAATTCCTGGGTGGTCGCCTCTGATGTTCATGCGGCCGATTTAGTTCGTGCCTTTCATGCCGCTCATCCTGATCGCCCTGGTGGTCGTGGTGAGGGTTCGGTGACCCCTCACTAAGGGGGGGGTACTGTTGTGAATTTGCTATATAAGCTCCCTGGACCTTCAGTTCAATGCCTGGCAACGTAGTTATCAGAGCTAGTCTGCTGTGCTCTTGTCTACTGATCCTGGTTCCAGTTATATCAGCTAAGTCTGCCTTTTGCTTTTTGCTATTTGTTTTGGTTTTGTATTTTTGTCCAGCTTGTTCCTTATCTATATCCTGACCTTTGCTGGAAGCTCTAGGGGGCTGGTGTTCGCCCCCCGGACCGTTAGACGGTTCGGGGGTTCTTGAATTTCCAGTGTGGATTTTGATAGGGTTTTTGTTGACCATACAAGTTACCTTTCTTTATTCTGCTATCAGTAAGCGGGCCTCTCTGTGCTAAATCTGGTTCATTTCTGTGTTTGTCATTTCCTCTTACCTCACCGTCATTATTTGTGGGGGGCTTCTATCCAGCTTTGGGGTCCCCTTCTCTGGAGGCAAGAAAGGTCTTTGTTTTCCTCTACTAGGGGTAGCTAGATTCTCCGGCTGGCGCGTGTCATCTAGAATCAACGTAGGAATGATCCCCGGCTACTTCTAGTGTTGGCGTTAGGAGTAGATATATGGTCAACCCAGTTACCACTGCCCTATGAGCTGGATTTTTGTATTCTGCAGACTTCCACGTTCCTCTGAGACCCTCGCCATTGGGGTCATAACACATGCCGCTGCAAGATGCTGTGGTAGCCATGCTGGTTAAGTATGCCTTCAATTTTGAATAAATCCCCAACAGTGTCTCCAGTAAAGCACCCCCACACCATCACACCTCCTCCTCCATGCATCACGGTGGGAACTAGGCATGTAGAGTCCATCCATTCACCTTTTCTGCGTCGCACAAAGACACGGTGGTTGGCACCAAAGATCTCAAATTTGGACTCATCAGGCCAAAGCACAGATTTCCACTGGTCTAATGTCCATTCCTTGTGTTCATTAGCACAAACAAGTCTCTTCTGCTTGTTGCCCGTCCTTAGCAGTGGTTTCATAGCAGCTATTTTACCATGAAGGCCTGCTGCACAAAGTCTCCTCTTAACAGTTGTAGAGATGTGTTTTGCTGCTAGAACTCTGTGTGGCGTTAACCTGGTCTCTAATCTGAGCTGCTGTTAACCTGCGATTTGTGAGGCTGGTGACTCGGATAAACTTATCCTCAGAAGCAGAGTTGATTCTTGGTCTTCCCTTTCTGGGGCGGTCCTCAAGTGAGCCAGTTTCTTTGTAGCGCTTGATGGTTTTTGCAACTGCACTTGGGGACACTTTCAAAGTTTTCCCCCCAATTTTTCCAGACTGACTGACCTTCATTTCTTAAAGTAATGATGGCCACTCGTTTTTCTTTACTTAGCTGCTTTTTTCTTGCCAAAATGAAAATTCTAACAGTCTATTCAGAAGGACTATCACCAGACATCTGCTCTACACAACTGATGGTCCCAATCCCATTTATAAGGCAAGAAATCCCACTTATTAAACCTGACAGGGCACACCTGTGAAGTGAAAACCATTTCCGGTGACTGCCTCTTGAAGCTCATCAAGAGAATGCCAAGAGTGTGCAAAGCAGTCATCAAAGCAAAAGGTGGCTACTTTGAAGAACCTAGAATATAAGACATATTTTCAGTTGTTTCACACTTTTTTGTTAAGTATATAATTCCACATGTGTTAATTCATAGTTTTGATGCCTTCAGTGTGAATTTACAATTTTCATAGTCATGAAAATACAGAAAGATCTTTAAATGAGAAGGTGTGTCTAAACCTTTGGTCTGTACTGTATATACAGGGGTTGGACCAAATAATGGAAACATCTGGAAACATCAACAAAATTTAGTTTAATATGGTGTAGGTCCACCTTTTGCGGCGATTACAGCCTCAATTCTCCAAGGTATGGATTCATACAAGGTGTGAATTGTTTTCAAAGGAATTTTAGCCCATTCTGCAGTTAAAACACCCTCCAGTTCCTTGAGGCACGATAGCGGCGGAAATCGACGACTAGCTTGAATCTCTAAAGTCGACCATAAATGCTCAATAATGTTGAGGTCTGGGGATTGTGGGGGCCAGATGAGATGCTCAACTTCATTAGGATGCTCCTCGTGCCATGCTTTAATGATTCTAGCTATATGAATTGGTGCATTATCATCCGGAAAGATGGCGTTCCCCTCCGGGAACAGTGCTTGAACCATTGGATGCACTTGGTTGCCCAAAATGCCTAAATAATCTCGGCTGTTAATTTTTCCATGAAGGGATATCATTGGCCCGGCGGATCTCCGCGAAATTGCACCCCAGATCATCACAGAACCTCCACCATGTTTTACAGTTGGGAGAAGGCAGTCTGGATGGAATGCTTCTTTCGGCTGTCTCCAAACGTACACTCGGCCGGAGGTCAGTAATAGGGTAAATGATGATTCGTCTGAGAACATCACATGTTTCCACTGCTCGAGGGACCAATTCTGGAGGTTTCTACACCACTCTAAACGCTTGGAAACATTTGTCATTGAGAGCAGCGGTATTATAATTGCAGCTCTTCCGTGAAATCCAGATTTGTGCAGCTACCGACAAACAGTTTTTGTGGAAAATGGGTTCTGTAGGTGTTCATTGAGCTCAGCAGTGATTTTCGGAGCTGTGGTCCTGCGATCCTCTCTCACAATTCGCTTTAGAGTCCGACGGTCTCTCTCAGTCAACTTTGACTTTCGGCCGGACCTGTGCTTTGCTGCGGCGTTTTTCCTTCTCTTTCAATGTAGTCATTACTTTGGAGACAGTACCTCTTGACACACCAAGCATTCAGGCACTTTCTGTTACACTAGCGCCTGCCATACGAGCACCAACAATTTGGCCTCTTTAAAAATCCAATAGGTCTGCCATTGGTATCAGGTTCTCATCGATGTTCTTACAATTCTGCAAAACAAACAGTTAATTTACATACACATATCACATAACACAAGTAATCAACTACAAAACATTACCATATGTCACGGTTTGCATGTATATAACATGTTCGAAGATTATGATGCCAAAACGTTAGGTGTTTCCATTATTTGGTCCAACTCCTGTATGTATATATATATATATATATATATATATATATATATATATATATATATATATATTGGTAGATTGGCTCACTCGGCTGTTCTCTGAGGTAGACACAGGGGAGCTCCAGACTGGAGACTTCCTTGCCTACAGACACCCAGCCAGAATAAAGACTCAGTGGTTGGTCATTTAGCTTCCCAAACCACACCCTTGAGAAGGGGATATGGAGGGTGGCCATCCTGCCCATCTCTTACAGCCTCTCACAGAAAACCCAACCCTGTCATGAACTATTAACATCTCATCACATAACATGCTGGCGAGAAACTTCTGGTTTCCACATCATGGAAGATAGCAACCTTCAGGACACATATCGCCCCTCACATATATTGCCAGTGACTCTGTCACATATTCCCCTCCTCTGCCCAAAGCCAGGGGTTTTGGCACCTTCAAACGCCAAACAGGGAATTCTGGAGAGGGCATCAGCATTACTGTGTAACTTCACAGGTCTATGCTCTACGTGGAAACTAAAGTCCTGGAGACCTAAGAACCACCTAGTCACCCAGACCTTCATATCCTCCTTTTCCTTTAACCATCTCAGAGGAGCATGGTCTGATACTAGTTTAAACACCTACGGTTTAATAGGTAATACTTCAGTGTATCCATGGCCCATTTTATGGCTAAACACTCTTGACAATGGCATAGTTTTTCTTACAGGAAAATTATTCCCGGCTCAGATACAGGATGGGATGTTCTTTACCATTTATTTTCCTGAGACCGCACAGCTCCCAAGTAAACTTCTGAAGCATCCGTCTAGACCACAAATTCTTTGCTGAAGTCTAGTGTGATATGGAGCAGCTTTTTACATAGGCCAGCTTCAGCTCCTGAAATGTCATCTCTGTCTCAGCAGTCCATTTGGACATAGTAGATTTGGAGCCTTTAACAAGATCTGCCAATGGTGCGGCAGTTATGGCAACATTTGTGATAAACCGCCGATAATTTCATGAAACGCCCTCACTTGATTTTTGGAAAGTGGTTGTGGCCAATTCTAGATTGTCTCGACCTTGTTTACTTTTGGTTTTATTTTGTCTTGCCCGATGAGGTAGCCTAAGTACTTTGCCTCTTCTTTCCCCATGACACTTTTTTGGATTTATGGTAAGCACCGCCTTTCTCAGAGCATCCAGAATCACCTGTATCTTTGTCACATTGGGGTAGGCTGCGGAATACTTCTTATGTGAAGCTAGGATCCAGTGCCTTTTTTTGGGTCGTCAAGTGGTCATCACATAAGGAGTTCTCACACTGCATACAGGATTTCACAGCCGAGACAGCAAAGTTTGTACAGCAAGTAGAAAAGTTCCTGTATCCTTCATATCATTTTGCACAGATGAGAAACTCTGCACTATATCTCCCAGCAGGGTTGATGAAATAAGAGTCCTTGATGCTGCTACATTAAACTAATTGCTTTTTTTCAGGGCTAATTCTGTCATAATAATACCACTCTTATCTGCAATTTGTGTAGGGTGAGGTGTGGCAATAGGTATAGCGCATTACATGCATCAAGTCAGGGATTATTGCTTTATAAATTCTAAGCCTTCCTGATGTTTCTTTCCTCTATGGACTCATTGACCGATTCATATTTTTTACGGTGATCTGTACTCTGAAATTCATCCAAGCTGCCAGTGTTACTTGCATTCCTCCAGAATATGTGGCTGCCACATACAAGAAGAAAAGCTTTAGGGCTGATTAAAATACGTTCTATATTCTACAATAATACTGCTGCTACCTGCAATTCATCTATGCTGTGGTGTTGCAGCAGGTATATTGTATGAGAGGCATCTTTTCAGGGATTATTGCCTTATAAATTCTAAGCCTTGCTATTGCTTTTTTCTATCCACTCATTGATCGATTCATGTATTTTACGGTAATCTATACTCTGAAATTCTTCCAAGCTGCCAATGTTACTTGCATTCGTCCAGACTTTGTGGCTGCCACATATAAGAAAAAAACTTTTCAGGGCCGATTTAAATACCTTCTACATTCTATAGTAATAACACTCTTATCTGCAATTAATCTACAGTGGGGTGCTGCAGTAGGTATAGAGTAGGACAGGCATCTAGTCAGGGATTATTGCCTTATAAATTATAAGCCTTTCTGTTGTTTTTTTCTATACGCTCATTGACTGATTGATGCTTTTTATGGTAATCTGTACTCTGAAATTCATTCAAGATGTCAGTGTTACTTGCATTCCTCCAGACTTTGTGGCTGCCGCACACTAGAAAAAACAACTTTTCAGGGCCGATTAAAATCCCTTCTATATTCTATAATAATAATGCTCTTATCTGCAATTTATCTACAGTGGGATGTTACAGTAGGTATAGCGTATAACAGGCATCTAGTCAGGGATTATTGCTTTATAAATTCTAAGCCTTGCTGCTGTTTTTCCATGCACTCATTGACCGATTCATGTACCTATGGTAAATTGTACTCTGACATTCATCAAAGATGGCAATGTTACTAGCGTTCCTCCAGATTTCGTTGCTGTCACATACAAGAAAAAATCTTTTTGTGGCCGGTTAAAATCTGTTCTATAATCTACAATAATACTGCTCTTATCTGAAATCCATGTAGGGTGAGGTGTGGCCATAGGAATAGTGTATGACAGGCATCTAGTCAGGGATTGTTACCTTATAAATTCTAAGCCTTGCTGCTGTTTTTTTTCTATGCACTTATAGCTTATAGACAGATTTATGTTTTTTACGGTGATCTGTACTCAGAAATTCATCAAAACTGGAAGTGTTACTTGCATTACTCTACAGTTTGTTGCTGAACGTACAAGAAAAAAAATTTCAGGGCAGATTCAAATCCCTTCTATATTCTACAATAATATCACTTTTATCTTCAATTCATTTACTGTGTGGTGTGGCAATAGGAATAGCATATGACAGCCATCTAGTAAGGGATTATTGCCTTATAAATTCTAAGCCTTGCTGCTGTTTTTTCCATGCATTCATTGACCGATTCATGCTTTTTACGGTGTTCTGTACTCAGAAATTCATCACAGCAGGCAAAATTAAATGATTTAATGTGTCCATTCAGTTTCTCTGTAGCATCTGTATGTAAGAGGCAATGGTGGTACACTTTATGCTACTGGAGCTGGAATTAACACTTCTGAACTCTACTGTGCTTTGTTTTCATCTATTTCTGGGTGGTTCTTGAAGTATGTTTGGGGTCACTGTCCTGCTGTAATACTCATGACCTAGGATACAAACCCAGCTTTCTGACCCTGGGCACGACATTGCGACCCAATCAGTGATGGAGTCAGGGTTACACAGATTAGCCTGACTGTTTTGCTAACTACACTACAATTAAGGGATCCTAACACTGGTAAGTAGCATCCGATGATTTTCTCACGTGAGTAATCAGATGTTATATGCAAATGACCCTTGGCTCAACCTCTGCTGCAAGTGTGATCCGAGTGTCATTTTACTGTCATCTGATTCTCTCGCATGCGAGAACGGATCACGGATGCTGAGAAGATGCTGAGAAGATGGAGAACTTAATTTTCCATCTTCTCCATTCTGTGATTCGTCATATATCGGACTGCACTTGGTTGCAGTACACCATGTTTCGGACTCTATTCTTATTGAACATTTGTTGCTGCCCTACGACTGTGGTTCCTCTGCTTTCCCTGGGTGCTGCTTTGGATTTGCTATGTGTTCCTTAAACTGCTATCATATTACTGTGGCCTCCCATGTGCTGAGTTCTCCACGTGCCTGCTGCACCAACACGTAGGTCCATGTGCCCACCCACACCAGAGGCTTTGTGGATCCACCTCACTTGGTGAGCCTAACAACAAGTAAGTACAAGGATAATTAACTGAAAATTATCAATACTAGTACAATTTATCAATATACTCAAAAAAGTATTTTCAAGGTGGTGAGAATTTTTAGATGTAATTCCAAATCTTACCACAAGGGTAAATTTGTTCTCCATCACCAATTATGCCACAGCTCCATTGCTGTAATTGACAGTGGTGTACATACAGTCCAAAGGGCCTTGGTAAAAAATTTGGACCTCAGACCCCACTTGCATATTGATCAAATGTATAGGCCCTTGTAGCGTTCTAGATTCTATAAGGACATATGTGTTCACCCTAATGTAATGTCTTCTGTCTTAGCTTCTTCTTGTAATTATCTTCCCCATCCTGGGCCCTTTCCAGCAATAATGTCTCCTCTCCTGTCCTCCTTGGTCCCATATTATAAAATGTTAACACATCATTGACCCCTTACTGGTAGAATGTTCTCCATCCTGGTATAATATCTCCCATCCTGGTATGATATCCCCAATCCTGGTATATAATGTTCCCATTCTGGTATAATATTCCTTATTCTTGTATAATGTCCTCTATCCTGGTATAATATCCCCCATCCTGCTATAATGTCCCCATTCTGGTATAATGTTCCTTATTCTGGTATAATGTCCCCATTCTGGTATAATGTTCCTTATTCTGGTATAATGTTCCCATCCTGGGATAATGTTCCTTATTCTGGTATAATGTCCCCATTCTGGTATAATGTTCCTTATTCTGGTATAATGTTCCCATCCTGGGATAATGTTCCTTATTCTGGTATAATGTCCCCATTCTGGTATAATGTTCCTTATTCTGGTATAATGTCCCCATCCTGGTATAATGTTCCTTATTCTGGTATAATGTTCCCATCCTGGTATAATGTTCCTTATTCTGGTATAAGGTCCCCCATCCTGTTATAATGTCCCTATTCTGGTATCATGTTCCTCATTCTGGTATATTGTTCCCCATCCTGGTATAATGTCTCTATGTATTCTTGTACAATGTCCCACCCTTCCTGGTATAATGTCTCCCATCCTGTTATAATGTCCCCCAATCCTGGTATAATGTCCCTATTCTGGTATAATGTCCCCCCATCATGGTATAGTGTCTCCCCATTCTGGTATAATGCCCCCCATCCTGATCCCCTTCCTTTTTTCTTCAGCATATTTAAAAAGAAACAAATGATTTTACTCACTTACCCCCACTACTTCAGCTTGCTGGCTCAGGCAGCGCATGATGTCACTGCCCTGCGCCGCACATCCAGGTGTGTCAGTGGGCCCCTTTTCCACATGGACCCGGTTGTGCTTACAGAGGGTACCATCATGATGCCACTGCTCATTGCCTTTTCAGGTTAATGCAGTATTGCCATCTAGAGGCAGATATAGTAATTGCTTTGGTTTACATTTTTAGGTCCAAAAGAAAAAAAATCAAATGCACTTTGATTTGACTGAAAAGATCAAGACAAATTACAGTGGAAAATTCACTGAAAGTCCTTTTATTCATTCTTTTATTTATTTATTTATTTCTTTATTTTTTTTGTTTATTTTCATTTTTAATTTTAAGGTTGGCTATGCCCGATAATCCCTAAAAAAAAACCTTAAAGTCTTCATGAAAGAGCTGCACATGTTTATAAACTGTGATCTTTAATCCAACACAACTAAAGATTGGATATTTGGCAGTTTTCCATTCACCCTCACACCAATATATTCCAGCAGTGTTTGTTTTCTTACTGTATCTTTTGATTTTGTGTCAAACAGTTTTACAAGTATAAATCTCAGATTTAATCTTTTTATTTATTTTATTGGTTCATGTAGCACAACTAATTTCTGCAGCCATCATCGCTGTCCCCATTGGGGCTCGCCATCTATATCCCCTATCAGTGCGTTTTTCAAGTGTAGGAGGAAACCAGAGTACCTGGAGGAAAACCACATAAAAGTACTTATCGTGTCTCACTTGTCATTTCCATATTCAATTCCATTCCATTTAGTTTTAGCAATAAAACAATTATTTATTGTACATTTTGTCACCAAAGTGCGCCTGTTTTTCCACTCAAATCCTGCAGATAACCATAGTATAACTGCCCATATCCCCCACAACAGCTTGCAACTTATTTTGCTGCACATACCAGTCTAAGGTTATGTGCACACGATGCGTTTTTGATGCATTTTTGCGGCTTTTTTTACGCTCGGAAATACTCCAAAAACACAATGGAATTCTAAAGCAAGGCAACGCAATGACAATCCTGAAGTGTTGTGCACATGACCCGTAAATTTCCGTCCCTATTTGCAGCGTTTTATTTTCTGCAGGATGTCAATTCTTTTTGCGTTTCGGCAGCGGTTTTGACTCATTGACTTCAGTTGAGTCATTCAAATTGCAGATATGCTGCCAAAAACACTGCAAATTATGAAAGGGAAATTATGTCAGAAGGAGGAAGTGTGTGTGGGGGGAGAATAAGTGTGTGTCCCTGCGTGTGTGTAAGGGGCAGAGCCAGGGCCGTAGTCGTGGTTGAGTATAACTGGTTACCCGTGCCCCGGCCTCCCGTCACATACAAACAATGTCCCTTTTCTTGCATACCTTCGGCTGCACCCTCTGCACAATCAGGGTCCCGTCGGCGCTGCTGAAGTTCAGCTACTGGTGTTGTTGAGCCCAAAGAGACAGAGTCCATTTCAAACTGTAAACGAAGAACATTACTTGGTTTCAATCGCAGTACATCCACATCAGTTACAGCATCAACACAGAGTACGGCATCATTCAAAATCTGTTACTTTCCCTGTGTCTTCACTTATTCCTTCCAGGGCTTCCCCGGGTCGTGCCAAACCGTTCGTTACTGCAGCATCCTCCCTGTCCAGCATGACTACTCTTAGGAGATATCTCATCTGTTTCCCCCCCAGATAGAAGGGCTTCCACCCATGTAGATAGCTGCCACATTTTTGGAACGACCTGCGTCTATTCTGCTGCACTTCTTTTGCTGTAACTCTCTGACCCACTGGCACTGGACGGCTGAGCCCTCTTCATAGGATGCTGTGTATCTGCTGCGCTGTCCCGGGCTTTTAAGCCCCATGGGACACCTGGAGCTCTCAGGTCCCTCTGAGCTGTACCAGCTCCCTGTCTTAACTGAGATAAATTCCCAGCATATACTGATCTTGCTATAATCCATTGCATTGCCTGACTTAAAAAAAAAACAAAAAACACTTCTCCACATAAAATAGTGTTTTATCAGCAAGAGATTATCACTGAAGGACTTTGTGCCTTTTGGTCCAACCCGCCCCCTTCATTGATTGGTCAGTTTGCTGACAATGCATAGTGTATACAGAAAGCAGCCAATCAGTGGTGTGGGCGGGGTTATGCACAGCTCAGCATTTGATCTCTGCTAGATCTCCAGCAGAGAAAACTGTGATATCACAACTGCTGCACCCAGTAAACTAAGTGACACATCGCTGGAATCAGTGTCTCTCCCCCTACAT
This sequence comes from Ranitomeya variabilis, assembly GCF_051348905.1. NCBI lineage: Eukaryota > Metazoa > Chordata > Amphibia > Anura > Dendrobatidae > Ranitomeya > Ranitomeya variabilis. Next base: position 203,960,023 of record NC_135233.1, read on the forward strand.
CATGATGCTATCAGATTATAAAGCTGAAAGATTCACTTTAGAGAAAAAAGAGATAGAGTAATAGATAGAAAAAGAAGGAAGACCCACCACCACTATTGGAAATCCATATTGGTGTCTTTATTACTAGAGATACATGACACTAGTTACTTGACTACTTAAAGTATTCTATTTTGCAATCTACTGCTTCTCAACACTGCAACACAGTAATGTCATAAGATTTCTAAGTCCTAAGACATAGATGGTATGTGGACTTCTGCTTTAGCAAAATTCTATAGTGACAGCAAATGGATTAAAGTAGTGTGTGAACAAAAACAGATCGCGAAGAAAGGTTATATAGATTTCATAGAAATGCCACATTTTCACATAATGTAAATAGAATGCGAAGAACAGCAGATTGTAAACTCAGGATGTGGTTACACATAAGACCAACAGTGCATGAAGTCTTAGAGAAATGTTCTGTAGATACTTACAAAAATACTGAAATCACTTTTTGTCTTAAAGTTGTGCAGTTGAAAACAATTTATGAATGGTTGCAAGATGGCAAAAACTCGTATCTTAAAACAATTGGGTAGTAAGGCGGTATTGTTTGAGTATTTAGTAGATTATTTTTACAAAGGCAACAAAATCATGTTTGCCAGCCGTGCCGAAAAGTCTAAGACTTCCAAAAAAGAGAACTCCCAAACTCTTTGTGAAAGAGGTGTAGAGAGAAATGGTCTTAAATAGGAAAACTGTTATTGGAAACTCTTCTCTGACCAGGACTTGTAGAAAAGTCAGCAAGTGTGAAATAAATGACTGAACGGTGTATATGGAAATTTATCGCAGTCTGATTGAGAGATTGCAGCCAGGGACACCATTTTCTGAAACAATCCAGTGTTTCAGAGAAAATATACTTTAAAGATCAAACTGGAGACGATGGCCTAAGACCAGACTAATTTGGCCGCCTCTTCCCAGCACCTCTGCAGGTGATTGCCACATGTACGTAGTGAGTAGACCTGTCAATCACCTCCAGTGACGTGAGGCTTCTATGTCTAAATTTGATATGTTGTAAGTCTCATCCTACAATTCAAAAACTGGTGACAAGGAATCTGTCATCAGCTTTACGGTTCATAATTTAAGGGCGGCATAAGCTAAGGACCGAGACCCTGATTCCAGTGCTGTTCCACTTGGTAGGCTTCTTGCTGCAGTTTGATGTGCTGCTGCTTTGTTCGTCCTTTTAATGATGAGCTCTGTATAACCCCCGTCCATATAATTTCATTGAGCGTGGGGCACGTGGTTGCTGAGGGTAAGGGGTGGGGAGAGCTCAGAGGAGCGATGTGCTTGTAAACATTTTTTTTTACCTCTAACTTTATGTGTTTACATTGTCGCTAGCCAATCAGGACGCCGGAAACATCCACAATGTCCTAACACAATGGATTGTGTCAGTTGAGGTCACGTAAAAGATTGTTTCCTCCTACACATGACAAAGCTAAGAGGTTGAACTTCACCATATCCAATCTGTTGACCACAGAAATGCTGCCTTTCCATCTGGTAGATACAAATGGTTTCCAAAAGCTTATGGCTAGTGTTGAGCGATACCGTCCGATACTTGAAAGTATCGGTATCGGATAGTATCGGCCGATACCCGAAAAGTATCGGATATCGCCGATACCGATACCCGATACCAATACAAGTCAATGGGACACCAAGTATCGGAAGGTATCCTGATGGTTCCCAGGGTCTGAAGGAGAGGAAACTCTCCTTCAGGCCCTGGGATCCATATTAATGTGTAAAATAAAGAATTAAAATAAAAAATATTGATATACTCACCCGTCCGGAGGCCCCTGCACCTTACCGCTGTTAACCGGCAGCCTGCTTTGCTTAAAATGAGCGCGTTCAGCACCTTCCATGACGTCACGGCTTCTGATTGATCGCGTGCTGCTCATGTGACCGCCACGCGACCAATCACAAGCCGCGACGTCATTCTCAGGTCCTAAATTCCTAGAATGTTCTAGATCTATGTATGCCAGAGCGCATGTCACCACAGACACTTTGATGAGTAAGCATGGCCAAGGGAGTTATATCTCACTGACTGGGCACTGGGTGGCTCTGGTGGCTGTGGGGACAGGCTGAGAAGGTGCTGTTCCATAAGTCTCAGAATTCCAAAGGCTTGCAGGACAAACCTCTAAATTTCACACTTCCTCCACTGATTCTTCCTCCTCCTCTACCTCCTCTCGGGCCTCCACCTGCACCCTCAACCTCTGCCTTAGTGAGACACACGTTCCAACAGTGCAGAGTGAATCCCCACCACCTCTGTACTGCGATGTATGACTTGTCATGATTAAGGGAGCTTAGTCTCCAGAAACGGGTTGAGATTCACACTCACATGGTTTGTGCTGAAGTGTAGTGTATTTTTCCTAAATTTCAATAGCCATTTTGCTATTCCCACTTCATGTATTTCACATTGTTATGCTTTAACACAATTGAGTGCAGCCATTTTCGTATTTTGATATATAAGATGCTTTTTTTGGTATGCACCTGTTCAGTCTAGTTCTTGATGTGCCAGTCAGTTTTTCTGTTATTTATATGCTAAGCTTTCTGACTGAGCATTCCGCCCGTCACCATGTTCGGTGATTTGGTGATCGTAATCCGATCCAAACATTGAATTATTCGCTTAGTGGTTGACATCTGTCTGAGATGGTTTAGTGAATCCTGCATTGAGCAGGGAGTTGAACATGATGACCCTGGAGATCCCTTCCAACTCTAATAATCTATAAAGTCAGACAGGTATTCTGGCAGAGACCAGGTATCCACCCTGGCTAGCCGGGTGCCCAAGCAGTGTTGACAGCACTCACTCCACCTTACCACCACCAGAGTCTGCCAGTCCACTATGGGATTGTGCAGTGTAAGCCAAGATAGTCCAAGAACCAGAGGAGATGGCAGACCCTCTAGCACATAGCAATAATTAATTTTGAGAGCATGGCCCCTACTTGCAGACGTATCACTCGAACGACCTGAGTAAATTTCCCTTGGCTCAAGGGTGCAGAGTTACTGGTGATTATGAGCATTGGTCTAGACAGGTTATTTGGATTGAGACCCTGGTCCTGGGTGAACCTGTTATCATTTAAATTAAATCCCACCCCACTGTCCTGTCCAGAAAGGATGAAATTGCCACTTTACTTTTTCCTCCACTTTGACCTCCGCTAAGCCCACCAGCATCAGGGACTTATCAACAGCATTCTGGAATGCTGTAGATAAGCCCCCAATATATCCTAAAAGATGAGAAAAAGAGGTTAGATTATACTCACCCAGGGGAGGTCCCGGTATGATGGGCATCGCGGTCCATCTTCTTACGATGACATCCTCTTCTTGTAGTCACGCTGTGGCTCCGGTGCAGGAGTACTTTGTCTGCCCTGTTGAGGAAAGAGCAAAGTACTGCAGTGCGTAGGTGCCGGGAAAGGTCAGAGAGGCCCAGTCCCTGCGCACTGCAGTACTTTGCTCTGCCCTCAACAGGGCAGACAAAGTACGCCTGTGTCAGAGCCGCAGCATGAAGACAAGAAGAGGATGTCATCTGATGAAGATAGGAGGCGCCGGACCGTGACACCCATCAGATCAGACCAGGACCGAGACTGCTCCTGGGTAAGTATTATCTAATCTCTTTTTCTCATCTTTCAGGATACATCGGAGGGCTTATCTACAGCATTCCAGAATGCTGTAGATAAGCCCCTGATGCTGGTGGGCTTAGCTCACCTTCGATTTTGGGGGTGACAGGTTCCCTTTAAATAATTTTCCTATCCACATTTGTTTGCAGGGCAATTGCCCTGCTCTTACCCCCAATTTGGCATCCTTTTGCAGCCTCCTAGCCCTGACCATGACCATTTTGCAGCCATTTTAAAGCACCAAAGTTTGGGTTCCCATTGACTTTTATTGGCTTCGGGTCTGGGGTCAAGTTCAAGGTCAAGTTCGGACCCAAACTGAACTTTTCACTGCATGTTCGTCGAACCCGGCAAACATGAACATCCACGGGTTCACTCAACTCTACTTCTAACCAGTGCAGGAGTTTGTGAAACCAGACAATGAGATCTTCTGGCCCCTTTAGGTTGTGGTATCTCTGTGATATACTATTCCATAATGCACCCAACTGTTTCACTTGATAGAATTAGTGAAACCTCCTCTTTAAGTTGTACATCCAAGATCAGTTCAAGCAATACATGACATCCAGGATAGAGAATAATGTACAGACATTTTTTTTTTCGATTGTATGTTCAGTTTTCATAACAAGTATATGACAGATAAGTGGGAATGATTAAGATGGGAGCAAAGAAATATAGAAGAATATACAGAACTCAGAAAAAAACAAATAAGAAATGTGTCAATCATGTCTTACTGACTTCATGTACAGTACAGACAAAAAGTTTGGACACATCTGCAGAATGGGCTAAAATTCCTTTGGAAACAATTCACACCTTGTATGAATCCATACCTCGGAGAATTGAGGCTGTAATCGCCGCAAAAGGTGGACCTACACGATATGAAACTAACTTTTGTTGATGTTTCCAGGTGTTTCTATTATTTGGTCCAACCCCTGCATATACTGTATTTCTTAAATCCTTGTCCTGGCATTCAGTCTACATAAAAAACAGTCTCAGTGACTAGTTTCCAGTATCTATCACTACAGTGGTGGCCTACTGAAGTCTTTGCTCTCAGGCTTCTTATAATGCCACACTATGCTGAACAGAGCATAGTGCATAATGGGCAAAGAAATAAAGCCCTGTTTCCCTTGTGTGGTTGTACAGAATGGTGCTTATTAGCCTCATTCATAAAAAAAACTATTAGTAAAACCGGTAACCTGTGTAACACACACTCACTACAGGGTAAAGGAAAAAGGGAACACCCACTAGGGGGAGATGTTGCACCCACACCCAACTGGTCCCTTTACAGACTAGAAAGACCCTTAATTCAAATCACCACCTTGGACGTGGCTCCCCAAAAGGTCATCAAGGTGTTACCTCTTGAGGAACCAGAGGGGAGGCCGCAAAGCACTGCCAATAAGAGGAGAGGAAAATGTGCAGGAAGATTAAGAACACCCATGGCTAGAAAATTTAAACACATTCATATAAGATAGAATGGAAACACTAAATAGAGACAAAAATAAATTGAACTAGAATAATCTCCTAGAAACCTGAAGAGGAACTGGGAAGGAAAACAGACTCACTGAAGAAGTTCAACTGGTATTTGCCATGCAAAGTAAACCCCTTAGCTGAAGCGCTGGAACTCCTAAACCAAAGTCGACCAAGAGATATAGCCAGCAAGGAAGTGCAGTGTAGGGTAAATATATGAAACTCAACCCAGAATGTGATAGGGTAGACCAAAAGGGAGCAAAATGGAAAACACCTGGAGAGGAGCAAACCAAGAATGGGGAAGAAAGACAATTGGAACCATCAGCTTTTGGACATGGAAGAAAAGGAAATAGCTCAGCAAAAAGGGGAACCGACCATGTAGCATCAGGTTAGCAGATTGAATTCCCAAGCCAAGCCATGACAAAACCGACTTTGTTGCCCATATAAACCAATTAGAGCTCAGCTTTAATTTTATTATCAAATGAGAAGAAATGAGTGAGACCCATTGTATCCTTCCATGTCAGTTGAGTGGTTCTGGTTTTGAAGGTTATGTAGCATTGTGTGTTAATTTGTTCAACGAGTTGTATTCAATTCTTTGAAGAATTGTAATAATGGAGACATGTACACAATGGTTCCAGCAAAAACAGCCCACATGGTTTGTTGTGGAAGTGGCATAACGCTGGAATGTGCAAACAAGGCAATTGCTTCAGACATCCAGGAGGGGGTTTGTGAAAAGTACAAGGAAATTGATGAGAAGAAGATGATGATCCCAGCAGGTCACAGGTCAACATGTACTGGAGCACCCTCATCTGAAGACATATGTACCATCAGTTGTGAAAAAATAAAATCAGGGGGATACTGTATATGATTTCAGAAGGCATTTTGAACCAGTCAATGATATATCTTGTAAAATGATGCATGGACCCATCTTATTCGGTTTTATAGTTGGTAGAATAGGTACATTCACCGAAGCTGCTCCAACTGTCACATTATGATCCAAACATCATTGTTGATCTATGAGTTGTGAGGATTGTGAGTCCAACAGTCTTTGTCTACTTGTTCAAGACATTTTAAGAATTTCTGATCAAAAAATACATTATGAATATCCATCCTACCAATATTGCACTAACAGCATTATAAATAGAGTGGATGGTAAAAGGGAAGGATGGTAACACTGTGTAACAATATCAGTAAAGTAATAAAAACCTTGTTGAGATGAATTTGTACTTTACCAGCGTCAAAGCAACATATTGGACAATCATTTTTATTAACTGTTCATCTATGTGCATACTTCTTTGCCTCAAGGAGGTTCTTCCTCTGCCTACTTTAATAAGATAACAAAAGCCTAAAGTATTTTGGAAATAAGGGAAAAAAGCCAACCTGCTTTAAAGGGAGTCAGCATAATTTCAAGCCCTAAACTATTTATATGCACAAGTAGATCTTTCAAAGACAAGTCCAGCAATACCTTTACATGGGCAAGTTTCCTCCTCCACTACTGAAAAATCATCATGTGAATTGATATGCAAATTAGAGTGTAGATCTGAAGCCTCTGTCATTTCAACTCTTTTTCTCACCCAGTGCCACCTCCTGCTGCTTGACTGATGGCTCAATTGCATAGTCACAGGGCATAGAAGCTGTCAGTCAATCAGGAAGAGGAGATGCTAGGTGTTATGGACCTGGTGGTTAGGAGCACCCGGAATGACCTGATGAGTAAACTCAAAATCGGGACTAGCTCTGGGAAAGTGGGAACTCTGCTGACCGCAAACCCTACTCCTATCACACACACTAGAAATAGCCGTGGAGCGTACCTAACTCTCCCTAGACGCCTCTTCACAGCCTAAGAGCTAACTACCCCTAAAGATAGAAATAGAAGCCTTACCTTGCCTCAGAGAAATTCCCCAAAGGTAAAGACAGCCCCCCACATATATTGACTGTGAGTTAAGAGGAAAGTCACAAACACAGGAATGAAACAGGTTTTAGCAAAGGAGGCCAGACTTAACTAAATAGTAAGAGGAAAGAAAAGGGAACTATGCGGTCAGCACAAAAAACTACAAAAAAAGCCACGCAGAGTAAGCAAAAAGACTCCCCACACCGACTCACGGTGTGGAGGTGCCACTCTGCACCCCCAGAGCTTCCAGCTAGCAAGGGAATGTCATGATAGCAAGCTGGACTAGAATTTAGCAGTACTAAGAAATATATTCAGGAAGCAGTAACAACAAATGAACTAGCAAAGACTTAGCTTCTGCTGGAGTAGACAGGTCCTCAGAGAAGTCCAAGAGAGATCTGAACCAATACTGAAACATTGACAGCTGGCATGAAGTAACGATCTGAGTGGAGTTAAATAGGGAAGCCAGCATAGCAATAAACGAGGGCAGCTGATAAAGCCAACCTCAGTGACCAGCAGTTCCGCTCGAAGCCACCAGAGGGAGTCCAAGAGCAGAACTAACCAAAGTACCATTCAAGATACTTCAGATCTAGTCCTTTAACCTCAATTACATGTCAATTCAAATGCTCATTTCACACAATCATTGTAATCATTGTATCATAGTATGTTAGCGTTTGAAGGGACCTAGGCTAGCCTGGGTGGATACCTGGTCTTTGCCGAAATACCTCTCTGACTTCACAGAATCATAGAATGTTAGAGTTGGAAGGGACCTCCAGGGCCATCGTGTCCAACCCACTGCTCAATGCAGGAGTCACTAAACCATCCCAGACAGATGTCTGTCCAGCCTCTGTTTGAAGACTTCCATTGAATGAGAACTCATCACCTCTCATGGCAGCCTGTTCCACTCATTGACCACTCTCACTATCATAAAGTTTTTCTAATATCTAAGCTGTATATTCTCCCTTTCAGTTTAATTCCACTGCTTCTCGTGTTTCCTTGTGCAAATGACAGTAATAATGATCCCTCTACACTGACATCCCTTCAGATATTTGTAGACAGCTATTAAGTCTCCTCTTATCCTTTTTTTTTGCAAGCTAAACATTCCCAGATCCTGTAACCATTCCTTGTAGGACATACTTTGCAGTCCGCTCACCATCCTGGTCGCTCTTCTCTGAATTTGCTCCAGGTTTTCAATTTCTTTTTTAAAATGTGGTGCCCAGAACTGGACACAGTATTCCAGATGAGGCCTGACCAAGGAGGAGTAGAGGGGGATAATTACTCCACATGATCTAGACTCTATGTGTCACGCTGTGACTGTCCTGGTGTGACACGACCTGGCGGGTCGGTCACAAAATGGTGAAACACACAAGGGTACACCGGGGACACTTTAACAACGGTGGGCCCTGTCGGTAGGGAACGGGGAATGGGCACCTCCTGCACTCACCTGAGGCTGTGCCCTGATCTTGCTACCGTCCCTATACGGGTTCTTTCAACCTGTCACCGACCAGGATACCTTGTCCCTCACTTGCCCTGCTCTAATCCCTATGTAGGAAACTGGCAGGTGAGAGCACTGGTCCCACTGCTGCACTAATACAACACCGGGAAAGTTACACAACAAAGGGACAAAAAAAAATAACAGCACACTTAGCTTTCTCTGCTGCAATGCACCGCACAGCAGAGTAAGGCATCTGGAATGAGTATTCAGCTGTAGAACAACAGCACTCAGCAAGCTCCTATTCCAGCAAGGTTGGTATCCAAAGGACCTGTATAACCAACAGTCAGCTGATGCACCAGGTGACCTTTTAAAGGAAGGTGGGAGTTGTCACCACCCACAACAGCAGAACAAACTGCAATGCAATTACACAAGCGGCCACCGGGGAAAAACTGCATTAACCCCCGATGACCTGAAAGGAATAAAGGTTTACATCTGAAGGAAGCCAGATCTGCCACAGATCCAAACATGGATCGTGACACTATGCTTCTCTTAATGCATTCAAGAATTGTGATTGCCTTTTTTGCTGCTGCATCACACTGTTGACTCATGTGCAGTCTGTAATCTATTAGTATAACCAAGTCTTTTTCACACCTGCTGTTGCTTAGTTCTATTCCTCCCATTCTGTAGATGTAATCTTTGATTTTTCTTTCCCAGAGGAACAGACTGGCCATGAATAAGTATTGCTGGACTTGTCTTTGAAAGAGCTACATGTGGAAATAGATAGTTTCAAGTGTGAAATTCTGATGAGATTCCCTTTAAGGGTACCTCCCATTACACAGAAGACGAGATATAGGTTTAGCAGCAAATGGTGATTTCCCACTTGGAATTGTATATATACTATAACATTATAATTATGTGGGGTTTGTCAACAGTAAACAGGTTGTGAAAAAGATGCCTTCAGAATTTTTCCTGAAACACCAATCAAATTAAGTGAATGGCTTTGCAGCCCTTTATTGTAATGATTTATGTGGGTCCAAGTTGTTGGATCACTATTGATCATGATGCTATGGCATATCCAAGCTATCTGCCATCATTTTTCTTAGTGGAAAACATTTTCTTCTGGCTTTGTTCCTTTTTTCTGTTGCCATATACTCTGACATTTCAAAATCATGCTATTGGTATCCTGCACTGAAAGTTCGGGTCCATACGTCACTCTATACAGCTCTTATTCAGGACTATTAAAGATGGTCAAACCTCTTGAAAGATGAATTCACCATATTTGGAAAATATTCCAATTGCTTAAAAAGATGTGTATAACACTTTGAGATCTCCTAGAACTTTTGACATCCCCTTCCAAACTCTTTTATACAAACACAACCTTATTAGTGTCAAAGTAAACTTTATTTATGGCTAATGGTAATCATTTTTTGCAGCTGTTTTGTCAAACACTATGTTAGGCTACTTTCACACTAGCGTCGTTTTGAATACGTCGCAATGCGTCATTTAGGAGAAAAAACGCATCCACATGTGCGACAGATGCGTTGTGTTTTGGCGGACCGTCTGCACAAAAAACGTTATATGTAACTTTTTTTGTGCATCGTGTCCGCCATTTCCGACCGCGCATGCGTCGCCGGAACTCCGCCCCTTCCTCCCCGGACATTACAATGGGGCAGCGGATGCATTGAAAAACTGCATCCGCTGCCCCCGTTGTGCTACTTAACACACTGTCCATCAGGCCGACGGTTTGCGATGGCCGGTACCTACAGACTAGTGTGAAAGTAGCCTTAGGGGTCGAGTTCCCGCTTCTGCACAGGGGGAATCACGAACCATCTCCACTGCAGTCTCCCATTCTTCTCCAGCCACAGTGGAGCCTGCTCAGCAGAGACGTCGGTCCCAGCATCTGGCTCAGCCTGATATGGTGCGGATGGTTACTGCTGCCTTTCCAGCCTCAGCCATTGTAGCCAGTACTGGTCAGCGTCGAGCAGATGTCTCTGGGACTAAGTCCTGCTTTTCCCCTTCTGAGCATGCCCAGTGTAAGTCCTGTCATTGGAGGTCGGGGGTCACATACTCAGGTACTACAGCAGCTCCCATTGGTCCTCTAGGAAGGTCCTGAAGTGGCTCAGGTACTGTAGCAGCTCCCATTGGTCCTCTAGGAAGGTCCTGTAGTTGCTGCAGCTATAAAAGGTTCACATGGCCGTGCGCTAGTATCAACTAAGTTGTGTGTTCTGCGCCAGTGTGGTCATGTAAATGTGGTTTCAGGGTTCGGCTGAAATAAGCCCCTAGAATACCGGCACCTCCGGAGAGGAGTTTTGCGTGTGCTATTCTGACTGCATGACCACTGTTCACTCTATTTGGTAGCTGTGCTCCTCTGTGAGGTTAACAGAGCACAGCGTTCTTTTGTCTTAAGTGACTCTGTGAAGTAACATGTTTCACCTATACCGCCATATAGTACCGTCAGTTACTAGCAGCGGGTTTTACTCCTGTACGGTGGACCCCGGGTTGCGAACACACCTATTACTCTCTAAATATATATTTGGTGTGTTCCGCCAAACCCTAACATAATACTAGCACCAGGGTCTGGCTAGTAAATGGCGGATAAACAGCAATCTTTGCTGTGCATCCAGCAGCTGGAGGGTAGGTTGGTGGCTCTTGAGTACTCAACCTCAGCAGTAGATGTTACCGCAGTTGCTGTTCAGGCTGCTAGCGTGGCTGCAGCAACCTTGTCCTCTGCCACCCTGGTTCCAACTCTTTCTCGCCTCCCGCTGCCAGAGAAATTTTCTGGAGATAGTAAATCTTGTAGAGGTTTCGTGAGCCAGTGCTCTATACATCTCGAGCTTCTGGCCGCACGTTTCCCCACAGAGCGTGCATAGGTGGGATTTAGAGTATCTCTTCTGTCGGACAGGGCGTTGGAGTGGGCTACGCCGCTGTGGGAGCGTGGCGATCATGTGGTGCAGAGTGCTCCGCTGTTCCTGAGCACTCTGAAACAGGTCTTTTTAGGACCTCGAGCCACCCATGATATGGCGCTCCAACTGTTGGCATTGACTCAGGGCTCTTCCTTGGTCAGCCATTTTGCCATCCGCTTCTGTACCCTAGCATCTGAGCTGCAGTGGTCGGATGAAGCCCTTATCCCTATATTTTGGAGGTGGCTGGCTGACCACGTGAAGGATGCTCTGGTCACTAGGGAGATTCCCGCCACACTGGAGGAGTTAATAACTGTCCACTCGTATTGACCTCCGTTTTCACGAGCGGAGGTTAGAGCGAGCCCAGTGTAGGCAGAGGTTTCGGCTGGCTCCCACCTTCGCCAAACCTTTGGAATCTTCGGTCCTGGTCCCTGAGTCACATGAGGCCATGGAAGTGTCACGAGTAGTGTTGAGCGATACCGTCCGATACTTGAAAGTATCGGTATCGGAAAGTATCGGCCGATACCGGCAAAGTATCGGATCCAATCCGATACCGATACCCGATACCAATACAAGTCAATGGGACTCAAGTATCGGACGGTATTCCTGATGGTTCCCAGGGTCTGAAGGAGAGGAAACTCTCCTTCAGGCCCTGGGAACCATATTAATGTGTAAAAGAAAGAATTAAAATAAAAAATATTGCTATACTCACCTCTCCGAGGGAACCGGCAGCGTTGTTTGCTTAAAATTCGCGCTTTTCTTTCCTTACGTGAAGTCCCGGCTTTGTGATTGGTTGCGTCGCAGTCACATGGGCGACGCAACCAATCACAGCAAGCCGTGACGTAATTTCAGGTCCTTAAGGATTTTAAAATTACGTCCCAGCTTTGTGATTGGTTGCGTCGCAGTCACATGGGCGACGCAACCAATCACAAGCCGTGACGTCACGGGAGGCTGGACACGCGAGCATTTTAAAATGCGCGCTTGTCCAGCCTCCCGTGACGTCCCGGCTTGTGATTGGTTGCGGCGCGGTCAACCAATCACAAGCCGGGAGGCTGGACACGCACGCATTTTAAAATGCGCGCTTGTCCAGCCTCCCGTGACGTCCCGGCTTGTGATTGGTTGCGGCGCGGTCAACCAATCACAAGCCGGGAGGCTGGACACGCGCGCATTTTAAAACCAGCATGAAGAGCTGAATATTTTCTCATGACATTTAAGAGACTTGTCACGGTGACCAGGCTGTACTTTCTACAGGCAGCATCTTAAAAAGCAGAAGGAAAGCAGATAGAACTAGAGATTTTTAGAAAAAGAGTCAGCATAACTTATTGATTTATACCCCTGGTCACTTTATGGATATAAGTCTAGAGAGAAGTATCACTCAATGACTAACACCCATCCTTTTATGCCAGCGCGCGCATTTTAAAATGCGCGCGTGTCCAGCCTCCCGGCTTGTGATTGGTTGACCGCGCCGCAACCAATCACAAGCCGGGACGTCACGGGAGGCTGGACAAGCGCGCATTTTAAAATGCGCGCGTGTCCAGCCTCCCGTGACGTCACGGCTTGTGATTGGTTGCGTCGCCCATGTGACTGCGACGCAACCAATCACAAAGCCGGGACGTAATTTTAAAATCCTTAAGGACCTGAAATTACGTCACGGCTTGCTGTGATTGGTTGTGTCGCCCATGTGACTGCGACGCAACCAATCACAAGCCGGGACTTCACGTAAAGGAAAGAAAAGCGCAAATTTTAAACAAAGAACGCTGCCGCTTCCCTCGGTAAGGTGCAGGCTGCGTCGGAGAGGTGAGTATAGCAATATTTTTTATTTTAATTCTCTCTTTTACACATTTTTACATTAATGTTGTTTCGATACCGATACCCGATACCACAAAAGTATCGGATCTCGGTATCGGAATTCCGATACCCGCAAGTATCGGCCGATACCCGACACTTGCCGGTATCGGAATGCTCAACACTAGTCACGAGCAGGATCGAAGTCCTGGACGCTCGTGCACTCACGGTCTGTCATGTTTGCCAGCAGTCAGGACATCTTGCCACCAGATGTCCCCAGTGGTCGAGGAAACACCAGCATCTAGTGGTAGAAGGTGGAGGTACACTAGACATGGCGACGTTTGCCTCCAAATTGTCCTTTAAGGGGTCAATTACTATAGGCTCATTCTCCCACTCGGTAGAGCTCTGCGTGGATTCTGGGGCGGAGGGCAATTTTATGTCTTCTGCCTTCGCCCAATGTCACGCAATTCCCCTGGTAATGCTAGCTCAACCAGTTACCGTACAAATGGTGAATGGGTCGACACTGCCCTCTCAGATTACACACCAGACCATCCCATTCACTCTGTCCATGTCGCCATCTCATTAGGAGATTATATCTCTGCTCATCATTCCTGAGGGAATTGATGAGGTCCTGTTAGGGATACCTTGGCTACGGTACCACTCTCCTCATATTGAGTGGTCCACAGGCAGAATTTTGGGATGGGGTGAATCTTGTGGGGGTAGATGTCAGAGGGAATGCATTCAGGTTGCTACTACTGAGGTACCCACAGATCTATCCTCTAACCCAAGCAATATTGACCCTTTGCTGATGTGTTCTCCAAAAGGGCTGCGGAGACCCTTCCGCCTCACCGCCCCTATGACTGTCCTATAGACCTCTTGCCTGGTGCTGAGCCTCCCTGGGGTCCAGTCTATCCGTTATCTCTCCCGGAGATCGAGGCGATGTCACAGTACATCCAGGAAAATTTAGCAAGGGGAACCATTAGGAAGTCAGTGTCACCTGCAGGGGCTGGGTTCTTCTTCATGCACAAGAACGGGGAACTACATCTATGTATAGGCTGCAGGGGTCTTAACACCATCACCGTTAAGAATAAATATCCCCTGCCCCCGATATCTGAACCCTTTGATAGGCTTCGGGGAGCAAGGGTATTTACTAAACTAGATCTGTGGGGTGCTTACAACCTGATTCGCATCCGTGAGGGGGACGAATGGAAGATGGCTTTTAACACCAGGGATGGGCACTATGAGTATCTAGTGATGAATTTGGGCTCTGTAATGCCCCAGCCATTTTCCAAGACTTTGTAAACGATATCTTCCGGGAAATGCTTTCCACCTTGGTTGTAGTCTATCTGGATGATTTCCTCATCTACTCTCCAAATATTGACTCCCACCGGAGAGATGTTTGCAAAGTCTTCGGCCTCTTACGAGCTAATTCCCTCTACGCCAAGTTGAAGAAATGTGTGTTTGAGCAGGAGTCCTAACCTTTCCTGGGCTATATCATCTCTGCCCAGGGATTGGCTATGTATCCTGCCAAACTACAGGCTGTGATGGACTGGCAAGAACCCCATTCTCTTAAAGTGGTGCAGCGCTTTATGGGGTTCATTAACTATTATCTGTTATGATCTGGTGACCTTGGAGCTGCATGAAACTTTCTCTGGAGTCGGTGGAACCTGTACTGACCGCAAATCCTGAACTAACACCGCAACTAGAAGTAGCCGTGGGGTGTGCCTAACATACCCTAGACACCTCGACAGAGCCGGAGGACTAAATACCACTATAGATGGAAATAGGAATGCTACCTTGCCTCAGAGCAGACCCCCAAAGGATAGGCAGCCCCCCACGAATAATGACTGTGAGTAGGAGAAGAATAGACACACGCAGGTAGAAAACAGGATTTAGCAAAAGAGGCCACTCTAGCTAAATAGGAAAGGATAGGACAGATTACTAGGCGGTCAGTATTAAAAACCCTTCCAAAAATATCCACAGCAGATAATACAAAAAGTTCCACAATCTAACTAAAGACATGGAATGTATATCTGCCACTCCAGAGAATCCAACAAGACTGAGAAAATACTGACACAATCTAAGCTGGACAAGAAAATACAAAGAATAGCACTGAATTGTGAAGCACACAACATGTGTGCCACAGGAAAAAAAAATACAGACACTTATCTTTGCTGATTTGGCAGAAAGGCAGGAGGAACCAGGCAGAGGTCCTACACCTCCCAACAACAATTGACAACTGGCAAGGACTAATGAATCCTGCACGCCTAAATACCCCAGTCAGAACTGTAATCAGCAGATACACCTGACCAGGACTGCAACTCAGGGGCAACTGCATTACCACCTACAACCACCGGAGGGAGCCCAAAAGCAGAATTCACAACAATTATCGCCAGTTCATCCCTCATTTCTCAACTTTGTTAGCTCCCTTGGTAGCTCTCACCAAGAACGGAGCAAATCCCAAATTGTGGTCTGAGGAGGTCTCCAAGGCCTTCACTTCTATTAAGTCCCATTTTGCTAGCGCTCCCATCCTACATCGCCCTGATGTAAATAAGCCATTTATAATGGAGGAGAATGCCTCTTCTGTTGGTGCTGGAGCAGTCCTCTTCCAAAAGGATGCTCAAGGTCTGAAGCATCCTTGCTTCTTCTTTTTCCAAGACCTTCACACCAGCGGGGAGGAATTATTCCATCGAGGACAGGGAGTTGCTAGAAATGAAGTTGGCCTTCTCTGAGTGGAGACATCTTTTGGAGTGGGCTCGCTTTCCTTTGCAAGTATTCACAGACCACAAGAATTTGGTTTACCTACACACAGCCCATTGGTTAAATTCTCGCAAGGCCAGATGGTCCTTGTTCTTCCCCCGGTTCCATTTCACCCTCCATTTCCTTTCTGGGGAGAAGAACATTTGTGCTGATGCTCTATCTCGCTCTGTTATATCATCTGAGGAGGAGGAAGAGGAGCCTCGGCTTATTGTCCCTTCTGAGAGTCTGAGAACTGTGGCCCCGGTTTCGCTAGAGTCTGTGCCTCCAGGTAAGACTTTTGTACCATCCAGTGTTATGATCCTAGTGGCTTAGGATCACAAATCTAACCAGCTAAGTAGAAAATAATAAGACGAGCTCTGGGGATGTGGTAACTGGACTAACTGCAAACCTGATCCTAACCGCACACACTATAGGCAGCCGTGGAACGTTTCCTGAAATCCTAGACGTCTCTTCACGGCCTGAGAAACTGACTACCCCTAAAGAGAAAGTAAGACCTCACTTGCCTCAGAGAAATCCCCCAGAGATATAGAAGCCCCCCACAAATAATAACGGTGAGTTAAGAGGAAAAGACAAACGCAGAGATGAAACAGGTTAAGCAAATGAGGCCCGCTAACGCTAGATAGCAGAAAATAGCAAGGGCTCTGTGTGGTCAGAAAAAAACCCTATGCAAAAATATCCACGCAGAGAATGCGAGAACCCCCACACCAACTAACGATGTGGGGGAAGCAACTCAGCACCCCAGAGCACCAGCAAGCAGGGAAATCACATATTAGCAAGCTGGACAAAAACTCATCATATACTAGGAAACATCTAGAACACAGATGAGCAAAAATAAGCAAACAGAACTTAGCTTCTCTTGGAGAGACTGATAACGGATGTAGACAGGAGCAATCAGAATAGCACTGAATACAACGGCAACAGGCAAGGAATGAAGGACCAGGTGGATTAAATAGGAAACCTAACTAGCAGATGACGAGACAGCTGATCCTGCCAGAAACCTGCAAAATAACAAAAAGAGCCACCAGGAGGAGCCCAAAGAGAGAACTCACACAGTACCACTCATGACCACAGGAGGGAGCCCGGAAACAGAGTTCACAACAGTACCCCCCCTTGAGGAGGGGTCACCGAACCCTCACCAGAACCCCCAGGGCGATCAGGGTGAGCCACATGGAAGGCACGAACCAAATCGGCCGCATGAACATCAGAGGCGACAACCCAGGAATTATCCTCCTGACCATAGCCCTTCCACTTAACCAAATACTGAAGCCTCCGTCTTGAAATACGAGAATCCAAGATCTTCTCCACCACGTATTCCAATTCTCCCTCAACCAGCACCGGAGCAGGAGGCTCAACAGAAGGAACCACAGGCACCACATACCTCCGCAACAAAGACCTATGGAACACATTATGGATGGTAAACGATGCCGGGAGGTCCAAGCGAAATGACACAGGGTTGAGGATTTCCAAAATTTTATAAGGACTGATAAAACGAGGTTTAAACTTAGGAGAAGAAACCTTCATAGGAACATAATGAGAAGACAACCACACCAAATCCCCCACACGAAGTCGGGGACCCACATAGCGACGACGGTTAGCAAAGCGCTGAGCCTTCTCTTGTGACAACATCAAATTGTCCACCACATGGTTCCAAATCTGCTGCAACCTATCCACCACAGAATCCACCCCAGGACAGTCAGAAGACTCAACCTGACCTGAGGAAAAACGAGGATGAAAACCAGAATTACAAAAAAAAGGCGAAACCAAAGTAGCCGAACTAGCCCGATTATTAAGGGCAAACTCGGCCAATGGCAAAAAAGCCACCCAATCATCCTGGTCAGCAGAAACAAAATATCTCAAATAAGTTTCCAAGGTCTGGTTAGTTCGCTCGGTTTGGCCATTCGTCTGAGGATGGAAGGCCGACGAAAAAGACAAATCAATGCCCATCTTAGCACAAAAGGACCGCCAAAATCTGGACACAAACTGGGATCCTCTGTCAGACACAATGTTTTCAGGGATGCCGTGCAGGCGAACCACATTCTGAAAAAATAACGGAACCAAATCGGAGGAAGAAGGCAACTTAGGCAAGGGCACCAAATGGACCATTTTAGAAAAACGATCACAAACCACCCAGATGACAGACATTCTCTGAGAGACTGGAAGATCCGAAATAAAATCCATGGAAATATGCGTCCAAGGCCTCTTAGGAACCGGCAAAGGCAAAAACAAACCACTGGCACGAGAACAGCAAGGCTTAGCCCGAGCACAAATCCCACAGGACTGCACAAAGGAACGCACATCCCGCGACAAGGAAGGCCACCAGAAGGATCTAGCCACCAAATCTCAGGTACCAAAAATCCCAGGATGACCCGCCAACACTGAAGAATGGACCTCGGAAATAACTCTGCTGGTCCATCTATCTGGGACAAACAGTCTCTCTGATGGACAACGGTCAGGTCTATCCGCCTGAAATTCCTGTAACACCCGTCGCAAATCTGGGGAAATGGCAGACAAAATTACCCCCTCATTGAGGATACCAACCGGCTCAGAAACTCCAGGGGAGTCAGGCACAAAACTCCTAGAAAGAGCATCAGCCTTCACGTTCTTCGAACCAGGAAGGTACGAGACCACGAAATTGAAACGTGAGAAAAACAATGACCAACAAGCCTGTCTAGGATTCAACCGCTTGGCCGACTCAAGATAAATCAAATTTTTATGATCAGTCAAGACCACCACACGATGCTTAGCTCCCTCTAGCCAGTGTTGCCACTCCTCAAATGCCCACTTCATTGCCAACAACTCCCGATTACCAACATCATAATTTCGTTCAGCCGGCGAAAATTTTCTTGAAAAGAAGGCACATGGCTTCATCACAGAGCAATCAGAGCTTCTCTGTGACAAAACAGCCCCTGCTCCAATTTCAGAAGCATCAACCTCGACCTGGAAGGGAAGAGAGACATTTGGCTGACATAAAACTGGAGCCGAAGGAAACCGGCGCTTCAGCTCCTGAAAGGCCTCAACGGCCGCAGGAGACCAGTTAGTCACATCAGAACCCTTCTTGGTCAAATCCGTCAAAGGTTTAACCACACCAGAAAAATTAGCAATGAAGCGACGGTAAAAATTAGCAAAACCCAAGAACTTCTGAAGACTCTTAACCGATGTAGGTTGAGTCCAATCATGAATAGCCTGGACCTTGACTGGGTCCATCTCAATAGAAGAAGGAGAAAAAATAAAGCCCAAAAAGGAAACTTTCTGGACTCTGAAGAGACATTTGGAACCCTTCACAAACAAGGCATTGGCACGCAGGACCTGAAATACCATCCTGACCTGCTTCACATGAGACTCCCAATCATCAGAAAAGACCAAAATATCATCCAGATACACAATCATAAATTTATCCAGATATTCTCAGAAGATATCGTCCATGAAGGACTGAAACACAGAAGGGGCATTAGAAAGTCCAAAAGGCATCACCAAGTACTCAAAATGGCCCTCGGGCGTATTAAATGCTGTCTTCCATTCATCGCCCTGTTTTATACGCACAAGATTATACGCACCGCGAAGATCTATCTTGGTGAACCAACTAGACCCCCTAATCCGAGCAAACAGATCAGAAAACAATGGCAAGGGATACTGGAATTTGACCGTGATTTTATTTAGAAGGCGATAATCTATACAGGGTCTCAACGAACCATCCTTCTTGGCCACAAAAAAGAATCCCACACCAAGAGGGGATGAGGAGGGGCGAATGTGTCCCTTCTCCAAAGACTCCTTTACATAGCACCACATAGCGGCATGCTCTGGTACTGACAAATTAAACAGTCGTCCCTTAGGGAACTTACTACCAGGAATCAAATTTATAGCACAGTCACAATCCCTATGAGGAGGTAGGGCACTGGATTTGGGCTCATCAAATACATCCTGGTAGTCCGACAAAAACTCAGGGACTTCAGAAGGAGTAGAGGAAGCAATTGATACCAAGGGAGCATCGCCATGAATTCCCTGGCAACCCCAACTCAACACAGACATAGCTTTCCAATCCAGGACTGGATTATGAGCCTGCAACCATAGCAGACCCAACACGACAACGTCATGCAAATTATATAACACAAGAAAGCGAATCACCTCCTGATGTGCAGGAGTCATACACATGGTCACTTGAGTCCAGTATTGAGGTTTATTCTTGGCCAATGGTGTAGCATCAATTCCCTTCAATGGAATAGGGAACTGTAATGGCTCAAGGATAAAACCACAGCGCTTGGCAAATGACAAATTCATCAGATTCAGGGCGGCACCTGAATCTACAAAAGCCATAACTGAGTAGGATGACAGAGAGCAAATCAAAGTAACAGACAAAATGAATTTAGGCTGTACAGTACCAATGGTGACAGATCTAGCAAAGTTTTTTGTGCGCTTAGAGCATGCTGAGATAACATGAGCTGAATCACCACAGTAAAAGCACAACCCATTCTGACGTCTATGATTTTGCCGTTCAATTCTGGTCAGAATCCTATCACATTGCATAGACTCAGGTTTCTGTTCAGAAAACACCGCCAGATGGTGCGCAGGTTTGCGCTCCCGCAAACGCCGATCAATCTGAATGGCCAAAGCCATTGACTCATTCAGACTCGCAGGCGTGGGGAACCCCACCAAAACATTCTTAATGGCTTCAGAAAGACCTTCTCTGAAATTTGCAGCCAGGGCACACTCATTCCATTGAGTAAGCACCGACCATTTCCAAAATTTTTGACAATACACCTCAGCTTCATCCTGACCCTGAGAGAGAGCCAGCAAGGCCTTTTCTGCCTGGTTCTCCAGATTAGGTTCCTCATAAAGCAATCCAAGCGCCAGAAAAAACGCATCCACATTCAGCAATGCAGGATCTCCTGGCGCCAGGGAGAAGGCCCAATCTTGAGGGTCGCCGCGTAACAGAGAGATAACAATTCTAACTTGCTGAGCGGAATCACCAGAGGAACGAGGTCTCAAAGAAAGAAATAATTTACAATTATTCTTAAAATTCAGAAACCTAGATCTATCTCCAGAAAAAAACTCAGGAATAGGTACTTTTGGCTCAGACATAGGACTGTGAACAACAAAATCCTGAATGCTTTGCACCCTTGCAGCAAGATGATCCACACTAGAAGTCAGACTCTGAATATCCATGTCTGCAGCAGAACTCAAAGCCACCCAGAGATTAAGGGGAGGAGAGAAGCAGGACAGACTGCAGAGCAGAAAAAAAAAATTGAACTCAGGATTTCTCTTATCCCACTTTTGCGATGCATTTAACACTTTTGGCCTGTTGCACTGTTATGATCCTAGTGGCTTAGGATCACAAATCTAACCAGCTAAGTAGAAAATAATAGGACGAGCTCTGGGGATGTGGTAACTGGACTAACCGCAAACCTGATCCTAACCGCACACACTATAGGCAGCCGTGGAACATTTCCTGAAATCCTAGACGTCTCTTCACGGCCTGAGAAACTGACTACCCCTAAAGAGAAAGTAAGACCTCACTTGCCTCAGAGAAATCCCCCAGAGATATAGAAGCCCCCCACAAATAATAACGGTGAGTTAAGAGGAAAAGACAAACGCAGAGATGAAACAGATTAAGCAAATGAGGCCCGCTAACGCTAGATAGCAGAAAATAGCAAGGGATCTGTGCGGTCAGTAAAAAACCCTATGCAAAAATATCCACGCAGAGAATGCGAGAACCCCCACACCAACTAACGATGTGGGGGGAGCAACTCAGCACCCCAGAGCACCAGCAAGCAGGGAAATCACATATTAGCAAGCTGGACAAAAACTCATCATATACTAGGAAACATCTAGAACACAAATGAGCAAAAATAAGCAAACAGAACTTAGCTTCTCTTGGAGAGACTGATAACGGATGTAGACAGGAGCAATCAGAATAGCACTGAATACAACGGCAACAGGCAAGGAATGAAGGACCAGGTGGATTAAATAGGAAACCTAACTAGCAGATGACGAGACAGCTGATCCTGCCAGAAACCTGCAAAATAACAAAAAGAGCCACCAGGAGGAGCCCAAAGAGAGAACTCACACAGTACCACTCATGACCACAGGAGGGAGCCCGGAAACAGAGTTCACAACAATCCAGTCTGCGTCCGGACATTCTCTCTTGGGCTCACTCTTCCAGCGTAGGTGGAAATTTTGAGTCCAAAAGGACATCTGAGCTACTGGCAAGGACATACTGGTGGCCGCATGTGGCACGTGTCGTCGCAGATTATGTTCGGGCATGTGTCTCCTGCGCCAAGAGCAAATCATCTTGTCAATGGCCAGCTGGGTTGCTTTACCCCCTGCCGGTGGTGGACAGGCCCTGGGAGATGGTCGGGATGGATTTTGTGGTGGGCTTACCCAAGTCTCATAGCTGCACCATTATCTGGGTGATCACCGACCATTTTTCCAAAATGGTGCACTTGGTGCCTCTTCCACGGCTACCTTCTGCACGGGTGCTGGCAGCATTGTTTATCAAACACATCTTTCGCCTACATGGTATGCCGGCCAAAATTGTCAGTGACCGGGGTCCCCAGTTTGCGTCTCGATTCTGGAGAGAACTTAGTCGTCTACTCAGCATTGAGTTGAATCTCTCCTCGGCATATCATCCCGAGACGAATGGGTTGGTAGAGAGGGTCAACCAGACTCTGGTCACATATGTACGTCATTTTGCTTCTGCCAGGCAGGATGACTGGGCATCCTTTCAACCATGGGCGGAGTTTGCACTTAACAACGCCATAGCCGACTCCACCGGTCATACTCCATTCTTCCTTAATTACAGCCAGCATCTGTGTGTCCCTGTGCCCATGCCATGTCTTCCACTGACTCCCGGGTGGCAGACTGGTCTGTGGAGGCATGGGACATTTGGGACCACACTCAGGATGCCATTCGGGCCTCCAAGGAGAGAATGAGGTCCTCCGCCGATGCTCATTGGCGCCCCAATCCGACCTTTGCTTCTGGCGACTTAGTGTGGCTCTCCGCCCGTAACATCAGGCTGCATGTTGAGTCCACTAAGTTTGCACCTCGCTTCTTGGGTCGCTTCAAGGTCCTCGAACAGGTTATCTCTATGGTCTACCGTCTGGCCCTTCCTCAAGGCCTAGGTATCACTGACACCTTTCATGTGTCCCTCTTGAAGTCCGTATACCTGTCCCTGTTCTCTGAGTCATCTGCCAGGACATTGGGTTTGTCTACGGATGATTACGAGGTGAACGCTATTTTGGGGTGCAAGGTGGTACATGGCAAGAAATTTTATTTGGTGGACTGGAAGGGTTATGGCCCAGAGGACAGGTCTTGGGAACCTGTTGAGCACATTCGAGCTCTGCAGCTCATTGCGGCCTTCGAGCGTAGCGAGGTCCAAGGAGGGGGGGGCTGTAGGAGGGGGGTAATGTTAGGGGTCGAGTTCCCACCTCTGCACAGGGGGAATCTCGAACCATCTCCGCTGCGGTCTCCCATTCTTCTCCAGCCACAGTGGAGCCTGCTCAGCGGAGACGTCGGTGCCAGCGTCTGGCTCAGGCTGATACAGTGCTGATGGCTACTGCTGTCTTTCCAGCCTCAGCCATTGTAGCCAGTACTGGTCAGCGGCGAGCAGGCGTCTCTGGGACTAAGTCCTGCTTTTCCCCTTCTGAGCATGCCCAGGGTAAGGCCTCTCATTGGAGGTCGGGGGTCACATGCTCAGGTACTACAACAGCTCCCATTGGTCCTCTAGAAAGGTCCTGAAGTGGTTCAGGTACTGTAGCAGCTCTCATTGGTCCTCTAGGAAGGTCCTGTAGTTGTTGCAGCTATAAAAGGTTCGCAATGCCGCACGGCCATGCGCTAGTATCAACTAAGTTGTGTGTTCTCCGCCAGTGTGGTCTTGTGTATGTGGTTTCAGGATTCGGCTGAAATAAGCCCCTAGAATACCGGCACCTCCGGTGAGGAGTTTTGCGTGTGTTATTCGGACTGCATGACCACTGTTCGCTCTATTTGGTAGCTGTGTTCCTCAGTGAGGTTAACACGCACAGCGTTCTCTTGTCTTAAGTGACTCTGTGAAGTAACAGAGTTCACTCATACCGCCATATAGTACCGTCAGTTACTAGCAGCGGGTTTTTCTCCTGCACGGTGGACTCCGGGTTTCGAACGCACCTATTACTGTTTAAATATATATTTGGTGCGTTCCGCCAAACCCTAACACACTATCTGTACAATTTATTCATAATTTATTTTGTTTTTTCTTACTATCCCTATTGCTAAGCTGTGAAAGGTGAAATCCTTTTGCTAAATTGATTCTTTCCCAAATGGTTGCTGCACTGCATTCCCTGCCTGAGCTTTTATGCTGGCTATGTAAGACTGTGTTATACTATGTAATGGCTTTTCTATACTGAGTGATGTGATAGCTGTAAGGCATTATTGGGAAGCTCACCTGGTCACGATCAAGGTCATGTCAGTCCTCTCTTGCTGATTCAATAGTCTACATTGTGTAAAATAGCAGAGGGCAATTTCTGCGATTTGAGAGAATCAAATCACCAATTATTCAAATTCTCAGGGTCCAGCAAACATAAAAAAATCAACACAAGTTAATTTTGCATTAAATAAATTTGCTCATCTCTAGGGACTAAGGATGTCTATATTTGCTCATGCAGAAAGTGGTACGGCAGGGATTTGGAGAATCATGTGCGTGACCATGAAGTACCAGTGTAATTACTGCTTTCTTTATTGTTCGATATACACACGGGTATAATGATAATACTTTTAGTGAACAGAACAGAACAATTTTCGATCATACAATAGATGTGATAATAGTGGAAAACTCTAACCAAGGCCAACCCGCTGTATAGCAGGGTCTTTGTTATTACGCTGCTTTGTGTTACATTACACATACTGTACATGACATTGACTTGGCCATTTATATAATGTAATCACAATGGACAGAATTCATGTGCTATTGTATAAGTGTGATATAAGAAGCCTTTCAGAGTACAATTGTGTACAAAAAAATACATTACAGTTTATTTAATTAGAAATATTGAGCAGAAAAAGACGATTATGACTCCGTATTGGTCACCAACAGTCTCAAACTGGAGAGATGATCCTGGAATGAGATTCCAAAAAGAGGCTTGGCTTGCCAAAATTTACTTAACCCTAGTACGCATACCCATAGAAATCTACACATCCACGCACCTGGGGCCTTTTAGGCCTGTTTACAATTCTCATGGAATAACTCAAATAAAAATACTTTTCAAAGTTTATTGCAAAGTAAGGATGCATTCCCACTAGTGCAGGGGTCCGCCAGGACGGGATTATGTAATGGATCTGACCTCCTGGTGACCCCAGCTAAGGCTGGTGGACGCATACCTGGGGCCTCGCAGGCCTGCCAGGTTACTTGTTTTCTATTTTCTGTAAAATTACTTTAGTTAGAAACTCTAGGTATTCTTCAGGTATATAGTTGTTAGTAATTTCCAGTTGTTCATATATTTTTATGTTATAGGCATTTCGGTATAACAACCTTTTTTTGGGACTACCCCATATTCACGCACCTGGGGCCTTTTAGGCCTGTGTGCAAATAACACGGAATAACTCAAATAAAAATACTTTTCAAAATTTATTTTACAATTGCAAGGTAAGGATGCATTCCAACTAGCGCTGGGGTCCGCCAGGAGGGGATCCGTAATGGATCTGACCTTCTGGTGACCCCAGCTAAGGCTAGCGGAATCCCGCCATTCCGGCAGCCTTAGCTGGAGTTACCAGGAGGTCAGATCCATTATGGATCCCCTTCTGGCGAACCCCAGCGCTACTGGGAACACAGCCTAAGATGTGTATATTTCAAAACATAATTATGTGCATAAAACAACAAAAAAGTAAGTAAACGGGCACGCCAAATATAGGCATTCTATATGCAATTTTTTTATGAAAACATTTTTTGGTTGTAGCAAACTTGGTGCAGGAATATTTATTTGTAACTTTACATATTCCCCCGACAATTCTCGCATATTATTTTTCGGCTGAATGTTCCTTGCATACATTTTGTCTGCAAGTAGAACAGAAATGCTCCGATTTTCTTTCCTTCTTTGCTGGACAAATATAGCAGCGCTTTCTTTTTTTTCGCTTTGCTCTGGATGTTCCAGAAAGAGTATTCCACATCGGATCATTGCCTCCGTAATTTGCCTTGATAAGCATATCATGCTGCTTCTCTCCATCATAGTAGGCATCAAAAGTTCATAACAAAGTTCTGTCAAAAATAAATGTCTCTTGTCTTCCCTGTTGGCATGGAATTCTGGATTAGTTTGACAATAAACAATGTAGCTATTGAGGGCTGACACATCAAGGATATTGGAAAAAAGGGGATGCAGAATCCACACTCTTCCCAGCAATAGCAGCAATAGCAGAGTCATAAAAGTTCTTCCCCAGCAACAATACAGACAAAAAGACTGAGTATCACATGTAAACCTAGTACAGGCCTAAAAGGCCCCAGGTGCGTGAATATGGGGTAGTCCCAAAAAAAAGGTTGTTATACCGAAATGTCTGTAACATAAAAATATATGAATAACTGGAAATTACTAACAACTATATACCTGAGGATTACCTAGATTTTCAAAATTCTAACTAAAGTATTTTTACAGAAAATAGAAAACAAGTAACCTGGCAGGCCTGCGAGGCCCCAGGTATGCGTTCTAGGGTTAAAAATGGACATTTAGAGGCCAATCCAAAAGTGTATAGGAGTTGTCCAGACCTAAGGTACAAGTCTGCTGTTGTTCTTTGTGACTGCAAACTTATGAACCCTTACAGCGCACAAGCTGAGTGCTGGGAGGATTCTCCTGTGATGAGAGCAATGGATGTGTGACCCCAAGTCTTCGATTTGCATACGTGCAATCACATGCCAACTAGATGGGCGCAGCCTCGCTCAATGCAAGTGTATTGAACAAAGGCTGGACATGTCAGGTCGGAGTGTGGCTGGAATTATGCAAATCACATACTTGTGGTCAAGCTCTTGGTGCTATCACTGGAGAATCCTGATAATGAACAGTGTGCGCTATGTGAGGATACACCATTCGGTAGAAATATAGAGTGACCACAGACCTGTACCCTAAGGCCGGACAACCTCTTCAATAGGCAATATTGCCTTGCGCTGGCGTGTACTCTGGAGGACAGAGAATGAACTTCAATCCAATATTCCGGCTAGCATGCACCCAGCGGGTAAGGAAAGGGTGAATCAAACACCCAAAAACCCCGCCCATATGACCCAAAACTGGTCCCGCCAAATTCAGGTGACAGGTTCCCTTTAAAACAGTTAGATTCTTGAAAAAAGTTATGAAATGGATAGTGTTAGAATGTGTTTTGTTTTTGACCTTCCGCCATCTTGTTGTGGTTTTCTGGCTGCTGGTCTTTTTCCCCTGGTGCTGGGTTTGTCTTAGATCAGGTGATTGTGTCAACCTTTGTTGCCCAGCAACTGCCTCCCATTCCTTGCTGGACAACAGTGTTAATCCGCTAGAGTTCTGGCTAGGTGCTTTGATAGTTTTCTGTGTTTGACATTGTGCAGTTCTGGGATCTCTAGTTCTGCCTTCTTTGTTTTTTGGTTTTCCTTTCATTTCTGTGGCTTCCTCTATTTTCCTACTAGGAGGTTACCTGTTTTTTGCTCCCAGTCCCTAGATCGTTCAGGGATACCTTCCCCCTACCTAAGGTCTTCGTTTGAGTTTAGTCTAGGAAATGTCACTAGGTCTATTCACAAGGAATAAGTCGCCCACTACATCGTAGGGCTTCAGCCTTGTCCTAGTGCAGGGTCAGCTTCTCCCCCTTCTTCCCTAGTCCGGAGTTGCAGTTCTGTAAGGCTACGTTCACATTAGCGTCATGCGACGCTGCATCGTCGACGCACGACAACGCATGCGTCATGCGCCCCTATCTTTATCATTGGGGACGCATGCGTTGCGTTGGCGTGCGTTTTCGGTAAAAAGCACGACGCATGCGTTGTTTCACCGCACCTGGGTGGCGTCGGAGACGCTACATGTTGCATTTTTGTAGCGTCAAAAAAACGTACGCGTCGCACTTGCGTCGCTCGTGCGTCGTTATTGCGTTACAATTTCCCATTGAAACCTATTGACAACGCACTTGCGTCGCGTGTGTGCATCGTGCGTGCGTTGTGCGACGCATGCGTCGTTACATAAAATTAAACAAAAAAGTGTCTAGACAGTGTCTAGACAGTGCAAACAGTGATAAAAACATCCCCCATATCTAAAGAAAATGTTGGATTGTTTGTCACTTCTGCTGCAGCATCTAGAGGCAAGACATCACACCAGACGACTTCTACTTTTATTCATCTGCTGTCCAGAGATGTAAGTATAGAATGATTCTCTGCATTTTCTACATGTTTTTTAAAATTGTTTTTGCAAGTTGTGTATTATATTCTGCACTGTGGTTGTTTAAAGATATTGTGGTATTTTTAGCCTGGTTGTGATGTATGGCGTTGTATAGGATGGCGTTTCATTGTCTGCGGCCTTGATTATTGTTCTTTCCAGGATAGATTTTTCTTTTCCATTTATTGGTTTGGTGGTGTTTTTTTGGATTCAGTTGTGATGTTTTATTCTTGCGTTATATGAATTTTATTGTCTCCGGCCATGTTGGTTTATTGTAAAGTATGGTAGTGTATAGAATGATTCTGCGCCCTTTTATTAAATGTAATAATTTTTTTTGCAAGTTGTGTATTATGTTCAGCACTGTGGTTGTGTAAAGACATTGTTGTATGTTTCTGGTTGTGATGTATGGCGTTGTATGGCCTTTTATTGTATCCGTCCCTGTTGGATTTATTGTAAAGTATAGTATAGAATGATTCTGCGCCCTTTTATTAAATGTAATAATTTATATTGCAAGTTGTGTATTATGTTCTGCACTTTGGTTGTGTAAAGACATTGTTGTATGTTTCTGGTTGTGCTGTATGGCGTTGTATGGCCCTGTATTGTCTCTGGCCCTGTCGGTTTTATTGTAAAGTATGGTGTGTTATTATCGTTTCTGCCCTTAATTTTTGGAGGTTGTTAATTTTTTCCTTTCAAAAATCTATTGTGTTTTTTGGGTTGCTCCATGCATACTGTATTCTTTTTTTAAAACAAAACTCTCTTTTGGGATTACTACATAGGGTCTGTTGTAGATTAGTTTTCTTATCTTTAGGCTTTTGTTTACTCTGGCATTGGGTTGTCTCTGCCATTGTTTCTTTTAATCAATGTGGCAGTGTTGTTTGCTCAGCGCTAGTTCAGTTGGAGTGCAATGTTCTTTTTGGTTGAAATGTAAATGTTTTTTTTTTTTTTTTTTTTATATTGCTGTATTGTGCATAGGAGCATAGGATAAATGTTTGTTGTTCTGTATTTCAGAATTGCATTATGGCCAGCGATTCCAGCAACCCCCCACCGCTGAGGAGTCCGGTGAGTACATGATCTACTATTGCTTACTATTCGCTGTCATTTGTAGATGGGTCACTCAACTTTTTGGTAAACTATTTTGCAGGCTTCTTCAAGTGAGGAGGAGAGCCAGGAGGAACAGAGGGAGCAGGAGCAGAGACCACGGGGCCAAGCTGTGGTTGCAGGACGGCGAGTAAGTTTTTATGTCAAACTTATTCCTTTTTTTTCATTAATTTTTTTTGTTTTTGCGGGTATGGGGGGGTGGTGGGAGGGGGTGGTGGTGGAGGTGGTAGGTGGCGGTGGAGGAGGTAGGGACAACATTTTTCATCTTGCAAACATTAATATTTTACATTTATTCTAGGTTTCACAACGGGCCCATGATGACCCACTGGATATTGACAGGATGGTGGCTGTTATGACCCCAATGGCAGAGGGTCTCAGGAATCAATACCAAGTCTGCAAACACAAAAAACCAGCTCATAGGGCAGTGGTAACTGGGCTGACCATATATCTAATCCTAGCACCACAAATAGAAGTAGCCGGGGAACGTGCCTACGTTGGTTCTAGACGTCTCGCGCCAGCCGGAGAACTAACTAACCCTAGAAGGGAAAAGAAAGACCTTTCTTGCCTCCAGAGAAAAGACCCCAAAAGTTGGATACAAGCCCCCAACAAATAATAACGGTGAGGTAAGGAGAAAAGACAAACATAAGAATGAGCTAGGTATTTAGCAAAGAGAGGCCCACTAGCTAATAGCAGAATATAGTAAGATGACTAATATGGTCAGCAAAAACCCTATTAAAATATCCACGCTGGATATTCAAGAACCCCCGAACCGTCTAACGGCCGGGGGGAGAACACCAGCCCCCTAGAGCTTCCAGCAAGGTCAGAAATCACATTTAGTACAAGCTGGACAAAAATAGTAGCAAAGCAAGTAACTCAAAAAACAAAGAAGCAAGACTTAGCTTAATTTTGCAAGAGCCAGGACCAGCAGACAGGAGCAACAGAAGGATCTGATTACAACGATGCCAGGCACTGGACTAAGGATCCAGGAAGTTAATATAGCGACACCCCTGGACTAACGACCCAGGTGAGTGCCAAACAGAAAAAAGACAATCCCAGAGTCATACCACTAGTGACCACAAGAGGGAGCCAAAAAGTCTAATTCACAACAGGTGGCATCCATAGAGGAACGGGGCCCGTTGTGGGACAGCCGTGACCCCCGGCACGCGGATCAGGGCATATTGCGCCGTCTGTGGATAGAGGTGGCACAATCGCTGTGGGATGGCTTCGACAGCGCTTCCCCCACGATCCAAACTAAATTTCGTAAGTATTTCCAAAATGCAGCTGTGACCCATCATGCCAGGATTACACAACCGTCTGTGATGTCTTATATTGGGATTGCACACGGTTGCGTAATCGTTTTCAATATATTCTCTTAAACTTTTTTTTTTTTAATTTATACACAGTTAAACAAGTGAAGACCAGATGGCGCTCCATGAAGGACCGTTTCAAGAGGGGCCTGAGAAAGGAGGGACAGATCCGTAGTGGTGCTGCAGCGTCAAGGACCTCTGTTTACAAATACAACCGTATATTGCAGTTCTTGCGACCGGTCCTTGACAGCAGAGAGTAAGTATAGTACCTATGCACACACCTAGTTTTTACAACATGCATATTCACGTACTATATTCCAGCCACGTAGCTTATTGCCCAGCCATTTATTTTGGCAAGTACAAAGTATAGAAATGAAGACAAAAATGCAAGCTCACCGAGGCGTGAAAAGTAAATAATACATACTTTTATCCACTTCAATCATAAGCAGAGGATGAAACATCAGTACAATACAATAGACACTATCTACGCGTTTCAGGTGACAGGGAACATCAGACCTGAAATGCGTAGATAGTGTTTTTATTGTATTGTGCAGATGTTTCATCCTCTGCTTCTGATTGAAGTGAATAAAGTATTTAGTTTTTACTTTTCACGCCTTGGTTAACTTGGATTCTTTTATTCATTTCTGGTCTTCTCACGCTTGACACAGCGGCTCCGTGCTCTGAGCCTTCTGGGATTACTACAATGGTGAGCTTGACTTACTATTTATTTCCCTGAAATCAGAAGTATACAGAACACAGTAGATTGGACATGCCCAGGCAATATTTCATAGTGGAGTAGTATAGTGCCCATCCAGGTGTATCCCATTTTTTTTACACACAAAAACTTAAAAGATAATAGACACGGCATACCTTCTACTGCAAGGCAGGTTATGTTCCCATGGTTGCTCTGCTCGCAGGACCTGTGATGACGTCTCGGTCACATGACCGTGACGTCATGGCAGTTCCAACGATAAGCGTAATTGTCGGGCGTTACAAACCGCAACCATGGGTGACTATTTTGAAATAAATAAATGTGTTTTTTTAAATATTGATGCGGCATATGCAGTGTCAATATTAAAAATAGGTTAATATTAACGGCGGCAATGGATACCGCCGGTACAGTTAATTAATGACGCATGTGAAATGTTATATTTAGTATACTAATGGTTTCCTTATGTTTTCACAGAACACACAGCAGCACCCGCGAGACTGTCCGACCCTCTGGAGCGGTCCTTTGTGAAGCGCCATCTGAACCGTCGCAGCCATCCCACAGCGAAAGCAGGTCTGCACCACCACAATCTGGCGAACCGGCAGCCGGTCCATCAGATGTTCCCCTGGCCGAGGCCTCTGTCGCTCCTTCCTTCGGGTCTTCCCGACAGCGTCAGCAGGCCTCGGACAGGGCGGTCATGCCCGAATTTTTACATTTGAGCACCGTATTTCAGAATGGTTTCAAGGCGCTGTGCGATAAAATGTCCAATATCGACACACATCTTGAAAACATCGAATCGGAGCTCTCGAGGCCGGCCAAACATTTTTTTAGTGCCATTCACAAGGGCATGGTTGAACATCTTACGCCGGAACTCCAGATTTCGGTCATGCAGGGCTGCAACAATGCATATGTCACTGCTCTGCAGCAGGCTCGGGTCATGCAGTCAGCGACAAATGTGCCCGCAGTACCATCGCTGGTTGCCATGACTCCGACTCCTGCTGCAGAGCACCAACACAGAGCTCCGCGTGCCGAGGGCCACCGCCACCGCCACCACAGAACACAGCCCCAAAGTTCTCATCATGCCAGGCCTTCAAGGGCACACAGACGGAAAGCCGACCCACACCCAGAGGGAGAGAGGAGGAAAAAAAAGAAGAAGACGACGACAAGCACTACGACCTTGGCTATGGCTGCTCCCAAAACAACCACCAGTACACAGCCTGGGTCGACCCGGAGCACACCAAGTACCCAGGCTGGGTATACACGGAGTACACCCAGTACCCAGCCTGGGTCTATAAGGAGTACACCCAGTACCCAGCCTGGGTCTACAAGGAGTACACCTAGTACACAGCCTGGGTCTACCCGGAGCGGGAGTAGCCAGCCAAGTACACTGGTCGTCCCTCCTCCTCCCTCACCTCTTGCTTTGGCAGTCTTGCCAACGTCAACTGGCTGGATTGATGTCGGCATCCCGTCTAGTGTCATAGACTATGCTGCTTCCTCCCCCTCGTCCTCCCCCTCGTCCTCCTCCTCGGCCTCCTCAAAACCCACCCAAAGTGGGGGATATCAATCCCCCTTCATTGCTGACATAGATACCCCATAACATTTCCCATTTCTTTTTTTTTGTGTCCCTAATAAAATTGTTATTTTTAAAAAAAAATACTGAGTTTTTACTGTCTCAAATAAAGTTTGCACCAAATCACACCGTGCGCCGTATACACAAATCTTGTCTTTTTAACACCTGATGTGCAATGTCTGGCAATATTTTATCAAATTTTTTTTTCATTTTTTTATAGGGCTGTCGCTCATTGTACTATCAGATGTTACAAACACAAACAGCATTGCTCAATATGTCAAGTTTAAAATGTACCATCACACAACGATTTCAGTAACGATATAGTTGGTTTTTGTGTGTAACCAACGTTATCTTTTCTGAAATCGTACAACGATTAGGCCCCTTCTGTGAGTTTTTTGGTGTCAGCGAATGATTTGGAATTTTTTGGGGTAACTGATCACACGCTGTCATTGTTGGATCGTCGTGTTTGACACCGATCCAGCGATGTCTTTGTTTTAAAAAAGGGAATATTGGGTTACTAGCGCAGTGTTTTAAACACTCAAATAAAAAGTGAACAATACCCCACAAAAAAAAAAGGTGTCAACCACGTCCCTCGCCGTCATCTTTCTGCACTGACTGACACTGTGATTCCCGCCCATAAAGCAGAGCACACCGTTGACTTAATAATAAACGCTGTGCTGTGCTTTAGGGCTGGTACAGTATGGAAAGCTGACGGCGATGGACGTGTCACACACCGGAATGTAAGGTTTTTGTTTTGTTTTTTTTATATTACATTTACAATGGTAAACATCGTGAGTGCGGCCATGCGCTTCATAACATTACCCAGATTACACGGGGACTTGCTCTTTTTTGGTCGCTGGAGAGCTGTCTGTGTGACAGCTCTCCAGCAACCACGCGACAACTAAACAACGATCACGGTCCGGTCGTATCACTGGTCAGTATCGTTGGATAATAGTTTAATGTACCTTAAGAATATTGGTCAGGTGAGGTGGTAGCAATGTTCACAGTGTCGCCACTATTTGACTCTGGACGAATTCTAGCATCCTGAGTACAATAGTGTTAACTCTGTAGAGTTTTGCAAACATGATCGTCTCCCTCCTTGTCAAGCCAGGTTCCATATGCAAATAGTCTGCAGGATTAAAAATGGTTGACAAGGTGGGAGCCGATCATGTTATACGTCAAAACTATGGAACACACGGCTCAAAAATTTTTTTGTTTTGTCACAGTCCATTTGGGTACTGGTGCTCACATAAATTTTGTGGGACACACATTACTTTCCATAAAATTGGATTTTACAATTCTATTACTATGGAAAAACATATGGGAGATTTGATTTGTGAAAACGGAAAGGCACAAGAACTTTATTTAAAAACACAACGCATTAGACAATCAGGGGACATTATAACAATAACCTTACATAGGATGGTAAAATGACATGGACTCCACAGTGTTTACATGACATCATAATACCAAGATCAATTAAACCATTTGATCTTGCCATGAAACACGGCCAACATCTGAAACAAAGTATGCAGCAAATTGGTCCCTCATATGAGCAATCTCCACAGTTGTCCGCAGAGGATGATCTTGATAATCAGGCAATGGATTTGTTATGGGTTCATTAAGTTCCACGTTGACTCTCTCTTTATCAATAATAAAATTGTGGAGAACCACACACGCCTTCACCACCTCATCCACTGTCTCAATTTTCAAATTTATTGCGGATCCTAAGATACGCCATTTGGAGACCAGGATGCCAAAGGCGCACTCCACAGTTCTTCTGGCCCTGGACAGTCTATAATTAAAAATACTTTTGGTGCGGTCCAACCCCCGACTGGAGTACGGTTTAAGTAGGTTGCCACTCATTTGAAAAGCCTCATCCCCAACCACAACAAATGGCAGGGCCGGTCCTTCGGTGTTGGGAAGAGGTCGTGGCTGGGGGAAATTAAAATTGTTCTCGTATAATCTTTGGCCCATGTCTGACTCCTTAAATGTCCGTGAATCATTTGCACGGCCAAATGCTCCAATGTCCACAGCGAGAAACCTGCAGTCCGCACCTGCAATTGCCATGAGCACGGTGGAAAAGTATTTTTTATAATTAAAAAACAGAGATCCACTTCTTGAAGGCTTGGTAATCCTAATGTGCTTCCCATCCACGGCTCCAATACAGTTAGGGAAAGAACACAGTTGTTCGAATTTTTGGGCGTTGGCCTGCCATATTTCTGTTGTAGGGATGGGTAAAAATTCCTCCCGGAGGTTGTCCCACAATGCGCGGCATGTGTCGGCAATAATACCAGACAGTGTGGAGACTCCAATCCGAAACTGGAAATGCAGTGATCTCAAGGTCTCTCCGGTAGTAAGGAAACTGACAAGAAGAAAAATAAATAAATGTAATTAATTAAATTGTTTTGAAATAATTTTTCATTCTTAATTACAATCCCCCACCCCACAAAACCAAAACACGTTACTTTAAAAAATGGCAAGAACATATAAATCCTTCACATTGCATTACGTACCGTAGAGTCACCAGCAGACGTTCCTCGGGGGAAATCGATTTACGGAGCTGCGTGTCCTGCCTGGAAATGGTTCCTTCAACCAGACGCAGCAGATATCGGAAGCTGTTTTGTGACATCAAGGTGTATTCAAAGTATTTCTCCTGGTTCTCATTTAATTCGCCAAACAGACAATGGTAGGCTCCACGACTCTCTCGGACTTCCACTATAGGGTGTAGCCAAAAATGCCGACAACTCCTTCTCTGTAGTTTGTCTCTTTTCCTCTGTTCATGACAGGCAATAGCATAAGCAATAGCAAGGGCTAATTCCAGCTCAAAATTGAGGTAGATACTCTCCAAGGGACGATCCATCTTGATGCTGTATGGTTGGAAATAATCTATGCCGGGGTATATATACCACTATTACATTAATACCCACCCTCATCTACCCATTGGTGGCATTATCTATTGTCTAGACACTAGACCCACCCTCTTCTATTCATTGGTGGTGTTTGTCTAGACAAATTGTGTGGAAAGATACATCATTGTTTGACAACGCATGCGTCGTAAAACGCTGCGTTTTTTGGAAAAACGCAACAAAAACGCACATAAAACGCTGCGTTTTACGACGCATCCGTTCGACGCATGCGTCAAACATGGTGCGTTTTTGCGTGCGTTTCCAATCCATCGTGCGTTGCGTCGACGACGCAGCGTCGCATGACGCTAATGTGAACGTAACCTAACAGATAGAAGGGAACCTTTTGCCACTGAATACTTCAGTAAATTTAGAAAATGGAAGAACAGGGGCCCAAAGTGAGGTGAAAACCTGCTTCATTCCTGCGGTGTTTGTCTTTTTGGCACTGGTAGACATGATGGAAGGCATGTGTGCAGTTCATGTATGAAGGGTAGACATTACGGCCATCCCGGGTGTCAGTCTGATGCACTAGATGAACAGATGAAGGGTTTGATGTTCAATCAGTGGTTCCGTGTTCATAATTTTATGTTCTGCTTGCTGCTACAGTTGACCGTTATTGTAACCGTAAACTACCTGGTGGATATATCGTACTGTGCAAAAGATTTAAGTACTGATGTAAAGTAAGAAGCTATCAAAAAATAGAACTATTAATAGTTTATTTTATATCAATGAATTAAATGCAAAGTGAACAAACAATAGAGAAATCTGAGACAAATCATTATTTGGTGACACCGCCCTTTGTCTTCAAAGCATCAGTTCTTCTAGGTCCACTTGCACACGCTTTTGAAGGAACTCAACAGGAAGAAATACAGACAGCCAGCCAATGTCATTGAGAATTAGCAGAAAGGAGAAGAAGGACCCCTGCAGGTGAAGATCCCCCACAGAGCCCTGATCTCACATCATCCAGTCTGTCTGTGGTTGCGTAATGAGCCAGAAGGATCAACACAAGCAACATCTACAGAACATCTGGGATCAGTTCTCCAAGATGTTTGCCGAGTTCCTTCAAAAATTTTGCACAAGTGACTGAGAACTGATGCTTTGAAAGCAACGGGCGATCACCAACTATTTGTATAGATTTAGATTTATCTTTTGTTCATTCACTTTGCTTTTTGTTGCTATGAATAAACTGTTCTATTATTTTTTCAAGTTTCTTATTTTGCCTAAATTTTTTCACAGTGCCGGATATTGGACTGTTTACTCTTTTACTCTGACCACTTGTCTGTTCTTCTGGATTAACCCTTAATATATTCTATTAAGCATGTAAGGAGGTTGCTTTCCCTGCTCCTTGCCTGGAACCACTTAGTCAGACAGCTGGGTTGCTGGGGGGAAGACTTTCTGCCCTGGACAGAGGGGACCAGGGGACTGCTGGGAAAAGAGAGGTGTGGTGAGAAAAGAGCGGGAGAGCAGAGAGAAGGCAGCGCGCCAAAGAGAGGGCAGGCTGCAGCGCCGTGCTCCCCTAAAAGTAGTGCTCCCCGTGAGGGCACTGAGGCTGAGATACCCACCAGAGTGAAGGCTGGATGTGGGGGTGTAGATTTGGAAGCCTCCTGAATCAGAGACAGTGACTGTGCAGCCCTGGTGACCGCAGTGACAAGCAAAGATCCCTGAGTGTGATAAGTAACTACCCATTGTGTGTGTGACAGCGTTAATACAGGGAGACTGTCAGCCTGGTGCACAGGGGCTCTTGCAGCAACGACGGAGACTGTGCTATTTTCTGGTTTCAGTTTCACTTTGCGAAGAACAGATTGCAGAGAGACTTAACCCCGGACATTCCAGGAGACACAGAAGAGACTTCAGGATCTCAAGCCCTGCTGGTGACTGTATCCACATTGGGAAAAAAGGACCCTCCAGTCAGGACCTCCCTGGGCTGATAAGTAACAAGAACCCTCGTTTACCCTTTGATTCCGCTTAACTGTTTACTGTTTTACTTGACTCTATTAACCCCGTTTACTCCCTGCGAGGAGAATTTTACCCCTGTTAATAAATCCTCTTCAACAGTTGGTCTGTCTGTTCCGTGGTGACATACGCAACCCTGCACTCTATTACACTTGGCGTAGTCGGCAGGATGTCACACGGTAGCACGGAAGGGGCAGACCAAGCAGTTGAGGGAGGCCCCAGGTCTAGCATTTCCCTGGGAGCCATGTTAGCTAACCTGCCAAAATTTTCAGGGAGTAATGTCATGTTGTGGGGTTGGACGGAGCGCATCCAAGGAATGATGCAGATGCATCCTATGACACCGGCTCTGCAGGCAGAAATAGCTGTGATGGCCCTAGCGGGGGATGCACGAGACTCTGTTATGCTCAGACCCCCCCAGGCGAGGGATACCCTGGACAAAGTATTACGTATACTTGAGGAGATGCATGGGGACCCCACTGACGTAAGGGAGCTGTGTATGCGACTGTTCCGCCGGGTACAAAGAGAGGGGGAGACCGTGACGCAATATATGAACGCACTGCAGAAGCTTCAGACTGCCATTATACAGAAGGACGGCATAGGTGTGGGGCCAATTGACGTTGTA
The DNA here is from genome assembly GCF_051348905.1 of Ranitomeya variabilis. NCBI lineage: Eukaryota > Metazoa > Chordata > Amphibia > Anura > Dendrobatidae > Ranitomeya > Ranitomeya variabilis. The sequence continues at coordinate 203,998,387 of NC_135233.1, forward strand.
CTGCAAGACCAACTGATGACAGGCTTGCGGGATGTATTGATGAAACAGGCCCTGCGAGAGCGCATGCGTGTAAAGCCAGACATGACTTTCTCTGAGGTCGGGAGTGAGGCACGCACATGCGAGCAAGAGCAAGGGGTGGTAGTGCCAGTGGGAAAGGTATGGAGCAGGGAGGTAACAGCCCCTCAATGGGTAGAAGACTTGAAGAAGGAGGTGGCTGAATATAAGAAGATCCCTGCTGCAGAGTACAGCCCTCCGGTGCGAGAAAGAGAGACCGCCCTCTAAAGTGAGACTAGTGCTGCTCGGCGAAGAAGACTGCCTAGATGCTACAACTGCGGAGCACCCAGTCAAAATGAAGAGGAGGCGATGTGGACCCGAGATTCCCAGCTGAAGATAAGAAGAATCTGGGAGGAAATTGAGAGTCTGGGGAAAGCCCTTACTGCCGTTTTGGGGACCAGCGGCATACCCCGAGGTAGCGTGTGGAAGCCGCCAGAAAGAGATAGAGGAGAGGTGCGCAGCATGAAGGTGGGGTGGCCCCAGAGTGTAACTCCATATCCTGGGGTGAAGAGCAACCGCAGATGAAAGATGTCCCCTGCCGAGGTCGACGATCCAGACTGAAGCGCCCTCCAGACAGACGCAGACGTGAGTGCTGGACGTGCAGAAAGGTGGGACACATGTCCAGAAATTGCCCTACTCGAGAAGAGCGGTGGCAGAGATCCGCTCACCCCTCTGAGGGTCCTGCTAACTGGAAGGAACGTCACCCCTGGAGGGAATGGTACGGCAGGAAGAGAAGAGTTCCACCTAGGACAAGACAGTACCACAATGTCGGACGCCAAGGAGAGGTGGAGAAGGTGTCAAGCATCTCTGGTGAAATGACTGTGCTGTTGTGAATTTACTTTTTTGGCTCCCTCTTGTGGTCACTGGTGATATGACTCTGGGATTGTCTTTCTCAGTTTGGCACCCACCTGGGTCGTTAGTTCAGGGGTGTTGCTATATAAGCTTCCTGGATTCTCAGCCCAGTGCCTGGCATCGTTGTAATCAGATCCTTTCTGTTTGCTCCTGTCTGCTGGTCCTGGTTCTTGCAAAATTAAGCTAAGTCGTGCTTCCTTGTTTTTTGGTTATTTGTATGGCTCTTATTTTCTGTCCAGCTTGTACTAAATGTGATTCCTGATTTTGCTGGAAGCTCTAGGGGGCTGGTATTCTCCCCCCGGGCCGTTAGACGGTTCGGGGGTTCTTGAATATCCAGCGTGGAAATTTTGATAGGGTTTTTGCTGACCGTATAAGTCATCTTACTATATTCTGCTATTAGTCAGTGGGCCTCTCTTTGCTAAATATCTAGTTCATTCTTACGTTTGTCTTTTCTCCTTACCTCACCGTTATTATTTGTGGGGGGCTTGTATCCAACTTTTGGGGTCTTTTCTCTGGAGGCAAGAAAGGTCTATCTTTTCCCTTCTAGGGTTAGTTAGTTCTCCGGCTGGCGCGAGACGTCTAGAACCAACGTAGGCACGTTCCCCGGCTGTTGCTATTTGTGTTGCTAGGATTAGATATACGGTTAGCCCAGTTACCACTGCCCTATGAGCTGGTTTTTTATGTTTGCAGACTTGGTATGTACTTTTGAGACCCTCTGCCATTGGGGTCATAACAGTATGCCAGGCCAAAGTTGAATGTTTAATGCATTGCAGAAGTGGGATAATAAGAAAGGAAATTCTGAGTTTTTTTTTTTTTTTTTTTCCTCTCTTTGTTCCTCCCCTTTACCTCTGAGTGGCTTGTGCTTGCTGCAGACATGAATGTCCAGACCTTGATTACAAGTGTGGATCAGCTTGCTGCTCGTGTGCAGGGCATACAAGATTTTGTTACCAGTAGTCCAATGTCTGAACCTAAAATACCTATTCCTGAACTGTTCTCTCGAGACCGATTCAAGTTTAGGAATTTCAGGAATAATTGTAAATTGTTTCTATCTCTGAGACCCCGTTCATCTGGAGACTCAGCTCAGCAAGTTAAAATTGTTATCTCTTTCTTACGGGGCGACCCTCAGGATTGGGCCTTCTCGCTAACGCCAGGAGATCCGGCATTGGCAAATATTGATGCGTTTTTTCTGGCGCTCGGATTGCTTTACGAGGAACCCAATCTTGAAATTCAGGCAGAAAAAGCCTTGCTGGCTATTTCTCAGGGCCAGGATGAAGCTGAAGTGTATTGCCAAAAATTTCGGAAATGGTCCGTGCTTACTCAGTGGAATGAGTGTGCTCTGGCCGCAAATTTCAGAAATGGCCTTTCTGAAGCCATTAAGAATGTGATGGTGGGTTTCTCCATTCCTACAAGTCTGAATGATTCCATGGCGCTGGCTATTCAAATTGACCGGCGTTTGCGGGAGCGCAAAACTGCTAATCCACTGGTGGTGTTGTCTGAACAAACACCTGATTTAATGCAATGTGATAGAATTCAGACTAGAAATGAACGGAAAAATCATAGACGTCAGAATGGGTTGTGTTTTTACTGTGGTGATTCTACACATGTTATATCAGCATGCTCTAAACGCCTAACAAGGGTTGTTAGCCCTGTCGCCATTGGTAATTTGCAACCTAAATTTATTTTGTCTGTGACTTTAATTTGCTCATTGTCTTCCTACCCTGTTATTGCGTTTGTGGATTCAGGTGCTGCCCTGAGTCTTATGGATCTGTCATTTGCCAAGCGCTGTGGTTTTGTTCTTGAGCCTTTGGTAAATCCTATCCCTCTTAGAGGTATTGATGCTACGCCATTGGCGGAAAATAAACCGCAGTTTTGGACACAGGTAACCATGTGCATGACTCCTGAACATCGGGAGGTGATTCGTTTTCTTGTTCTGCATAAAATGCATGATTTGGTCGTTTTGGGTTTGCCATGGTTACAGACCCATAATCCAGTCTTGGATTGGAAGGCAATGTCTGTGTCAAGTTGGGGCTGTAAGGGAATTCATGGTGATTCCCCGCCGGTGTCTATTGCTTCCTCTACCCCTTCGGAAGTTCCTGAGTATTTGTCTGATTATCAGGATGTATTCAGCGAGTCCAGGTCCAGTGCTCTGCCTCCTCATAGGGACTGTGACTGTGCCATAGATTTGATTCCAGGTAGTAAATTTCCTAAGGGAAGACTATTTAATCTGTCTGTACCTGAGCATACCGCAATGCGTTCGTATATCAAGGAGTCTCTGGAGAAGGGGCATATCCGTCCATCCTCTTCCCCTCTTGGTGCGGGATTCTTTTTTGTGGCCAAGAAGGATGGATCTTTAAGACCTTGTATTGACTATCGGCTTCTGAATAAAATCACTGTTAAATTTCAGTATCCTTTGCCTCTGTTGTCGGACTTGTTTGCCCGGATTAAAGGTGCCAAGTGGTTCACCAAGATAGATCTTCGTGGTGCGTACAACCTTGTGCGCATTAAGCAGGGAGATGAATGGAAAACTGCATTTAATACGCCCGAAGGTCATTTTGAGTACTTGGTGATGCCTTTTGGGCTCTCTAATGCTCCTTCAGTGTTTCAGTCCTTTATGCATGATATTTTCCGGAAGTATCTGGATAAATTTATGATTGTTTATCTGGATGATATTCTGTTTTTTTCTGATGATTGGGACTCGCATGTAGAGCAGGTCAGGATGGTATTTCAGGTTTTGCGTGAGCATGCTTTGTTTGTTAAGGGCTCAAAGTGTCTCTTTGGAGTACAGAAGGTTCCCTTTTTGGGGTTTATTTTTTCCCCTTCTGCGGTGGAGATGGACCCAGTCAAGGTCCGAGCTATTCATGATTGGACTCAGCCCACGTCAGTTAAAAGTCTTCAGAAGTTCTTGGGTTTTGCTAACTTCTACCGTCGTTTTATCGCTAATTTTTCAAGCGTTGTTAAACCTTTGACGGATATGACCAAGAAAGGTTCTGATGTTGCTAACTGGGCTCCTGCAGCCGTGGAAGCTTTCCAAGAGTTGAAGCGCCGGTTTACTTCGGCGCCTGTTTTGTGCCAGCCTGAGGTCTCACTGCCCTTTCAGGTTGAAGTGGATGCTTCTGAGATTGGGGCAGGGGCCGTTTTGTCGCAGAGAGGCCCTGGTTGCTCTGTAATGAGACCATGTGCCTTTTTCTCTAGGAAGTTTTCGCCTGCTGAGCGGAATTATGATGTTGGCAATCGGGAGTTGTTGGCCATGAAGTGGGCATTTGAGGAGTGGCGTCATTGGCTCGAGGGTGCTAAGCATCGTGTGGTGGTCTTGACTGATCACAAAAATCTGATGTATCTCGAGTCTGCTAAACGCCTGAATCCTAGACAGGCCCGCTGGTCATTGTTTTTCTCCCGTTTTGACTTTGTGGTCTCGTATTTACCAGGTTCAAAGAATGTGAAGGCTGATGCTCTTTCAAGGAGCTTTGTGCCTGACTCTCCTGGAGTCGTAGAACCAGTTGGTATTCTTAAAGAGGGAGTTATCTTGTCAGCCATTTCTCCGGATTTGCGACGTGTGTTGCAGAGATTTCAGGCTGGTAGACCTGACTCTTGTCCACCTGACAGACTGTTTGTTCCTGATAAGTGGACCAGCAGAGTCATTTCTGAGGTTCATTCCTCGGTGTTGGCAGGGCATCCGGGAATTTTTGGCACCAGAGATCTGGTGGCTAGGTCCTTTTGGTGGCCTTCCTTGTCACGGGATGTGCGGTCATTTGTGCAGTCCTGTGGGACTTGTGCTCGAGCTAAGCCTTGCTGTTCTCGTGCCAGCGGGTTGCTCTTGCCCTTGCCTGTCCCGAAGAGGCCTTGGACACACATTTCCATGGATTTCATTTCAGATCTTCCGGTGTCTCAGGGCATGTCTGTCATCTGGGTGGTATGTGATCGCTTTTCCAAGATGGTCCATTTGGTATCTTTGCCTAAGCTGCCTTCCTCTTCCGATCTGGTTCCTTTGTTTTTTCAGAATGTGGTTCATTTACACGGCATTCCTGAGAATATTGTGTCTGACAGAGGATCCCAGTTTGTTTCCAGGTTCTGGCGATCCTTTTGTGCTAAGATGGGCATTGATTTGTCGTTTTCGTCTGCCTTTCATCCTCAGACTAATGGACAAACGGAGCGAACTAATCAGACTCTGGAGGCTTATTTGAGGTGTTTTGTTTCTGCAGATCAGGATGATTGGGTGACCTTCTTGCCGTTGGCTGAGTTTGCCCTTAATAATCGGGCTAGTTCCGCTACTTTGGTTTCGCCTTTTTTTTGCAACTCTGGTTTCCATCCCCGTTTTTCCTCGGGACATGTGGAGCCTTCTGACTGTCCTGGGGTAGATTCCTTGGTGGATAAGTTGCAGCAGATCTGGAATCATGTGGTGGACAACTTGAAGTTGTCACAGGAGAAGGCTCAGCGTTTTGCCAACCGCCGCCGCGGTGTGGGTCCCCGACTTCGTGTTGGGGATTTGGTATGGCTGTCTTCTCGATTTGTTCCTATGAAGGTCTCCTCTCCTAAATTTAAGCCTCGCTTCATCGGTCCTTACAAGATATTGGAAATCCTTAATCCTGTGTCCTTTCGCTTGGATCTTCCGGTGTCGTTTGCCATTCACAACGTGTTCCATAGGTCTTTGCTGCGGCGGTACGTTGTACCTGTGGTTCCTTCTGTTGAGCCTCCTGCTCCGGTCTTGGTTGAGGGCGAGTTGGAGTACGTGGTGGAGAAGATCTTGGATTCTCGTCTCTCCAGGCGGAGGCTTCAGTATCTGGTCAAGTGGAAGGGCTATGGTCAGGAGGATAATTCCTGGGTGGTTGCCTCTGATGTGCATGCGGCCGACTTAGTTCGTGCCTTTCACGCTGCTCATCCTGATCGCCTTGGTGGTCTTGGTGAGGGTTCGGTGACCCCTCCTTAAAGGGGGGGTACTGTTGTGAATTTACTTTTTTGGCTCCCTCTTGTGGTCACTGGTGATATGACTCTGGGATTGTCTTTCTCAGTTTGGCACCCACCTGGGTCGTTAGTCCAGGGGTGTTGCTATATAAGCTTCCTGGATTCTCAGCCCAGTGCCTGGCATCGTTGTAATCAGATCCTTTTCTGTTTGCTCCTGTCTGCTGGTCCTGGTTCTTGCAAAATTAAGCTAAGTCGTGCTTCCTTGTTTTTTGGTTATTTGTATGGCTCTTATTTTCTGTCCAGCTTGTACTAAATGTGATTCCTGATTTTGCTGGAAGCTCTAGGGGGCTGGTATTCTCCCCCCGGGCCGTTAGATGGTTCGGGGGTTCTTGAATATCCAGCGTGGAAATTTTGATAGGTTTTTTGCTGACCGTATAAGTCATCTTACTATATTCTGCTATTAGTCAGTGGGCCTCTCTTTGCTAAATATCTAGTTCATTCTTACGTTTGTCTTTTCTCCTTACCTCACCGTTATTATTTGTGGGGGGCTTGTATCCAACTTTTGGGGTCTTTTCTCTGGAGGCAAGAAAGGTCTATCTTTTCCCTTCTAGGGTTAGTTAGTTCTCCGGCTGGCGCGAGACGCCTAGAACCAACGTAGGCACGTTCCCCGGCTGTTGCTATTTGTGGTGCTAGGATTAGATATACGGTTAGCCCAGTTACCACTGCCCTATGAGCTGGTTTTTTATGTTTGCAGACTTGGTATGTACTTTTGAGACCCTCTGCCATTGGGGTCATAACAGCTGTCCCAACGTGTAAAGGCGAACCTGGTGGATCTACAGCCTGGGTCTGAAGGTTTTGTTGGTGAGACTCAGTCCGGAGGAAAGAAAGTGACGTTCACTCGAGAAGACCACCAAAGTGCTTTACTACCCTGTCCAGCACGAGTTCCTTAAGAAGGAGAGAAAGTGCCAAGTGTTCCTGCGACACTCGTTTTCAGCGTCCGAGCCGATGAGAAGGAGGAACCACTGATGTCGTCCCCTGAGGTGAAGAATGTGCTGGCTGTCAGCTCACCAGTTCCTGATCGGACAAGGGAAATGGAGCAGCTGTGTGAGACAGGGTGTGTGGCTGAGAAGCCCTGGGAAATGATGCCCGCAGAGCCCGGCGCAGATGACAAAGAGTCCGGCCTGCATGGTCTTAATTCATCTGACTCAAGCTTTGACGAGAATGCTCCTGTCAAAGAGAGGGGGAGCTATGGAGAAGAATTGCTTGTACTAAGCCCCCAAACTGAGGAGCCCGAACAAGAAGTCCCTAAAGTTTCCGATAATGACAAGGAGGAGGATGAATCATCTACGCAGACATCTGCTAGCGGCAAAGCTAAGAAGAAGAAGAAGAAGAAAAAGAAGAAGACAGGAGTAGTTGATGAAGCAGAGAAAGCATATCTCAACCTGACTGATGAGCAGCTCCTAGACCATTTAGTCTAGGAGTATGTACAAGAAGAAAGGCAGAAGAAGATGCGAGAATCGCAGGTATCTGACTCCCCTCCAAAGAACAAAGAGAAGCACGAAGAGTCCTCGCCCGTGGAATGGCGAGCTTTAAGAGAGGGGGAATGTAAGGAGGTTGCTTTCCCTGCTCCTTGCCTGGAACCACTTAGTCAGACAGCTGGGTTGCTGGGGGGAAGACTTTCTGCCCTGGACAGAGGGGACCAGGGGACTGCTGGGAAAAGAGAGGTGTGGTGAGAAAAGAGCGGGAGAGCAGAGAGAAGGCAGCGTGCCAAAGAGAGGGCAGGCTGCAGCGCCGTGCTCCCATAAAAGTAGTGCTCCCTGTGAGGGCACTGAGGCTGAGATACCCACCAGAGTGAAGGCTGGATGTGGGGGTGTAGATTTGGAAGCCTCCTGAATCAGAGACAGTGACTGTGCAGCCCTGGTGACCGCAGTGACAAGCAAAGATCCCTGAGTGTGATAAGTAACTACCCATTGTGTGTGTGACAGCGTTAATACAGGGAGACTGTCAGCCTGGTGCACAGGGGCTCTTGCAGCAACAACGGAGACTGTGCTATTTTCTGGTTTCAGTTTCACTTTGCGAAGAACAGATTGCAGAGAGACTTAACCCCGGACATTCCAGGAGACACAGAAGAGACTTCAGGATCTCAAGCCCTGCTGGTGACTGTATCCACATTGGGAAAAAAGGACCCTCCAGTCAGGACCTCCCTGGGCTGATAAGTTACAAGAACACTTGTTAACCCTTTGATTCCGCTTAACTGTTTACTGTTTTACTTGACTCTATTAACCCCGTTTACTCCCTGCGAGGAGAATTTTACCCCTGTTAATAAATCCCCTTCAACAGTTGGTCTGTCTGTTCCGTGGTGACATACGCAACCCTGCACTCTATTACAAGCATATAAGCTATATTTTTTTAATTGGGCCCATTGGCTTTTAAAGTTTCTGTACTAAAATAAAGAGCAGGGCCGGCCTGAGAGATTACGGCGCCCTAGGCAAAACTATTTTGTTGCGCCCCTACTACTTTTAACATACCTCCCAACTTTTGAAGATGGGAAAGAGGGATAAAGTTTGCGGTGCGCTTGGCACGCCGCTGCAAATTTTAGGCACGCCTCTGACCACACCCATTCATAACTAGCCACACCCATATCCACATCCCAACCACACCCATTTAGCACTGCTGATCACACTGTTTCATAAAGAATAATTATAAACAAAAAAATATGGCCACACAGTGCTCCATACTGTAAAATGGCCACACATGATGCTCCATACTGTATAATGGCCACACATGATGCTCCATACTGTATAATGACCACACATGATGCTCCATACTGTATATTGGCCAACATGATACTTCGTACCGTATAATGGCCACACATAGCTACTCCTACACATGCGGCTGCGCTCCGTACACACGCGCTTCGCTCCATACACCTCGTACACATGCGGCTCTGCTCCGTACACCTCGTACACATTTAGCTCCGCTCCATACACCTCATACACACACGACTCCGCTCCGTACACCTCATACACACGGCTCCGCTCTGTACACCTCATACACACACGGCTCCGCTCCATACACCTCATACACATTTAGCTCTGCTCCATACACCTTTTGCCTTTTGAAAAGATTTTTTATAATTTTTTCTATTTTTTTCTCTGGCGCCCCCTTAGGGTCGGCGCCCTAGGCGGCCGCCTAGTTCGCCTATATGTTTGGGCCGGCCCTGATAAAGAGAATAACTTTAAGGGCTCATACTCATCTGCGGATAAATCGGGTGAGTGCACTTCGATAAAATATCTGCTCTGACTAATGTTATTCACTGATTTAGTGCTCATCTGTGATTTTTTTCTCTCTTCTCTAAAAAAATGGCCGTGAATATCAGACAAGGCTCGTCAATTCCTGCAAGAGAAGAAAGCCGCATGGCGCGGACCATAAGTATGCAATCTGATTTTTACGCATACATTACCATTGCGTAGCATTAGAACACTGTGAATAGATTTTATTTATGCTGATGAGTGTGAGCCCTGATGGTTATTTTCGTTCCTGCTTTTCTGCTTTGAATTTTGTGGGGCTAATGTCCTCTCTGCAACATAAAAAAGATTCCATTCTTTTATATGCCACATGCCTATATCAAGTCAATTAAACATGAAGTCACGACTATTCTTGCTCTATTGTATCGGTGCAGATTTTATTTCAGCCATATTAGCTTTTTCCCAACAATAGGAGAAAGCAACAAGCGAATGCCATTAATTATAAACCCATCCATAAGAGATAATATTGGGATAACCTGACTGTGAAAATCACATTTTCAAAAAGACACTATGAGAAGAGTACAGGTTCTTAGCTTGCAACATTCATTCTTTTGTCGGAGAGAGGTTTCTAAGCGCTAATGGTTTTCCTTCTCACTGTTCAGTTCTTTCATAAGTGACAAAAGCTAAACAATTATGATTATGGGGAAAATACAATGCTGTAATTTCTAACACGATTCCAGCAGGGGGAGCTGTTTATCCCATCTAATATTCAGGATTTAATGTTTTTTATTCATTCTTTTCTTTTTTTTCAATCAAAATTTGCAGTCAATTTCCACAGAGATTTCACTCCAGTCATGGAATTAAAGAAACAGGTGGCAAAACCTCAGTGTAAGATCAACAGTGCAATGAAATGATAACTTTGTTTCATGAGCTTAAAACTGCAAAGACAAGAACACGCCATGCCTTGAATATTAAGGAGTATTCTAGATCCATATTGCCTTTTATACTTTGCTTCTTACAGCTATTGAAATAACGTTATTCCACAGAGATTATTACGTGATAGCTTTGCACAATAGAAAATTCATTTTCATCGAAAACATAGTCAAATTTCCTAAATACCGTATAGTCTCTGCTGCCTTTGCTCAACTTTTAAGATGTCAGTTCTCCGCCTGTGTCTTTCTACTATTTAGGTCCTAAGGCTAGATGTTGGGTAATTGACCCCAATCCTAGTAATGGCATTGCATAGCCACAAAGCTAACCATAAACAGTAGATGACCATTAATCCTTCCAAGCACTGTGTACTCATTGAGAAAACCACCAACGGACCCATTGGCTGTTTATTTCCGGGAGAACAATGCAATCGACAGTCTGCAATTGGACATGCCTGATCAACATCTCTACTGACCACCAGTCTCTCAGCGCCCCACAGAAAACATTAGACCGTTGGCCAAACCTGTCGATATTGGTGTGTCCAGCTGACATAAGTCAAATGTATATAGCCTGCTTCAGATACCGCCCAATCTTTTTCCTCTCCCCTGATGAAGCTGGCTTGACCAGCGATACGAGTGGGGATTTATTACTGGTATTCCTGTATACTGATTTGGATGCCACATTAGGGGTTTGACATATTTAATACCAGAGTTATACTTTAATGTGCACAGTACATAGCATTATATTGCTATAGTATTGACTATTAGAACATAACCTTTAATAAATATGAGTAAAAACTAGGGTCCTAAAAAGACATACATTGACAGTGAAACATGGTGCTCATGTGAACCAGTGCTCAAGATAAAAAATTGGAACAGTCTTACCAATTTGGACGGACAAATGGAGGAATTGTCTCAGTTTCGGTAAGGAAGGTGGCTCCACTATATACAGGTAATAATCAAGCAAGGGTAGGGACCAATGTTTTCTGTCTTCCCTGTAACCCCTTTTAATAACTCCTGCCCTCACAAGGACAGGCCCCAAGTGAACCCTGTTGTGGGCCCCCAACAACCATGTAAACCTAATTATATCTCTTCTCCCTACGCGTTTCAACTCCTGTCAAGGAGAATCATCAGGGGAGTTATATATAAGGAGTACCGCTAGGTCCCCTTAGAAGTCCATAGAACAAAGTCCATTAGGGTCCATACTGGTCCGTTTGCATATCGGGTCCCGCAGTGGCTGGGAGTGCCGGTGAAATTCAGCAAATGGTAGCTGTGTCCGCAAATAAATCCTCAAGATACTGATCAAAGCGTCCCCCTTATATACGTTACACTCACATCTGTACACAATGTTCCTCTAATCAGAGGAGAGATAACGTTACATACCAGTCCCCAGCTGTGTTATCCGCGTCACCGGCCATAAAGTAGTTCCGGCCGCTACAATACCCCTTACCGGAAGTTGCGACGCCATTTTAGAGGACGTCACTTCCGCCCACCATCTTTTTGGATCCGAGATCCCTCACAAGAGACGCAAATACTTTGCCGGGAATTGCGGCGCCATATTAGAAAAAACGTCACTTCCGCCCGCCATATTTTTGGTTTCCCCCGTCCATAATAGGGGACATGAATGCCGCGATGTTCTTTTTGTGGCACCCTGTGTTACCCACAATATGGCGCAGATATCCCTCCTGCTAACTGCCCATATAAAGGACCTGTTAATATAAACCAGCATTTATGTGAAATACAGCTGACTATGAGGGCGGCATCATGCTCGATATGCTGCGGCATAGAGCAACGCCCACAGTTCATGGCCATAATGTTTCTACTCACACGTATAATTATTAGTAGGTATACCATGTCCTATCCACATAAACATATATACACCGATTGACAGTCTAGGCAGAGCTAAGGAGGGGAGAATAGAGGGCAGGGGCGGGGAGGGGGGGGGGGCCTATATTCGATCAGAGGATATACTTAGTAACATATTAGGTACCCATGAAAGAACACTCCCTATAAGATATAGCATGGACTGATTATCCCGAATGGGATCCACGTAAGTATTAATCTTGGGAGTGACAATAGCGGGATGCAGTGGCTCCATTACTATATGATGAAATAAAATTGACTTATTTTGTTTCCTTTGGCTGTTCCCATGACGTAGGTCCGGATACAAAACTGTAACTACATGTAGATAAAGTCACATATCTATGTATATAGCAGTAATTAGCCCCACCAAATATATAGCAAAAAATGGCCCTAAAGATGTGCTGCAAAAGACTCCAGCCCTGTATTTAGGTTGAAGACAAGACAAGAACCATTATTCTATAAAAAGCACCCAAAATTAATCTGTTCGTTCAGGCCCTGAGGGGAACAGGTATCCAGCGTAAAAATCCAGCTGGCCTCTCTCTGAAGTAACATTCTATCAAGGTCGCCACCTCTGGCTGGCATGTCAATTCTGTCGATCCCCATAAATTGTATGGCCTTGAGGTCTCCCCCATGCATGCTATTGACATGTTTGGCAATTGGGGTATCTCTTTTGTTTCGTATGTCACCTAGGTGTTCACCCACTCTTCTTCTTAGTTCTCTTATCGTCTTCCCCACATAGGTGACCCCACATCGACAGATGGCTCTATAAATGACCCCTGTGCTTTTGCAGTTAATGAACTTCTTTAATTTAAATGTCTGTTGTGTATTTTCATTAAAGAACTCTTTTCCAGTGCATAATGATTCGCATGCTATGCACCCGCCACATCTAAAGCACCCTGCTGGTCTTTGGGGAAGCCAGCTCGTCTCCTTGGGTGTACTGAAGTGGCTATGTACCAGTCTGTCGCCTAGCGTTTTCGCCCTTCGATAAGTAATGACCGGTTCATTTCCCAGCGTATCCCCCAGATCCTCATCCATTTTTAAAATGCCCCAATGTTTACGTATGATATTTTTCACTGATGGTGCGCCGTTATCATAGGTGCAAATTAATCTTGTCACCTTACCAGATTCAACTTCCTCCCTTCTCGGTATTAAAAGATTTTCCCTCTCCTGTCGGATGGCATGTCGAAATGCTTCTCGTAAAATACGATCGGGGTATCCCCTAGCTAAGAATCTCTGTCTCAAATCATCCGCCATGACTAGGAAATCTTTTTTGCTCGAGCAGTTTCGCCGCAGTCTCAGATACTGGCCCTTTGGGATGCCCTTCTTGAGAGAATAGGGATGATTGCTATCCCATCTAAGTAGGGAGTTGGTTGCCGTAGGTTTCCTGTAAATGGTGCTCACCAAATGATCTCCATCCTCCGATTTGGAAATCAATACATCCAAGAAAGGCAATTGTATCTCTTGTATGTCACATGTAAACCTGAGACCCACATCATTGTTATTCAAAGAGATAATGAATTCCTCAAACTTATCTCTCGTCCCTCTCCATAAGACAAAAATGTCATCAATATACCTGACCCACAGATCAATGTAGGCCAGGTAATTGCTGTGTAACTCAGAGAAGGCAATACAGTCCTCCCACCAGCCCAGGAACAAGTTTGCGTAAGTGGGCGCACAGGGATTCCCCATTGCGGTGCCCCTGAGCTGGTGGAAAGTTTTGCCATCAAATGTGAAATAATTGTTGGTGAGTACAAACTCGAGGAGGGTCAAGATGAACCGATTGTGGGCACTAAATTGACAACCCCTGGTGCTCAGAAAGTGACGTACCCCCTCAATCCCGCGATTATGCGGGATTGATGAGTACAGAGCCTCCACATCAATGCTAGCAAGCATTGTACCAGGTTCCAAAGAAATACCCTCCAGTTTCCGGAGTAGGTCCATCGTGTCCCTGACATATGAGGGGAGAGACAGCACGAAGGGTCTGAGAATATCATCCAGATAGATGCCAATGTTTTGTCCAACACTCCCTATGCCCGACACGATGGGCCTACCCTTCAAGGGGTCCAGGCCCTTGTGGACCTTAGGTAGAGCATAAAATGTAGCCATGACAGGGTGGCGAGGCAAAAGAAAGGAGAATTCATCCCCGCTAATGAGTTTCTCGGCCTTTGCTTTTTGGAGAATTGTCCCTAAGGTTTTTACACAGTCATTGGTGGGATTAGAGGTCACTCGTACGTACGTCATGCGATCGTTCAGAAGAGACAGGCACATGTTTTTATATCTGTCCACATCCATTATCACAATATTTCCTCCTTTGTCAGAAGGTTTCAGGACAGTAGTTGTGTCTGTTTCCAAATTACGGAGTGCTATTATCTGATCTCTAGTGAGATTGTGTCTGGACTGATTTTCAGCATGTTTTTTTATATCCGCAACACTTAGATTCAGAAATACATCTATGGCAGATAAATCTCCCCCTACCGGTGCCATTTTTTTACTTGGGTTCTTTAATTGAGTAAACGGGCCACACCCACTGATATTATCAGGTATGGTGTCCAACTCTGCCAATAGGCGTACATCTGATAGCATATCCTCCGGGATATTCAATTCACCACATATTTTTTTATCCTTCAATTTGAAGAATTTGTGCCATCTAAGTTTTCTGACGAACAGATTAAGGTCCTTAACCATTTCAAACACCTTAAAATCTGTACTCGGGACAAATGACAGTCCCTTTGATAGTACCGCCATTTCTGCTGTAGTCAGTCGCTTACTAGATAGATTCAGAACCTGTAGTTCTCCTCCCTGTTGGAGGTAGTCTGACTTCGGAGTTGGTAAGGCCGGTCTAAAAAACCGGTTCTTTGATTAGAAGTTTGATATCTATTTGCTCTACGATACCCACCTCCCCTCCCCCTATAACGGCCTCTTGTGTGGGTCACTCTCCCCTCAGTATCCGAAATATCTGTTTCAGTGGAGGATAGGTCAGTTTCTCTATCCCTTTCTGTCCTCTCCACTGTCGTGTGATAAACCTTTCCTTCCTTGAAGTCCTGCAGGTCTCTGAGATATTGTTTATGCTTTCTCTCCTTAAGATTATATTGAAATTTTTCAATGGAGTTTTGTAATTGGCTCTCTTTAACTGTGAAATCACTCTCTGATTTAAATTTTTTTACAATATCAATTTGCTCTTTAAGTTTGTTATTGAGTTTTTCAAGATTTATCTTTTCCTCACTCGCCAATATCTGCATGAATCTCAGAGAGCTGCAGGTGGCTTCTTTTTCCCAGAGGCTCATAAGTTGTGGGGTCCTGCACCGTAAAGCTGGGAGCAGAGGGATGCGTAAACCCCTTGGGACAATTCCGCTTTTGATATAATTTTCTAGGCTCTGTAATTCCCACCAGGAAACTATTTGTTCCCTGTAGAGCTTACTCAGATCCTTGAATGCTGAGGTATAGGTGGGTATATATTTTTTCTGGGAGAATTCCTTCTCTGAAAAGATATCCCTGGCTTCAGTGAGCCACAACTCTGTATCCGGGCCCGTTGCCAGAAAGCCAGCCATAACAAAGGCAATAAACTGAAAAGTAGCAAGGGCTTGCAATAGAGCTAGCCGTGTCTAAACCCTCAGAATTAAATGTGCAAATAGCTATGGAGGATATTCATTAACATTAAAACATAACCTTTAATAAATATGAGTAAAAACTAGGGTCCTAAAAAGACATACATTGACAGTGAAACATGGTGCTCATGTGAACCAGTGCTCAAGATAAAAAATTGGAACAGTCTTACCAATTTGGACGGACAAATGGAGGAATTGTCTCAGTTTCGGTAAGGAAGGTGGCTCCACTATATACAGGTAATAATCAAGCAAGGGTAGGGACCAATGTTTTCTGTCTTCCCTGTAACCCCTTTTAATAACTCCTGCCCTCACAAGGACAGGCCCCAAGTGAACCCTGCTGTGGGCCCCCACCAACCATGTAAACCTAATTATATCTCTTCTCCCTACGCGTTTCAACTCCTGTCAAGGAGAATCATCAGGGGAGTTATATATAAGGAGTACCGCTAGGTCCCCTTAGAAGTCCATAGAACAAAGTCCATTAGGGTCCATACTGGTCCGTTTGCATATCGGGTCCCGCAGTGGCTGGGAGTGCCGGTGAAATTCAGCAAATGGTAGCTGTGTCCGCAAATAAATCCTCAAGATACTGATCAAAGCGTCCCCCTTATATACGTTACACTCACATCTGTACACAATGTTCCTCTAATCAGAGGAGAGATAACGTTACATACCAGTCCCCAGCTGTGTTATCCGCGTCACCGGCCATAAAGTAGTTCCGGCCGCTACAATACCCCTTACCGGAAGTTGCGACGCCATTTTAGAGGACGTCACTTCCGCCCACCATCTTTTTGGATCCGAGATCCCTCACAAGAGACGCAAATACTTTGCCGGGAATTGCGGCGCCATATTAGAAAAAACGTCACTTCCGCCCGCCATATTTTTGGTTTCCCCCGTCCATAATAGGGGACATGAATGCCGCGATGTTCTTTTTGTGGCACCCTGTGTTACCCACAATATGGCGCAGATATCCCTCCTGCTAACTGCCCATATAAAGGACCTGTTAATATAAACCAGCATTTATGTGAAATACAGCTGACTATGAGGGCGGCATCATGCTCGATATGCTGCGGCATATAAGTCAATTTTATTTCATCATATAGTAATGGAGCCACTGCATCCCGCTATTGTCACTCCCAAGATTAATACTTACGTGGATCCCATTCGGGATAATCAGTCCATGCTATATCTTATAGGGAGTGTTCTTTCATGGGTACCTAATATGTTACTAAGTATATCCTCTGATCGAATATAGGCCCCCCCCCCCTCCCCGCCCCTGCCCTCTATTCTCCCCTCCTTAGCTCTGCCTAGACTGTCAATCGGTGTATATATGTTTATGTGGATAGGACATGGTATACCTACTAATAATTATACGTGTGAGTAGAAACATTATGGCCATGAACTGTGGGCGTTGCTCTATGCCGCAGCATATCGAGCATGATGCCGCCCTCATAGTCAGCTGTATTTCACATAAATGCTGGTTTATATTAACAGGTCCTTTATATGGGCAGTTAGCAGGAGGGATATCTGCGCCATATTGTGGGTAACACAGGGTGCCACAAAAAGAACATCGCGGCATTCATGTCCCCTATTATGGACGGGGGAAACCAAAAATATGGCGGGCGGAAGTGACGTTTTTTCTAATATGGCGCCGCAATTCCCGGCAAAGTATTTGCGTCTCTTGTGAGGGATCTCGGATCCAAAAAGATGGTGGGCGGAAGTGACGTCCTCTAAAATGGCGTCGCAACTTCCGGTAAGGGGTATTGTAGCGGCCGGAACTACTTTATGGCCGGTGACGCGGATAACACAGCTGGGGACTGGTATGTAACGTTATCTCTCCTCTGATTAGAGGAACATTGTGTACAGATGTGAGTGTAACGTATATAAGGGGGACGCTTTGATCAGTATCTTGAGGATTTATTTGCGGACACAGCTACCATTTGCTGAATTTCACCGGCACTCCCAGCCACTGCGGGACCCGATATGCAAACGGACCAGTATGGACCCTAATGGACTTTGTTCTATGGACTTCTAAGGGGACCTAGCGGTACTCCTTATATATAACTCCCCTGATGATTCTCCTTGACAGGAGTTGAAACGCGTAGGGAGAAGAGATATAATTAGGTTTACATGGTTGGTGGGGGCCCACAGCAGGGTTCACTTGGGGCCTGTCCTTGTGAGGGCAGGAGTTATTAAAAGGGGTTACAGGGAAGACAGAAAACATTGGTCCCTACCCTTGCTTGATTATTACCTGTATATAGTGGAGCCACCTTCCTTACCGAAACTGAGACAATTCCTCCATTTGTCCGTCCAAATTGGTAAGACTGTTCCAATTTTTTATCTTGAGCACTGGTTCACATGAGCACCATGTTTCACTGTCAATGTATGTCTTTTTAGGACCCTAGTTTTTACTCATATTTATTAAAGGTTATGTTTTAATGTTAATGAATATCCTCCATAGCTATTTGCACATTTAATTCTGAGGGTTTAGACACGGCTAGCTCTATTGCAAGCCCTTGCTACTTTATAGTATTGACTATTAGCCAGTTTCTTTATTATTCTAACTATTTTTCATTACATGTACATCGTTGTTTTTTAAATGAACATTTACCTTTTTTCACAAAAAAAATTTTTGACCCATTTTTTCACATTTGCATGATAAAAGGAAAAAATTGACCCAAATATTTGTTGTGCAATTTCTGCTGAGCATGCCGATACCCCAGGTGTAGGGAAAAAAACACTTGTTGGGCACACGACAGAGCTCAGAAAGGAAGGAGCGCAATTTCACTTTTTGTACACAAAATTTCCATTTGTTCCTCAGCTCCTGCACCTTCACTAACAGTTTGTCTGGTACCATGAACCCCCTTCAATCGCTGTAATCCATCGTCCCATGGCGCCTGCCTGTGTGACGACAGTCCAGAACCCTTCCTCATCCTCCTATGCCTCCACCTCTTCCTCTGGGACCACCACCTCATCTCGCAGACTATTCAAAGTGTGCTCCAGCAAGTAGATGACTGGAATAGTGATGTTGGTGATGGCATGGTCAGCACTAGCCATCTTAGTAGGCATTTCGAAACTGTGTAGAAGGGTGCAGAGGTCCTTCATCTCTGCCCATTCCGCAATTGTGCTTTGCACCATGTTTGTACTGCGTTGGCCCAGGCTATGTAAAAGGACATACTGCACCAGGGCTCGTCGCGACTGCCACAATCGCTGCAATATGTGGAATTTCATCATGTTGACACATCACAAGCTAAACTGTTAACCGGTAGGCCGAAAGACCTCTGTAGCGATGCAATTCGATCACCTGCAGGGTGCGATCGGTTGGAAATTAGCAGACAGCGACCAAGCTTTCTGCAGCAGCACATCCAGGCCAGGATAGTTGTGGATACATTGCTGTACCATCAGGTTGAAGACGTGAGCCATGCAAGGCATGTATGTGAGTTTGCTCTGGTGTATGGCCGCCACCAGGTTCACACCATTATTGCACATGGCCTTCCCTTACTCCAGGTTCAGAAGAGATAACCATTGCTCTAACTTGGCCTGGATAGCTGTCTACAATTCTTGAGTTGTGTTACTACGATCTCTAATGCATATTAATTTAAACACTGCTAATTGTGGTGAGACCTGGCTGAGCAGTACAGAGGTGGGGAGGAATCTCTCTGCACTGCTGAAACGTGTGTCTCATTAAGGGAGAGTGACACCAAAAATTCTCAATCTATTATCAGTGCAGCCAAAAAATGCAAAAAGCATACAAAAACACTTAGAAATATGTGACTTTATAAAGGTTCACCGAAGGTCACCGACACTCGGCCGAGTCTCTGCTCACTCACACCCATATAAGCCTATGGGTACGAGTGAGACAATGCACATCACTCAGATATCATCCGAGTGATGTGCGTTATACGCTGACCCCGGCAGGAGGAGATGGAGAAATTCATTTCTCCACCTTCTCCGCAGCTGTGCTCTGTTCCGCTCTCTGCGAGAGGCTCGGAGCACAGATGCATGACCCTCGGCTCCTGCTGACAGCTGAGCAGGAGCCGAGGGTCATTAGCATATCGCATCGGAAGCAATACGCTAGTGTGACCCTGGCCTAAGAGACAGAGCTCCAAGATATAGTAACTATCTTAGGGCGTATCGATGGTTATGAGATATTATAATTACAAATATTTTTGCTTATCTAGAGATTGTATAATGATTTTAAGTTTCCCTATTTATTTTCTTTTTTCTCACAGGTAATTGCGTAGAATATCACTGTGAAAGGAAAACCCATGCCCAACTCAAATGTAAGATCAATAGTCTAATATGAACAAGTGCACCTCTGCGGAACTTCTTTTGTAGACATAAAGACAATGTTAAAAGTGTAGCTGGTTTCAGGATAACTTGCAGCAGAATGCTTGTGAGGCTCCTCGCCAGGGCCGTGGGGTACCCAGTACCGGGTCCTGAGTTCACAGGGGGATGTCACGGTAGCGACCCAGTCCATGGCCCTGGGCGCCCATGTAAAAGGGAAAGGTCTTTACAGGGAATAAAGTTTATGTTCGTGACGCCACCTGTGGTATTCGGTCAGTGGTGGCTGACACTGCTTTAAGGGGTCCTCTGAGGTGATGTTATGGCAGCTAGATGGTTTAACTTGCCACAGGTGAAGTATGTCCCCAGGGCTCCCGGTGTGTAGATGGAAGATGGTGAATGGCGCAGTAAAGAACGAGGACACAGGGTGGCAGTCTCTTTACCTTGTTTACTGAAGACTTCAGGCAGCCACAATCCAGGGTACCGGATCACAGGGCAGGCAGGGTCCAGCCGGCTTGGAGGCAAGTTGGGAGTCCACTTATCCAGGTGGAAATCAAAGCCTTCCTCTAGTGCCGTAGTATTGTAGTCCCTTACTGCCTAAGGCTTCAGATAAGGTCCTCACAGATGTTCTCTCTCTCTCTGTCCCCTGTATAAGATAGGACATAACCCCTATGACTGGTGACCTGAGTCTGTTTATAGAGACTCTAGCACGCCCTGGGCTCTAAAGGTGTCACCGTGTCTCCTGGGTATTAAAGGGCACCTGTCACCCCCAAAATGGCTGGTGAGGTAAGCTCACCGGCATCAGGGGCTTATCTACAGCATTCTGTAATGCTGTAGATAAGCCGCCGATGTTACCTGAAAGAGGAGAAAAAGACGTTAGATTATACTCACCCAGGGGCGGTGCCGCTCTGGTCCGCGTCTGATGGGTGTCTCCGGTCCGCTCCGGCGCCTCCCATCTTCGTTCCATGACGTCCTCTTCGGGTCTTCGCGCCGCGGCTCCGGCGCAGGCGTACTTTGTCTGCCCTATTGAGGGCAGAGCAAAGTACTGCAGTGCGCAGGCGCCGGAAAGGTCAGAGAAGCCCGGCGCCTGCGCAATGCAGTACTTTGCTCTGCCCTCAATAGGGCAGACAAAGTACGCCTGCGCCGGAGCCGCGGCGCGAAGACCCGAAGAGGACGTCATGGAACGAAGATGGGAGGCGCCGGAGCGGACCGGAGACACCCGTCGGACGCGGACCAGAGCGGGACCGCCCCTGGGTGAGTATAATCTAACGTCTTTTTCTCCTCTTTCAGGTAACATCGGCGGCTTATCTACAGCATTACAGAATGCTGTAGATAAGCCCCTGATGCCGGTGAGCTTACCTCACCAGCCATTTTGGGGGTGACAGGTTCCCTTTAAGGCAGACAGGTAACGTGAAGTTCAGCTGTCCTGCCGGTCTCTGATGTAAGTCGTAGAGAGCCTTACAACCTCGGTGTTCCGGCTACCGGTCTCTGTGCCTAAGAAGGAGGCAGCCTGCTCGTGGCTGGTCTCCTACTGGTATCCTCTCCTGTGCTTTTCTCTCCTCCACACTCACTGCAAGATACTCGGCTTTCTGTATGTTTCTTTCCGGGAACTGCTGCACTGCCGCAACACAGCTCCGTAAACCCTCTTCTGCCTCAGACTGATCCAGTCTGTTTCCTGGCAAGAACTGTTCTGACCTTTCCCTCCTAAAACTACCTTATATATGGGGAGTCACCTAGTAAATAGGATCAAAAGCTCCCCCTTGTGGCCTGGAGTGTGAATGTGTTGCATGCTTGTGTTTACCTGGGGACAGTTATCCCTTCTTTCCACCAAATGTAACATCACACTCCCCTTGAGGAATGCAATGCTACTGTGGCAACCAGGACCCTGGGGCGCCACACTTGTGTCTGCCTTTAGCTCCTCCCACCCCTGTCCTATTTACTCTCCATAGAACTTTATGAGCACCAACTGTCACCTTCTATCTCAGTAATGTGAACATCTGTTTTCACTGAATACAGGGTGTACAGGAGGAGAAAGAAGTAGATTTTTCTAATACACATTACAAAGTTACTTATTTTATTGTGTACTATTTATTTATGGAACAAAATTTAAAATGATGGTCACACTTAAAAATATTGTTCCCCTTTCTGTAAGAATTATTTTAATACAGTGGTATGTTGTTTGTATTTTTTTTAAAGGGGTCGGGAAAAATAATAATGATTTATAATTACTTTGGCTTTTTTATTTTTTCCCCTATTTTTTTTAATTTATTTCACATTTTGTGTCCCCATAGGGTCATGAATTTTTTTAGAGGGCATTTCAATGTTGGAATACTTTTATTTTTACCTGATTTCTCCTGTAACTGGGGCTGTATACTAGACCCAATTATATTGGAAATGAAACTCCGGGCTGCATAAAAGAGCTGACTGGGAGTGCCAGCACCCCGCAACTCCTGCTCCCTCTTTACATCCAGTAATTGGTGGAGAAAGGTTGAACTTGATGGATCTAATATAGGTCTTTTTTCAATCTTTGTAACTATGAATACATGACCGCTGTGTCTTCTCATTACTGTATAATATAACATGTTTACTGGATATTATTTGTATACAGCGATTGAGAAGACAGAGAGAGTAATAAACCATCTTTGCCTTCTATATGGGGAGTCTGGCTGTGTCTGACAGCCAGCTCCCTGCTCCTACAGCTGCAAAATTACATGCAGATGCTGTTCTGTGCAATGATTTAGAGCATCACTGCAGAGTGGTGGTGTAATGAAGAAATGGACCCTGTTTTTCTGTTGGAGGAGGCTGATGGGCTGGTCTGGTAACATGATTCTCCACCAGCACCTATTATTTGAACAAAAGTACTGATCAGTATGTATGAGGACGTGATTAACATTTTTACTTATAACGTTACATTATCCTACTTTGCACAATGGCTTTAGTTTATCCAATATATTTTCTATTTCCTTTCAGGTAATTGCTTAGAATATCCCTGTGGGAGCACAACCTATGCACTACTTAAATGTAAGCTCAATAGCCTCTATGAATATAATAAAATACTATGAAAGCTCAATATGTTATTTTGTGCAACACTGTTTTCTTGAACCTGACTTAATATAGAATCAGAATATTCACAAAGATTATACTGTAGATGTTGAATAATTCCAGTATATTATATTCTCACTCATCTCAAGTGCTATTGTACTTATTGCATATTGTAGTTTCTGTATGGTTTCACTCTCTAGTAGGCATTAGTCATTAGGCCTTAGGCACATAGGCAATGCAGTTTTGGTCCAAACACGTGCACTTTTTACTTTCCACAGGTTGTACAACGCCAAAACAAACTCATTATCATAAATCCCTAGCCATGTCCAGGCGCTAACTAAACAGAACAGACCTTGGCTACTCAAACACAGCTGAACTAGCCCCAGCTCAGTCAAACAAAACAACTATTGTCCATATCATCCACTGATACCTGTGGTTCCCTGTACACGGCCTGTGCAGACTCTTCTCAGATAAGAATTCTGGCCTCTCTTCAGCTCCAATACACATCCAGTCTGATGTACATGGTCTGAGCATTCACAAGCTAGCAGATTTGACTCTGCTACATCCAGCATACTGACTGACTCCTCAGTCACTTCATTCAGAGAGAGACCCTGGGATTTGGTTCTTTGACAAAAGAAGAAGCGATAGATTTTTCACAAGCTGACCAAACATTATCTCTTTATTTAGAGTGGCAAAACAGTTCTACTGTTTGATAGTGAAGAAGTAATACCTTTTCAACTAGGTGGTAAAAATTATCTACTTTTATAAATCCGCAACAGGTGTGTGATTGTCAAAATGATTAACCAATCAAGAAAGCTTTTTATCGAGTCGTCTAAAAATTATCCCTTTTTTGAGGGAGCAGGAAGAACAGATTTGCTGTTTTCAAAGTGAAGAAGCACTGGTTTGTCAACAAGTCATTAGCATCTATTTTGATAGCGGTTTCATGTTTGTTTATCCTCAAGATAGCACATTTTCCAGAATCAGTACAGTCTAGCACTTTAAAATACGTGTGTGCATCCAGGAGATGCATGACCTATGAAGCAGCAGTGGCAGCAGGAGCCATAATGTAAAAAATAAGACTGAGCATGTGAAAGTTGCATTTCTTCCATCCCCTATTACATGGCGGTGAGTGTTTCTTTTTCCAGTATAAATATGAGGGAAGTGACATTGTTGATTCCACAGTTGCCTTGCTGACAAATTGTTGTTGCCTTCTCAAAGGGCTTCAGTAGGCAACATGCTTCCATCATCCATTGCCAATGGTAAATCTCAAAGTAACCCATGCTCCAGTTTGAGCCCATTGGGGCTCACAATCTAAATTCCCTATCGGTATGTCTTTGGAATGTGGGAGGAAACCGGAGTACCCGGAGGAAACCCACACAAACACAACATACAAACTCCTTGCAGATGATGACCAAGGTGGGATTAGAACCCAGGACTCCAGCGCTGCAAGGCTATCCACTGAGCTACCATGCTGCCAATAAAAGAGATGATGAAAAGGGGAATAAAGTTTATGGAAAATGTTTGTGACGCCATTTTTGAAATTGGCCAGGGATGACCGACGCTGCTTAAAGGGATCACTGGGGCTGATGGTGTCGCAGCAGAGTTGGTATAGCTCCCCATAGGTAGAGCTTTGCCCCAGGACAGTTAAAGAAGTGTTGTAAAGTTCTGATGGTAGTAGTGCAGGGCAGGCTTGCAGGAAATAATTGGAGGGATACAGCAAGATGAAGTATTCACGTTTTACTTACAGTTCAGGTAGTGTGGTGCCCCAGCCGGGGTGCTGTGTCCTCCAGGTGAGAGATCCAGTAACCTATCCAGCAGCTCAGGGCTCCTGACCAGAACCCCTTTTTATAAGCCTTTCCTGGCCATCTCTATATGCTGGTTTTCCACTCTTCCTGCCCAGCATCTCACCGACAATATCCCAAGCCAGCAGCCACGAACCTGGTCAGGCGACATTCTCTCGGTCCCCTGGATTCTATACGGCTGCCTCTTTAGCCAAATATGGATGGTAGCAGCTGTGACTCTTACAGACATCACAGCCTCCGGGTTCCTAGTTAAGTCCTGCAGTCCTTTCACTAGATCAGGGGCCGGTTCCCCTTTCTGCTACCTGGTCCCTCCACCTGATGCTGGTCAGCCTGGGTGCAGACCCCACGGGTGGCTTCAGTACTTCCCATGCCCGAGACCCCTTCTTGCTTCCTGGGAGCTTCTTTCTTTCTCCCTTCAGCCTGTCAGGAGCTGCAGACCCACACGTCTGCTCAGCTCCATTTCCCTTCACAGACTCCTATTTACTCCTCCCTCTTGCTCCCCTGACAACTACTCACTCTCTCTCCACCCACACCCTCTACCTATTAACCCTCTCCAGACTGGGATGAGGCCATCCTCCCATAGGGTACACCCAGTTGCCCTGACTGGAGTGGTGGGGTGTTGGGTGCAAGTGTTGGGGTTCTGTGCAATGTCTCCTCCTTACCAGAGAGTTGGGGTACCACACCTCTGGATGAGATGCAGTACTTCTGTGGCGACTGAACCTTCAGGGGCATCACATACCCCCCTTCCGTTAAACACAGCACATTCCGGGCTGGAACAAAGCAAAAAACAGGTGAATACATGCAAAAATTTTGTGGAATGCATTCCAACAGATGACAGGTAACATGAACTCATCTTCCCTTTATGGGAGGTGCTTTTCTTTAACGGATACAGATTTATAAATGCCAAAAGTGCAAACATATTAAAAGTGCAAACATTATTTAAGTGCAAAACATAACATCGTTAACACTTCCATGCAGCAAGTTGTAAGATCCCAATAGGGAGCACTGTAAGTGCCATTTACAAAAAAAAGTTTTCAGTTTGCGCATATTTTTACATTAAGGGCATACCATCCCCTTTCACCTTTGTGCCAGGTAAATGTCACTTGGTCCCCCGGGTACAAGTTACGGTAAGGGTGTCCCTTTAACAAATGTGACTCCACATCTCTGCGGTTTGCAAATAGTTCTGTAAGTTCTTCATGTTCACGGATTAATCCCCATCTTTATCCAGATTAAAGGAGACTAGTGTGCTCTGCCTGAGTGGACCCTGATCAGCAGGTCTGGCCTTGCGGTCCTGAGCCTTGATCTGCTTATTGCGATGTTCCATGGCCTCCCACTGAGCCCTGTGCTCTCGTCTCTCTGCCTCTAGTTTTAGTATCTGCCGCCGGCAAAACTTATCCCTGCTAGTGGTCTCCACGTGGTTGTCTCCAGGTTGGGCCTTCTCCGGGAACCCCATTAAGTCAGTCTCTGGGTGTCTCCAGTGGATTGCCTCCCCTTTCCTGCATACCCCCATGGACAAGGGCTTGGGTACCAGCGGTTCCATCAAGGCACCCCCCAGATCTGCCATCCGGTACCAGGCTGCATCCACTACCACCTGGCCGGGCATTATGGTCAGTGGGGGCCTTAAAGATCTGACCAGGTTCTCCTCCGCCACCAGGGCAATGCTTGTACCTGCTCCTCCAGTGCGGGTCTCCTCCTCCACCTCCGCTGGGGTCAAGAGCACTGTTTCCAGGGATTTCTTAGGTGCCGCCACTCTTTTCAGTAGAGCCTCCTTCCATGCAGTCACCTCTGCCAATTGCGACCGTAGGAGTTATTGTGCCAGCTCCTCCATCTTAGCGCCGAGGAGCTCCGGATCCACCGCCGTCAGCTGGTCCGGGGTTTAATCCTGCTGGTCGGAGACGTTCACCTCTCCTTTGGTACACTCCTGCGCTTCTTCACCGCCACCCGCCATTGCTTTCACTGGGTTGTGCTCTGCCATCCTCGTGGCACACTTTTGCGCATGCTTCTTCTTCACTTTCTTCCGAGTGCGGTCTTCCTTCTCCTTTCCCGCCAGCCATATCAGGAGGCGGATCCATCCTCCTAATGGGCAAGTTCCTTTTGCATTAAATTCTTTGCAGTGGGCTGGCCCAGCTTTCGCGCCCTTTCTCGGGCCCTGCCCATGACAGCACATCTTCTCCGCTCCTCACACGCCACACGGTGTGGCTTGGCGGCCATTAAACAATTCAACAAACTCCACGGCACACAGGACCCAGTTTGCTGGGTCGGTCCATCCTATTCGTGATGCCAAGTTGGAGCGCCCCGCTAGTGGGGTACTCGGTACCAGGTCCGGTCGTACTTAAAGGGGTGGTCACGGCAGCAACTGACCCGGTCCCTGGCCCTGGGCATCCAATAAAAGAGATGATGAAAAAGGGGAATAAAGTTTATGGAAAAAGGGGAAAATGTTCATGACGCCACCTGTGGTTCTCGGCCAGGGATGGCCGACTCTGCTTAAAGGGATCACTGGGGCTGATAGTGTCACAGCAGAGTTCATATAGCTCCCCATAGGTAGAGCTTAGCCCCAGGACAGTTAACGAAGTGTTGTAAAGTTCTGATGGTGGTAGTAGTGCAGGGCTGGCATCGCAGGAAATAATTGGAAGGACACAGCAAGATGAAGTATTCATGTTTTACTGACAGTTCAGGTAGTGTGGTGCCCCAGCCGGGGTGCTGTGCCCTCCAGGTGAAGAATCCAGTAAACTCTCCAGCAGCTCAGGGCTCCTGTCCAGAACCCCTTTTACTGAGCCTTTCCTGGCTGCCTTTCTACGCTGGTTTTCCACTCTTCCTGCCCATTGTTTCACCCACAATGTTCCAAGCAAGCAGCCACGAACCTGGTTGGGCAACGTTCTCTCAGTCCCCTGGGCGCTATACAGCGGACTTTTTAGCCAAATATGGATGGTAGTGGCTATGACTCTTACAGATGTCACAGACTACGAGTTCCAAGTTAAGTCCTGCAGTCCTTTTACCAGATCAGGGGCCGGTTCCCCTTTCTGCTACCTGGTCCCTCCACCTGACGCTGGTCAGCCTGGATGCGGGCCCCATGGGTGGCTTCAGCACTTCCCTTGCCCCTGAGACCCCTTCTTGCTTCCTGGGAGCTTTTTTATTTCTCCCTTCAGCCTGTTAAGAGCTGCAGACCCACACGTCTGCGCAGCTCCACTTCCATTCAGAGACTTCTATTTACTCCACCCTATGAGGCCATCCTCCCATAGGGTACACCCAGGTGCCCTGACTGGAGTGGTGGGGTGTTGGGTGCAAGTGTTGGGGTTCTGTGCAGTGTCCCCTCCTTACCAGAGAGTTGGGGTACCACACCTCTAGATGCAGTATCTCTGTGGTCACTGGGCCTTCAGGGGCACCACATACGCTCATCTCTTCACATTTCTATATTTCTTGTCAAAATGGTACAGACCTTGTTAGAATCAGTCAGATCGTAAGGGGCCTCAAAGACAACAGACAGCTGGGTGACAGTGAGGAGCGGAGGGGCCAGATATTTAAGCGTAAGCTCTTTTTTTTATTATTTAACCTTTTCATGTCTCTTTACTGTTCAGAAGAATTTTCACCAGTGGCAACCATTTTGCTGAATCAGCGCGGAAGTGAATTCCAAAATAAAACCCGCATTTTGGTGAATGACAGGTCACATATTGTTATATTTTCATACATGGTTTTCAAAGAAGAATATCATAAAGCTTTACGCAAAGTAACAAATTGGTTATCCCCCTACTTAAGTATGACAATAATAATAATTATTGTAGTATTGCAATGGGTCATATTATGTAGAATATACTGTATATGTAAATCCAGCCTTAACATTTCATGAAGTTGGCTAAGGAATCCAAGATAGGCTAGCAATACCCAAACTGCAATTCCACAGCACAACCGCTAGGTGTACACAAATATAACATAGACATCATGTGACAGAATATAACAAAATCACATGATTTTTTAGCAGTTTTTTTTTTTAAAGCAAATAATCATGTATCTAAAATTGTATTTAGCCAAGAGTAATGGTAAGGAAGGACACACGTATGTCCTCTTGGTTGATTGTCACTGAAAGGTCTCTTTTTATCTTCAGGGCATGCTAGGAAAAAGAATTCGACTACAGTCATGTGGAATGAAGGGGTCCTAACGAATGGAATGGAACTTCAAGATGGAAATCTAATTATTCCAAGTGATGGTCTATATTTTATTAATTGTCGACTTCACTTTTGTATTAATGAATGTTTATCAACCGATGGAGAATTATTCACCAGCCTGATAGTGAATGGAATGGCGAAATATGAAGTACTGAATACTGTCCTACAGACAAATAAGACAAGCTGCAAGTTTTACACAGATCAACACCTGAGTCGTCACCTAGAGCTGAGCGCGTCTGACAAATTATCCATCCAAACTAGATTCCCGGAATATCTTAACGATGAATTCTTAACAGACAGCATTGTGTTTGAGGTGTTCAAGGTATAAATGAAGGAGAACAAACGTTAGACATCTTCCCCTTTGATGATATTTCCTCAGTTTTCAAGGATGGTACCCAATAGATTGTAATCCCATGGTATTCTGTAAGGAGCAGATCCCATTTTTATAGTTTCCACAAATGTTAAGGTGATGTCTCAACAGCTTTTCAACAAAAGTTGACATAAGAACAAGCTGATCTTCCAGGACTTAGTATCCCTAACCCTCTCTGGTCAACTATTTCAAGAGTAACTGCAAATGGCCAGACTTGTAGCTTTAAATGGCAGCCATCAATACCCTCTGGGGTAAAGCGTCTATGGAATGGATGGATTGGGGCCTTCAGGACACAAACTACTCAGATGAGAAGCTTCCTACTTCATAGAGGGGACCTCCTCTTTGTCATCAGCGTGAATTTAAATTGTGTTTGTCCACATGTGAAAAGCCACTCTTAATGGTGATTGGACAAGCCTTGCATAAATTAAAAGTATATGCAACTATAAGAAACTTTGTAAAACACCTTATCAGAGAAATGTGCTTCTTTCTCCACTTATGAACCACTTCTTCTCCTACTCCCGTCTAAATCTCATTATGGGCTCTGAAAGACATCTGAAATTCATCTTTGTTCAAAGCAAGGCGAACTGACAGCTTACTTATCAATCAGATAGCAACTTCTAATAAACTAAAGGGAACATGTAATGTAAAAAACCTCTACTAATCCGCCGGTATGAGGTTAATCTGCAGTTTAGAAGGGTTCTGAAGCTGCATGGTGCTTGCACTGAGAGCCCCACTGCCGGGAGGAAATTAACTTTATTCCTTCTGGCAACCTTGGGCTTTCAGACTTAGGGGTGGGCTGGATACAGTGAGCGTCGACTGTAACAATGTTCTGGCACTGACTGACAGCCAGCTCAGCATTACAGCTGGCAGTCAGTTAGTGCTGGGGGCACAGTTACAGCCGTCGCTCACTATGTACTAAGGGGTGACTGAAGCTGCACCGGCCCACCTCTATGACTGACATCCTGAGGTTTCCAGGAGGAGTAAAGTTAATTTCCTCCCGGCAGCGGGGCTCTCAGTGCAGGCGTAGGGCAGTTTCAGAATGCTATCTTTTACATGACAGGTTCCCATTTGCAAAGTACTACCCAGCACTACACATGAGTAACTCGTGCTGCAGCTTCTACTAAATGTTTTATCTCTCTCAGTGCTGGCTTCGCAGCCACACAGCTCAGAGCTGTCGCTATCCTCAGTGACTGGTGATGAGCTCAGTAAAAAGTGTGTCTGT
The DNA here is from genome assembly GCF_051348905.1 of Ranitomeya variabilis. NCBI lineage: Eukaryota > Metazoa > Chordata > Amphibia > Anura > Dendrobatidae > Ranitomeya > Ranitomeya variabilis. The sequence goes on from NC_135233.1 coordinate 204,028,711, forward strand.
CATCAGTCTCAGAGGAGAGCAGTGTCGTCCCCTGCATTTTAACAGTCAGTGAAGGAATCAAATCAAATTTTCTGATATACTTTCATGACATATCAAAAAATGTGTAAAAACTCCTTAAGTTCCTTCCATATTTATAGTCATATACTAATTGTCATAGGAATACACACAACAAATACAAAATACATTAGATTACAAGGTTCTTAAAATAATACCTTACATTTGATTGGCTCTTTAGTTACCAATAGGAAATGTTTCTGAAACTCATTGTCCTGGAATAATTATTTTCTGCACCTTACCTTACATGTACATTCCTAATTTTCTGCTGATAACACATCCTATTAACTTGTGATTTATATAATTTTATGAAAATGTTGCATTATGTATTGATTGTATTTTTCTTGTTGTTACTTAGCCTAGATTTACACTTCATTTGACAATTATGTCACCAGGCTTTTGCCACAAAATCTTAATGCAGCATAATGTATAGACAGAGACCCTGATTCCAGCAATGTGTCACTTACTTGGCTGCTTTTTCTAGTTTTGATCAAGTTTCTATTTTATTAGCATATGTTTTGCACTAAAGAACCAGTAAATCTGCTGCCATGTATTCCTTCATATTCATGAGCTCTGTATAATCCCGCCCCCACCAGCGATTGGTCACTTTCTGCCTATGGACATTGTACATAGAAAGCTGCCAATCAGTGGTGTGGGCGGGTTTATGCAGAGCTCAGCATTCAGAGAACTGCTAGATATGTAGCAGATAACATAGTGATTTTATGAAAACTGCAGCAAGCAGCCCAGTAAGTGACATATCACAGGAATCAGGTATCCTCATCATGCTGTTTTCAGATTGGGTAACAAAAACTTGGTGACAGATTTTCAATGGTATTAACAAATGTAGGTGAATATACTTTCAATGAGACCCTGATGCATAATAACTAAATGTGTGTCAAAAGCAAACTTGTTTCTCTTATGTTTTTCCTATAGAGCACACATGTCAAAACTCTGGCCCGTGAGCCAAATCTGACCTTCAGGGTGATTAGATTTGGTCTTTGACACTGGAGACATTACACTGTATGGAGGACTATGTGGGGCCCATTATAAAGTATAGAGCAATATATGGGGCTAATTATACTGTATGGAGGACTATGTGATGCCCATGATACCGTATAGATGACTATGTGTGGCCCAATGTACTGTATGGAGAACTATGTGGGGCCCATTATACTATATGGAGGACTATATGGGACCCATTTTACTGTATGGAGTACTATGTGGGGCCCATTATACTGTATGGAGACTATGTGAGGCCCATTATACTATGTGGATGACTATGTGGGACCCATTTTACTGTATGGAGGGCTGTGCAGGTTGCAGTATCATACTGAGTTGGGGTCACCATACTTTGCTGTGGGGTGTGGTAGTCCAGTCATACCCTGCATGTAGAGGGTACTACAGAGGAATTCACGGTGGGGGTATCATACTGTGCTTGGGGGGACACTTTTTTGGCATCATACTTTATTATCTGTATTATTTATTATTTCAAGAGTTTTTTTTTTATCTTTTGTTATTATATATTTAAATTAGGCCATTGGGCCATATGCTTTTTACTGGTTTTACATAACATTATATTATTCCAGTATGCTCCATTTGTGATTGTGTTTTGTTTTATTCTAAGATCTATTAATTAAAATGTACATATTACAGCCAAAACAAAAAAACTCAAATGCAAAGCCACTCCTTTGTTGCCTTGGCTGTATGTTTTGGTTCATTGTCTTGCTGGAAGACCCAGCCACGACCTATTTTTAATGTCCTGATGGAGGGAAGGAGGTTGTCACTCAGGATTTTACAGTTCATGGCTCCACCCATTCTCCCATTGATGAGTGAAGCAGTCCAGTGCCCTTAGCAGAGAAAAACCCCAAAACATGATGTTTCCACCTCCATGCTTGACAGTGGGGATGGTGTTCTTTGGGTCATAGGCAGCATTTCTCTTCCTCCAAACACGGCGAGTTGAGTTAATGCCAAATGCCTCAATTTTTGTCTCATCTGACCACAGCACCTTCTCCCAGTCACTTACAGAATCATCCAGGTGTTCATTGGCAAACTTCAGATGGCCTGCACATATGCCTTCTTCAGCAGGGGGAACTTGCGGGCACTGCAGGATTTTAAACCTTTGCTGCGTAATGTGTTACTAATGGTTTTCTTGGTGACTGTGGTAGCAGCCACCTTGAGATCATTACCAAGTTCCCCCGTGTAGTTTTAGGCTGATCTCTCACCTTCCTCATGATCATGGATACCCCACGAGGTGAAATCTTGCATGGTGCCCCAGGTCGATGTTGATTGACAGTCATTTTGTATTTTTTCCGTTTTCGTACTATTGCACCAACAGTTGTTTCCTTCTCACCCAACCTCTTACTTATGGTTTTGTAGCCAATACCAGTTTTGTGCAGGTCTATGATCTTGTCCCTGATATCCTTAAAAGCTCTTTGGTCTTGCCCATGTTGTAGAGGTTAGAATCTGACTGATTAATTGAGTATGTGGACAGGAGTCTTATATAAAGGTGACTATGTAAGACAGCTGACTAATGCAGGTAACAAGCTGATTAGGAGCGTCTAACTGGTCTTTAAGAGCCAGAACTCTTAATGGTTAGTTGGGGATCAAATACTTATTTCTCACTGCAAAATGCAAATACATTTATATAATTTATACAATGTGATTTTCTGGATTTTATTTTTGATATCCTACCTCTCAATGTTAAAATTATCCTACCCTTAAAATTACAGACTGTTCATATCTTTGTCAGTGGGCAAACTTACAATATCAGGAGGGATCAAATAATTATTTCCCCCACTGTAGCTAATACTCAATGTGATGTACAGTTCCAAATTAAGAAATTCAATCACCACCACATGTGTACATAGGGCAAAAATGGGGCATATTGGTGAATTAGACAATAGGGAACAAAGAAAGAAACAAATTCAAGAGCCCAGAATAAGTGAAAGAAATATAATAACTTTATTAATATAATGCAATAAAATAAACATTACAATGAGGTAGGGGTGGAAAAGAATAACCAGTGGAGAAGTGGTCACACCACACAAGGGGCAAGAAAAATATTAATAAATATGTATGGACAATAGTAGCAGAGATAACATTATAAACTGTGAAATAATTTAGAAAGTGACAATGTGGAAAATTGCAGAGAAAAGCCATATATAATCTGCAAATATATAATATGCAAAGCCATATATAATCGTGTGGAACAAGCATATACAGGTATATTGAATAAAAAGCAATATAAACAAAGAGAAGAAGGAAGGTGTCTGAAGTGCATGTGCAAATGATGCCTGGAAATGGATAGCAGCAGGCAATGTGGAATGAATCAGAGGACGGTGACAAGAAAGGTAATAATGCTCAAAATAATTCTTATACAGATAATCTGCTGTTATAGAGGCTACCTACCTGATGCTAGTGGAATTGTTCCTTGGATGCGTCCACCCTGACGCGCGTTTCAACAACTGCCTTCATCGCCGATAGCTGCTACTGCGCAGACACTGGCGGATCACTGATAGCTGCTACTGCACAGGCACCGGTGGATCACCGATAGCTGCTACTGCGCAGGCACCGGCGGATCACCGATAGCTGCTACTGCGCAGGCATCGGCGGATCACTGATAGCTGCTACTGCGCAGGCATCAGCGGATCACCGATAGCTGCTACTGCGCAGGCACCGGCGGATCACCGATAGTAGCTACTGCGCAGGCACCGGTGGATCACCGATAGCTGCCACTGCGCAGGCACTGGCGGATCACTGATAGCTGCTATTGCACAGGCACCGGCGGATCACTGATAGCTGCTACTGCGCAGGCACCGGCAGATCACCGATAGCTGCTACTGCGCAGGCACCGGAGGATCACTGATAGCTGCTACTGCGCAGGCACCGGTGGATCACCAATAGCTGCTACTGCGCAGGCACCGGCAGATCTCTGATAGCTGCTACTGCGCAGGCATCGGTGGATCACTGATACCTGCTACTGCGCAGGCACCGGTGGATCACCGATAGCTGCTACTGTGCAGGCACCGGCGGATCCCTGATAGCTGCTACTGCGCAGGCACCGGTGGATCACTGATAGCTGCTACTGTGCAGGCACCGGCAGATCACCGATAGCTGCTACTGTGCAGGCACCAGGGGGATCACCGATAGCTGCTACTGCGCAGGCACCGGAGGATCACCAATAGCTGCTACTGCCGTGGCACCGGTGGATCACCGATAGCTGCTACTGCGCAGACACTGGCGGATCACCGATAGCTGCTACTGCGCAGGCACCGGTGGATCACCAATAGCTGCTACTGCCGTGGCACCGGTGGATCACTGATAGCTGCTACTGCGCAGGCACCGGCGGATCACCGATAGCTGCTACTGCGCAGGCACCGGTGGATCACCGATAGCTGCTACTGCGCAGGCACCGGTGGATCACTGATAGCTGCTACTGTGCAGGCACTGGCGGATCACCGATAGCTGCTACTGCGCAGGCACCGGCGGATCACCGATAGCTGCTACTGCGCAGGCACCGGCAGATCACTGATAGCTGCCACTGTGCAGGTGCGCCTGGCGCCATTTTCAAATGGATAATTTTTTTAAGAATATCAAGAGAACAGCAAATAAATTAATTATAAACACATTACATATGCGATCAGGTTACAGCGCAGGCGCCAATGCCGGTCCTGGTCTGCAGAAGGTTTTTTCTTTCAAAGATATTCATAATATTCATTATGTAAACTAGAGGACAAGTCACAGAAGGATCAGTGACCTGTCAGAAGCCATACTGATGCAAACCTAATCAGGGCACCTCATAAAGACCCCCACAGGCTGCCCCGGAGCACGAGTATATCATTAACTGAAAACTGAAAGTAAAGATTAAACAACAACCACAAGACGGATTTCATCACCCAGGTATCATTTTATTCTGTATAAAGGCGCCGACCTGACACTGTCTGTAGGTTACTGTGCACAATCCTACTGACAGGTTCCCTTTAATGAATTAGGCGCATCTTAAAAGTAGATTGGTCCTCCGTGTGCTTCAGAGGAAATCTTACTCAAATCAGGGACTACAATAGGATTTCTCATGTAATGCTTTTAAAATTACAATTATGAACAGGATTATTTTACATATCCTCCTGGGAGATCTGGGGTTAGAAAATCACTATGTATTGTAAATTGCAGACCTTCCATTTCGCTTGTGTGTGTCATATTAAATGGATTTAGTTTTCTTTGGTGCTGAAGAGGTTAATGATCATTTCTATGCTGTTTAGAAACATGCAGCTCAATCTCACAGCTGTTCCTGACCTGGTCATTTCCTCTCCCTATAAACTCTGGCCAGACCTACTGTTCCTTGCCAGTGAAAGTTTTACTTTTAAGCTCCTTGGAGTTGCTGTGCTGACTTATAAATCATTGTTGCTGCTGGAGATTGTTGCATGCTGTTTTGGGGGTATACTTTCTTCATTTTCCTATTCAAACTTGGTTTGTACCTTCCCTATATACCTCTCTACCTTTGGTGATTGTTTTGTATGTTAGTTGCTTTCTGTTATCCCTGTTTGCCTTACGCGTTAATACACTAACATTTCTGTACCAGGCCTCCTGGGGGAGGGACAGGAGACAGCTTATGGTATAACACGAGAGCAGTAAGACTGGTGACCCAAACCTCTTCACCTTTAGAAGTACCTTTGGGAGCAGGGATAGTTAGGGTCCCAGCCCCAGGGACAGTGTAGGGCCCCTTTCCCTATTTACATACTGTCAAAGCATGACAGCTTACTTCTTTAGATGGATGTTGATTTTATATGGAGCAATCGCTATTTAATAAAGAAGTATCCAATACATGCAAGTAAAACCTGAATGCAATCTAGAAATAACAACTACTTTATATGAAAACATTTCCATTAAACCCTCCACAACATTGAAATTGAAACACTAAAAATGAAAAGTTGCTGCTGACAGCTGCCTTTGCAGTTGCCAACTAATTTCATCCCAGATGTGTGATTTGGCTCGGACTGGCCCAGCGGAACAGGTGAATTCCCTGGTGGACCCCTCTGTAGTAGATCACTTATGCTCCCCACCCCCAACTTGAGCAGTAGTTGGTGCAATACATTGGAACATTTGATTCACTATATACAGGCAAAATCAGCATCTCATCATTAATACAACAAACTCCCTAGTAACAGAGGTACATTTTTGAAAGAGGGTGATGTAATATTTGTATGTAGCTGAACACTGTGTCCCCAGAGTCATTCTTAATAGTGGGTTCTTGCCACTCCAGTCTGACACTGGAACCAATGGTACGGTACGCATGTTGCTTGTGCTTCTATGAGCAGCACGCATGACCTGCAGTGTCGCCTAACGTGACCCCCATTGAGCACATCTAGGACATCATTGGTCATCAAAGGAAGCTGCCAGCAGCAGATCTTCATGATTTGTGTACCCAACTGCATTCAGCTTGGAAGGTTATTCCTCAGACAGCCATTAATAGCATATCAAGGTGTGTAAGTGTGAGGATTTCTGCATGTGGAGCTCATACTAGATACTGCATAAATCGAGAATTTTTTAAAGTTTTGTTTCCATTTTTTCATGATATACTTATCATTAACATGTCCATACATCTTGTGATTTCCATAGCTCAATGACTTTTCCTTCTTGGTGTTGCAGTTTAAATGTTGAGGAGTGCATTTGTCACATACTGTTCACGGCTTCCATTTTCACAGAATACACAATACGTATGATGTATTGATGTACAAGTAGGTGTTATAATTCCCCATGATTTCCCATTTAAATAAACACTGAACTAAGAAATGAGTATTTAAATGAAACAAGAAATATGATTTCCTTCACTGTTAGTCTGCAGAATATTCTGAACGATCGTAAAATAGTCATTCTTGTAGAAAAACTGCAGGGAACAAAGGAGCGAATCTCCTGCCAATCAGTAGTGTAACGATCTGAGGTTGTGGGTTGTAATAGTCACCTAGGTAGGTTAACAATACAACAATTCAAGGTAGATGGCCAAAATAAATTGCCCCCAATCCCCTCCCCAGGGCCTGTCGACCAACTGCCCCTGCACCAGGCGATACTCACTGTCTCCCAACTTATGGTTGGCCCACAGATTTTGTATCTCCTGCCAATATGGTTTGTAGTCACAGTCCACGCTCCTCCAGATGACAGATAACAAAACCAAAACCCATGTATCCAGCAGCAACAGTAATCAAGAAAGTTCGTCAAATGGAGGGTAGCACGTGGATCTAGCCCAGCTGGCAATCGATCTCCAAACTCCTTAGGCCATCCATACATGGGCAACGGGATCTCAGGCATAAATCCTCTCCTTTCAACATCACTCCACCAGCTCCTCACTAAACATATGGCCTATTGACCTTCATTTCATGAGATCATCCCCCTAAATGGGTAGAAGTGTTCACACCCTCCCCCCCAAATCTAACTGTGTATTGGTGGGGGTATTTTCTTCACGCCGAACCCATCACCTGGGAAAGCGTGTGAGACTCCCTGGGTCTACTACTATCCCCATCCACACAATGGGACTATGGCCTGGGAGAACAATGGAATGATTGCATTCCTTGACTACTAATCTAGGATCTGGCCTTAGGTATGCATAAAATTCCACCTGCACGTCTTCCTTTGCTTACTGTCACTGAATTAAAACATTGATTCCTGAAGCTGATCTGATGAGCAAGCAAATCTCTGATAGAACACAGCAATAAGATTGACGTAACTGGTGCTCCATGCTGAAAAAAGTATGCATCTCTTAGAGCCGCAGATTCCACTTTACGTTTGTTGGTCCAAGAGTCTTCGAGCAAAGCCAGCTCCTCATAAGTAGTATCTTCCATTGGTAGCCAGCTCAAGACAAAGCCTCTTAGAAAACTTTCCACCTGCAGCAGGCAGGACAGTGGGGGGAGGCTTCTGCTGCAGGCGGTTTGAGTCAGGACAGTGAGGAGAAGGAGGGACATGGCTGGGCTTCGGAAACACAGAGAAGATTTATTTTTATACCTGACAGTTTTAATTACAATAGTTTAAGAGAGGAATTGCTGAAACGCTCCTTGGACACTAACAGAACTATAAATGATCCGTTTTGATTTTCACTGATAATTTGTTTCTCTTTTTCTTCTCTTGCATGTAACACAATAAAGCTATTGTAGGTGTGAACAGAGCCTATAGAGTGTGAAAGGAAATGTTTAATGGTGTACCTTTAGAGAATCTTGAAGGATAGTCTGCATATCAATGGATAATCATGGAGATCATAGAAAAAGAAATGTAGCACAAGGTGTTCCTTGTCATTCCAAAATCATTATTCATTATTCCGTCACCTGGAACAAAAATTATTGGCGATATTAGACAGTAAAGAATTGGGATCCACATCTGTGTTGTCGAACTGATTTTTGTAACCCTTTGCCATGTCTTTGAGATTTTAAAAAAATGTATCCTAGTCTACCGCAAAAAAAAAGTTGAGGATCAAGGGTGTTCAATTGAATAGCATCATTAAGGCCTCAGTCACATGTATATGAATTTTTATGTACTCCAAAAATTGGTCCATAAAAGATAAGAACAGGTGGTGATGGAAACCAGAACTATTCTAGGAGACCCAATAAATGCTTCATGAGGTTTTATTATCTAAGTGTTTTGAAATCATCCGCTTTCAGTTGTCAGTTTCAATAAAGTTAATCATTTTTTCCTGATTAGCATTATTGAGACTGACAACTGAAATCAGATAATATCAAAATGCGTAGATAATAAAACTGCATCAAGTATTTACTGAGTCTCCTATAATATTCCTGGTTTCCATCAGCAGCGCAGAGGAACCACCTATTCTTATCTTTTTTGGTCATCTATGCTTTTTTGAACCCATGGATCGGCAGCAGCTGATCTGCTCAAAGCTCTTATATTGTTGTGTAATACATAACTCCATTGAGTGACCAAATCACTGCCCTCCACTCCACCATTTAATACCTGATAAGACCCTATATGTGTCTTTGTTCTCCAGCTTCCTTCTACAAACATTGGTCCACGTGTCATAAGTGTTTTGGATCTGATTAGCATTGCAACGTTAATCACGGGCAGCACAAGGACTGCACACTGATCACTGTTGTTGGGTTTCACGAAGCTATAGACTTGTGCAGCGCCCCAGAGTCCTGGTCTTTGCAGTACTGTGGCTCCGCCACTAAGGGGAGCCATGGTACGTCTGATGGCACTGAAGGAGTTCATCTGACTAGGTATCACAGACACCAATACATTTCACAGCCGGGCCTCCAGGGGGAGCTAAGGGTTCTATTCATTAGGCCACTCCTCACATACTGGTAAAACTGGGGGTCAGGCAGGAAGTTAGGGAGAGAGCTTACTGGGTTGGAACCAGGCAACACCTTGTGGCAGAGGGTGTTGTGGGAGAAGATTCGGTAGGGTCCCTGTCAGGGGTGGGATCCTGACAGAGGCCTGGCTACAGGAAGGAACGTCAAGGGACCATGCCTGCTCAGCATAGCGGCGGTGCCCTAAGGAAGGATCAGAAGCGAGATATATTGTGCTGAGTGAGAAACGAGATCAAAGCAAGAAGGAGAATACCAGTAGGAGTCGTGCTGTAAGACCGAGGCAACATCCTACTGAGGCGCAAACAACCGGTGGCTGGAACGCCGAGGAAGTATTTCTATATACAGCTTCAGGCAATACTTCAAACCTACGGCAGGACAGTCAGTCTCAGGCGGGCTGTCTCACCTAAATCACCTATGCAGTCTTGGGGGGCAACTTGTGGAGAGGGGCGACTCTAGAGTCCCGGAAGAGCTCCGAGCCTACCCGTCAAACGGGTGCCGTCCTAACCGTAACATCAGGGAGGGACGGAGGATTAGCAGAACATCATCTAATCAAGTTGTGAGGGAACTTAAGAAACAGACACAACAGTTGTGGGGACTTTCCGTAAGCACAGCAGGGAAGGACCGCAACACATAGCGCTAGCAGGTAGGCACAGATTTCCACCTGCAAAGAGAACTCTGGAAGTGCCATTGGACTGGCCGGACTTGCGCAGCCTGGTGAACCGTATTCCGGACTGAGGACCCAGAGACCTTCAGTAAAGAGGTAAAGAGACTGCAACCTGGTGTCCTCGTTATTTACTGCGACCGGCACTGCACTGCAACACCGCACTACCACCATCCACATCCATCATATCATTTACTGTACGCCCCTCAGCAGGGTCACGGACCGGGCCTAGCCACCGTGACAACCCCAGAGCAGAGACTCAGAGGCCCGGTACCAGGTACCCCTCGGCCCTGCGGCAGTGGGGGCGCTTCAACTTGGCGTCACGAACAGGATCTACTTATGCCTGAAGAATCAGGTCATGTGTGCCTTGGAACTGTGATTTATTGTGCTGGGACTGTACTTTATTGCAAGGACTGTGCTGCGCCATTTACCGCCAAAATCCGCCGCCATTACAGCGCTGAGGAGAGCGCAGGAGAAGAAGAGGGGCGTGGAGTGGGCGTAAACAAGCTGAAGAGCGCGAAGGACAATGGCCGCCCAGTCTAAATATTTCTGTGTCCTGAGGACGTGTCCGTCAACAGCCGAGGTCCGCCTCCTGATCTTGTTTGGAGGGTGGAGACCATGGAGACGGGGCCGCCCACGAAAGAGACCGCGGGAAGAGGACACTGGAGAAGAAGCGAAAATGGCGACACCGGGAGCACCGCATGGGAATGACCAGACTCGGCGAGAGGCTGTACAGCCCGATGCAACCCGGGATACGCCATCACTGCGGGAGCTGACCCTTGCGGAGCCAACGATGGGCCGACCTCCCCGGCCGCCGTCCGAGGAGTGCGTGGCCGCAGCCAAGGCCCGGCGGATAGCCTACCGCTTGGAAGCCGATGCCCGTGTGATCGCTCGGCTGGGCCAGCCTACGGAGGTCCGCCTGTCTCCAGTGTCCCCTGCTTCCTCCATCCAGGCCGCGGCAGAGTGTGAGCTGCGTGCATCGGGCCTGAGGATCCTGCCGGAGGCCGAACATCTGCGGCGCCTCATGGCAGCCTGGCGGAACAGACCTCAGCCTGCAGCCCAGGTTGATCTAACCAGTGTGGAAGAAACCCCACCGTCCCACTGGGGTGTGGTGGTCTCCTTTAACTCCCAACACGGAAAGGGAGTTATCCAAGAGATCGGGGAGCCACTGCAGGTCCGCGTTGACCGTGAGGAAGTCGAGCCCTGTGGAGGAAGGTATGACGCCGACCTGGAGCCTGGCGATGCCGTGACCTACACCCGGTGGAGGAGGGAAGCGGGTGGAACAGGCTGGATAGCTCGGGGTGTCCAGCGGTGCGTCGCCCTGCAGGCTGCTACTGGAACGCCGGAGGATGAGCCTTCTGTAGAGAAGGTGCCGGAGCCTGTCCCCGCGGAACCTCAGGAGGTCCGGGTCCACCGCGTGCCTCTGGGTCGCGCTTGCCCACAAGCTAGGAGGGCATCCCGGCGAGGGATTCTGTCGCTGCTGGAGCCAGGACCGGCCCTTGCCACACCAAGGCGACCCGTTGGCCGGGTGAGGCCTGGAAGAAGACCACCCCCTACACTACAAGACTGAGTAAGCAAGAACGCTTCATTAATGTAAATAGTTAATTGTTCTGCTGTTTGCTGCTAAACCCGTCCAGGGTTAACTCTTAAAGGGATCCCTTTGTTGACCCGGGATCCCTATCGTTTTTTGTTTGTTTTTCTACCTGTGTTCCGTTACTAAGAAACTGCCGCCATCATGAACAGTGCATGATACAAACTTTTGGTACATAGTTTGCACCTTCTTAAAGGTGCTCCCTACTGGTTTTACTTAAAGAAGGACTCTTTGCGAAGATACCGCACCGGAGCCTTTGCTGAATATGGACTGGTAGCCTGAGAAGATATGCTACCTCATAAAGACTTGGTCCCCTCTTAAAGGGGATGTTCACTTGTTGCACTTAAAGAATGGTATTGCTTTAAGACAGATAGATAGCAATAATGTCTTGACAAAAAGAAAGTAATGATGCTGATGTGAAGAAGTTATATGTAACCAATGAGTTAATTGTAAGAAATGTTTAATGAGGTTGATAGAAGAATGAGGACAGGAAGTGAACCCGTAGGGTTTAGTAGTGAGTCCTCCTAGGAGCCATACAGGGATGGCTCAGTGATTTCAAACTGAAAGTAATGTTATGTTCTATACTGTGTATAGTAGTTGAAAAGGCAGTAGGCCCGGGCTGAAAGGGGCGGTACTGTAAAGAAAGGAGAGGCAGCAGGCCTGGAGCAGTTAGGACAGGCGGTCCTGCAGACGTAACGTAGGAGAATGTAGCACAGTTGCTCAAGCCTTATAATGTGTTATAAGAACGTCTTTAGTGGATTTAGAGTGTACATCCTTAAAGGCAATGTTAAATTATTGTTCAACAATTTTGCACTAAGTAGAATACCCGGTTGGGTAACAGGAGTTGTTCATAGCCTGTAATTTATAATATTTAACCATGTTTGTAACGTTCAAGTGTCCTCACCTCCCATAAAGGGAAGCTCTGTTCAAATATGCTTATTGTTATTGCACTCAACAAAATTGTATGTCTTTTTGCTAACCTGTATTGTTGTTTTCTTCCCAGTCCAGGAGTACTGGATTTAACCGGGGGGGAGTGCAGCGCCCCAGAGTCCTGGTCGTTGCAGTACTGTGGCTCCGCCACTAAGGGGAGCCATGGTACGTCTGATGGCACTGAAGGAGTTCATCTGACCAGGTATCACAGACACCAATACATTTCACAGCCGGGCCTCCAGGGGGAGCTAAGGGTTCTATTCATTAGGCCACTCCTCACATACTGGTAAAACTGGGGGTCAGGCAGGAAGTTAGGGAGAGAGCTGACTGGGTTGGAACCAGGCAACACCTTGTGGCAGAGGGTGTTGTGGGAGAAGATTCGGTAGGGTCCCTGTCAGGGGTGGGATCCTGACAGAGGCCTGGCTACAGGAAGGAACGTCAAGGGACCATGCCTGCTCAGCATAGCGGCGGTGCCCTAAGGAAGGATCAGAAGCGAGATATATTGTGCTGAGTGAGAAACGAGATCAAAGCAAGAAGGAGAATACCAGTAGGAGTCGTGCTGTAAGACCGAGGCAACATCCTACTGAGGCGCAAACAACCGGTGGCCGGAACGCCGAGGAAGTATTTCTATATACAGCTTCAGGCAATACTTCAAACCTACGGCAGGACAGTCAGTCTCAGGTGGGCTGTCTCACCTAAATCACCTATGCAGTCTTGGGGGGCAACTTGTGGAGAGGGGCGACTCTAGGGTCCCGGAAGAGCTCCGAGCCTACCCGTCAAACGGGTGCCGTCCTAACCGTAACATCAGGGAGGGACGGAGGATTAGCAGAACATCATCTAATCGAGTTGTGAGGGAACTTAAGAAACAGACACAACAGTTGTGGCGACTTTCCGTAAGCACAGCAGGGAAGGACCGCAACACATAGCGCTAGCAGGTAGGCACAGATTTCCACCTGCAAAGAGAACTCTGGAAGTGCCATTGGACCGGCCGGACTTGCGCAGCCTGGTGAACCGTATTCCGGACTGAGGACCCAGAGACCTTCAGTAAAGAGGTAAAGAGACTGCAACCTGGTGTCCTTGTTATTTACTGCGACCAGCACTGCACCGCAACACCGCACTACCACCATCCACATCCATCATATCATTTACTGTACGCCCCTCAGCAGGGTCACGGACTGGGCCTAGCCACCGTGACAACCCCAGAGCAGAGACTCAGAGGCCGGGTACCCCTCGGCCCTGCGGCAGTGGGGGCGCTACACTTGTGTGGGTGATTATGATCTGTTTTACATCTGATTTTTATCAAAATGGACATGTCTGCATGATTTTTACTGCGCGCACATGGTCTGCAAAAAACACGGACAGGTGAACAGCCCCATTGACTTTATTGGGTATGTGAACTATCCATGAAAATCATGTTTAGAACATGTACATAATTCACAGACGTCTGAACAAAGCCTGGTGCAGAAATGTTCAAAAATAGATGCCTTCTCTAAATACTCAACTGGTGAGCTTTGCAATTAGGCATAGCAATATGCAGACTGTATCTGTTTCCTTTCTGGATCACCTTCACTGACCACATTATAAATAATGCACAATACAAAACTAAATATTTTTGGCACTGTCTAGGTTAATGAAAGCAGTCTTCTTTCTTCCGACAGATACGTTACTTATTCTTCATTTTCCAATATTATATAAAATATACAGTATATGAGTAGGGATAATAATAATCTTTATTTTTATATAGCGCTAACATATTCTGCAGCGCTTTACAGTTTGCACACATTATCATCACTGTCCTCGATGGGGCTCACAAAATTAGAATCCCTATCAGTATGTCTTTGGAGTATGAGAGGAAACCCACGCAAACAGGGAGAGAACATACAAACTCCTTGCAGATGTTGTCCTTGGTGGGAATTGAACCCAGGACTCCAGCGCTGCAAGTCTGTGGTGCTATCCACGGAGTCACTGAGGGATGAGCAAATGTGTTCATTGATACTCGGCTATCACTGGAGTATCACGGTGCTCAGATCTGCTCGTTACTTGGTGAGCAATGGTGGAACTCGATGTAAAACTCTAATGCCTGCATTTTTTGGAGCCTGTTACGCAGCCAATAAGCATGTGGGGATTGCCTGTGAGGTACTGTAATGCCATAAACATCTTGGTATTGTCATTACTGTGATTGGCTGGGTGACATTATCAGGACGGCACCGCCTGACTCAGCATACTGACGCCATTGCACAGCTCTGTGACGCTTCTTATTGGAGGGAGAGAGTGCTTGTCTAGGCCTGTGTGTGCACAGTATAACGGATTAGAGGCCTGTAGAGTAGATAGTGGTGGTGAAGCTGAACCAGCATACTAACATCCCTTCTAAGGGCTAATTGTTTTCATTGCTGCTTGTATCAGTTACAATCTGTATTTAGCCTAGGGAGGGAGAGAAAGTCACAGGAGCAGGGAGAGTGACAGAATCCAGTCTGCAGACAGGGATTAGGCCTGTGCAGTCCTGTGGTAATTATATAGCAGCTTTTTTGTGGGGGATGAAAAAAATTTATATATTTTGATCCATCAAGAATTACGTGTATTGAGGTCCTTTTTTTTACTATATAACACTCAAACAAAAATTGCTAAAACATTTTCCTGGGCTACATTTCTCAGCCATACACTTTTCCGTAGTGTGGAGTACATTTCTGTGATTTCTAAAACTGAAAAAAGCTTTTAAAAATGTTGTAGGCTTCCATTTCTCAGCCATACAGTGTTACATAGTCTGTGAACATTTCTGTGATTTCTAAAACTGGAAAAAAAAGCTTTTAAATATGTTGTAGGCTTCCGTTTCTCAGCCATACAGTGTTAAGTAGATTATAGTAAAAAGAGGTTTAGTAGTGGAGCGCCAGGAGGTAGACCCAGAGAAGGGAGAGGGAAGAAAAGGTGCAGAGTCCCCCGCAGGTTCCAGCCAAACACATCCAGTGGAGGACGCAATAGCAGGGAAAATGAAGATCGGTCTCAGGAGCGCAGAAAGAAGACTCAAACACCAGGTTGTATTTGAAACACAATGCGTTTCAACGGATAACACCATCTTCATCCAGTGGACAGTTTAACTTTTATTAAAAATAAACTTGTTTTCAAGAGACCTAACAATGAAAAAATGATTAAGAAGTGCATTAAGGGATGAGGATGTGGAAGTGCTGCTGATGGTGCATGCAGATGCCGAGAACGTGGGGCAGGTGCAACTACACGTGTTGCTGGAGTTCAAGAAACATGCCTATCCATGACACATAGGTTCCTTTCTCACTTTGCAGGAAGGTACCGTACATCACTTCTGAAGCCAGATCAGTGAGAACATGTGGTTGGTTGGACAGCAGGTAATGCTTCCAGCAGACTTGACAACACCTAGTATCACCAGTCCGGATCACTTGATCCTATTCTGCTTGCTGTGGAAATGTGGTTATTTAGGCTGGTAGACATGGAGGATTTTGGGTGACTTGGTACTCAGTCCCCAGCCGCCACTTTTTCACCCAGCTCACCCTGTTCCCCAGATTACTTTTGACTGTGAAGACACTGGGACGACGTACCTTGCTTAAGCTACTGAATCTACCCCCAGTCTGTACACTTCCCCCACCCAGGGAAGAGGGGAGTAGTAGTGTGTTGTAATACAGCAACCAGACTAACAAGGTATGAACAGGGACAAATCAGCATACTCCCAAATTCCTTTGCGACTTTCAAATATTGGGTCTCAAAGCTGGACACATGTCATAAGCTGTCCCTATATGTCTTGGACGTGCTGGGCCGCCCTGCCACTAGTGTCTTGCCAGTGAGGGTTTTTATTGCCACTGGAGGTCAACAGAAAAAGCAGACAGGATTACTCTCATAAAAATGAACAAAGCCTGGATTACACCACATTATTCCACACCACCAGATGACAGCTGCACATAAAATGTTTGTAATATTCAATATTTTGATGAGGCCTGCAAGTTATTGCCTTTCAAGGGTCTATAGATGACCCTCGTCATAATTTTGGTCTGGCTTTGCACTTTCTACAAAGCCTTTAAGACTGAACAATTACATCAACTACACTATCAAAATATTTTTGTTGAAAACATTTTTTACAGATTCAGTGACTCAGTTTAACAAGATTGTTGTTGAATTACAGAGGTATGTAAAAGTTACGAAAAGCATAGAAAAATATTTCAGGATTAGATTACTCTATTATCGAGTATTATGTGCTTTCTGTCACATTTTGGTGGTATATAACAGTACAAAAAAAATTTTTGTTTGTTCACATTTCTTACCCATACATTCTGTGTTCTTGGGTATATTTTTGTGATATATCCATTAGGTGTTGAGTTCCCGCTGCTGCAAAGGGGGAATCTCGAACCATGTCCGCTGCGGCCTCCCATTCTCCTCCAGCCGCAGTGGAACCTGCTCAGCAGAGATGTCAAGCCCAGTATCTGGCTCAAACTGATACTGTGTACTTTGTTACTGCTGCCTTTCAAGGCTCAGCCCTTGTAGCCAGCACTGATCAGTTGCGAGCAGACATTCCAGGGACTAAGTCCTGCTTTTCCCCTACTGAGCGTGCCCACTGGTCGACCTTTCATTGGAGGTCGGAGGTCACATGCTCAGGTCCTGTAGCGGCTCCTATTGGACCACTAGGAAGGTCCTGGAGAGCTAGAGCTATAAAAGGTTAGCATGGCCGCTCGGCCATGCGCAAGTATAAATCTGTAATCGTGTGTGTGTGGATGTTTGCCTGTATCTGGTGAAAGGTCCTAATCATACCAATTCCTAGTGTTGTTGAATGTTCTTGAGTGATTGAGCTATCTAGTGCCAGACAGTGCTATCCTGCACAAAAGCGCTACTTTACTGTGTCAGATCAGCAGCGACTGCCAGTGCAGTGCCGTGCGCAATTAGTGCGCTTTCCAGGCCCTAGTCAGGGTGGTTAGTGGTGTCCGCCAGAGCGGTGCTGTACGCACTTTCGTGGGGTAAATCTTAGAATTAGTTTCTCCCTGGCACCGCAGTTGCGGCACCGAGCACTAGTGGTCTATAGGGATTCTACCCCCAGTCCTTGGGGCAGAGTTCTGTGACCTTATCCTAGTGTTCACTCTGCAGTTCTGCAGCCCTGTGAAGCAACATGGTTCGCCTCCTTTTCATATCGGGTGAAGCTACCCCGTGTGTGATCACATTATACTGCCATATATTGCCCACCATTACCGAGCAGCAGGAGTCATCTTGCACGGAGGACCACGGGCTGCGAACGCACCTTATACCTTCCTTATTATTATTTGGTGCATTCTGCTAGCCCTAACATTATACTAGCGCAAGGGTCTGGCTAGTAATGGCGGGCGAACAGCGACTGCAGTGGTACATCCAGCAACAGGAGGGCAGGTTGGCGGCTCTCGAGCGCACAACCTCAGCAGTGGATGTTACTGCGGTTGCTGTTCAGGCTGCTAATGTGGCTGCAGCTAGCTTGTTCACTGCCACCTCTGCTCCGACGTTGTCTGGTCTCCCTTTGCAAGACAAGTTTGCTGGTGACAGTAAGCTGTGTCGGGGATTCATGAGCCAGTGTGCTATACATCTTGAGCTCCTGGCAGCACATTTTCCCACAGAGCGGTCTAAGGTGGGATTTATAATATCCCTTCTGTCGGACAGGGCGTTGGAGTGGGCTATGCTGCTGTGGGAGCGGGACAATCATGTGGTGCAGAGTGCTCCGGGATTCTTAAACACTCTGAAACATGTCTTTTGGAGACCTCATGTCACCCATGATATGGCGCTCCGACTGCTGGCATTGACACAGGGTTCGTCCATGGTCAGCCATTTTGCCATCCACTTCTGGACTTTGGCATCTGAGCTGGAGTGGCTGGACAACATCATCATCTCTATATTATGGAGTGGACTAGCTGACCATGTGAAGGACGCCTTGGCCACTAGGGAGATTTCCGCCACACTGGAGGAGCTAATAGCTATATCTACCCGCATCAACCTTCGTTTTAACGAGCTAAGGTTGGAGGGAGCCCAGTGTAGGAAGAGGTTTCAGCTGGCTCCCATCTTCACCAAACCTCTAGAATCCCCGATCCAGGTGTCCGAGCCACATGAGGCCATGTGTCACGAGCGGGTTCCAAGTCCCAGACCACTCATGCACTCAAGGTCTGTCTTGTCTGCCAGCAGTCTGGACATTATGCCAGGAAATGTCCCCAGTGGTCGGGAAAACGTCATCATCTAGTGGCTGTAGGAGGAGGTACACTAGACATGGCGACGGTTTCCTCCAAATTGTCCTTCAAAGGGACAATTACCATAGGCCCATCCACTCACACGGTCGAGCTTTGTGTGGATTCCAGGGCGGAGGGGAATTTTATGTCTTCTGCCTTCGCCCAACGGCACGCCATACCTCTGGTGATGCTCGCTAAACCTATGACTGTACGAGTGGTGAATGGGTTGACACTGCCCTCACAGATAACACATCAGACCATCCCATTTTCTTTATCTATGTCTGCATCCCATCAGGAAATTATCTCACTACTTGTCATTCCCGAGGGAATAGACAAAATCCTGCTAGGGATACCCTGGTTATGTTACCACTCCCCACATATAGAGTGGTCCTCAGGGAGAATTTGGGGATGGAGTGAATCTTGTGAGGGCAGATGTCTGAGGGAGTGCATTCAGGTTGCCACTACAGAGGTACCCACAGATCTTTAATCTCTCCCCAAGCACTATTGGTCCTATGCGGATGTGTTCTCCAAGAGGGCTGTGGAGACCCTTCTGCTTCACCGCCCTTATGACTGTCCTATTGACCGCTTGCCTGGGGCAGAGCCTCTCCAGGGTTGATCTATCCCCTGTCTCTCTCAGAGACTGAGGCATTGACTCAATACATCCAGGAGAATTTGGCAAGAGGATTCATTAGGAAGTCAGTGTCACCTGCAGGGGCTGGGTTCTTCTTCGTGCAGAAGAAGAATGGAAAACTACATCCATGCATAGACTACAGGGGTCTTAACGCCATCACCCATCACCGTTAAGAACAAGTACCCTCTGCCCCTAATATCTGAGCTCTGGGGAGTGAGGGTATTTACTAAGCTTGATCTGCGGGGTGCTTACAACATGATTCACATCCATGAGGGGATGAATGGAAGACTGCTTTTAACACCAGGAACGGGCACTATGAATACCTGTTGATGCCCTTCGGGTTCTGTAATGCGCCAGCTGTTTTCCAAGACTTTGTGAACGATATCTTCCAAATTTATGCTCTTCACCTCAGTGGTAGTCTATCTGGATGATATTCTCATCAACTCTCCAGATATAGATTCCCACCGGAGAGATGTTTGCAAAGTCTTCGACCTCCTACGGGCAAATTCCCTCTATGCCAAGTTGGAGAAGTGTGTGTTTGAGCAGGAGTCCTTGCCTTTCCTGGGCTATATCATCTCTGCTTGGGGATTGGCCATGGATCCTGCCAAACTACAGGCAGTGATGGACTGGCAGGAACCTCATTCTCTCAAAGCGGTGCAGCACTTTATGGGGTTCATTAATTATCTCCAGTTCATTCCCTACTTCTCAAATTTTGTAGCTCCCTTGGTAGCCCTCACCAAGAAGGGAGCAAATCCCAAATTGTGGTCAGAGGAGGTCTCCCAGGCCTTCCTTTCTATTAAGTCCCACTTTGCTAGCGCTCCCATTCTTCTTTGCCCCGATGTAGATAAACCTTTTATAATGGAGGTGGATGCCTCGTCCGTCGGTGCTGGAGCCGTCCTTTTCCAAAAGGATGCTCAAGGTCGGAAGCATCCTTGCTTCTTTTTCTCCTAGACCTTCACGCCGGTGGAGAGGAATTATTCCATCAGGGACAGGGAATTGCTAGCAATGAAATTGGTCTTCTCAGAGTGGAGACATCTCCTGGAGGGGACTCGTTTTCCCTTCCAAGTTTACACTGACCACAAAAATGTTGTGTGTTTGCAAACTGCTCAGCGGCTAAATTCTCACCAGGCTAGATGGTCCCTGTTCTTCTCCCGGTTCCATTTCACCCTCCATTTCCTTTCTGGGGAGAAGAACATTCATGCTGATTCTCTCTCCCGTTCTGTGGTGTCATCGGAGGGGGAGAAGGAAGAGCCTAGGCTAATTGTCCCTTCGCAGAGCTTGAGGACCGTGGCCCCGGTTTCGCTAGAGTCTGTGCCCCATGGGCAAAACTTTTGTGCCATCCAATATGCGACCGGAGGTTCTTTCTTGGGCTTACTTGTCCAGGGTGGGTGGACATTTTGGGATTAAGAGGACATCTGAGTTTCTGGCGAGGACGTACTGGTGCCGGCATACGGCCCGTGACGTCAGAGACTATATTCGGGCGTGTGTCTCCTGCACCAAGAATAAGTCTCATCGACAACGGCCTGCTGGGCTACATTACCCCTGCCGGTGGCGGACAGGCCCTGGGAAATGGTCGGGATAGACTTTGTGGTGGGCTTACCCAAGTCCCGTAGCTGCACCGTTATTTGGGTAGTTACCGACCATTTTTCCAAAATAGTGCACTTGGTGCCTCTTCTATGGCTACCTTCTGCACACGCCTTGGCGGCGTTGTTTATTAAACACGTTTTACACCTACAAGGTATGCCAGACAAAATTGTCAGTGACCGGGGTCCACAGTTTGTGTCTCGATTCCGGAAAGAGCTCTGTCGTTTACTCAGCATTGAGCTGAATCTCTCTTCAGTGTACCATCCCGAGACGAATGGGTTGGTAGAGAGGTCCAACCAGACCCTGGTCATATACCTGTGACATTTTATTTCTGCCAGGCAGGATGACTGGACATCTTTGCTACCGTGGGCGGAGTTTGCGTTGAACAACATGCCCATGTCTTCAACCAACTTCAGGGTGGCAGACTGGGCTGTGGAGGCACGTGACATTTGGGACCGCACACAGGATGCCATTCGGGCCTCCAAGGAGAGAATGAGGGTCTCCGCCGATGCACATCGGTGCCCCGCTCCAACCTTTGCTCCTGGCGACTTAGTGGACTCAACTCGCAGCCTGATATTATGGGCGGAGAGCCACACTAAGTTTTCTCCTCGCTACTTAAGCCCCTTTAAGGTCCTGGAACAGGTTAACGCTGTGGTCTACCGTCTGGCCCTTTCTCCTCACCTGGGTATCACCGACACCTTTCCTGTGTCCCTCCTTAAACCCGTTCACATGTCTCGGTGTTCCAAGTCATGTGCCAGGACATCGGGCTCATCCACGGACGATTACGAGGTGAACGCTATCATGGGGTGTAAGGTCGTACTTGGCAAAAAATTCTATTTGGTGGATTGGAAGGGTCATGGTCCAGAGGACAGGTCCTGGGAGCCTGTTGAGCACATTAGGGCTCCGCAGGTCATTGCTGCCTTCGAGCGTAGCAAGGTCCAAGTAGGGGGGGCCATGTTAGATGTCAAATTCCCACCGCTGCACAAGGGGTCTCCCATTCTCCTCCACCCGCAGTGGAACCTGCTCAGCAGAGACGTTGATCCCAGCATCTGGTTCAAGCTGATAGTGTGTGCTTGGTTACTGCTGCCTTTCAAGGCTCAGCCCTTGTAGCCAGCACTGATCAGTGGCGAGCAGATGTTCCAGAGACTAAGTCCTGCTTTTCCCCTACTGAGCATGCCCTCGGGTCGACCTCTCATTGGAGGTCGGGGGTCACATGCTCAGGTCCTGTAGTGGCTCCTATTGGACCACTAGGAAGGTCCTGGAGAACTACAGCTATAAAAGGTTAGCATGGCCGCTCGGCAAGTATAAATCTGTAATCGTGTGTATGTGGATGTTTGCCTGTATCTGGTGAAAGCTCCTAATCATACCCATTCCTAGTGTTGTTGAATGTTCTTGAGTGATTGAGCTATCTAGCGCCAGACAGTGCTATTCTGCACAAAAGCATGACTTTACTGCGTCAAATCAGCAGCGACCGTCACTGCGGCACCGTGCGCAATTAGTGCGCTTTCTAGGCCCTAGTCAGGGTGGTTAGTGGTGTCCGCCAGAGCGGCGCTGTACACACTTTCATGCGGTAAATCTTAGAATTAGTTTCTCCCTGGCAGTGCAGTTGCGGCGCCGAACACTAGTGGTCTATAGGGACTCTACCCCCAGTCCTTGGGGCAGAGTTCTGTGACCTTATCCTAGTGTTCACTCTGCTGTTCTGCGGCCCTGTGAAGCAACAGGGTTCGCCTCCTTTTCATACCATGTGAAGCTACCCCGTGTGTGATCACATTATACTGCCGTATATTGCCAGCCATTACCTCGCAGCAGGAGTCATCTCTG
This sequence comes from Ranitomeya variabilis, assembly GCF_051348905.1. Classification (NCBI taxonomy): domain Eukaryota; kingdom Metazoa; phylum Chordata; class Amphibia; order Anura; family Dendrobatidae; genus Ranitomeya; species Ranitomeya variabilis. The sequence goes on from NC_135233.1 coordinate 204,051,479, forward strand.
CACGGAGGACCCAGGGCTGCGAACGCACCTTATACCTTCCTTATTATTATTTGGTGCATTTCACTAGCCCTAACAATATCAAACTTGAAAAAAAAAATTTAAACTTTGCTGGGTTGCATTTCTCAAAGATACAGTATTACATGCTCTGGGGTACATTTTATTGGTATATATATATATATATATATATATATATATATATATATATATATATATATATATATATATATATATATATATATATATATATAACCTCAAAAGACATGTTCAAAATTTTATCAGTATTATATTGATCACCCATAGGGTATGTGTCCACGTTCAGGAAACGCTGTGTTTTTGACGCAGCGCTGAGCCGCAGCGTGAAAAACGCAGCGTCCAGATGTTACAGCATAGTGGAGGGGATTTAATGAAATCCCGTCTCCACTGTGCATTAAAAAACGCATGCGTTTTTCCCGCAAAAACGCACATGCGGTGCGTTTTTTCAGAACGCAGCATGTTGCTACAATGAGCAAAACACGCAGGAACACCGCAGGTGACCTGCCAGTGACCTCAGGTGCATTTTTGGTCAGGATTTTACCTGCATAAAATCCTGACCAAAGCCTGAAGCAAATCTGAACGTGGACACATACCCATAGACTATTCTGTGGTCTGGAGAACATTTCCTTGGTATGTAACCCTCAAAAGTGCAAAGCCTTTATGAGTCTAGTTGTACCGATACATGACAACTTGAACAGAATATGTATGAGGCCTCCTTTATGTCTAATACAGGGTGTATCTGAGTCCCTATTTTTTGGCAGTTCTCGCTTCCTTCATAAATTAAACTGAACTTTCCTATTTTTTAATAAAAAAAATAAATTTTGATTTACTTAAGGACCAGGGGTATTTTTGAATTTCAGTTTTTTTCTTTCCTTCTTATCAGAGCCATAACTGTTTCATTTTTTGGTCAATATGGCCTTGTGGGGCTTGTTTTTTGCAGGACAAGTTATCCATTTGAATGACACCATGGGTTTTAACATATCGTGTACTGGAAAACAGGAAAACAATTCTAAGTGTAGTGAAATTGTAAAAAAAAGTGCAGTTCCGCAGTTCCACAGTTCCTTTTTTTCATATTTTACCATGTTCACTAAACCCTAAAACTGACCTGCCATTATGATTCTCCGGGTCTTTATGAGTTCATAGAAACTAAACATGTATAGTTAAAAAAAAAATAGCACTATTTTCTGAGACCTGCAGTGTCTCCGATTTTCGTGATCTGGAGCTGGCTGAGAGCTTATTCTTTAAGTGCCAAACTGACATTTTTATTGGTATCATTTTGGTTTAGATATCATCTTTTGATCGTCCTTTATTGCATCTTAATGCAATATAGCGGCGAGCAAAAAAAAACGTAAATCTGGAGTTTTGACTTTTTTTATTGTTACGCCATTTAACGATCGGGTTAATTCTTTTTTATATTGATAGATCTGGTGATTCTGAACGCAGTGATACCAAATATGTGTATGTTTGATTTTTAGATTGTTTTATTTTGAATGGGGTGAATGGGGGGTGATTAGAATTTTAATTTTTTTTTTAATTTTTTGAATATTTTTTAAAACTTTTTTACTTTTTGCATCCTTCAATAGTCACTATGAGAGACTAGAAACTGCAGTACTTTGATCCCTTCTGCTACACACAGGCAATGATCGGATTGCCTGTGTGTAGCAGAATTGCTCACTTGCTATGAGTGCCGACCACCGGGCGTTGCTCATAGCAATCTGGCAATCACAATCATAGAGGTCCTTTTCAGACCCCTAGTTGTCATGGTGACCTGCGATCGTGTGACAGGGTCACCGATGGGCGGGATTGGTGATGCGCTTCAGACATCGACAGTGGCATTAATCTACTTGACAGCTCTGGGTGGATCGCGATTCCACCAGCGGCTTTTGCAGACACATATCAGCTTTATTTAGATCAGCTGTGATGTGCCCAGAACATTTTCATTACCCCCAAGACATCTTTGTAGGGTCTGCTGGAATAAAGTTCAGTTTCCCACTGACTCCCATTATACTCGTTATTTTAAACGACCATGCGAGTATTAGGAATCGCTCGGTTCGAGTAGCGAGCACCTGAGCATTTTAGTGCTTGCTAATCTCTACATATGAGTCAACGCGAACAATCTTGTGTTCGTTTCTGTAACAAGAACTTCTTTAGGTTCTAGATCAAAGTCTTCACCTGACTAAAACAAGAGTCAGTGCTCATTACTGACTGGGTTTTGACTGATGACCATGATTAAACGCATCCTATTAGCAGCCACAAGGGTCAATCTGAACTGTATTTTTCGGAATACAATCAGAGTTCCCATGGTTACCATTATCTAGTTCGCAGTGAAGGTTTGATTACAAGTTCCATGTGCTGAGTGATTGCCACATCGCTTCCTCCGAGACGCTTCTCCATTGACCTTTTTAGAGGCAGTTTTGTGTTTGACATTTTAGCATAGCGGTAAAATTTACTTAAGAAGGAAAGGAGGTCCAGATATAGGTAAACTCATAAATACATTGGAAGAACATTATATACTGTGAGGAGGGTGAAAGCAAGGAAAACTCTTACAGCACATAGTCTTTTTATAGGATATTTATTAATGTATTATTTGGCGGAATGTTTGTCTTTTTGGTTTCCCTTTTTCTAATAATTTTTGAATATAACCTTTTATACTAAATCTCATATCTCATGTCATGATTGTTTTTATTTCCAGCACATATTGCTCAACACAAGCCAATGCGTCCATTGCAAGCACCTATTGGACATGCATGCTAAATCTTGATGATCTGTCACAAATGTCCCATGTGTGAGCACCCTTTCAAGTCAAGTTATTATATTTTTAGATATATTGTGAATATGTAAATTACCCAAGCAAAATTACTTAAAATGCAGTTGATTTTTCTTAATTTTGCATAATTTTTGATTGATTTACAGTCATTAGAAAATGTGTTTTTCTTATTTTCACATGTTGGTATAGAGATTACACCTCAATATCACATACAACAGATATACATAGGAAGAAGAAATTCTACACTGTCACTTTCCTGAAAATATAAATATCATCATGATATAAATATCAACCCTTCTCAAGTTTGTACATCACTTCAGTGTCAATGACTAATTTCATTATTTGGTAATATCACAAGGGTTGTATTAAAGGAGTGGTCCACTACTAGCAGGGCCGACCCGAGAGATTACGGCACCCTAGGCGAAACTATTTTGTTGCGCCCCTACTACTTTTAACATACCTCCCAACTTTTGAAAATGGGAAAGAGGGACAAAGTTTGCGGTGCGCAAAGCGCGCCGCGGCAAATTTTAGGCCGCGCCTCTGACCACACCAATTCATAACTAGCCACACCCATATCCACGTCCCAACCACACCCATTTAGCACTGCTGATCACACTGTTTCATAAAGAATAAATATAATCCCAAAAATATGGCCACACAGTGCTCCATACTGTATAATGGCCACACATGATGCTCCATACTGTGTAATGGCCACACATGATGCTCCATACTGTATAATGACCACACATGATGCTCCATACTGTATATTGGCCGCACATGATACTTTGTACTGTATAATGGCCACACATAGCTACTCCTACACTCGCGGCTGTGCTCCGTACACACGCGCTCTGCTCCATACACCTCGTACACACGCGGCTCCGCTCCGTACACCTCGTACACATTTAGGTCCGCTCCATACACCTCATACACACACGACTCCGCTCCGTACACCTCATACACACGGCTCCACTCCGTACACCTCATACACACATGGCTCCACTCCATACACCTCATACACATTCAGCTCCGCTCCATACACCTTTTGCCTTTTGAAAAGATTTTTTATAATTTTTTCTATTTTTTCTCTGGCGCCCCCTTAGGGTCGGCGCCCTAGGCGGCCGCCTAGTTTGCCTATACGTTCGGGACGGCCCTGACTACTAGTACAACCCCTTCTTAAACTAAATGTTTGGCCCAGATAAAATAATACAGTCTATGCTCAACTCCCGTGCTGGTGCCGTTCTCATGGTGTCTGCATCTGCTCTCTCCAAGGCTTTGTGCATGACACTGGTGCCCAATCAACGATGGAGTCACTGTCTCCGCCTTTGGACAAACTGATCATGAAGAGGAAGCCAGGACTGGAGCTGATCACAGATGTCCTCTTCATGTTCAGTTTATCCACCTGGACGCCACCCTCATTTGGATAAATATATAGGCTCCTTCAGACATTTGATAAAATCCACCATCATAGACACTAACAGGAGACAAGCATCCAACATCAGTGCCCAGGAGAGAAAGGCCACACAGTCTTTGAAAACCAACAAAGAAATCATCATTATACCTGCTGACAAGGGAGGTGCAATAGTCATGATGAACACATCAGACTATATGAAGGAAGCAAACAGACAACTTGAGAACACGCGCTACTACAAAAAATTGGAGTCGGATCCTACACAGGAGTATTACAAGGAACTAAACAAGTTAGTATCTTGTCTGCCCGACGAATCCACAAGAGCCAATGACCTGATTCGAGAAAGTCTAAGAATAGGGACATTCTACATGCTTCCCAAAATCCACAAATCTGGAAATCCAGGAAGACCAATTATTTCATGTGTGGGCACCCTTACTGAGCAGGTATCTGGATGGGTAGAGGGTATTCTTAAACCACTGGTAAAGGATACACCCAGCTTCATTCAGGACACAACTGACCTATTGAATAAACTATCAGCAAAAAGTCCTCTACCAGAAGGAACCATCCCGCCCACCATGGATGTGGAATCTTTGTACTCCAATATCCCACACCAGGATGGATAAAATGCCTGCAAATTCTTCCTGGAAAACACAGGGACTGATTCAAATTCTGTGGTGAAACTTATAAAATTCATCCTCACCCGCAATTACTTTGAATTTGACAACAAGATCTATCTACAGGGGACTGGCACAGCAATGGGAAGTAAAATGGCTCCACAATATGCAAATCTTTTCATGACCAAGCTTGAAAGTGACTTTTTGTCCTTGTCCCATCCAGCCTCTGAACTACTACTGCTACATTGATGATATTTTAATCATTTGGACGGAGTCTGAGCCACAGCTAAAGACGTTCCATGAACAGTTTATTCAATTTCATCCTACCATCAACTTGACACTCAACTACTCCTGCACTGAAATTAACTTTTTGGACACCATCATTAAGCTACAGAACAATGAAATAGAGACATCCCTGTATCAGAAGCCAATCGCTCATCCAACATACCTTAAATCGGACAGTTTCCATCCAAAACACATAAAAAACTATATGGTCTACAGCCAAGCCATCAGATACAATCGTATATGTTCCAACCCAATGGATAGAGATGAACACCTCGGTCGCCTCAGAAAGACCTTTTTGAATCAGGGCTACCATCCAAGAACAATTGAAAACCAAATTACAAGAGCAACTAGAATATCAAGGAATCATCTCCTAATCTCCTACATTACAAAGCTAAAGAAGAAAATAACTGGGTACCTCTAGTAGTTACCTACAATCCAAATCTGGAGGTGCCAAGGGGAACTGCACAGAAATTACAACCTTTACTACAAAAAGATGCCCGCTTACAATATAATTTTCCAGACCCCCCACTACTGTGTTTTAGGCAGCCCCCAAATCTAAGAAGTATCATTGTCAGATGCTCCCTGTCCTCTCCATCAGCTACAGGAACCTTTCCCTGCAACCAGAAAAAATGTAAAATCTGTCTATTTATAATGACCACGGACAAGATAAAGATCCCCAATTCACATCAGGACTACAAGATCCCAGGTACTTTCAGCTGCATCACTACTAATGTGGTGTACCTAATTATTTGTACTAAATGTCCATCTGGGGGTCTGTATGTAGGGGAGACAGGGCAAAAACTGAGAACAAGGATGAACTCTCATCACCACACAATAAGAGAAAAAAGAATGGATCTACCTGTGGCCAAACATTTTTGTATCCCAGATCACAGCACCATGGAGATGAGATTACTTGTATTAAAGGGTAATTTCAAATCTCAGAGAGACAGAAGGGTCTGGGAATATAAACTTATGACAACCTTTGACACTCTCAGTTCAGGAATGAATTTGTCGCATGGATTTATGTCTTTTTACATCAATTAAGGAATTTGCTCCTCAGACCGTGTGGGGGCATCCCAACACAGAACCAGACCCCAATCAGAGGACAATAAAACATTCACACTCCTTATCTATGAACTGTTCCAATATTTATGGACATAACTGTTTATCCCTCTCACATAATGGTAATTCTGCTTCATGTCACCGGTCTTATCTATGACATTATTTCTGGACTGTGTTGTGTATAAATATGTGATTCTTCAGAATTTTTATTAGTCTATGCCTGATGAAGAGTCCTGACTCCTGAGTAGCTTGCAATTTGTTACCATCTTTTCAGTTAGCCATTAAAAGGTATCAACCACTGAGGACGCTCACTTCTAAATAAATTGTTACATGCACTGATAATATTGAGTCAAATTGGTGTAGTTTAGTAGGCTTTCTGTTAGCAGGTTTCTGCTATGTAATTTGAGGGCGTCATGAGAAACCCTGATTTCAGCAATGTCTCATTTATTAGGCTAACTTCTGTTGTTTCAATACAATGAGTGTTTTATGAGCAGGAGATTGTCACTATCAGGACTGGGACTCACATGAGCCCTGGTCCAACTCGGCCCCAAGCACTGATTAGTAGCTTACTGTAAATATACAATGTACACAGAGAGCTGTGGTGTGAGCATGGGAAGCTTTGGAGCTGTGCTACATGCTACATCTAAAAACACTGATTGTATCACCTACATGCCTATATAGGCGACTTTGGAGGGACTATCCTACTGACAAAATATATAAGGTGAAGATACTGTACATCTTGAAAAGAAATGTATCATCTCTCCTCCTTATGCCGGGGTCACACTTGCAAGTGCAATGTGAGAAAGTCGCACGAGTCTCTCGCATCAATACCCGGCATTGCTGCAGGCACTCGGGACCGGAGCATTCCGCTGCATAGAAATACATGCAGCTGCACACACCGGTCCCGAGTGCCGGGTATTGATGCGAAAGACTCGTGCGAGTTTCTCGCATTGCACTTGCAAGTGTGACCCCGGCCTTAGTCTGTGGCCTTTATAGGTAGCAAAACCCAACAACCAAAATATTATAAGTATAATGTAATACTCTTAGCTGCAGTAACACAACCTTCCAGCAGGTGGAGGTGTATATCTCAAACTTTTGTACTGTTTTACTATTGTTTTTATTAATGTTAACAATGAGTAGAAGTGACGAGTGTCATAGGACATTAAGGATCAGTGCAAAAACATAAAAATAAGGAAACATGATGGAAAATAAAGTATTTGTAACTGAACATGTGGCCTGGAAAACAAAGATTGCCTCTGATTGGATTTTCACATCTTTGTATACTCGGAGGTTTCAAACCTGTTGCGCACATCATATTTCACTGTGGTATACACACCGTCCTCATACATTTCAGAAATGCACTTAGAGGAGGTTTCTAACATCTGGTTACCCACCAAAGTAGCAAATGGTTTCCCCCTTACTTTATAAGGCTCAATTAGCTGGATTTTTTAGTTGTTTTTGCATCGCCTAAGGCAGACAACACACGGACCTATTGAGTATGTCTTATCATGATGGAATAATACAGATGTTTTAAGAGATCCATAAAACTCTATTGCTACAATAAAAAATTAGGCAGGACACCGACATTTCTCACCGATGTGTGAGCGTAGACTTCTAAAGATCATTTTATTTTTGACGCATGATGATTTTTGTTTTGCCAGATGAGTTGCGCAGCATTATTTTGGGGTACACGTAATCGATTGAGTTAATAGAGCTGTATAAATCTATCCTTTTTAGTGATAGCAAACAAAATTTTACTCCTCAATGATTATAAGAACAGAAGAAGACCAGAATTTGGACTAAGATAAAGCACTATGCACACATGTAACCAAAGTATTACACAGGGGACCTAAAACATAAAATTATAAGGAGAGATACAATAATTAATATTATAAAAAATCCCTCAATTATAGATCCCTCATCTTGGGAGAGCTCTGAGCAGAATATAGCAGTACCAAACCATCATACTGAGAACAAGTAAATGAATAATGAATATTTGTAGAAGACGCCCATATCCACCACAAGCCACCATAAATGGACCAAATAACACTGCCCAGCACCCCGACTTGCGTTTCGCATATAGCTTTGTCAGGGGGGATATGTTTATGTATTTGGATTCTATGTCCCTCCTAGAGGGGGCAGATCCATTCTTCTCTATATGGTTTGCAAAGACTTCAGGTGACGTGATCTCAGCATAGGTAGACATGTTCCTCGGGTTGACGTGCGCCTGCTGGAATCGTTGTTGGATGTATTTTCTGATAATCTTCTTTTGGATGTCTCCAACAACGACGGGTGTCTGAACATGTGGTCATCCATGTGTTATGTCACTTTCACACCAAACTGTGTGCACTGCTTTCTTCTAGAGAGTAAAGGTTGGAGAATTGCCCAAGAGAACAGTTGTGTGTTTCTATGAAGGATCCGGAGTGTCCATTGGTCTCCACTATCACAATACGCTGGGGAGCTCACACATCACTACTGCCTTCCACACTCTACCACATGACTGGCAGGAAGGACACGAGGGACCTAGGCCATTTCTTACACCGCTCTGGTAAAATGAAATCTAAGACATTCGTTTTCTGCAACAGACAGTTTTACTATAAAACAGATGTGATGGATGAGGCCTGATAAGCCTGGTCCTGGCCAGTCCACATAAGGGAAACACGTGACTGGTTTTTCTTCTTGTTGTAGGATTTCATGATACAATGATGGCAACCTGCAGATACCACTAGGAGGAGCTCACTCCCTACAGATTTTAAAAAGTTCTTACTAACTTCCAAAATAAATCCACGAGCATCGAGATTAACGATATTGTTGTTCTATTTACCCAACTGCAAGGTGCAAGATTGCTCCACAATAATAGAAAACGTGAACATATTTCCATCTTTGCGTCTCCATTTTTTCCTCCCCTTCTTCCAAGAGGCATATTTTTTTTTTATTTTTCTGTCAATATGGCCATGTGAGGACTTTTTTTTGCGGGACAAGTTGTACTTTTGAATGACACCATTGGTTTTGCCATACAGTGTACTGAAAAACGTGAAAAAAATTAAAATTGCGGTGAAATTGCAAAAAAAGTGCAATTCCACAATTTTTTTTTTTATTTTTTACCTTGTTCACTAAATGCTAAACCTGAGCAGCCATTATGATTCTCCAGGTCATTACGAGTTTGTAGACTCCAAACATGTCTAGGTTCTTTTTCTATTAAGTGGTGAAACAAAAATCCTAATTTTGTCAAAAAAAGTTGCCATTTTACAAGACCTGTAGCGTCTCCATTTATCGTGATCTGGGGTTGAGTGAGGGCTTATTTTTTGCACATCAAGCTGAGGTTTTTATTGATACCATTTTTTTTATTGCTCGTTATTGTATTTTATTGCAATGTTGTGGCAACCGAAAAAACGAAATTCTGGCGTTTTGACTTTTTTTTTCGATACGCTGTTTACCGATTGGATTAATTCTATTTATATATTGATAAATCGGGCAATTCTGAATACAGTGATACCAAATATGTGTATGTTTGAATTTTATTTTATTTTGAATGGGGCGAATGGGGGTTGCTTTGAACTTTTCAAATATTTTTTTTATTTTTTTAATATTTTTAAAAACTGGTTTTTTTTTCACTTTCCACAAGCTTCAATAGTCTCCATTGGAGAAGCTGCAGTCCTGCTCTATATAGCAAAAATGCTCACTTGCTACGAGCGCCGACCACTGGGCGTCGCTCATAGCAATCCGGCTATGAAAACCTCAGGGGTCTCTTGCAGTCATGTGACACGGCGCCCATGGGCATGGTTTGTCAAGTGCTTCCGGCGCGTGCATGTTAAATGCCACTGTCAGAGATTGACAGCTGCATTTTACATGTTTACACCCGCAGCTGTTAGGGGCATGTGCCAGTCAGCTGTCATGTGCCAGAACGGTGCGGGATCAGCACCAGAGCCTCCACCAAACAGGGGAACTTGGAAGGCACCCTATGACGGACACTGCATCTCATTGGGTGTTAAGGGGTTAAGGCGATTCCAATATCTATTTGTTTCCATAACAACAGTGTCACTTCACTAAAAAAATTTGGCCAAAAAATGTGAGCCCATCCACCATCATCAGGGACCCATTCAATCCATTAGATTACCTTGACGATGGTGGATGGGCTCACATTTTTTGGCCAAATCTTCTGCTAAGTGTCTCATGTGTTTTTTCATAGATTTCACAAGCCATTAAGCTATTCACATTTCATGTATCACACATTTCCTTGCTTTAGTACAGTTGAGTGCAGCCATTGATCTATTTGCTATGTAAGTCTTTTTTGGTTATGCACCAGTTCAGACTAGATCGCTGTTCAGTCAGTTTAACTATGTTTCCAAAAAGTTGTCACTTGTGGGGGCATTACATTGTTTAGGCACACCAGGTGGTCTGTGAACCCAACAAGGAGTCCGTTATCTATTCCAGATAAGTTTGCACTCCAAAAGTCAAATGCTGCTCCTTCTCTTCCAAACCCTGCCGTATGCCCAAACAGTGGCTTTTAACCACATATGGGATATTTCTGTATTCAGGAGAAATTAAACAACTAATTGTATGGTCCATTTTCACGTTTTACCCTTGTGAAAATGAAAAATTTTGGGAAAAACCAACAATTTTTTGGAAAAAAAAATTTTCACAGTTCGACATTATAAAATTTTGTGAAGCACCCTGTGGGTTAACGGTGCTCACTACACCTCTAGATAAGTTCCTTGAGGGGTGTAGTTTACAAACTAGGGTTACTTGTGGTGGATTTGCACTATTTAGATACATCAAGTGCTCTGTGCTTTCGATTCCAAACAATTGTAGGTTCCAAAAGTCAAATGGCGCTCCTTCCAAGCACTGCTGTGCTCCAAAACAAGAACGCAGTCAAATAGTTCCATAAAATATATAAATTTATGGCACCCCTTGAGGAAGGAGCTCCACTCTCCGAAACGCGCTTCGGGGTGGACTCCCAGCTTCTCACTGCGACACATACCAGGTATTATTGCTGTATACTTAGGCTACTTGTCCATGATTGGTGCGGTGTTACTGGGTTGCAGTATATGGGGATATTGATCCTTTGATTCATATGGCCATTGGTCTTTTATTTATTATACCAATGGTATGCTAGTGCAGTGATGTGGCCTTGGAGTCCTTGGGCAACTTGTACCGCCACGTAGTGCTTTACCTCCCCCAACTGTTGTCCATTTACCTGTTCCTTGTTTGATTAAATGTTTTATTGGATATTGAATAAATTTATATATTTTATGGGACTATTTGACTGCGTTCTTGTGATGATTCATATATGTAGTTTTGGCAGTTATCCCGATGCATCCTGACATACATGCAGGTGACACTTACAATGAGTTTGCTGTTTTGCTGTGGATATAATACTGAATTAATGCTCCTATGCATGCAAAATGTTTGTGACAACTCTATTATTCTATGTGCTCCAAAACCGTAGTTTTCCACCACATGTAGGGTATTTGCATACTCAGGAGAAATTACACAACAAATCTTAGAGTCCATTTTCTCATTTTATCCTTGTGAAAATACAAATTTTGGGGCTAAATCAGCATTTTTCATTTTTTCCTTCCACATTGCTTTAATTCCTGTGAAGCACCTTAAAGGTTAATACTGTAAATGTACAGTACAATTAGTTGATAACTAGTTAGAGTGGTCAATGCCAGCGATTCATATTCTCTATTGAAACATATCAGCTTTTCCATTCTGCTTTGTGGACTTCTGATGTCATGCTGATTGACAGTCAGCTTCCTACAGTTAGGCAGCTTGACGCCAGTTGACAATCAGCATGACAGAGTAGAATGGAAGAGAAACCAATGCTCTGTCAAATGTGACATTAGTGTTAGCCACAGAATTACTGGCAGGAGTGGTCAATGACCATACTGTGCCTTCATGGTTTGGTGTCGGGCACTGCTTGAAAGTTCTTGGAAAAAATATAGTTCCCTTTAAACTAAAAGACCTGTTTTTGCTGGATTTTTTTAAATGTAAACTTAGTACAGTATCTTCACCAATGCTGATTCTGGAACATTTTTTCTTTTTTTTATGTACCCCTCCATTGCAAAGTTATGACAAAGGTGCAAATTTTCTCTTTAAGAACAGGGCTTGTGCCCAGCTTTTATCTTCTATAACTGGCCAAACTACAGCCGCACCCCCATTGAAGTTTAGAGGTAAACGCCCAGTTGGTTGAAGAGAAAATTTACTTCTTTATTATCAGGGGGGCCAAAACTTTAGAATGAAGGGGTACAGAAGAAAAAAAAAGCCTGTTATAGAATCAGTGGAGCAGTAGAAATTGGAGGAGGTACTCAATTTAAAATGAAAAATCCAAAATGTCCTCTTAAACAATTATTGAATTGAGATAAATTGAAATAAAATAAATATTTTAACTAGCCATACGTCAAAACCACCGGCTTTTGGTTTTACACAGCCGTATGTCAAAATCCTTGGCTTGTGGTTAACTCTGTCATGAGGTCAGACATAGGACCAATTTTATCTGAAACTTTCGTATTCATTACTTTGAACCAAATGAAAATCACTCAAATATTTATGTTGAACAATCTGAATGAGAAATATAATTTTTCTCTCTCATGGTTTTCAAACTTGTAAGAAATATTACTAATAACTGTTCTGTGTGATTTCCTCAGAGGCATCATCAATTATGTAATGTCTCCTGTCTGAATTTGAAAAATCCTTGGGGCGAGTCCGTGTAAGGTTGTGCTCAGTCTTATTTCACACATTTTACTGTATAAAAAGTTCTCATTCTTAAAAAAATATACTGGAATTAAAATAATAATTTTAAATGTAATTTCCATAATATCAGGGAACCTCAATTAAATGTAGACATAGTGACTCACTGTCTGACTCAAGATCTAAAATGATACAACCATTTTTTGTTCTTTTTCTGAGTTGATAACCCAAGATCATAGTTATAGTGGATGTGGAACTTGAGCACTGGGAGGTCCTATTAAATGTTTATTCTAGCCACTAAAAAATATGTAGTAATAAACGCAGCTTGAAAACATAAAGAACTTAGTAATTGACTATTGGGTATCTAAATCCAGTACTTATCCAAGATCACCACTCATGAGGTCTGGAAGCTCTGTAGTTCCTAGTCTCTTAATCTTTCTGCTGTATTTCCTCTTCTTTCGACCATGATGAAAGGTTAGTGATCACATTCTTAATTGGGCTTGGCTTACCGGCTCTGTATGCAAAATTTTAGTTAAGCCCCATTTACTCATACATACCATACTTACCTAGAGAATGGGGACACTTACCAGACTTACAGAAGCGTTAGCAAATTTCCAGGTTGCCGACAAAACCTGTTGTGCATGAAGCAGGCTTGCTTCCTTATCAAACAAAGCCCCAGTGTCCATCTAAGTAGTCATTGGGCAGGAAATAAGGCCTAGAGGAGTTATGGAAGGGTCATGGAGGGAAATGGCCTAAAAAAGAAGGTGCGGTTACTGGTAAAACATTTATCTTCTTCCCAGCCAGCTCCTGAAGATTTATAATGTATTATTGAATACATAATTTAGATGCTTCTTCTATATGCAGCTGTCATGTGATCTCATTCTCCTAGACATGCTGCCAAAAATGTTCTAGACTATTAGGTAAATCCCTAGGATTATTTTTATCTTGTGCTAGGTCATCAGAATATCAAGTATTAAGATATATTTGATATCACAAATCAAAAATAACCTTCGTATTTTTTCATCTAGACTAATTTACTAATTATGCTTTTGTGTGTGGCTGTTGGTGCTATTTGGTTTCCTCTTAAGATGTCCACCTAATGTATCAAATGCCAAGGGTGGCACATGCGCAGTTTATGCGCCCCGATCTCTTGCACATGCTCAGTCCTATAGTCCGCACAGTTATTCCTGTTATTATGCAGATCAGCCAATAAGGATTAGGGCACAACAAAAAGTTTCCTCTCCCTATCACTAGGGCCACAACTTACTAGAAGGCTTTTGAAGATCAAAAGGATATGAGGGACATGGAGATGTCGAGAACTGTTTCCCATCAAACTATGCCTCAAAGGGACCTAAAACAGCATGTTCTAATTAGAGATGAGTAGTGTTGAGCATTCCGATGCTGCAAGTATCGGGTATCGGCCGATACTTGCTGTATCGGAATTCCGATACCGGGATTCCGATACTCTTGTGGTATCGGGTATCGGGTATCGGAACAACATTAATGTTAAAATGTGTAAAATAGAGAATTAAAATAAAAAATATCGCTATACTCACCTGTCCGACGCAGCCGGGACCTCAGCGCAGGAACCGGCAGCGTTGTTTGTTTAAAATTCCCGCTTTTACATGGTTACGCGAAGTCCCGGCTTGTGATTGGTCAGGGCGGCCATGTTGCCGGGCCGCGGACCAATCACAGCAAGCCGTGACGAAAATACGTCACGGCTTGCTGTGATTGGTCCGCGTCCCGGCAACATGGCCGCCATTAACCAATCACAAGCCGTGATGTCACGGGAGGCTGGAAACGCGCTCATTTTAAAAAGGGCGCGTGTCCAGCCTCCCGTGACGTCACGGCTTGTGATTGGTTGCGTCGCGGTCAACCAATCACAAGCCGGGAGGCTGGACACGCGCCCATTTCAAAATGAGCGCGTCCAGCCTCCCGGCTTGTGATTGGTTGATCGCGGCGCAACCAATCACAAGCCGTGACGTCACGGGAGGCTGGACACGCGCCCATTTCAAAATGAGCGCGTCCAGCCTCCCGGCTTGTGATTGGTTGATCGCGGCGCAACCAATCACAAGCCGTGACGTCACGGGAGGCTGGACACGCGCCCATTTTAAAATGAGCGCGTGTCCAGCCTCCCGTGACGTCCCGGCTTGTGATTGGTCAGGGCGGCCATATTGCCGGGACGCGGACCAATCACAGCAAGCCGTGACGTAATTTCGTCACGGCTTGCTGTGATTGGTCCGCGTCCCGGCAACATGGCCGACCTGACCAATCACAAGCCGGGAATTCACGTAACCAAGTAATAGCGCGATTTTTAAACAAACAACGCTGCCGGTTCCCTCGCTGAAGTCCCGGCTGCGTCGGACAGGTGAGTATAGCGATATTTTTTATTTTAATTCTTTCTTTTACACATTTATATGGTTCCCAGGGCCTGAAGGAGAGTTTCCTCTCCTTCAGACCCTGGGAACCATCAGGAATACCGTCCGATACTTGAGTCCCATTGACTTGTATTGGTATCGGGTATCGGTATCGGATTGGATTCCGATACTGTGACGGTATCGGCCGATACTTTCCGATACCGATACTTTCAAGTATCGGACGGTATCGCTCAACACTAGAGATGAGTGAACTTGTTCTTAAAACATTTGCCAATCTCAAATTCGGCACAAATGTTGCACACTCTGATTCGGGTTCGGATTCCCAATCTTTTTTCCTAAAAATTGGTAAAGGTGGTCTAAAGTTTGATAAATGACCGAGTTCATTAAGGGCTCTTTCAGACATCAGTGTTTCCTCCAGCAGCACAGGCCACAAAACTTCCTACACACGTGCACGCTGATGACACACGGATTACATATCTGTGTCATCAGTGTGACATGTTCCGGCGCCTGAGAATCAGCAGTTCTGTTCACGCTGTTTCCCGGCACCTGGTGCTGAAATCAAAACAGCTCACATCACTGGCCCTGGCTCGTACAGCGATCAGTAGTAGAAGGGGACAATGTTGAGCATTGTATTCAACTGTTAACAGCGAGAGCAGGCAGCGGCTCATGGGAGTATTCATGCTATAAATAAATTCATTTTAAAAAGACATGGGGTTCCCCTGTATTTTTGATAACCAGCCAGGCAAAACTTTGAGCTGCGGGCTGCAACGCTCAGATATCAGCTTCAGCAAGGCTGTTTATCAAAAGTAGAGAAGTCCTCACCCTGTATTTTTTGATTATTTAAAAAAATAATTTATAACATGGCGTGGGGTCTCGCTCATTTTAACAACCAGCCAAGCTAAAGCAGACAGCTGGAGGCTTGTATTCTCAGGCTGGTGAGAGGCCATGGATATTGGCTTACCCCAGCCTAAAAATAGCAGCCTGCAGCTGCCCTAGAAAAGGTGCATCTATTAGAGGCGTCAATTCTGTTTTTTTTCCTGGCTCTTCCCACTTGCCCTGTGGTGGTGGCAAGTGGAGTTCATATTTGAGGTTCGTCTATAAGATGCCTCCCCATTACTAATCTTACAATTATATTGTAAATAAATACACAGCCAAAATAAAGTCCTTTAATTGAAAGAATGACACAGACTCCTTTATTGAAACTAAATTAAACCATAGTCACATCATCGCTAGTTCACAGAAGTCATGGTCTCCTGTAACAGCATTAAAATAATAAACCACAATATTCCTTACATGTCTGCATACAACCTGTCATCGAGCAGAGACACTGAGCAGCATGTGCTACTGCTGCTCAGTATCTCGAGGTGAAGGCCTTGACAATACAAAGGTGACATCAATCCCCAACTATCACCCCACTTGCCATCACCCCAGGGCAAGTGGGAAGAGCGAGGCTAAGTTCCAGATTTGGCCCATCTTATGGATGCTCCATTTCTAGGGCAACTGAGAGCTGGTGTTTTTAGTCTCGGAGGGGCCACTATCCATGGCCCCTTCCTAGGCTATTAATATCATCCAGCAGCAGTATGCCCAGCGTTTGCTAATTATTAAATATAGGGGGACCCTTCATCATTTTTTGGGTGTGTTCACCATTTTAATGACCAGGAAAGTCTACGTATACAAGTGTGAGCTGATATTAATGCCCTGGGAACCTTTATGAATATTGTCTCTTTCCCAGACTATTAACATCAGTCCCCAGCCTTCAGCTCTCCTTCTGCTGATTATGAAAATTGCAGAGAACCCACATGTGTTTTTCTTCAATTACTTTTTTATTTGTCAACAAGAACAATAAGGTCACCTGAGTTCATAGCAGCTGTTTCTCTTGCTTTGCAAGTGCCAGTGCTAGACTGATGAACGGCCGTGTGTCCGGCACTCAACAGTCTGGCACTGGAGCTACCGTCACACCAGGTGGCTTGAACTCAAGCCTGAAAACCTCATTTGAACTCTGAGGGATATATTAAGATTACTGAAGTTTTTAGCTGCTGGAACACCTGACGGTTGTAAAATAAGGCTATCTTGGGTGTGCATGTTACTATACTTGTAAATAAAAAAACAAACAACAACTGAGTAAGGTTCCCCGTAATTTTCATAAACAACTGAGGGAAAACTTACAGCTGGGGTCTGATGTCAATATTCTGGGAAAGAGACAATATTCATAAAAGTTTCCAGGCTATTAATATTAGCTCATCGCTTTATACTTAGACTTTCATGGCTATTAAAATGGGGGACTCCCCCCAAAAAATGATGTGGCATTCACCTGTGGTTTTGATAACTAGTCAGGCAAAACATACAGCTGCGGGCTGCAATCCTCAGATGTCAGCTTCCGCAAAGCTGGTTATCAAGAATAGAGGGGTCCCCACCCCATATTTTTTAATTACTGAAATAAATAATTTTAAAAAACAGCATCCCCGCATTTTTTAAAACCAGCCAAGCTAAAGCAGATGGCTGGGGGCTGGTTTTCTCAAGCCGGTAAGGGGCCATGGATATTGGCCCAACCACTTGAAAATATCAGCCTGCAGCCACCCCAGAAAAGGTGCATCTATTAGATGGGCCAATTCTGGCATTTGTCAGGCTTTTCCCACTTTCACTGAGACGATGTAAAGTGGGGTTCATAACTGTTGGATTGATATCACCTTTGTATTGTCCGGTGACATCAATCCCACACCTTAGTAATTACTAATCATATAGTTATATTGTAAGCAAATACATAGCCAGAATAAAGTCCTTTAATTGAAAGAATGACACAAACTCATTTAATTAATCTAAACTAAACAATACTTACATCATCACGTTCCATTAAAGCCATGGTCTCCTGCATAAAAAATAAAAAGCAACCATATCCCTCACTTGTCAATTGTTCTGTCCCATGCCATAATCCTGGCCAACAGACCAAAATTACCCCAAGAGAGCAGAGATTATTCATCCAAAAGGTTACAAAAGACCCAACAACACTTGCCTCAGTTAAGCTCAGTGTTCATGATTCCACCATATGAAAGAGACTGGGCAAAAATGGTCTGCATGGCCGAGTTCCAAGGCGAAAACCACTGCTCTGCAACAGCAACCCACACAATCCAAGACAATGGGCAGCACTATGAACACATTTTATAAGTGGTCATAAGCTTGTGAATAACTCATGAAAGAATAAAACTGCATTAAAACCAAGAACACCATTGTTTTTCTTGTGAAATTCTCAATAAGTTTGAGGTGCCACATGACCCTCTTCCCATTGAAAAAAAAAAGTTGGATACAAAATGTACGACTTCAAAATGGCCGGCATGGTCACCACCCATCTTGAAAAGTTTTCCCCCTCCCATATACTAATGTGCCACAAACAGGAAGTTAATATCACAATCCATTCCCGTTTTATTTAGGTGTATCCATATAAATGGCCCACCCTGTATATGAGTAGTAGTCATTTTATATCTAACAAGAGAGGACTATGTAATAAAAGAAGGGCGATATGAATAGCAAAAATAACATGAACAAGCTATCTAAGGGACGGTGCTATATATAATAAGACATAATATTATGTAATAATGAGATATCATTCCTCTGCTGTTATGTACAACAACAGCAACAGCAAAATAAGAATGCACGGCGCCATACATAACTAGCAAGGATGGAGCGTAATAAGGGACCGTGTTATACATAAGAAAAGAGGAAACTATGTAACTAAGGATGGCACTATATATAATAAGTGAGTACATTATATACTAAGGGACTGTGCTATACATAATAAGTGAGTGCACTATACATAATAAGTGAGTACTCTATATACTAAGGAACAGTGTGTTAGGGGTTGAGTTCCCGCCTCTGCACAGGGAGAATCTCGGGCCATCTCCGCTGTGGTCTCCCATTCTTCTCCTGCTGCAGTGGAGCCTGCTCAGCAGAGACATCAGTCCCAGCGTCTCGCTCAGTCTGACTCTATACAAAGGGTTACTGCTGCTTTTCCAGCTTCTGCCATTAAAGCCAGTGCTGGGCAGCGGCGAGCAGATGCTTCTGGGACTAAGTCCTGCTTTTCACGTTCTGAGCATGGAGATCGAGGGTCACATGTTCAGATACTGCAGCTAAATTCATTGGTCCTCCAGGAAGGTCCTGAAGGTGCCCAGGCTCTGTAGCAGCCTCTCATTGGTCCTTCTAGGAAGGTCCTGTACTTGCTGCAGCTATTTAAGGCTCTCATGACCGCACAGCCATGTGCTAGTATTGAATCAGTTATGTGCATGCGCCAGTGTGGTCATATTTATGTGTGTTCAGAAACTCGGCTGAAGTAAGCCCTTAGAATGCCGGCACCTCCGGCGAGGAAATTGTGTGCATGGATTTAGGGCCCCGCCTGAAATAAGCCCCTAGAATACCGGCTCCTCCGGTGAGGAGATTGTATGTTTGTGTTGCCACACACTGCCATCAGCTCGGCAGTTGCTACTCCTGTGAAGTCAACAGGGTTCCACTTTCCTTAGTTGCCAAGGTCTCAGCTGCTGACTCGGGGCGTCCTCAGGCGCGGGCCCTATAGCCACCGAGGGTCAGAGTGAGTTCTGGCACAGCATCTCTGTGAAGTAACAGAGTTCGCTTCTACCGCCATAAAGGGCCGCCATTTGCCAGCAGCAGGTCCTCTCCTGCACGGTGGACCCCGGGCTATGAACGCACCAAATAATATCTCTCAATTTACTCGGTGCGTTCCGCCAGCCCTAACACAGTGCTATATATAAAAAGGCTACATTCCTGTATACGTGTGCAGTGTCGGTGTGCTGCCCACTTTTACACAGGCACTGAGCATATCCTATTCTGATCCTCAAAATTTTATCAGAACAGGACATTCTATGACCCTCATGGATCTCATTCTCAGAACTGCGATTTTTACGGATGTGTGAATGGACCTATAAAACTCTACGAGTCCGTGTGCAGTCCAATACAAAAATCTGGCAGCACACAGACATACTGTATCACACAAATGTGAGAATGTGGCCTAAGGGATTTTAGAATTAACAGTATTACTCCAAGCCACACAGTGTAGATACAGAATAATATTTACATCCAGGAACTTACAGCTGACGTCTCGTCTGATTAAAGTTATTTTCTGCTGCCCTGCAAGGGCCCCACTTCACCTCCGGGCCCTGCTGCAGCTGCTATATGTCCATCTGTCCCATATCTATCTACCTAGTAGTCCAAAATAGGATGCAGCACACCACTGTCTGTGAATAAGGAGCTATTTTATTTAGCCATGATGGCGACGTTTCGGTTCAGTGTAGCAATACTAGCGAACCTTGCTGCTTGAAAAAGGTTTGCTATACTGTACCGAAACGTCGCAATCATGGGCTAGATAAAATAGCTCCTTATTCACAGACAGTGGTGTGCTGCTTCCTTTTTTGGACTACTACATGCAGGATTTGGTATATGCCTGTGGAAGCTTTTTTGCACCCAGATTCTTTCCATGCTGAATGTGCTGCTCTATTTTTCTATTTCTTGTATCTATCTACCTATATATATGTATCTATCTATTATCTATATGTATCTATCTATTATATGTCTATCTATTATTTAGCTATTATCTATCTATCTTTTATCTATTATTTATTATCTATCTGTTATCTATTATTTATCTATCTATTATCTATCTGCTCCATCTCTCCATTGTTTCTTCTCCTCGGATGAACTTGCAGGTCTGTAGCAGCCAACATTTACAAGCTGTTGGAGTTGTAGTGTTTCAAACAACTCCAACAGGTGAGCAAATCCCAGCACTGCAATCCCCCTTATACACCGGGTAAGACCCTATTGCACTACTGTTTTTCCAGCTTTTCTTCATTTACCCTCACTTTTGTAGCCGAGTTTGGCTGCTGCTCCCCCACTTTTAGGCCTCCTACCTAACTTTTCTATTAGCATTTATCAATTTTGGTACCTGTAATTATTGCTATGGCAAATAATAATTTTATCACTAATTCTGCTATCATTAATATTTGCTAAAAAATTAAAAATCTTGATGATAGTTGGCTATTGTAAATGTACCCTAGAGTATTACAAACAACTCAGAATTATACAGAATGTTGCATAGAGTAGGGAGATAGGTTCATTGGAGAAGGCAACCTCAACTGGTGTAATGGCGCCGCTGAGTTCTTTTACAACACTGATTCGAATTCCACCTATCAATGGAGTACAGGGCATCTTATTCTTCACATAATATTCACCTGAGAAAGGCTAAATCCATATGCCAGATTGGCAAGACTATTATAGAGTCTAAGAATGACCCAAGCATTTCTTGTAGAGAGCCCTGTGGTCCAGACTTATCTCCTCCTATGTATATCAGTCCACCTTCTACAGTAATCGCAGAAGTCCAAGGTCAGTGAAAATGACTGATGTTCTTCTCACACCTATATCAGCTTTGGACAAGAACAACCAAGGTAAAAAGGTGCAAACCCCAATCGAATATGTCCTGTTCATAAGAAGCCACCTTGCCTTTAGAAATGTATCAACGTCAGAAATAAACTGTTCCAGGAATGCAAAGAGCTCTGAAGAAATTTTGGAAATGTTCAAGAACTTGTATTTCTACTGACTACTTTGCTAAAGACTGTAAAGCTACTATTAAAAGTAATACCCACTTGTTGGACAATTTCTTCTTAAATTCTGTATTTTCTCACTTAAACAAAGAAGCAGATACTCAACAACCACACTGGCGCCATTCTGTTTTTTTTTATTATCCTATATGGGGGAATACAGCATTTAAGAAAGGGTGGTCTAAGTGGTGGACAACTACTTTAGGGGTTCAGAGTGCAGCTGTGAGGACAATGTATAAGTCCTCAGTCCTTCCCAGCGAGGTTTGTTCCATGCAAATTGAGCAACACATCAGAATACGTGACGAGGAACGTAGGGGTGACAGTCATCTCACCACTCTCCTCTCCAGCTGCTCCTTGTTTCCAGTTTGGTTCTCCGCAACTTCGGCTCCGTTGACCCGTATCTCTCAGCTGGGACTTCCAGCCATGGGCAGGCACAAGAGGACACTTCTGCACATGCCATGGGCCTGCTGAGAGCCTAGACTGAACACTGGACTGGTGATGTGGTGAGATGGAAGTGCAGAGAAACGGACATCGGGCAGGGTGCAGCGGAGGGCTTGGAGAGACAAGAGGTAAAGTGAGTATGAGTATCTTCTTATTTTTTTACACATTACATTTATTATATTCTCATGTTTGTAGAGACCCCGGACAAAATTAAAGGACAATCAATGAGCAGGGAATAACTTATCTGCAAATCGAATTTCCCGAGAAAATCCTCGTGAACAGATGAATTAAAATTTTGCCTCATTCGCTCATCGGTAGTTATCATCTTTTTAGTCAATAACTATAAGTATTTGAGCCTGAGAATAAACCTCTCCTGGAACCTTTCCATGGCAGCTGACAATGTTTCTGGATGTGATCATTGGTTCGATAATGAAATACATGGTGGCACTGCCTCAGGAACCTCACACGAGCAGTCATGGAACATAGAGAAGCTGGAAGTGAAGAAGGCACCGGGGATCTTCCTTTGACACCCAGACCCCGGATGGCTCTTTTCAGTATATTTTCTCTTACGTTTCAGAGTAAAAAACACAAAACTGCAATAATAAAGGTTCCCTTTAATGAATAAATTAATTTGGCAGGAAAACCCCTTTCATCAAGTTTTTTACTGCGTGAATTTGTTGGACACTTTCAATAACTGATGTTCCATGTTGAAATGGAGAAAAAGGTACATTTCAATTCTCTGTACCTAAGACATATCGCATTGCATTCCAAAGGAAGATAATCGTCTTGTCGTTCATCGTGATAAGAAATAAAGATATAGCAGCTGTTCTTGTCCAGACAGAGATCATTCTAAATAACAATCCTTTCTCAGCAGCTAATTTAAGATCAGTTCCTTAGTAGAATGTGTGGGCCGAGAGAAGCAAATATCCCTCACCGAGCGATTGCAATACACCAACAAAGGTGTGTCTCTGCACGCTAAATTTGCTAAGCTTTAGTGAAACTGAGAATCTCTACCTGCTCCATCGTACAGTATCTGGCGGCAGGTGCAAGAAAATGTACCTAAGGGAATCTGACAGCCCAAACCTCGCATAAATTAAGCACATAGCCTTGTAGGGGATACAGCCACTAGAAATATAACACTAAGGGAATCTGTCACCCCAAAATTTGCGGCCACCGGCATCAGGGGCTTTTCAACAGCATTCTATAATGCTGTAGATAAGCCCCTGATGTAAACAGGAAGATAAGAAAACAGGTTATATTATACTCACCCAGGGGTGGTCCCGGTTTGGTTCAGGTCCGATGGGTGTAGCCGTCTGGGTCCGGTTCCTCCCATCTTCATACGATGACGTCCTATTCTGTGCAGGCATACTTTATCTGCCCTGTTGAGGGTGCAGGAGCCGGGAAAGGTCAGAGAGCCCCGGTGCCTGTGCGCTGCAGTACTTTACTCTGCCTTCAACAGGGCAGATAAAGTACGCCTGAGCAGGAGCTGTGGCAGGAAGAAAATACGAGGACGTCATCATATGAAGATGGGAGGCGCTGGACCCTGTCGGGACCACACTCAGTCGGAGCAGCCTTTGGAAGTGGGGAATCACCAGAAATAATACACAAGACACGTCTCGCATAGTATATCACTGGGAAGTCTCTGAAGCACGCCTGCCTTCAAGGTGCTATCCCCTCTTTATATAGTTGTACAGGTAGTTTCAGTGGTTATACAAGTTTTGCTTGTTTAAACAAAGAGAGAAAAGAGAAGACAAAAAAAAAACAGTTTCGGCTATGTGATAGTTTCACAACAAACAAAACAGTACAGTTTCGCCTAAGTGGCAGTTTCACAAACAAAAAATAGGATTTCACACTATAGCTAAAATGTCCTTGAATGGACAGGTCAATATTGATCACAAATTCTTTTTGGTTCATTGAGGTAACCATTTTTGTTCCGCTCTTCACAATCCCCCCTTTGACATATTCCATTCAAAACCTTGTCATATAGACGATTATTTTAGTCATTCTTTTTGTGATATTACAAAAAAAAAAAAAAACTTTATATTCTCGCATCCATTACACAAAATTTATTTGTGCATACCGAGATACCCTTGAGTACAACCTTGAATAATACATATATAATTACAATAAATATAACTGTATGTATTAGGCTTTGCATAATCCCGGTAACCCACCCACCGATCCCCCTGAACCAATTGGCCGGGTTAAGAAAAGAAAAGGTATCTGACCACCAGCTATCCTTATTTTGGTCATTGTCTTTGTCATACTGATCCCTGAGTCGTTGTACGTCTTCTAATTTAAATCTCATACTCATAGTACTATTCGGGTCTATATAATGACAGCAGGTGGGTCCGATGATTTGACACATACCCCCTTGTGAGGCAGTTAGGTAATCCAATACCAGGGTATGTTGGTTAGTGACTATTATAAGCTGATTCTGTACAGCTATACTAGTATTTAATATGTCCAATATATCCCAAATCTGGTCATCTAGATAATCCGTGGCTCTAACTAATTTATCCCACATCTGTGTTAACATAGGATAAATAAAAATGGTACTAGCAATTTTGTTGGGAATTCCCATTTGTACTATATGTGGCCTCCCCGAGGGACGTGGTGAGTTATCTGCAGCTCTTTTATACAGTGTGTGCTTGGGCACGGCTTGCATATTCACTTGTTTGTTTGAAATTATGAAAGTAGCCGGGGTTAGGCGTCCTAATGTACAAGTAAGTACCCTTTATACCTACGGGAAGCCATTTATATGCTCCTTCTCCGCATATCCAAAATGTACCCTCAGGCAGATCCCACAAAGCTGAGTGCTGCAATACCAATCTGTGAGCCAAATCCACAAAACTAGATACATTCTGAAGCATACACCAAGAGGGTTTTTGTCCCAAGGGGCTACAGTACCCGGCTGCGGGATTCCCACATACATGCATTCCGTTGACATACTCATCGGATTCATTGCAAACCAGGTTCCCCGGCTTACTTGTACAACTGTTTGCATCACCTTGGGGGAACAACTCGGAATGTTCCCATTTTCTATTATGTATGTACCTTTCCAATACTGTAGGTTTGAAAGCATCAGAGGAAGGGGTGGTTGTACTGAAACTGAGCTGTAGATTTTCAGTGGGGACCTGTCCTAAATCAGTTAATCCAGTCTTATTCCTAGGTACCCATGCTCCTCCTCTGAGTGCTAAATATTGTAAGTTGCCTATTTTTCCTGTAAGATTGCCCTGCCACCAAGGAAATTCTACCCATCCCACAACTGGTATGGCGATTGTAGTATTCCATAGTCTAGTATTGCCAGGTTGGTTGTTGGCCAGGTTGTCTGAACAATTAGGCCAAGCGAATATTTCTTCAGCTGACACGGGAACTGCTAGAAAAGGTATACTTGTGGCTGATACTGGTGAATGGGTACAGATCCAACAATCTGCCAGGGGTTGCGTATAATTTAACAAATCATGCACTAATTTTCTATGATGTTGTACGAATCTATTGTTCAAAGGGGCTAGAGAATTCAATCTTTCCCATGCCTCCGTTGAGGTTAACATTATTAACATCAATATCATGAGTCTTATACTGCTTTTTTGCAATGGCTTGCATGTATCCATGATGCCTTTCCTTCAAGCTTGACTGCTGTTGGAGTTGTTAACAGGACTTGGAAAGGTCCGTCAAATCTCGGTTCCAGAGTCTTTCTGGTGTGTCTTTTCACGTAGATTTGATCACCAGGTTCCAACTTGTGGCCTCCTTCGAGATTTTCTGGATCTGGAAGGGAAGCAAAAACTTGCGAATGCACTTTAGTTAAACGTTTTTGTAATTCTTGTACATAAGCAGTTAACCCCTTCCCGACCTTTGACGCATACGCTGCGTCATGAAAGTCTGTGCCTTCCCGACCTATGACGCAGCGTATGCGTCATGGAGGGATCGCGTCCCTGCAGATCGGGTGAAGGGGTTAACTCCCATTTTACCCAATCTGCAGAGACAGGGGGAGTGGTGCTTCAGCCCAGGGGGGGTGGCTTCACCCCCCCCCGTGGCTACGATCGCTCTGATTGGCTGTTGAAAGTGAAACTGCCAATCAGAGCGATTTGTAATATTTCACCTAAAAAACTGGTGAAATATTACAATCCAGCCATGGCCGATGCTGCAATATCATCGGCCATGGCTGGAAAACCTGAAGTCACCCCCCCCACACCCACCGATCGCCCCCCCAGCCCTCCGTTAGTCCTCCGGTCCCCTCCGTCCGCCTGCCGGCTCCCCCGTCCTCCTGTCCGCTCCCTCCTTGCTCAGGATCCCCCCCCCCCTGTGCTCCGATCACCCCCCCTGTGCTCCGATCCACCCCCCCACCACCCCTTCATACTTACCGATCCTCCCGGTGTCCGGCCGTCTCCTCGCTGGGCGCCGCCATCTTGGAAAATGGCGGGCGCATGCTCAGTGCGCCCGCCGAATCTGCCAGTCGGCAGATTCCTTACAAGTACATTTTGATCGCTGTGGTAGGTTCTATCACAGCGATCAAAATAAAAAAAATAATAAATAACCCCCCCCCTTTATCACCCCCATAGGGACAATAATAAAATAAAGAATTTTTTTTTTTTTTTCCACTAGGGTTAGGGTTAGAACTAGGGTTAGAACTAGGGGTAGGGTTAGGGGTAGGGTTAGGGTTACGGGTAGGGTTAGGGGTAGGGTTATGGCATGTGCACACAGAGCGGATCGGCCGCGGATCCGCAGCGGATCGGCCGCGGATCCGCAGCGGATCGGCCGCGGATCCGCAGCGGATGGGCAGCGGATCGGCAGCGGATCGGCAGCGGATCGGCAGCGGATCCGCAGCGGATCGGCCGCGGATCCGCAGCGGATCGGCCGCGGATCCGCAGCGGATCGGCCGCGGATCCGCAGCGGATCGGCCGCGGATCCGCAGCGGATCGGCAGCGGATCCGCAGCGGATCGGCCGCGGATCCGCAGCGGATCGGTAGCGGATCCGCAGCGGATTGGCCGCGGATCCGCAGCGGATTGGCAGCGGATCCGCAGCGGATTGGCCACGGATCCGCAGCAGATCGGTAGCGGATTGGCCGCGGATCCGCAGCGGATTGGCAGCGGATTGGCCGCGGATCCGCAGCGGATTGGCCGCTGCGAATTCGAAGCAGTTTTCCATCAGGTTTACAGTACCATGTACACCTAAGGAAAACCAAATCCGCTGTGCCCATGGTGCGGAAAATTCCGTGCAGAAACGCTGCGTTGTATTTTCCGCAGCATGTCAATTCTTTGTGCGGATTCCGCAGCGTTTTACACCTGTTCCTCAATAGGAATCCGCAGGTGAAATCCGCACAAAAAAACACTGGAAATCTGCTGTAAATCCGCAGGTAAAACGCAGTGCCTTTTACCTGCAGATTTTTCAAAAATCGTGCGGAAAAATCTCACACGAATCCGCAACGTGGGCACATAGCCTTAGGGTTAGGGTTGGAATTAGAGTTAGGGTTGGAATTAGGGCTAGGGTTTGAAATAGGGTTAAGATTAGGCTTGTGGTTAGGGTTACGGATAGGGTTAGGGGTGTGTTGGGGTTACAGCTGTGGTTAGGGTTGGGATTAGGGTTACGGTTGGGATTAGGGTTAGGATTAGGGTTGGAATTAGGGTTACGGTTGTGTTGCGGTTAGGGTTATGGTTAGGGGTGTGTTGGGGTTAGGGTTGTGATTAGGGTTATGGCTAAAGTTGGGATTAGGATTAGGGGTGTGTTGGGGTTAGTGTTGAAGTTAGAATTGAGGGGTTTCCACTGTTTAGGCACATCAGGGGTCTCCAAACGCAACATGGCGCCACCATTGATTCCAGCCAATCTTGCGTTCAAAAAGTCAAATGGTGCTCCCGCCCTTCCAAGCCCCGACGTGCGCCCAAACAGTGGTTTACCCCCACATTTGGGGTACCAGCGTACTCAGGACAAACTGGGCAACAACTGTTGGGGTCCAATTTCTCCTGTTACCCTTGCAAAAATAAAAAATTACTTGCTAAAACATAATTTTTGAGGAAAGAACAATTATTTTTTTATTTTCATGGCTCTGCGTTATAAACTTCTGTGAAGCACTTGGGGGTTGAAAGTGCTCACCACACATCTAGATAAGTTCCTTCGGGGGTCTAGTTTCCAAAATGGGGTCACTTGTGGGGTGTTTCTACTGTTTAGGCACATCAGGGGCTCTGCAAATGCAATGTGACGCCCGCAGACCATTCCATCAAAGTCTGCATTTCAAATGTCACTACTTCCCTTCCGAGCCCTGACGTGCGCCCAAACAGTGGTTTACCCCCACATATGGGGTATCAGCGTACTCACAACAAACTGGGCAACAAATATTGGGGTCCAAATTCTCCTGTTACCCTTGTGAAAATAAAAAATTGCTTGCTAAAACATCTTTTTTGAGGAAAGAAAAATGATTTTTTATTTTCACGGCTCTGCGTTGTAAACTTCTGTGAAGCACTTGGGGGTTCAAAGTGCTCACCACACATCTAGATAAGTTCCTTGGGGGGTCTAGTTTCCAAAATGGGGTCACTTGTGGGGAGTTCCTACTGTTTAGGCACATCAGGGGCTCTGCAAACGCAACCTGATGCCCGCAGAGCATTCCATCAAAGTATGCATTTCAAAACGTCACTACTTCCCTTCCGAACCCCGACGTGTGCCAAAACAGTGGTTTACTCCCACATATGGGGTATCAGCGTACTCAGGAGAAACTGGACAACAACTTTTGGGGTCCAATTTCTCCTGTTACTCTTGCAAAAATAAAAAAATTCTGGGCTAAAAAAATATTTTTGAGGAAAGGAAACACATTTTTTATTTTCACGGCTCTGCGTTATAAACTTCTGTGAAGCACTTGGGGGTTCAAAGTGCTCACCACACATCTAGATTAGTTCCTTGGGAGGTCTAGTTTCCAAAATGG